>NC_065443.1:179712964-180365464 GCF_917563875.1 Diabrotica virgifera virgifera | reverse complement strand
TTTGTGAAGGTGCGTCGAATAATCTATCACTTGTACTATTCCGGTGACTTTAAAACAGTACTTTCGGTCGCATTTTTATAACCGAAAGTCCTAAGTCAAATTTCTCACCTTTAGTACCATCCTTGGATTATAAGCTTTTATTTGACACCTCATTTGTCAGTCTACCTGATATAGTGATGAGGAGTCTTATTCGCGGTAGGACGGATAGACGGACAGACAGACTAGGTTAAATTTCTCACCTTTAGTACCATCCTTCCAGGGCCGCCGCCATAAAAAAATTAAGGAAGGGTCAAAATCTTTAAGTCGATTTTCTATTCTAGAAAAGAATGAAAAACAAGAAAAATTTATGTTTAATAATCATCATAAGTGATTTATTTTCTGTTAACATTTCTGTTAACATTTTAACTAAACGTAAAATTTTGGATTGTCGTACAATATTGTAAAATTTATTAATTGAGACGGATTTGTTTTATTTTAAGCTGTCATTATCCTGGGAGTTCGACGGATCCTTCGCTTATAATCTATCATTTGACACATCATCTGTCATTCTACCTGGTATACTGACGGAGGAATTGTGTTCGCAGACAGACAGAAGGATGTATATAATTATA
Source organism: Diabrotica virgifera virgifera (assembly GCF_917563875.1). Lineage (NCBI taxonomy): Eukaryota > Metazoa > Arthropoda > Insecta > Coleoptera > Chrysomelidae > Diabrotica > Diabrotica virgifera. The sequence goes on along the minus strand of NC_065443.1, from coordinate 180,364,853 downwards.
TTTCACATTTTTTAAAATGGATGAAAACAATATCGTTGAATTCATCAGTTGTCTTTGATAAAATATGTATCTTTTTTTGTTTTTGATTACGCTGAGTCCGAAGTTGGCATTACAATTTGAAAATTCAAAAAATTTTAGCTATTATAAAGTATGTCTGCGTAAGTAGGAACCATATGGGAAACTTTCTTATTACCAATCATACGAAAAAAAGTTATTCTTCATAAAATGCTCTGCATAGTCTAAAATCTAAAACTCAACCATCAGATACAAAATTTTATCAATTTTATAGAACGTATGTCAAAAATATGAATTTCGTTAAAGGGTAAATATTTAAAAAATAAAAGGTTTTGATATTTCAGAATATCAAAAATTGTTACTATGAAAAGTAGTTTGTAATTAAAACTATGTTTTAATGTGCAATTATATCCTTCTTATTGAAAAAAAAAATTGCAAACTTTTCTCAAATTACGGAGTCCCAACATTATTTTATTTCAATTATGATAGATAACTATTTTATTGCCAATTTTACGAAAAAAGTTATTCTTCATAAAATACTCTATCTAGTCTAACATCTAAGATGCAACCATCATATATATCAGACTTTTTCAATTTTATACGAGGTATGTAAAAAAATTTCGTCAAAGGTTATGTTCGGTCGTAACTACTATATGGGGTAGAAGTTTGGACTCTAAAAGTAAAAAATTGGAGGCATACGAAATGTGGCTATATAGGTGTATTCTGAAAATTCCTTTAACTGCAAAAGTCTCAAACGAAGAAGTGTTAAGAAGAATTGAACATGGCAAGAAGCTTATGAACACAATTAAAATAAGAAAAACATCGTATTTGGGCCACATACTTCGTAACGATAAATACTCTCTGCTACACGTCATCATGCAAGGAAGAGTAGAGGGGGAAAAAGGCTTGGGAAGAAGGAAGAAATCTTGGCTGAGGAATATCAGAGATTGGACAAAACTCAGTGTTGAACAGATATATCACGTTGCAAAAAACAGACAAGCGTTTAAAAAAGTGACCGCCAATCTTCATTAGAAGACGGAACAAGAAGAATGTAAAAAAATATTAATTTCGCTTAACAGTTAAGTACTTTTATAGTTCACCATAATTGAATATTTAACCATAGTTTTTAATTCCAAACAACTTTTCTTAATAACCATTTTCGATATTCTTCTTCTTCTTCATGTGCCTTGTCCGTTGCGGACGTTGGCTATCATCATAGCAATTTTAATCTTGTTTTCGGCGTTTCTGAATAACTCGATCCATGTTGATCCACTCGGTCCAGTTGGAGTATATGATATTTATCATGTCTCATAATATGACCGAGGTATTCAAGTTTCCGTTTCTTAATTGTGAAAGAGATTTCTTTTTATTCGGCGCAATACATTTACGTTGGTGGTGTAAGTCGTCCAGGATATTTTGTGGAGACCTCAATACACCCACATTTCGAATGCCTCTAACTTCCTTATTAATGTCTTCGTTAGTGTCCATGCCTCTGCGCCATACAGCAAGACTGGAAATACATAGCATTTTAGCAGCCGTATTTTTAGTGGGAGAGATATGTCGGAATTGGTGTCTATATTTCTCATGTTGTTAAATGTTGCTCTGGCCTTTTCAATTCTAGATCGTATTTCGGTTGTTTGATCCCATTTCGAGTTGACGACTGTTCCAAGGTATATATACGAGTCAACGTGTTCAATTGATTGGTTTTTTATTTTCAATTGTCTGGCAGGTTTTTGAATTTTGCTGACCAGCATCCATTTTTTTTTATTTATGTTGAGGTTAAGTCCTCTTTCTTCACTCGATCTTTGTACCCTGTTCATAAGATACTGTAGTTCATCGATACTACTGGCAAGTACGACTGTATCGTCCGTATATCGGATGTTACTTGTCAATTCTCCATTGATTTTTATGTCTTCGTTTGCCGACTTTTACCCTGGCTGTCTGATTCCAGTAGAGACTTCCTGTCACAATTCGAATGTCCTCAATTCCTATATTTTGTAGAATTTCAATTAGTTGGTCATGTCTTACATTGTCAAAGGCCTTCGAGTAATCTACACAGCACATGTAGACGTCCTTGTTCATATCTCTACACCTCTGTACTAATACTTGCAGATAAAACACTGCCTACCTTGTGCCCAAAGCGTTCCTAAAACCAAATTGTGACTCGTTGATTTCCGCTTCACTCTTGTAGATTCTGTTATATATGATTTTGGTGAAGTCTTGGTGATATGTGAAATATTTTCGATATTGTGAAATATAAAGGTACTTTACTGTTGAGCGAAATTCATATTTTTTTACATACCTCGTATAAAACAATAAAATTTGATATCGCATGGTTGCGTCTTAGATTATATACAATGCGAAGCATTTTATAAAAAACGAGGGATATAAACAGATTAGAAGCCTTCGAAATGTGACTTTATCGCCGTGTCCTAAAGATACCATGGACAGAGAAAGTCACAAATGTAGATGTCCTTAAAAGAATCAACCAAGAGCGCCAACTTTTCGAAAACATCAAGAAAAGGAAAACGGCGTATTTGGGTCACATCATGCGAAACGAAAAATACCAGTTCCTTCCACTTATAATCCAGGGCAAATTGAAGGCAAGAAAGGAATAGGACGCAAGAAAATGCCCTGGCTCCGAAACATAAGGCAATGGACAGGGATTAACGACATACAATCTCTGATACGCATTGCAAGAAACAGAGAGTTACTGGAAAATGTGATCGCTAACATCCATTAGTGGATTTGCATCTGAAGAAGAAGAAGAAAACTGCATGTGGATTCGGTGGCAAACTACTTTTATATTTTATCGTTTCATTATTCCACCTTCAGCCAAAGTGAAGACGAAGGTTTCGGCGAAAGTTTTTAGCTGAAGATTTATGCTGACCGAAGCTGGCGGAACCGATTAATCGGTCAGTCTCTGAAGGTTTCTTCTATCCAAGGAATTACATGAAATAAAGGAAATAATTTTCTGAACGTCCTGAATGACTTCTTAGAATGTGCTTAGCATCTAGCAATTTTTTTCCATTCTCTTTTTTTAGCTTTTTCGTGTTATTAGACTTCTCTAAATTTTCTGGACACAATAATACCTATATTACATATAATCTTTATTACGGGTGAAACATATCGATTTAAAGTAAAATATTTTCTTAGTGGTTTTCCCAACATGCCTTCATCAGAGTCTACATCCGATGTATCAGGGATACTGTCTGAACTGTAAAGCTGACTACATTTAAGCATATTATTTCATTATTCGTTAAAAAACTGTCATTCATTGAAACGGAAACTAAAATAAAAAAATGTACCTATCAGTAAATATAATTAAACGCATCATTTTCTTATAAACACGCAAGTATTTTAAAGAATGCATTATTTTTCCTTATAAAAACAATTTTAATTTGTACTTATTGAACTTATTTTCGCAAAGGCCTACCTGAGTTCTGTGATGACAATAAATATTTCATTTTCGTTATCCATTTCTTCCGTTGATCCAATATCGACATTTAAAATACTTGTATAACGGTATTTCAGACGGTTAGCAATGTTGCCAAATTAAGAAGACGCAGAATAATCGAAAGAATGAAAATAATATTCACCAATGAATTATACTCGACTGGTTCATGCGCCTCCTGAAGGGGATATCTTGAACTAATGTATACACAAACATTTCATGCTAATATTATTGTTGCGTCACTTAAAATCCTCAATAAGTTTTTTGCTGTGCATCACAACTCCATGAAAATTGGACACATTACTTGTTTGGATTAATAGTGCCCCCTTATATCACCTAAGAGAAATTGGCAACGACCATTACCGAAATATAAGCGATTGTAATACTGCGTCCGTATATTGACGCAACAATGCGGTGGATGCAGCATTACATGCAAAAACATAAATGTATGGACGCATCAATGTCTGGAAGATGTATATATATATATATATATATATATATATATATATATATATATATATATATATATATATATATATATATATAGACAGACTTTTATGGATATTGGGTTCTGCAGCAATTGAAAGGTGTACTCTTTTAAGTTTTTATTCCAAGCTTTCGGTTTTGATTAAAACCATCATCAGGGTGCTACAATATTATATAAATGTGAGACAATGTGAAAAACATGTGTAAAATAATATATACTTACAACTTATTGAGGATATTTCAAAACGATGTCATTATAATGAGATGCAAAAATGTTCTTAAAATTTTGAAGCCGATGTATCGATAAAAGAAGATTTAATATCCAAAAGTTAATTATTAATTTATACAGCACAATTTCGAGAAAAGACCAAATGACAATTAAACATGGCATGACATTATTTTGAAATATCTAACAAACATTTTTTTATAAATGAATAGTTTTAGCAAATGACCAATAAGAGTTTACGGTAAGTTTGAAAATATTTTTAAATTATGAAAATTAAAGTTATTAGCATTTAAATTTGACTTTCAAAAGATACAGAATATAATTTGTTTGTTGAAATTAAGGTTAAATTTCAAATAAAAGTAAATATGGTTTTGGAAATGGTTCATATAAATAAAAATCCAAATTCGATGAATCATCGTACTGATATAGGCCACCTAAATGAAATGTTTTCTTACTTACTCTTTTTAGATAATCGTGAGTTATCTCATAACTCCTTTTCTAGATACTCTGACCTGTCAATAACATTATAAATTAATTTTGTATACATATTTAAACAAAATTTTAATTTTTGATTAAATTTTACTCTTAATTGAAATTTAACCTTAATTTCAACAAACAAATTATATTCTGTATCTTTTGAAAGTCAAATTTAAATGCTAATAACTTTAATTTTCATCATTTAAAAATATTTTCAAACTTACCGTAAACTCTTATTGGTCATTTACTAAAACTATTCATTTATAAAAAAATGTTTGTTAGATATTTCAAAATAATGTCATGTCATGTTTAATTGTCATTTGGTCTTTTCTCGAAATTGTGCTGTATAAATTAATAATTAACTTTTGGATATTAAATCTTCTTTTACCGATACATCGGTTTCAAAATTTTAAGAACATTTTTGCATCTCATTATAATGACATCATTTTGAAATATCCTCAATAAGTTGTAAGTATATATTATTTTACACATGTTTTTCATATTGTCTCACATTTATATAATATTGTAGCACCCTGATGTAGTGATGTGAGTTGTAAAATTACATAACTTACGTTACATAAATTACACGTAACTTACGGTAATATTACATGATACCCGTAACTTAATGTAATTTATGTAATTTTTGGAATTTACGTAATTTATGAAATTTAACGTAACTTATGATAAATTTACATAAATTACCGTAATTTATGTAATTACTGGTAAAATTACATATATTATGGCAACTTATGCGCGCGCAATTGTCGTAAGTGCGGTGCGCCGGTGCCGGCGCGCGCGAACCAGTGGGTGCTATTACGCTCGTCGCTCGTTAGTCGTTCCTTAGTCTGAGTCAGGCAGGTTATGTTTACATTTCTGTTATTGTATGTGTAATGTGTATGTATAAGTTAGTTTTCGACTGTTCTTTCTCTATTCATTCACGCAGCGTTGGTTACTTTACATTTATTTATAAGGAAGCACAGAAACTATAAGGTAAGAAATATATTATTTCTACAAACAGCAAAACACGTGCCGGTGATGTCCATAGCAACCTTAGATTGGGAAACACAGGGGCGGGCCTATCGCATATCGACTGTACGTTAAATCTAACGCGCGTCATTTTATATGTGGCTACAGTACTTAATTCTGAATTCGGTTTACCAAGTTTTATTCGATTTTTTAGATTAGTTTACTGTACAATAACTATAAGAATGATAGGAGCAACGGGGTACTTGTGCATGTAGCATGTGTAATTGAATTACACTGACATAACTTACTAAATAAAAAATTTTGATAACGTTGAGGGCAAAATAATGTAGTTGTCCGATCCAGTATTCTGCTTATTCGAATTTCATTAAATTGTTACACAGATTCAATTTTAATCTTTCTTCTATTTAAGGATGCCTAACAATTTTTTATGCCCTCGTGCCCATCAAATACTTTGAAAAATAATGTTTTTTCCCTTCTTAATGTTTAAGTCTACCTGAATATTTTTTTTAGGTCATAAAACATGGTGAAACGTAAGACAGATATCTGGCTTTATTTTGAAGTGTTACCTGCGGGTTCTTCTAATCAAAAGACCATAAATGTGAGGTGTAAATTTTGCAAGAGTGTACATGCAAAAAATGCTACAAGAATGAAATCTCATCTTCAACAATGCACTTATGTGCCGCATATGATAAAACTTAAATTCAATATTTTAACTCCAAAGTCAAAGGGGAATCACTCTAAATTTCCATTTGAAACATCCATGAAAAAGATCACATCGGCAAAATTGGATAACGATAACACTGATGCTGCTTGTACATCATCAACGGTTTCCACAGCATCAACATCTGCTTCTGATAACATTCATGTGGAAACACCTGTTTGCACAAAAATCAACAGAATACAATCATTTTGTGATCGAATGACACACGAACAAAATAACGAATTGAATATTTTGCTTGCTAGAGCTATTTACACCAGTTCAGCACCACATTCAATTACCGAGAATGAAGATTGGAAATTGTTTTTTAAAAAAATTAGACCTTCATACACCTTACCATCGAGATATATGTTATCAAATCGTCTCCTGACCGAAGAGTACGAGCGAGTTGAAGTTCAAGTTAATGATAAAATTAAGCAAGCTGACAATTTATCATTGCAATGCGATGGTTGGTCCAACTTGCGAAATGAAAGTGTAATTAATTTCATTGTTACAACACCCGAACCGTTATTTGTCAAATCAGTACTAACAAAAGCAGAGAAGCATACCGCAGAATATATAACAAAATTAATGGTTGAAGTTCTGGAGGAGTATGGACCTAAAAAATTTTTCGCTATTGTGACTGATAACGCAAAGAATATGAGGAAGGCTGTGAGACAATGTGAAGAGATGTATCCCCATCTTGTATCATACGGCTGTTTAGCGCACACATTACATTTATTGTGCAGCGATATTTTGAAATTATCTTCAATAGAGACACATTTGTCACATATTATACATATCGTTAAAACTATTAACCAGTGTCAAGTACTGAGAGCTCAATTCACAGAAATAAGAAATGAGATGAAGTGTGGAGTGTCTCTTAGCCTACCTGTAAAAACAAGATGGGGTTCACATGTAAAATGTCTTCAAGATCTGACTAAATGCAAGTCCGTCCTACAACGTCTAGCAATATCTCCAGATAAAACAATTCAAGATAGAATACGCAGCGCAAAAGCAAATTTACTTGATGAAGGATTCTGGATAAATTCTAGCGCTCTTGTTGAATTGCTTAAGCCAATTACTGAAGCAATAACACGTCTTGAAGGAGATTCTTCGTCAATTCATTTGGTTTGTGAAACTTTCGCGAAAATCGGTAGTAACATATCTACTCATTTAGAATGCGTGAAACTAACGGATTGCGAAAAAACAGAAGCGATGGATAAATTTATATCAAGGAAGGAATACGCCCTTCAACCGATCCATTTTGCCGCAGACTTACTAAACCCTCGGTCTGTTGGTGCAAATTTATCATCAGCCGAAAGGATTGAAGCGATGAAATACATTACTACTATGTCAACCACGACCACGATAGAGATTGGTGATGAAGGAGTGTCAAAGATTACTGAGGATTTAGGAAACTATTTAGCTAAAACAGACTTTTTTGGCGAAACATTTTTATGGAACATACTCGATAATGTCTCTTTGGTTACATGGTGGAAAGGATTTTGTGGACATTCATGCCTCTCCAAAGTTGCAGTCAGGATATTGACAATGCCGTGCACTTCTGCGGCAACAGAGAGAAGCTTTAGCTCCCAGAGCAGCATTCATACGAAGAGAAGAAATCGCCTAACAACTCAAAGGGCAGCAAATTTAAATTATATACAATATAATTCAAAATTGCTGAAACGTTCACGACAACATCACATACAAAGTCAATATCCTATAGAAGAGACTGTACAGAACAACGTTTCGATAGAAGGTAGAAACTTACAGAAGGAGATAGAAGTAATTGAAAACCATATTTCCGAAGAGGAAGAATTAGACGAGGTAATTTTAAATTTAGGCATTTTTTAGATATGTGATATGTGCATGTGATATATGCAGTTTGCTTCTTTTCCGATTTTCCAATGCATTCCACCGTTTTCGAATAAAAAATTATAAATCTTATGTTTTCAGACAATATCATCATGGCATTCAAATACAACAGGAAATGGAAATTCCGACGATGATTTTAATTTTGCTGACTTTGCAATGACCGATGATGAAATTGATCAAAGAATGGAAACTAGGGAACAGAGACCAGCACGCATTTTGAGACAAAGCAAAGTGAACATTTTAGAAAACGTCTTAATGAAATCGGTAAATTAGTGTAAACACATACATATTTATTGTTTATATTCCAAAATTATCAATTTCAGGGTAAAGGCACAGAACAACCCCAAAAAAAAACGGAAGTCGAGAAGGATACTTCAGATGCCGAAAACAAGGTAGTTAGATCTGTATATATTATATTATAAACCCATTATTTTTACTCTCTATGTTTACACTTTCCTATTTAATTTCAGGATGCAGTTCTGGATTTGCCGGAGATAAAAAAAATTACACAAGGCTCATTGGAAGAGCAAACAATTGAAACTTCGACGTTTTATAACAAGAAGGTCTCCAGTTGTCTGCGAAAAAGGAAGTTGTGATTTATAAAAGCCGCTTAAAACAAAACTAAAGAACCTATGTTTTCATTTCTTTATTATTTGTATGTATTTCTTATCCACTTTTCTTTATTTCATAAGTATGTAGTTACTTTGTGTTTATTATATTCAATATGAATGCAAACAATTGATTTTTTAATACAATGAACATAAATTACATAAGTTACATAAATTACATCTGGTTTGTAATTTTTGGGTAATTTTACACGTGTAACTTACAATTTCTGAAATTACACGTAATTTCACATCGCTACCCTGATGATGGTTTTAATCAAAACCGAAAGCTTGGAATAAAAACTTAAAAGAGTACACCTTTCAATTGCTGCAGAACCCAATATCCATAAAAGTCTGTCTATATACTGTCAGCAAAGACTCCTTGTCTTATATAATATATATATATATATATATATATATATACATATATATATATATATATATATATATATATATATATATATATATATGTATACATATATATATATATATATATATATATATATATATATATATATATATATATATATATATATATTTGTTAAACAGAGTACCACTTGGTTTTATTCAGCTGTATACCCAATAAACCTCAACCCCATTTATATATATATATATATATATATATATATATATATATATACGTCTTCATATCAAGGCGAGATCCGACTAAATCGAGGACAACCCGAGATCCACCGATAGGAAATTAATTATTGGAGTATATTGTTCATAAGTATCTTTATAATTAATATATTAATCATGGCACACTTAGAGGGGAAAAGATTTTTGTACTTAAATTTTTCTGATAAATTTACAGCGAAACGAGATCCGTCGCTGAAAAGTAAAGGGGAGGACTTATATACGAAATTTTAGATATTTACCGTTCAACGCGAGATCACACACTGATGCCAGCTCTAAAGAGTATTAGTCGAGCGGTTGGAGCTCGTGTTGTATTGTATATTTCCCACGATATAAAGATATATAATGGGCGTAACTTTTAAGTATCGCTTCTTTTGTGTCTTTAAAGTCTACGATTGACCTTTCAGAAAGTCCCTTAGTTTTATTACATACATAAGGGTGTGAAAAAAGAAAAAGAATACTTGACAAATAATAACCATTTAATAATGATAATTATTTGCAATACAATATTTTAAAACTATACATTAATATTCTTAAAAAAACACTTACTACGAAACCAAAATGTAATTATTATATTCTTAAATAATACAAATTGTTACAAAATAATTATTTAAATGATTGCTTGTTTTAAAGATACATTACAAGAAAGTAAAATTTTTTATAAATATTATTAAAGTTTAAAAAATAAAATAACTCAATATGTAATTATTATTTGATAGTTAAAAAATGATTTTAAGTAAAATGATTTAAAAGATAAAAAGAAACACACATAATTTTCAGGGTCAACTCCTAATTGCATGAAAATTTGGATTTAGATTCTACCCATCCCCCACTTCAAAGTTGAATTTGTGCCGTTGATTGCTTTTACTTGGAGGGTGAAAAAATATACGTTTAAAATAAGTCCGGAAACAGATCTGACTAAGTTTAAGCAACTTTTGTTCTATAGAGTTTTTTTAACTTAGGTACTAGGTTAATTTAGTAGTAGGTACTAGAGTCACTTGCGACTAAAAATATTTACTTTTCAACAAAAAAAAACACAAATACTCAAAAAGTAAGTATTATATCGAAAAAATATTCTTGGAAAAAATGTAGCATATAAAAAAAAACGAAAAAATGGTATATTCTTAGTCTATAGAACCAGTAAAAGTAAATTTGTAGCTCATAAAAAAGACGATCTTATCCTTCAAATTCCAAATCAAATATTTTAACGTGATACATAGTACCAAAAAATGAAGCTCTTTTCGGGGAAAACCCATTAAAATTTTTTTAAAGTGTTAACAAAAAGCTTTATTTTATTTTATAAAAGTTATATACGGGTAGGAGAGACAACGGAACGAATTTTCGAACGTTTAAACAGACGACATCCCAGATTTACCAATTTCTGGACAATTGATCCAAAGGCTGGATTCTAACAACGAAACAGTTGTGGATTTTCAAGTTTTCAATGAGAGTTAGAATGAAAAAACATTAGTGACCTCGAGTAAGATGGTTTGGAGAATTTGGCTGGTTATATCTGCCATAAATTGAAGGACTCCAGTATTCAATCCGAAGATGTTTCAACGTACACGTGGGTTGATCATTTGAGTAAGTGTGGTTTATGTAAACCATCAGACACTCTCTTGTCATATATTAAGTAACTGGAGACAATTTTTCCTTCCACATGAATGGTGATTCCATTTTGGTAACTAAAAATTATTTAGAAAACCTTATGTCCAAAAGTGTAACTGTAGACTGTTCTAACAAAGCGAACAAGTTATTTTTTAGGTCTCGGATGTACTTCCGAATTAAAGAATTAAACAAGTCTCTTAACAACCTGACATTGCGTAAAAGAAAAATTATGAAAACTGCTACATAGTTGCTGTATGTACGTCTATTTCACATGCACAAAATTTAAATAAAGTGCATGGCATGAAAACTGTAAAACTTATTTTTGTCTTTTCCAAGCCTCTTACTTAAATCTGATGAAATACATTATTTAAAAAGTAAAAAATTTTGTTTTTTTATCAATCCATTAAATTTATGGTTTTATTTTGGGGCTTTTCTTCCCCTTGGTAAAAATTATATTTACTAATATGTAGGCCACTAATCAATTTTTGCCAACTAACGAAATATAATAATTTTAGTAGATATCGATTATATGAATATTTTTATTTTCCGGATACCAATATAATCAAGAAACTGGGAACTTTACAAATAACTGAAAATCAATTTAAATAAAAGTAAATAGTTTAATAATTTTCCTCTAAACTATAAAAATCACTTAGTTTCTTTTAGTCATAATTCATTCATTTGTATTATTCTCAAATTTCATTCGCGTTCGCATTACGAACGCATAGACGGGACTATGCTTTACTCTGTTGTTAACGTCATGCGCCAATCGGACGAGCTTACGTAACTAGAATATCAGGGTGTGCATATTTCCGGGTCCCGGTGAATTCGTATCTATTTTAATCCCCATCCTAATTACAGACCAACTGGCAACTCTGGTGCGCAGGTAATTTTTAAATAACGCATTAACTACCGGTGAATTGGTAACTTTCATTTTTTAAGTATTGTTGATAATCTAATATCGGTATTCCGGTATTTAGCGCTGCACTCCTAGAAAATGGAAAAAATGTCACAGGAAGTGAAACCGATGATGAAACGAAACGCAAAAGAGAAAACTTGGATGATTGTTTTAATAGAAGTAAAATTAAAAAACGGTCACCAAGCAAAGCAGGCAACGAAAACAAGGAAGACATGGAAAATGTTATGATTACAATAATGAAAGAGCTAATGAATAAAAACGATGAAATGCTTCAGGAAATAAAACAAATAAGGAAAGAATAACAACAAACCAATAAAGAGTTAATGGGTGTAAAAGCAGAGAAACAAAAACTAAAAAAAGAAGTAAAACAGCTACATGAATGAATGGAGCAACTGGAGAAATTTAGCAAAAAGAAAAGCTTGATCGTAACTGGGTTGAATGTAGAAACAAATGATTATAAGAAATTAAAAGAAGAAATGGAAAATTTCAGAGCCCAAGAGTTGCAAATACAGATAAAACTAAGAAGTGCAAAAAAAATAGGAGAAACAGTATGCGCAATAGAAATAGAAGCCCTCACGGATAAAATGGAAATCCTAAACAAGAAACGTAAACTAAAACAGCATAAAGATCGTATCTATATAATGGTAGGGGAGCCCAAGCGGGGATTTTTGCAGTTACTCGAGCGCGTCAATTATCATATGGGGAGAAACGTGGTACCCTGTAGATGTACCTCTGCCATATATTGGCTCTTAACACAGGGGAGTTCGTTTAGGGGGGCCCGAAAAAAAAAAATCAATCCTTAAAAATACTCGAAATTGTCAGATTAAGATAAGGTAAGTTAAGTACATGCAAAACAGTATATATTTAAAAAATCTGACGATTTGAGCAGGGCGTAAGGGAATTGGTGAGTCACAAAGTTTCACAAGAAAAAGGCGAATATTTCGCGAAATAAACGTCAGATCGAAAAACTAAAAACTACACGTTCAATATTTTTCAAAAATCTATCGATAGATACCAAACACGACCCCTCGCAGAGAGGGGTGGGGGGTAAATTTTAAATTTTAAATACAAATCCCGCGATATTTAGCAAAATAAACATCAGATCGAAAAACTGCAAAATACACTTATTTAATATTTTTCAAAAATATATCGAACGGTACCAAACGCGACCCCCACGGAGGTGGGGTGGGGGGTTACTTTAAAATCTTAAATGGGAGCCCCCATTTTTTATTGCAGATTTGAATTCTCTGCATAAAAATAAGCAACTTTTATTCGAACTATTTTTTCGAATTATGGATAGATGGCGCTATATTAAAAAAAACGATTAATGGAAATGGAAAATTAAATTAAAAAATGGCAAGCGCCCGCTAAAATGGAAAATTTTACTTAACTTTTTTTGGTTTTAGGACCTAATAATCACAACCCAATAGGTCCCCAAAGCGCTCGAGTGACTGCACATTTAGCATACTTTGCTCCCCTACCATAAACAACGATTGGACATCGAAAGAAAAAGAAATACAAAAGGAAATAACTAAAATAGCAAAGGACGAAAGAAGCAAAGGTAAGCAAACGAAAATCGGCTACAAGAAATTAATAGTGAATGGCAAAATCTAGATATGGGACGAAGAGAGAGAACAGCTGATAGAAAATTCAAAAAACTAATAAACGAAGAACAGCGGCTGAAATATGATATTGACATGGCAAAAAAAGACTCGAAAATGCAAACGGTTAACGAAAACAAAATTACGCACACAAAATAAAGAAAGAATCTCAATAAGAAGAAAAGAACAAAACCCATTAGAATGGGCTCTTGGAATATTAGAACCATGCTGGCATCAGGTAAGATGCAAGAAATAGCTCTTGAAATGAAAAAATACCAACTAGAAATCCTAGCCGTACAGGAAATACGATGGAAGAAAGAAGGAAAAATTGAGAAGAAAAACTTTAGCATGTATTATTCGGGAGAAAACAAACAGGGAACGAATGGTACAGCATTTATGGTGAACAAAAAAATGAGGGAAAAACTGATACAATTCAAAGCAGTTAATGAAAGGATATCTTACATAAGAAAATAAACAAGCCCACATCTCGATAGTCAATTGCTATGCACCCACCGAAGAAGCAAACCAAGAAGATAAAACAGAATTCTAAGACATCCTGGAAGAAACCTGTGAAAATATGCGGAGGAATGACATATTAATAATATTGGGTGAATTCAATGCAAATATCGGAAAGGAGGACTATAATCGTAATGTAGCTGGCAAAGAAACCATTCATGAAACTACGAATGATAATGGAGGAGAAATCTGCAACCTAGCAGCAGCAACAAATACATATATAGTTAGTACTGGGCATAAACATAAAAAAGAAAACAAAATAACATGGATGATACCAGGAAGAATGGATGGAAACCAAATAAATCATACTCTAATTTCGAAAAAGTGGACACGAATAGTACAAGACGTAAGGTCATATAGAGGGGCAAATGGAGGCACTGACCACATATTGTTGATAGCAAAACTTAAGATGAAAATAATCAAAGCAAATAATCATAAGAAAGGAAAAAGGAGGAAATGGAATATAGCCAATCTGAAAACGCAAGAAACAAAGCAACAATATACAGAACAACTGGAACAGAAATTGGGTCAGTACGAGCACAAAGAAATAGAAGGAGAATGGAAAAACATAATGAACAGCATAATAGAGACAGCAGAACAAATAATAGGATTCCAAAAAAACAAAGAATCGAAAGAATGGTTTGATGAGGAATATCACCAAAAAAGTCAACTGAAGCACCTCGCAAGAAACAAATGGCTACAAAGTGCCGAACAGGAACAACTGGACCAATATAGAAAAGAAAAACAAGAAGCATTGAAACTCTATAGAAGAAAGAAGAACACATGGATCTCTGAACAAATGCAAGAATTAGAAACGAATAATAAAGACAACAAGAAATTGTTCGAATAGATAAAACAACAACACAGTACCAAAAAATCTGTCACAAAAATAAACAAAAAAGATTGGGAAAAACATTTCACGGACCTATACAAAAACGACAATAAGGCATATTCAGAGGATGAGGATATAAGAGATAACAGAGATGAAGAGGAAGTCGCACCTACTTATTAGGAATTCATGGAGGTATTAAAACAACTAAAAGTAAACAAAACGCCAGGGCCAGATGAAATCAACAACGAACTGATCATCAACGGCGGAGAGGAGCTCACGAAGCGAATGCACAAGTTAATGGTTACAATTTGGAAGGACGAAAGCATGCCCATAGAATGGAAAAACGGACACATCGCACCAATCTTTAAGAAAAGACATCCAACTAAGTGCTGCAACTACAGACCAATTATGCTACTAAATACAACGTATAAGATATTGACCACAATTATAATAAACCGACTAAATCAATACACAGAAAAAATTATAGGACCATATCAACAGGGTTTTAGAACAATAGATCAAAGGAAGATCAACAATAGATGCAATACAGCAAAAGTTAAAACAAATGAGGGCGATACAAATGACATCAAAATAGAACTTGAAGTAAGACAAGGAGACAGTCTGTCAACGACAAACGACACTATTTAATATCGCTCTAGAAGGAGTAATTAGGGACACAGGGCTGAAAAAGACAATTATTCAAAGCTCAACACAGATCATAGGATATGCAGATGAACTGGGACTGGTAGCACGAGATAAAAAAAGACTAGAAGAGGCACTTTTAACCCTGGTAAGAGAAGCAAAGACGAGAGGACTAATAATCAATCAGAATAAAACAAAATATATTATAAGCACACGAGACAATGTAAACAGAATAGCAGAAATAAAGATAGGTGAAAATACATTCCAGAGAGTAGATTGCTTCAAATACCTGGGGGTGATGGTGGACGGCAAAAACGGAAGGAGTATAGAGATAAACGACAGAATTAAAGCAGGTAATAGAGTATATTGGAAATATCACCAACTACTCAAGGACAAAACCTGAGCAAAAAAAACAAAATCAAAAATATACACAGCAGCAATCAGATCAGTGATAGCCTATGGAGCAGAAGTAATGTGCCTTACGAAAAAAGACGAAGAAAAGTTAAAAATAATTGAGAGAAAAATTATAAGGATACATGGCCCAGTAAAGACAGAAACAGGGGAATATTGAAAGCTGATGAACCATGAAATAATAAATATAAATAAAGGAGAAGATATAGTAAAATTCATTAAAGCACAAAGCCTCAGATGGTTTGGGCACACACAAAGAAGAGGGGTAAAAGAACTGATCAGGAAGATAATGAACTGGAAACCAGTAAAAAATAGACCAACAGGAAGACCAAAAATTAGATGGGAAGATCAACTGCTAGAAGATATATCAAAGATGGAAATTGCAAACTGGAGAGAAAAGATTCAGGACCGGAGAGAGTGGAAGAAGATAGTAGAGAGGGCAAAAAAACATCACAACCTATGAACTAAGACCTAAAGGAAAAGCGGACTAATTTACCGCGTGAAATGGATTAAAAGAGCTCATATTTGAGCGAGAAAAAAACATCACAACCTATGAACTAAGACCTAAAGGAAAAGCGGACTAATTTACCGCGTGAAATGGATTAAAAGAGCTCATATTTGAGCGAACTATACTCTAACAAGAGTGAACGGTCCATATAATAATTCTAGGTATGTACCTGTATAAATTACCCTCCTTGAAGTTGGTGTAAAAGGTATTCACCATTTATGTATTGTCTTTTGGAAGGATTACTAGAGAAAATCCAAATAAATTTTGAAAAAATGGCTGAAATCGCTGAAATTCTTGTAACAGATTCCGTAATGAGTGTACATGGGTGGTAAATGATTTTAAATTTCACTTAAAGAAAGTGCTAAAAAGTCTAAAACATTTATGGTACTGTTCTGCATCTGGTTTCCAGTCAATCTGTTATACCGACGGTTAGTTTTTTTAATATTTTGAGTAGTAACTATGTTGGTTATCAACAATTTGATGTCAAAAATGCACATTTTGCCATTTTTTGTCTACCAGTAAGAAGAAAAACATTCAAAACAAAATTTAAGATAACCGCATTATAGAGCATGTAAAACAATTTAAACAAGGTTTTATAAATTTCGCTATACTTAATTGTTGCTTATAAAACTATAAATTAAGTCAGTTTAACGTTAATATAACTTATGTAAAAAATACAACTTATATCTCGATATTACGTGAAATAGCTCAAAGAAATGAGTAAAAATACACGGTTTTTATGACACTCAGTGTAACTACGTAACAATTGTTTTAGTTTCTCTATGGACGGAATAACAAAATTTATGTAAATCTGACCAATCTTTTCTCAATTTAACTATTTATTGACAATTTAAATGAAAAATAGCCGATTTTAAGAATTTTCGTCTATAAGTTACAATGTTTTACCAAAAAACTGAAAAGAACCGATTAGTTTATTGAAATAGCCTTAAAATGAGTTGAAGTAAAATAGAATTGGAGCTTTGTTTATCAATAAACATTAACTATTCAAATTTATTTCTTACGTTTTAAGCTAACTACCTGAGGTACCCCTAAACCCTAAAAATGTCATCAAAACGACGATTTTGAAGCTCTTTCGACTGGATTAAAGAAGCTATTATCGATTTAAACAAAAGTTGTGTATTTTTAATTCTAAATTTCAACTATTTAATTAAAAATAAAGTGTTTCAGTTGAAAATTCAAAGTTGCTACACCCACCGCTTTCGCAGGCAGAATAAGAACCCTGCTATTGCATAAGTATATAGATTTTGAAAAACCATTCAAAAAGCATTCCAAAGTTTTTTCGATATGCCGTCTAGTTCTCGAGATATTTGACAATCGCCTTTCTGGACAGAGCCCTTAAATAATGTAAACATTCTTATTCAAGCTAGACATAAGCCGAGTGAGACAGCTGACCGTGAAATTCATTTGCGATGTTTCCAAATTTACCGGATCTCGGATTGTCTGCAAAATATATATTTACCATATACACAACGGATCGCGCGCGCTGCCCTCTACAGCGGATTTAGTGGAACCACTGCAATATAAAATTCACCAAAAGGGGTACAAAATGAGGTCCAGACAAAAATCGATTTCCTTGTACCCTAACCATTGTTACATCGAGATGTCACTATATACACGTGAATACAAGGTGAGATCCAAAATCGGATCTCGCCTTGCAAAACGGATCTCATCTTGTATAGCTTATGATACAAACGGATCTCGCCTTGATATGAAGACATATATATATATATATATATATATATATATATATATATATATATATATAGTATATAATATATATATATATATATATATATATATATATATATACAGGGTGGTTCATCTTATTCGCCTCGGTCTCTGTACGGAAAATCACTTGATATTTTAAAAAAATTTCTTCACAGAAATATACACGGCCTTTAATACTACAACCTAAAAATAATGTGAATTATACAGAGTGTTCCAAAAAAGAGTGGTATATCAAAGTTATATTTTTTCTTATGGAATACCCTATATCTGATGACATTATTGAATTGACCTTAAAAAATAAGCCATACTTTCATAAGGGTTCCCTATACCTAAATACAGGGTGTTTTGATTTATTTCGATTTTTATAAAAATGTAAGGTTTTAGAAAAAAATAAATATCTACGAATCTAAGAAGCAGTAACAAATTCTTTCTTGGATCTTAATAATAGACTATTTAGTATACCTAAACAGATGCTTATTGTAACAAAATTTCTTACAGGGTGGACAAAATATGGGATTGTTCTATTAACAAATTCAAGCTGTAATAACTTACTTATTTTAAATGGAACACCCTGTATCTTAATCGTCTATCGCGTAGAAAATTTACTTAGCTTTCAATTTATATTAGAGTTTCCTATACGTATCTTTTTACAGGGTGGTCAAAATATTAGATTTTTCTATTAACAAATTCAAGCTGTAATAACTTACTTATTTTAAATGGAACACCCTGTATCTTACTAGTCTATCGAGTAGAAAATTTACTTAGCTTTCAATTCTTATTAGGGTTTCCTATACCTATCTCCCTTCATTTTTTAAATATTTAAAGATTTCCTAATTTGTAAGCTTTAAAAATTAGAATTAAGTACCTATGTCGTGGTTATGTACAACACATCACCAACACCGGATATATTCTTAGACAAGATACTGTCATTAATAAAATTTTCATTGTTATCATGTAATCACACAGAGTGTTGTATTATTTTAGTTGATTTTGGCCTCCATGTGAAATTGAATAATATGTTTATTTTAAACTGCATACCCTATATTAGATGCCGTATTCTGGAAGATATTTAAATTATATTTCATTCCGTATAAGTATTTTCCATATCTTAACCCAACGGTTATTAAGTAAATTTAAGAACGCCACTTTTTGTTTGAATCTTTAAATCGCAATTACAAACAATTAAATGCAATGGCTTGTTTGACGAAAACGAGCCTGTTGTACAAAAATATGTAAAAATGGGTATTTACAGAATAACGTGGTAATTTATATTTACAGAATAACATGTGTATTGAGAATGTTTACATGGAATCGAAGAGATTTTAAATATCTTCCATTATAAAGAATAGAATATCGAGTATGTCATTTTAAATAAGAACATTCTGTGTGATTAAATGATAAAAATGTGAATTTTATTAATGAAACTATCTTGACTAAGATATTTAAGTATATTGCCGGTGTTGTTGATGTGTTGTACATAACCACGACATAGGTACTTAATTCTAATTTTTAAAGCTTACAAATTAGGAAATCTTTAAATATTTAAAAAATGAAGGGAGATAGGTATAGGAAACCCTAATAAGAATTGAAAGCAAGTAAATTTTATACGCGATAGATTAGTAAGATACAGGGTGTTCCATTTAAAATAAGTAAGTTATTACAGCTTGAATTTGTTAATAGAAAAATCTAATATTTTGACCACCCTGTAAAAAGATAGGTGTAGGAAACCCTAATACAAATTGAAAGATAAGAAAATTTTCTACGCGATAGACTAGTAAAATACAGGGTGTTCTATTTAAAATAAGTAAGTTATTACAGTTTGAGTTTGTTAATAGAACAATCTCATATTTTGACCACCCTGTAAGAAATTTTGTTGCAATAAGCATCTGTTTAAGTACACTAAATAGTCTGTTATTAAGATCCAAGAAAGAATTTGTTACTGCTTCTTAAATTCGTAGATATTTATTTTTTTCTAAACCCTTACATTTTTACAAAAATCGAAATAAATCAACACACCCTGTATTTAGGTATAGGGAACCCTTATAAAAGTATAGCTTATTTTTTAAGGTCAATTCAATAATGTCATCAGATATAGGGCATTCCATAAGAAAAAATATAACTTTGATATACCACTCTTTTTTGGAGCACCCTGTATAATTCACATTATTTTTAGATTGTAGTATTAAAGGCCCTATATATTTTTGTGAAGAAATTTTTTTAAAATATCAAGTGGTTTTCCGTACAGAGACCGAGGCGAATAAGATGAACCACCCTGTATATATATATATATATATATATATATATATATATATATATATATATATATATATATATATATATATATATATATATATATATATATATATAAAGTAGTTTGGTATTATTGACTGACAATATATTGATAAATATATTAATAAAATTTTATTGACTAACCTCACGTTGTAAGTTTTTGTGCTTTTTTATACAATGTTCTTTTATCTTTAATTTCATTGTATTTATAATTATACACTCATTTTAGCTAATCTTGACGAAGCAAATAAATTTTGCGAAAGCTCGATTGTAACAAAGAGTTTCTCTCATCCTGCCCCTTACACTGACTGCAACCTCAATAAAAACTTGTATCTATATATATATATATATATATATATATATATATATATATATATATATATATATATATATATATATATATATATATATATATATATATATATATTGTTAAGATATGTAAAATTTGAATTAATATGGTTTCGATCTTAATATTTTAGAAAAGTTAAAACATATAATAAAAATATACCAAAATTCATTTCGAAGAAATGAAAGTCAATTATCTTTGGATGGCCGTAGGTAAACAAAATTTAAATAGGGATTAAGTATTTTCTTTGTACAGTTAGTATGATAAGAAAGTGGTTATGTGTTTGGACAATGAGACCGGGTTTCCCAAATGGACTTTTGCGGCGAGGGAATAATTTTATTTAGAAATTTAAATGAATGTAATCTTTGTTTAGATATTAAGAAAGGAAAAAAAAAACCGATTGGCATGTAATTAGTTTTAGGAAATTTCTAATGGTAGGGAAAATTGGTGTTTGTTATCTGAAAGGTAGATGGGGATAAAATTGAGGAACTCGGATTGGTGAAGAAGGAAAAAGGAGGGGCTAGGTATGAAGAATGGGAGTTTAGCGAAATGTTAGAGGGTGGAAGAAGAGTCAGTTGTTAAATGATCGTTAAGTCGACTAGTGGTGATCTCTAAGAGTCTCCTGAAGTAGTAAGGCAGATAAGTGAATAGTTGTGAGTTTGTTGAAATAAGTGTCCTGACGGAAGCTCATCACGTAAAGCATTGTAAGTTATATTGTTCTACTTATATTCCAAGAGTCACCGTTGCATGCCGGAACGAGAAATAGATTCAGTTTATCGAGAGGAGAAAAGGCTAGCATTGTTTTTTGAAAGATACGTGCATCTGTAGGGGGTCATTAATGACAATAGGCTTGCAATAATTTGTTGCGAGATTGCTGACTACATAGGGGGCTGCTAAGAGTAAATTGTAGGCGACCAGAGACAAGAATTTGGACAACTCATCATCCGAGAGACAGTTTTATTTTTTTTGTAGAATTATTCATAACGCAAATTTCAATAAGTACTTTAGATAGTGGTAGGGTTATTTCAATAATCAGAATAGGAGATATTATTTTTAGAGGATATTTTGAGGGTGAATTTATTTCAATAGATGCTTTTGTACCATATATGTGTTTTATTCCGTTAATCTTTGACCTTATTTATCATATGTAAAGCAAAGGAGATATTGAAGCACGAGAATATAAAACCCTGAGATTAGAGCATTAAATAGTGTGATTAAATCATAAGTGCATCATTAAAATTAAATTTAATTAATTAGTTAATTATCTAATCAAGTGCTTTGAGCACACCGATCTTTGAATATCACATTAACTGGAGCCCAGAACGTGGTGGCTTAAAAATATCGCAGCTTTGCATTTGATGGTAGGGAAAGAGATAAGGAATAACTACAGGTGATCCAGAGATAATTTGACAATTTTTCCAGGTGTAAAAATAATTTTGATTTATGGATTGATCGTAGGTATTGGATATTTACTGCCATTGAATTATTTGATTTTTTTTTACTAATCGTACATTTGATATTTATTTTGAAATTTACTGATTGCATATTTGATATTTGTGGCGAAAATTTATTAAATTTGGGGAGAAATATTTGTCGTGTTCTGCAACTTATAGAGTGTTGTAAAATTTCACATTTGGCGGGGACAAAGAAAACAGTAACGAAAAGAAACAACATGTCGACCACAAGGAGGCAAAGCAAAATGCAAGAAAACAGAGAAGAGGAAAAAATTGTTGAAGAAGGATTGGATAATGAAGGAGATACAACATTTATGGAGAGAAAAGAACAGGAATTAACAGGAATAGAGAAACTATTGCAACTGATGCAACTCCAGTCACAACAAATGGATAGAAATCAACAGGAAACAAAAAGGACAATGCAAGAAAATCAACAGGAATCAAAACGAGCCATGGAAGAAACACAAAGAGAAATATCACAGAGAATAGAACAGAAATTGGAAGAGAATGATGGCAAATTGAAAAAGCGTTTGGAAAAATATGAAAATGAAATGAAAGCCTGTTTAGAAAAAGTTAGAGAAGAAACAGAAAGGAAACTGGAGATGCAACGAGAAGAAATAGAAACTAAAATGAAGGATATTAAGAATGTGCAGAAGATGGAATTAGAACAGTTAGAAAGCAAATTTGAAAATGCAATACAAGAAGACAGGCGAGAAATAGAAGAAAAATTTAAGCAAAACGAAAAACAAATTGCGGAACTCAAGAATCAACAGAATTGTGGAGAAAGAAGGGAAATGATTATCCATGGTACAAGCGACGCGAAAATACAATTTGGCGGGGATATTAGAAAAACACACCCAGTACCATTTGTTAAAAATTTGAGAACCAAATTGCAACATATTAGATATTTTGACGACTGCAAAGAAACAATTAGAAACCATCTGAAAGAAGGAGCAGCGTTATGGTATGAAAGTAAAGAAGATGAGTTTGAAAATTGGACAGATTTCGAAAATAAATTTCTCAACTATTTCTGGGGGAAAGTTAAACAGAGGGAAATCAACCAAGAGCTACAGAATGGAAGATATCACGAGAAAATGGGAATATCGGAGGAAAGATATGCTTTGCAGATATATAACAATTCCAAATATCTAGACTACAAATACTCTACCGAACAACTGGTAGAAATGATAAGCAGACATTTCGAAGAAACGCTGGAGGACCACGTGATTTTGAGAAACTATCAAGATATTGATAGTTTGTGCCAATTCCTTCAAGTAAGGGAAGCAAAACGAAGAGAAATGCGAAACAGAAGACAACATGAACAATATAATGGACCGGCAAGAAGGTATCAATCAAATTATGACCAGAGAAACCGACATGCCCAATCAACAAACGAAGATAGGCCGAGAGAATACCAAAATTACAATAGACAACAAAATTATGATAACAGGAATCACGCAAAAAATAGAACATATGAAAATCACAACAGAAACAGAGATGCACAAAATCCTCCGACTAGGAATACGAACGAACAAAGGGACGGTAGAAACAATCAGAATTTCCAACGACAAAATAGAAGGGAGATGAATCATGTAACAATAGAAAACGAGGAAGAAGATATATGCAATGAATCCAGACAGGATTTTCAATAAAGCATCCACTGAACAAACATAAACAACTCTCCGGTATATTTTGTCATCCGAGAGAGTTTATACAGTTGGCGGGAAATGAAAGACAAAGTTCTAATTCCAATTTAATATTCTTAGATGCATTTATAAAACATAAAGCGATTAAAATTTTGATTGATTCTGGATCGGAGATATCGTTAATCAATAAGAAACTAGTAAAAGAATTAAATTTGGACAGATTTGTGTACAAAATTCCTAGGGTTGTTTTAGTGGGTGCAAACAACAAAAAATTGACGACAGTAAATGAAGGTTTGGGAGTGCGGATCAGAGTGGGAGACAAATACTATATTATGCAATGTGTGGTGATCGAAGATTTAAACCATGATATGATAGCGGGAATTGATGAATTGAGTGAAAAACACATCACCATAAATTTTTCGGAGAATAAACTGGAAATCAGAGCAGAACCAGACAACATAGAAGAAGAAACGGAAATAGAGAGGAAAATAATTGTTGAAAAGATAAATGAACAGGAAAAACATAAAGAAATCAATATGACTGTAGAGGAAAAACCGAAAGTACAAGAAAAAAATCAACCAGAAAAAAAAAAGAAGGAAGAAAAAGAAGAAGAGTTCAAAAAGAAAGAAGGAAAACACGGTGGATACAAGAGAAAGACAGGAAATCGAAGATACGGAAGAATTGTCGGCAATCGACGATAAAACAGAAAGGAAGCAGGAAGAAAATGAAGTTCTCATAAGAGAAATGAAAGCAGTAGAAACATGGTGCTCGGGATACCAAATGGAAATTGAAGATAAAAAAAAAACAGAAGAAGAAATAAAGGATGAGGACAGAGAAGAAATGGCAATAATGGACGAGAATCCAGAATTTTATGAAGAAATATTATGGACAGTGAACACATGCGAACAAAATGAGGATGAAAGAAAATTAAAATGTGGAGAAAACATGGAAAAGGAAGTAGAGAAGATTCTAGAAAATTATGGAGATTTGATTAATGAAGAAAGCCGAGTGGCTAAAAATTATGAACATTCTTTTAAAGTTAAAAACTTAGAAAATTTTAAATCCAAGACATATCCAATCCCGTATAAATACAGGCAAAGCGTCGGACAGGAAATTGAAAAAATGATCGAAGACAAGGTGATAGAAAGATGTGACTCTCCATATATCAACCCGATAGTATGCGTTAAAAAATCGAGTGGTGATTTGCGATTATGTTTAGATGCAAGAAACATTAATTCACACACAATCGCGCAATACGAAGCGCCTTTGAACATCGAAGCCATATTTGGACGAATCACAGGGTCACACATTTTTTCCAAAATCGATTTGAAACATAGTTTTTGGTTAATACCTTTGGCAGAGAAATGTCGAAATTATACCGCTTTTTCGATCGACGGAGTGGTATACCGATTTAGGGTGGTACCATTTGGCCTACAGAGTGCATGCGCTGCTTTGGTTCGCGCATTGAACACAATCTTAAATAGGCATGAAGAATTTGTTGTACATTACATAGATGATTTATTAATTTTCTCACCGGATATAACAAGCCATCTACGACATATTCACACTGTGCTAGAAGAACTGGATCAAGCGGGATTGAAATTAAATATTCAAAAGTGTCAGTTTTTCCAAAAGGAAATACTGTATTTAGGATTCAAATTAGACACAAAAGGGATTAGTCTTGCAGAAGATAGAATCGAAATTATAAATAACTACGCTAGGCCAACCAATTTAAAAACATTGCGGGGATTTTTGGGAATGGTAAACTATTTCAAAAAACTAATACCAGACATCAGCACAAAAGAAATACCGTTGATAGCATTACTTAAGAAAAATGTTAGGTGGAAATGGGGAACGGAACAAGAAATGGCTTTCAAAAATTTAAAAGGAGCTTTCTCCACAGCTGTAAGAGTACACCACCCAAGATATGATCAACCTTTCATTCTCCGGACCGATGCTTCCATAACAAAATTCGCAGGGGTGTTATCACAGATCCAAGACGATGTAGAGGTGCCAATCTGTTTTGTCTCCCGTGTAACCAAAACATATGAGAGAAAGTACAGCGTTACTGAATTAGAGTTCGCCAGTGTGTTATTTTGTGTAAATAAATTACGGTTTTACCTACTAGGGGCAAAATTCACCGTTGAAACAGACCATGCAGCTTTGGTACATATAATGAAAAATAGGCTGGTAAATAATAGAATTCATAGGGGCATTCTTTTACTTCAAGAGTATGATTTTGAATTTAAATATATCAAAGGAACTGACAATATCTTGGCTGATGCGTTGACGAGAGATGAACAATTCCGCAAAGAGGACCACAAAACTCTCCACGTTGGCATGAACATAATGAGAGAAGAAGCAGGCTTATTTTCTTTGGCTCAGATCAGGGAAAATCAGGAACAACTGGATGAAAGAGAAAAGCAAAGGGCCGAACAAGAAGATAACTTATATTTTAAGAGGGTCGATGGTAAAGAACTATATGTAATCACGGAACAGATGGCAAAAGAAGTTTTAGCAAAATTACACTGTGACAACGGACACATTGGAAGCAGGAAGGTGTGGCTTATGTTCAGGGAGAACTACATTTGTCGACAGGACTATACAATAGCCAAAGAGATGACTCGAAATTGCGAGACATGCCAAAAGTGTAAAAGTAACAATTTCAAAAACGAAAACATCACAAAAAACGTCATAGCTCGGAAGAAACTGGATATTGTCGCCATTGATATGTTGAGCGATTTAATAACAACAACACAGAGGAATAAACACATATTAGTTATGGTGGATGTTTTCTCAAAGTATTTAAAACTGTACCCATGTAGAACCACGAAAGGAGCTGAAATACTTCGGAAGATAGACGATTTTATCGAAACAGTGGGAAGACCAGACAATATTTTGTTGGACAATGCGACATACTTTAGGAATGACCGTTTTAAAGGGGAATTAAGAGAGAGAGGCATAAATACAAAATTTGTAAGCATCCGACATCCACAGAGCAACCCATCAGAGCGTTTTATACAAGAAGTCACAAAATTTCTAAGAATTGCTGCGGAAGAACATCATCGACATTGGGACAGAAAAGTGTTTGAAATAGAGACGTATTTGAACTGTGCACCAAATACGGTTACCAAGGAGACGCCTTTATATGTAATGAAAGGAACAATGCCTACGAGACCGTGGGAAGACACCGCCCCCAGACAATACGAAGAAGTGATCGAGGTGGTTCAACGAAGATTGAGACGAAGTGGAGAGAAATATCTCCAAAGGCAAGAGAGGACCCGAAGAAGAAGGCCGGTTACATTCCAGAAAGGGGATAAAGTTTTAGTGAGGGCACTGAGGGTGTCCAATTTACAAAATGGTATTTGTGCTAAATTGATGCCGGTATTTGAAGGTCCATATAGGGTCAATACGGAAAATGGGGTAAATAGTTATGAATTAGCGCATATAGAGACAGGCAAGATACGGGGTATTTTTAACATTCACGACATTTATAAGTATCATGAGTAGAGTTTGGTAACATAATGGAATAATTTGATCCTAAAAAAAAACTTGTGTCATTTAAATAAATAACAGAATTTTTTCGGCAAATCAAATGGCGGGGAGTTGTTAAGATATGTAAAATTTGAATTAATATGGTTTCGATCTTAATATTTTAGAAAAGTTAAAACATATAATAAAAATATACCAAAATTCATTTCGAAGAAATGAAAGTCAATTATCTTTGGATGGCCGTAGGTAAACAAAATTTAAATAGGGATTAAGTATTTTCTTTGTACAGTTAGTATGATAAGAAAGTGGTTATGTGTTTGGACAATGAGACCGGGTTTCCCAAATGGACTTTTGCGGCGAGGGAATAATTGTATTTAGAAATTTAAATGAATGTAATCTTTGTTTAGATATTAAGAAAGGAAAAAAAAAAACCGATTGGCATGTAATTAGTTTTAGGAAATTTCTAATGGTAGGGAAAATTGGTGTTTGTTATCTGAAAGGTAGATGGGGATAAAATTGAGGAACTCGGATTGGTGAAGAAGGAAAAAGGAGGGGCTAGGTATGAAGAATGGGAGTTTAGCGAAATGTTAGAGGGTGGAAGAAGAGTCAGTTGTTAAATGATCGTTAAGTCGACTAGTGGTGATCTCTAAGAGTCTCCTGAAGTAGTAAGGCAGATAAGTGAATAGTTGTGAGTTTGTTGAAATAAGTGTCCTGACGGAAGCTCATCACGTAAAGCATTGTAAGTTATATTGTTCTACTTATATTCCAAGAGTCACCGTTGCATGCCGGAACGAGAAATAGATTCAGTTTATCGAGAGGAGAAAAGGCTAGCATTGTTTTTTGAAAGATACGTGCATCTGTAGGGGGTCATTAATGACAATAGGCTTGCAATAATTTGTTGCGAGATTGCTGACTACATAGGGGGCTGCTAAGAGTAAATTGTAGGCGACCAGAGACAAGAATTTGGACAACTCATCATCCGAGAGACAGTTCTATTTTTTTTGTAGAATTATTCATAACGCAAATTTCAATAAGTACTTTAGATAGTGGTAGGGTTATTTCAATAATCAGAATAGGAGATATTATTTTTAGAGGATATTTTGAGGGTGAATTTATTTCAATAGATGCTTTTGTACCATATATGTGTTTTATTCCGTTAATCTTTGACCTTATTTATCATATGTAAAGCAAAGGAGATATTGAAGCACGAGAATATAAAACCCTGAGATTAGAGCATTAAATAGTGTGATTAAATCATAAGTGCATCATTAAAATTAAATTTAATTAATTAGTTAATTATCTAATCAAGTGCTTTGAGCACACCGATCTTTGAATATCACATTAATATATATATATATATATATATATATATATATATATATATATATATATATATATATATATATATATATATATATAAATATGCAAAATCATTGGCTAATACTCGTAAAGTGAATTTGAATTTAGTTGGAAATATATAAAATGATGAAGGGTCATCATTCCATACATTTCTGTGCAACTATATACACCGGTGTTTCGGCCTATTTGGGCCTCGTCAGTATAGTGTAGCAAGTTAAAAAAGTTGTTTGTTAACTTGTAAAAGGATTACTACAGGAGCAAGGTTACCATTTTTGGTCAGATTTTTAGAAGACCCGCAGTCGCAAGGCTACAACTAACATTGCCAAGGAGGTAAGGCTACCTGAGGAAATGAAAAGCCATAACATTATTAAATAAAATGATGTTGGATAATCGAGTACAAATATTAAAAATAAATAAGCAAAATCATTGGCTAATACTCGTAAAGTGAATGTGAATTTAGTTGGAAATACATAAATTGATGAAGGGTCATAATTCCATACATTTCTGTGCAACTATATACACCGGTGTTTCGGCCTATTTGGGCCTCGTCAGTATAGTGTAGCAAGTTAAAAAAGTTGTTTGTTCACTTGTAAAAGGATTACTATAGGAGCAAGGTTACCATTTTTGGTCAGATTTTATTTAATAATTTTATAATATCAACATCATTTTATTTAATAATGTTATGGCTTTTCATTTCCTCAGGTAGCCTTACCTCCTTGGCAATGTTAGTTGTAGCCTTGCGACTGCGGGTCTTCTTAAAAATCTGACCAAAAATGGTAACCTTGCTCCTGTAGTAATCCTTTTACAAGTTAACAAACAACTTTTTTAACTTGCTACACTATACTGACGAGGCCCAAATAGGCCGAAACACCGGTGTATATAGTTGCACAGAAATGTATGGAATGATGACCCTTCATCATTTTATATATTTCCAACTAAATTCACATTCACTTTACGAGTATTAGCCAATGATTTTGCTTATTTATTTTTATATTTGTACTCGATTATCCAAGATCATTTTATATATATATATATATATATATATATATATATATAAATATATATATATATATATATATATATATATATATATACAACTGGATTCGAAATCCGATGTATTTATCGACCGTGCAAGTATATTCTATAACACTATAAAACAGTGTTGAAATTATCGGGAATTGCGGTCTGTGGCTTAGATTGAAACTACATTTAATTCTGTTGAATTCGATATTTCGATGAGTATTTATTAATTTTTCATCTTCATCAGGAACAAACTACAAAATTAACTAACAGTTAGGTACAAACATAATATTACAATGATATAACTTACGAATTGTTGCAGGTATGTTATATAAAGCAATTTAACTTAAAGCTATGCATGTCGTTTCACGAGAACGTCGAGGGCGGCACTGAGTCAGGTATCTTTTCTCACATGTGTTAAGGGTCAAAAGTTCCAATATCGAGCCATCTGTTTAATATTCTGCTATTTTTCGAATTTTAAAACATTGCAGTAAAGGACATCGCACACATCTTATGGAAAATATAATGTCACTCAAATTCAATAAAATTTATACCATTAGATTCGTTTTAAATTAACGATCAATTCTTATCATTGCGCCAACTCTTAATTATGATTAATTACGGCGCAAATTGCAATTAAAGTTTATCGAAATCACATTTTTGGAGTCCATAAAGTGTTATTTACAATCATTATTGCTCTGAGTGCTATTCATAACAGCTTAAATCCCGCTGGGCCTAAGCGGATTAGTGAAACTAATCCGCTGATTTATGGAGTACCGAAAATCTGGGTATTTTAAAATATTTTTTCTCTCTCTAACTTATGTACCTACCCATTTGATTTCAGATTTATTTATATCAATTTCTGCTCTTATTTTTGAAAATAGAGAGTTGGCGCAATGATAAGATTTGATCGTTAATTTAAAATGAATCTATTCGTATAAATTTTATTGAATTTGAGTGACATTATATTTTCCATAAGATGTGTGCGATGTCCTTTCGCTTAATCTGCTTGTGTCTGATTTGTAATTAATTGAACGTTTATTACTGTTTATGTGGTACATCTCGAGAAACAATCTTTTCTTATAATTGTTTTCTGAATCTAAGATCTTGATATCTGACAAATTAAATTGGTGTCCTGTTGATATGGAATGGTGTGCCGCTGCACAAGTATTTTTGTGTGTTTTACAATCACTTTTGTGCTGCGTTATTCTTTGTTTCAACCATTGCGATGTTTGTCCTATATACTGCTCATCACATTCGAGACAAGAAAGTTGATAGATGATATGACTCTGATTTAGAAGCGGTGTCTGGTCTTTAAGCTTCGAGAATAAGTTATAGTTGGATATGCTATTTTATTTCGCTATTTTGATTTTAGGAATTCCGTTCAGCAGCTTGATTATATTTTGGTTAAGCCATTTATGAAGGGCAACTTTTTGTAAATCACGGGATCTGATGGTCTGTTGTCACGTTGCCCGTCGTATAAGTCTGAGTTATATATCAGTTGCTTAAGAATTTTACTTGGATAGCCGTTGTTCAAGAATATGTTATAGAGTGTTTTTAAATTCTTTTGTGTGAACAGGTCATTGCTGATGTGTAAAATTCTGTTTTTTATTGCCACAACAGTGTTGTGTTTTTGGCTTTTCGAGTGCTGAGAGAAATAATTTATATATCTTCCAGAGTCAGTTGGTTTCTGATACCAATCCAAAATTATCTTGTTCTCTGTGGTTCTTATCACCTTAGTGTCTAAAAAGGGCACACTTTGTTCTTTCTCCTCCTCAACGGTAAATTGTAGGTGTTTGTGAAATCCATTGAAGAGGTCCAGTGTAGTTTGAATAGAGTCCTCGGGGATCGCACTTATCACATCATCCACATATTTGTATATGAACGGTAACTTGAACGGTAGTCGTGGACTACCGTCTATCCTCGGTGGTGTGAGGATTGTTTTATGATTTCACAGTAGTGGCTAAAAAAACACAATCCCTATTTACTACCAATCTACCAATGTGGGCGAAAAAGTAAAAGAAACAAGAGAAACGACGTGTTTTTATTCCTATTGAGAATAAGAAGAAAAAGATCATTAAGTCCAAAAACTTAAACAACTAGGCAGCTAGACTTTCAACAAAAGTTGTTATCATATGACCTTGGTCAAATATCACATGTAATTTTCAATTTAAATACAAGATATAATTACTGTGAAACAATATTTTATTATAATATATACACAGGTATACAGGCATATTATATAACAATGAAATGGTATGACTATGCAGCAAATACTTATTTGACCATTTATTTAAAAAGATTGGATGTCCGAAGAACTTGAAAGGAATATAAAAAATGAATTTAAATGGACTCTATTTTGTAACTAAAAGCAAAAATCAACAAAGAACATACAATTTTCTCTAGATGAAGTTGATAAAACCATGGAAATAACCTACATAAAATCTAATCAGTAAATTACTTGAGAAAATTCAATATGAAATTCGTATTCGACAAAATAGCTAAATAATATTAAACAATTTTTTACCGGAATTAAGCTCTGTAGATTTGCACTAAAATTCTTCACCTTCGTTCCCCGTATTCAATAATGCCGGAGAACTTCAATATACGGAACTTAGAATTGCAGATAAAATATCTTAGTTGAGTAATCCCGCCATTGCCACTCGACTCACTCCCAGATAAACAATGGCGTCTCGTTTGGCGACCAGCGAGAGCTCCAATTAGGGAATCCAACGATCTGTCAAACTATTCCAATATGTCTGGCGGCTGGCATGAATACAATGAAGGCATATGATAGTATAGTGTTATTTTAGTATTTTAAAGTAATTTTCGTATTTTATGTCCGTGTAAATATTGCTAAATACTTCTGTGACATAGTAAAAAATATTGCTTACGTCAATAAACTTTAATAAGTAGTTAAAAAGTTTTAATTAAGTAATTTGGAAGATTGAAGAAAGCTAGGTTAACAAATTTTATGTTTTATAAGTTTAATAAAAAATAATATACCCAAGAAAACAACAGTGCTGCCACCACACAATTAAATGACCCACATTGATCTCACATGATCTCAACATGATCTCACATGATCTCAACAAGAGCATTTAAACATTGTATTATTAAATCTGTGATTATTTTAAGTTATATTTTAATTAAAATTGAAAGAAAATGATTCTAAAAATAATTAAATAATATTTTCTTATCAACAGTTGATTAAATAAGGGGTGGAACGTCACAACTTATGAGGTTTCAGTATTTAACTGTCGATATATACGTATATGAATAGCACAAGTTCATTTGAATTTATTTCGAGCAAATCTAAAATTAATATTTATTAACTTATTATAAAGTCAAATTTAAAGAATAATAATAAAATAATAATAATTGTAAATAATAATAATAAAGTAAACTTTGACTTTATAAGTTAATAAATCTTAATTGTCAATTTGTTCAAAAGCAATCCAAATGGACTGTTGCCATTCTTCGTCTGTATTTATAAATATTTAAACAACTGTACCAGCTTGTACAGGTCTAGTGGGTGGGTGCCATATATATTTGGAGTCACTTCGATGTCTCCGAAAAGTGTTTGCCGCCTCCGATCCATTGCCTCCCAGTCATGCAAAATATGGTTGACTGTTTCAGGTTCTCTGTTACAGAGTCTGCAGCTCAAGTCTCCATGAAACAGCCCCATTATATGCAAGTGACCCTTAACTGGCGCATGTCCAGTGAGGAAACCTGTTATGACTCTGACCTGATTCCTGCTTGTTTTCAGCAGTAATTCAGCCCTACTAGCACATGTCCGTCCGATATACATCTTGCCATGTGTTTGACCGGGTATACTCTCCAACTGTGAATTGTGTTGGCTTCGGATCCAGGCTTTTTTTCGTTCGCGGACGGTGCTTTTTGGTACTCTTACGGCCGGCTTTGTACCCAGGTATTTTGTAGCTGATGCTCTTCTGGCGAGAGCATCAGCTCTTTCATTGTCGTATATGCCCCGATGACCTGGAACCCATACCAGTATAACACTGTTATGATGTGCCAGTTTGTCAAGTTCTTGTCGACATTCCCACACCAGCCAGTTCACCTTAGGGCTTATAAGAGCTCCAATGGCTGCTTGGCTATCTGTGCATATGTTAACCCGCTGCAGTTCGAAGGCCCTCAGGTTGTTTTCTCTTGCACACTGCAAGATTGCAAAAATCTCTGCCTGAAATACGGAGGTATACTCTCCCAGTGGAATAGAAATGTTGAAATTTCCACCACTACAGAATATTCATGCACCCGAACCTTCTGCTAGTCTAAGAGCTAGTGAATCCTCCGACTAACGGTCGTCCTGTAAGGCTAGAAATTTGTCTAATGATAATTCACAGCACACCAAGGGTAAAAGCCATGACCTGGCAGGCATCAGCCGTGCACGTGTATCTACCAGGTGAATCGAAAAGTGCAAATTTAGGGAGTAAAATAAACTTTCTCCTGTAAAGTTTAAATTTAAGTATATGTTTGAGTAAGTCATTTAGAAGAAATGTGTACAATGACAGGCGATTCTGAAGAGCATAAGACCTTACCAGGCGAGGGGAAAGATTAGGGGTTTTTCCTAAAATTATCTTTTTTGCGTCGCACAAAGTTTTTTTAGGTTTTTTGAATCATTCCAAACAGAAAAGGTCTTTGGTGATTTTTCTCTTAAGTTAATAGTTTTTGTTATATAAGCGATTAAACATTTTGAAAATTGCGAAATCGGCCATTTTTAACCCTAAATCGGACATTTAACTAAAAATTTCAATGTTGCCAAGGTAGGTAGATATTCTTTAAACATTGATTGATGAAATCCCGAAGAGTTTTTTGCAATAAAATATCGAAAACCCTTTGTTTTTTAATTGCTAATCAAGCGGGCGCGACACTGTAGTATAAATGAGGACGTTTGAGTTTGCATAAATTCATTATCTCGAGAAAGGGCAAATTTAAAGAGAAATCCTGACAGGTCGATTTTGATTCTTAAATTAGGACTTTTTGGCATATATATAATACTAGTGACGTCATCCGTCTAGCCGTGATGACGTAATCGATGATTTTTTAAATGAGAGTAGGGGTTGTTTGATAGCTCATTTGAAAGGTTATTTAATTTTCTATTCAGTAATATAGACATTAACATAATTATTTATACAGGGTGTACAAAAAATTTTTTTTATTAAAATAATTTAGACAAAAGGAAGAAAAAAATTGTGTGTACACCCTGTATAAATAATTATGTTAAGGTTTATATTACTAAATAGAGAATTAAATAACCTTTCAAATGAGCAATCACACACTCATTTAAAAAAATCATCGATTACGTCATCACGTCCAGATGGATGACGTCACTAGTATTATATATATGCCAAAAAGTCCTAATTTAAAAATAAAAATTGACCTGTCTGAGGATTTCTCTTCAAATTTTCCCATTCTCGAGATAATGAATTTATGCAAACTCAAACGTCCTAATTTATACTACAGTGTCGCGCCCGCTTGATTAACAATTAAAAAACAAAGGGGTTTTCGATATTTTATTGCAAAAAACTCTTCGGGATTTCATCAATCAATGTTTAAAGAATATCTACTTACCTTGGCAACATTGAAATTTTTAGTTAAATGTCCGATTTAGGGTTAAAAATGGCCGATTTCGCAATTTTCAAAATTTTTAATCGCTTATATAACAAAAACTATTAACCTAAGAAAAAAATCACTAAAGACCTTTTCTGTTTGGAATGATTCAAAAAACCTAAAAAAACTTTGTTCGATGCAAAAAAGATAATTTTAGGAAAAACCCCTAATCTTTCCCCTCGCCTGGCAAGGTCTTATGCTCTTCAGAATCGCCTGTCATTGTACACATTTCTTCTGAATGACTTACTCAAACACATACTTAAATTTAAACTTTACAGGAGAAAGTTTATTTTACCCCCTAAATTTGCACTTTTCGATTCATCTGGTAGATACAAGTGCACGGCTGATGCCTGCCAGGTCATGGTTTTTAGCCTTGGTGTGCTATGAATTATCACTAGACAAATTTCTAGAATTACAGGACGACCGTTAGTCGGAGGGTTCACTAGTTCTTAGACTATGCAGTTTTAGACCCGTCCGTATACCAGGTGTAACACTGCAGTCTGGGTCTAGAGTTTCCTTTGTCCCATTCGTCTCATGGGCAAACGTCCACTTGAAAAAGTTATTCAGGCTTGTATCTGGATGTCATATTGTCAGAAATCATCATCCATTGCTGATTTAACTGGTACGTTGCTCAGGTTTTCTCGCAGTCTATAATATCCTATTCTCGACCCACCTCTTATTGTTATATGTAAAGGAGGGAGATCCAGTAGTGCCTTTATAGCTGTCGTAGGTGTGCCCCTCATAGCCCCCGTGATCCCGAGACAAGCAAGTCTTTGCACCTTGCTTAATTTGATGATGGCACTTTTTTGCTGCACTTTTGGCCACCATACCACTGATGCATATGTAATTGTGGGTTTTACCACCATGATCCAATGTACCATGTCTGGTCTCAAACCCCACGTTTTTCCATGAGTACGTCTGGCTACCATTAATGTAGTTACCGCTCTCATCGTTATTTTTTCTATCTGCTGATTCCAAGTAAGTATTGAGTCTAATATTATCCCGAGATACTTCACTCATCAGATTTAAATGTAGACCATTTAGACATAAAGAACCCAATTCCTCTAAATTCCCCCTTTTAGTAAATTTCATAATTTTTGACTTTAGAGCACTGATGTTAAGCCCTACATTTGAAGTCCATTCTGTAACTACGGTCAGAGCCTGTTGCATTCGATCTCTGACTGTACAATTAAATTTTCCGTGGGCTAAGATGACTAGGTCATCCGCATAGCCCAGGACATGATACCTATCGTTGTCGAGTCTACCTCAGGTAGCTTCTGGCTACCTGAGCTGACACTGTATCCCCCAGCAACGTAGCGTATATCACACGGCTCCTCAGCATGCAGTCTATCCATCTGCAGCTTTTTTTGTCTATTCCTTTTAGACGGATCGCCCTTGTGATCGCTTCGTAGGAGGTCAAATACTCCCTCAATATCGAGAAATGCACCCAACAGCACCTCTTGGTTTTCTAGAACGTACTCCACCCTCTGTACGAGATGGTGCAGTGCCGTTTCTGTGGAGACTCCCGCTCGATACGCATATTGCCCCTGATGTATCGGACTTTCAACCAATACACCATCCCTGATATGACTATCGACCAGTTTTTCTTAAGTCTTCAGTACGACTGACATCAGACTTATTGGCCGCACAGACTTGGCCCTTTCCTGTCCGATTTTGCCAGGTTTGGGTATAAAAGCCACCCTTATCAGCCTCCATGCTTTTGGTACGTACCTCAGCCCTAAACTAGCCTGCAGTATCTTACACAATTTTTTGAAAAGAAGGTCGTTTCCCTTCTGTAGAAGTATTAGATAAATCTCGTTCGGACCCGGTAATTTATATGGCTCGAATGATTTTATTGCCCATTTGATTTTGTCCTGGTTTATAACTTCTTTTGCCACAGTCCAGTTTTCCCTAGAACCATAAGTCATGATATCCAGTCCGGTTTGCCATGTGTCTAGTGGTATGTTTTGTTTCAGACTCGGGAAAGTTCACCCTGAAAAGCTCTTTCAGGGTGTCTTCACCATTCTGAGTGTATTCACCTGACTCCTTTTGGAGCGAGGGAATACTTATCTGAGGGTCCTTTGAGAGAACTTTATGGAGCCTTGACATTTCTGAAGTCCCTTCTATTTCTTCACAATGCCTTTTCCACGATTCTCTTTTGTAGTCAGTCAGAGTTTTGCGATAATCGCCCCACTCACCTGACCTTTTGGCGAAATTAAATTTTCGTCTAACCTCTGTCCTTTGATTTGCAAGATTATGATTCCACCAGGGAACTTTCCTGTTTGAATTCCTCACTATCTCCGGACAGTTGTCTTCGAACGCTGACATGACAGTCTCTTGAAATTGTTCGGCAGCCATGTCTAGGTCAAATGTATGCCTTATCTTCCCGTTAGTCCTGCCTAAGCAATATTCTAGGTCTGCTTGATATGCTTCCCAATTTGTTTTACGAGGATTACGATAAGTTTCCTTGATAAGCTCATTGCCTGTCATTTCAAAACAAATGTGTCGATGGCCTGAACAGGACACATCATCTGACATACTAGATTTTCACAGTTCTAGCCACGTTAATCGTAGCAACTGTTATATCAGTCACCTCCTTCCGTCGTGAAGTCACGAAGGTTGGTTTGTTTCCTACGTTTAATATGTCTAAATTATGTTGAATTATAAACTGTAGTACTGACTCACCTCTTGCATAGGTGTTTGTACTGCCCAAGTCAGATGGTGCGCATTCGCATCACAGCCAATAATTAATTGCAGTCAATTTTTCCTGCAATCTCTCACTAGTTGCTCCAATTCCCTTGATGCTGGTTTTTCGGAATCAGCATATGGGAGGTATGCTGGTCCGAAAACTATCTCCTTCACACCTCCTCCATCTATGATCTTCATATTTACCGTTGTTAAATCCCTGGAACAGTGATTCATCAACGGCAGTGTTTTGATGTTTCGTTCACTATTATGCAAGTCCTCGGGACATCGGCAGATCGGCTATATACAGTACGTAAATCGTTCAGCTGGACATAGGGAATATACAGTGAGATAATTGTGACACCTGCGCTTTCTCGATGACAATATGGTTGTGTGCATTAAGGGGCATTAACCTCAAAATTGACAACTCATTTTGACGGACACAAATAAACGTCAGAACATGACAGTGTAGTAGCTTAATATTTTTGGCCTAAGGGAATGGGAAAACTATGACCGTTTAATTTTAAAATTAATTTTTAAATAAAAAGTATTTTAAAAATTAAAGTAGAATGTTTATGAACAGAAGTAGAATGAACTCATTAATCATAATCTTTGTTTTTGATTTATTTATGAACAGCCTTGCTTCCAAACTCACTCATGCTATTCGTTCAAACAGCTCTACTGGACCAGAAACTCGTACTCGAACAGAAGCTTCAACTAACCCAGGTTAGCGCAGTGGTCACAATTATCTGAATGTACATTGAGATAATTATAAATAATAAATTTAATACAATGTAAATATTCCCTATGTCCAGCTAAACGATTTACGTACTGTATAAGCTCTCCACCAATACCCGATAGACCTCTTATTTTATCCTTGTAAACCCAGGGCTCTTGTATCAAGGCTACATCGAACCTCCTCATGGCGACAGTAAGTTCTGCCGAAGCTGATTTACTATGCTGGAGATTCGCTTGCAGGATTCTGATTGGAGCATCTTAAAGTCCTATGTTTTGGCTATATGTGGGCAAATTTTCAGCCAAATCGAATATGATGTATTTTGGGAATGGAGGAAAATGTAAAAAACGGTATTTTAAAGCTTTCTACACTATAAAATTTGATCAAAAACTTGTTTTGAATCAAAATAACTTAATGTTGTTCTGAAGCTATTTCCTTGTGGCATTTTTATAATTAACTATTTAGATAAGAAATAAGCCACAATTAAATTTAAAAAATTATTTTATTAACGTTTCGACGTTCAAATTGGGTGTCGTTGTCAAAATACAAAATACTACTAAATTAAACAAAAATGTTGTTGCTTAGTAAAAAATTCTTCTAATAATTTATTTATCTGATTCATTAATGTCGGCAATTCAGACATATATTATACATTTTAAAGTAGAATACTTTAAAATGATATTGCCAATATTTATGAGTTAATAATAATAATAATAATATCCTGCGGGAGTTTTTTGTCAGTACTATCAGGCGCGGCCCCCTGCGAATGGGGGATGCTTTCTGGGTATTCGTAGCGCCAATACCCAGAGAGTAGCAGGGATACTTGCCGTGGAACAAAAACTGACACCTGGCAGTAGGTATAAAATGCACACCCATGAGAATGGAGAATAATAATTTATGTTTAGGGTCGCTGCCTGGGGATCGCCAGGGCACGTCTGGAGCCGGCGCTGGACGTGACAGCATGCGGGACGTCGGTGGCAGGGTGTTGAGGAGGCGGGCCCCTGTCATACAATCAGCTACAGCCCAACCACAACCACAACAAGAGCTCCACCAGCCGAAGGTGCTGCGCTGGATCATCAGCCGGCGCTCACTCAAGCGGGATGACCGAGGCAGCGCATGAAATGGACTGTGTCCATCAATAAGAACATTTTGCGCTTCTACTACAAGGTGACAAACCTCGGTCAAGAAACAGTCGGCTACCGACAACAGCTGTATGCCCAATTTTGCAGGACGTACCCAGATATTCAAGTATCGGAGCAACGAGTATCAGACCAATACCGGGTAATTATAAGAAACAACCTTATCCCAGAGACTAGACGCAATATCATCAGAAGCGAAGTCGAACGGGAGATTCATAACGATGTTGTAATTGAAGATCAAGTCCCCAATGAAGTGCATGAGCAGATTCCTGAGCTTGCCATACAAGAAACTCAACCTGACAATACAGAGCAGGAAAACAACGAGCTACATGATAAACTAGTAAGCGAAATGGCACGTGCTGTACAAGAGTTTAATGGAACAAACCCACTTAGCAGACCACCGCTACCACGAATAA
This sequence comes from Diabrotica virgifera virgifera, assembly GCF_917563875.1. Taxonomy (NCBI): domain Eukaryota; kingdom Metazoa; phylum Arthropoda; class Insecta; order Coleoptera; family Chrysomelidae; genus Diabrotica; species Diabrotica virgifera. The sequence continues at coordinate 180,324,393 of NC_065443.1, read as the reverse complement.
ACTCTTGTAAGAGACTAGGTGTGCTGTTACAAATTGTGAACACTGAAGTCCTACCCAATTATGTCGTAGAAGCCCACACATTAGAATATCTGCACGTCTGCACATGCTAATCTACTGTGCAGCAACAGCAATTGCTAATGTAATGGGCATTAAGATCAGAACACGACGGGGTTCTAATAACGGATGGACTGGTAGCAGAATTGCACCCTGGGAAAAAAGACTGCTCGGAAAGATTGAATTGCTGCGTAGGGATATTGGTCAAGTCACAGAATATATACGAGGTGTAAGAAGTACAAGAGTCATCAGGAGAGCTGAAGAAATAATACGGAATACTGCAAGACACTCAAGATACGATCCAGAAAACAACACAGCCCAACAGTGCAACGTTAAAACAAAGACTCTCAGTTTATTCAGGACGACTAAGAAGGTACAAAGTGAGTAACAACCAAAAATCCGACAATGCCCTTTTTGAGACTGCTGAGAAGGCGTTCTATCGAAAACTCAATTTCACCGCAGAAAATCTCGATAAGTCTTATCCAAGCCAAGAAGAAATTCATGAGTTTTGGGGAAATCAACTTTCCACACCAGCTGCTCTTAACAACAATGCTGGATGGATAGAAGATACGGCACAGAACTGCCAACACTACACTACTACTCTCTACGAACCCTTTACCACTGAAGAAGTCTCAAATATCATCAAAGAGCTTCCTGGAAATCTCCTGGACCAGACGGAGTTCAAAACTTTTGGCTCAAGAAGTTTTGGAGTGCTCATGAATGCTTATCAACACTAATTAATTATGTTATTTCTAATCCGCAGGATATACCATCATTCCTAACTCAGGGAACCACTTATTTAATACCGAAGGATCAAAATAACACCCAAGATCCAGCAAAATACCGCCCAATTACTTGTCTTCCAACTTTGTATAAATTGGTCACATCCTGTGTAGCCCGGCGTATCTACCAACACTGTGCGCTGAACAATATCATAGAGCCTCAACAGAAAGGATGCGCTAAGGGTTTCATGGGCTGCAAAGAACAACTTATCATCGACTCAGTCATTTCTAATCAAGCATATTCCAAAAAGAGGAACCTATTTACTGCTTTTATTGATTACAAGAAGGCCTTTGATTCAGTGCCGCATGAATGGCTTATAGATATATTGAGAATATATAAAGTCGATGATAATATAGTGACCTTTTTACAACATATAATGACAGAGTGGAAAACCAGAATTCACCTTCAAATACCTGGTGAAAGTAACATCGACACTGAAAATATCGCAATCAGCCGGGGCCTGTTTCAAGGAGATTCGTCGAGTCCTCTGTGGTTCTGTCTAGCTATGAACCCACTATCTCAGCTATTGAACTCTACAGATGCAGGTTTTAGCATCAAAAATAACAACAATGTGGTGGCGAAGCTTAATCATTTATTGTACATGGATGATTTGAAATTAATGGCTTCCACTCGAAACCAACTCAACGAGATGCTAAAAACTGTAGAAACTTTTTCTAATGATATTAGTATGCACTTCGGACTAGACAAGTGCCGTATTTTAAATATAGTCAGAGGAAAAGTACAGCCCGGAGGATTCGATATGCAAAATGGCCACAACATCGAGGCCATGGGTGAAAACGATATGTATAAATATCTTGGAGTAAAGCAAGCGCGGAAAATTGACCATAAACAAATGAAAACAGAGATAACTACTGAGTTTATACGAAGGGTAAAACAGCTGCTTCGCTCACACCTTAACAGTAGAAATTTGTTTAAGGCACTAAACACCTACGCATGTTCCGCGCTTAGCTACTCATTTGGTATTGTTAAGTGGACAAAAACAGATATAGAAGCTCTTCAGCGAAAAGTACGAACACACCTCACAAAGGCACAAAAACACCATCCTAAAAGTGCAGTAGAAAGAACAACATTACCACGGAATCTAGGAGGAAGAGGACTTATGGATATAGGTGAGCAATTAGATAAACAAATTGCTAATTTAAGAACTTATTTTCAGATGCAGGCTGAGACATCTACTCTACATCGCGCTATCTGCGCAGTAGATGACACAACACCGATCAAACTGACGGAACCAGAAATGCGCATAAACCACCTTACTAAGGACGAAAAAGTGCGCGCCTGGATGGGTAAACCTCTGCACGGGCGACATCCCAATGAGGTCAGCCAAGATTATGTCGACAATATAGCGTCGAACTACTGGTTGACATCAGGAAAGATGTTCCCTGAAACGGAGGGTTCATTACTGGCCATTCAGGATCAGGTTATACCAACCAGAAATTACCTGAAATATATCATCAAAGACCCCTCAGGTTCAAAAGGACAGATGCCGATATGGATGTCAAGCCCAAGAAACCATCCAAAATCTTACAGGGGGCTGCCAGGCATTTGCTGCAACTGAATACAAGGAACGGCATGATGCAGTAGGAAAAATCCTTCATCAAGAGATAGCTATCAAGCTGGGACTTCTCCAAACAGACCATCTCTCGTATTATCAATACGTCCCTGAGAGTATGCTTGAGGATGGCAACTACAAGCTATACTGGGACCGCACTGTGCTCACAGACCAAACAGTGGCACATAATAGACCAGATCTCGTACTAGTTAATAAATTAACAAGTCAAACAACACTAATTGATGTGGCGATACCTAACAACAATAATCTACGTAGTAAATTTACTGAAAAGATCGCCAAATCTAGAAATTCAAATACGAAGGCAATGGAGAATGCAAAATAGCCAGACGATACCGATTATTATTTCTACTACTGGAGTCATTCCGAAGACCCTCCTCGAAAGCATAAAAAAGCTGGGTCTGAATGAACATCTTTATAAGACCATGCAGAAAGCTGTACTACTCGCGACGGCCAGATGCGTACGAAAATTTCTGGGAGATACACCTGCATTCCAAGTCACCTAGGGCTCGATAACACGGAAAGAGTCCCACCAGAGCTCAATCCTTTTGATACCGTAGATATCTGGGATGAGTCAATTTTCCCCTAAGAGGGAGTGTGAGCCGTATGGCTAAATCTGGATCGTATAGCATTTTTGCCAGGGAGATCCTTTCGGATAGTTCCGGCGCCATTTACATCTTTAACCCTGTTTGAAGTAACTAGTGCCGATGTACACTAGCCCAGGGGGACCGACGGCTTAACGTGCTCTCCGAGGCACGGTGAGACGGCTCGTGTCATTATTGGAAATGAAAATGGTTTGTCTTTGGCAGGGCTCGAACCCTCGTGCACTGGTGTATGAGGCCAGCGAATATGCCGTTACTCCACGGCCGCTCACATCATTTATGAGTTGCGTTCCTGGGATGACTTTACTGAAAGATAGTTCATTCGATTACATGGAATCAACCCCCTCAGGAATATCCGCCACAAAAAAAGCATAGCATGTGATCTGTCTTTAAAAAGACAACCAAATGCAACGGTGACAGTAAAATTCTCGCGTTAGAGATTAGTAATATCATTTTAAAGTCTTCTACTTTAAAATGTATAATATATGTCCGAATTGCCGATATAAATAAGTCAGATTAAATAAATTATTATAAGAATTTTTTACTAAGCAACAACATTTTTGTTTAATTTAGTAGTATTTTGTATTTTGACAACGACACCCGATTTGGGCGTCGAAACGTTAATAAAATTATTTTTTAAATTTAATTGTTGCTTATTTCCCATCTAAATAGTTAATTATCAAAATAACTTGTTATAATGCCATATAATGACGTTTTTGAGTCCCTTCTATTAAAATATTATTTTTTCCATTGATACTTTACGATAGAAAATGCAAATTTGTTTTAACAGATACCAAATCACTGTAAAATCGCTTAAAATAACATTTTGAGAAAAAAGAAGACAATTCGACCTTAAATATCTATTTTACATTCCGCAGATGCTATACACCAATTTTCAGACAAATCGGAGATCCAAAATTGAGTGATTTGAAATGGAATCACCCATGTACATCTTGTAATGTGTCTGGTATAGGTTCGTTCTCAAATATAATTTCAATAGGTGCATAAGAGACAGTGAAAGATGTTCTTGTAGCCTTAAATGTCCCTTATAAAACAATTATAAGAATTAATAAACCACAAATAAACTGCTCGTCAAAAGTTAGGGATATAGAAAATTATGCTCATTTTCATAGTTGATTTTCTCGTGAACAGATTAACGGATTTTGATAATTTTTTTTATATTAGATTTTTCTTTAATATTTACAGTTGTTGAAAGGTTTACTCAAACTTCTTTTTTTTTTCACTTAGACCAGGTGAAAGAAAAGAAATGTTTTTCTTATGTTAAGTTTGAGACATCCTCTAGGGAGGACGAGGTACAAATCTAAGTATACATCGGAATTGTATTATGGTTGTTCTGAAGCTATTTCCTTGTGGCATTTTTATAATTACGTATTTTTTTTATGGGAAATAAGCCACAATTTTACTAAAAAATGAATTTATTAACGTTTCGAAGCCCAAATCGGGTTTCGTTGTCAAAATACAAAATACTTAAATATTTATATATTTTTATTGTATAATTATATTTTATATTTTATATTTTATAATAATGCTTATTTCCCATAAAAAATACGTAATTGTATTATGGTGTTATGTTTTGTGAACATTTTGTTTTTTGAATGTCCCTGATATCTTTAGAAACAAAGAAAATAGGTGGTTTTACTCTTTAACATGTGTTTTAAACGAAACAAAACTGAATTAACAATAATAAATAACAACTAACAAAACTTAAAGAACAGAAAGGCACATAAGATAACAGTTCTTATCGACACCGATAAGAGATATTTGTCGACCAGATAAGCGGTATGCACAGCGCAACATAAGATTGACTAGATTGTTTACTGGAGACTCTGTGATGTTTTGGAGTGGAATTTCCTTGAAAATAAGTATGAATTTGGTGTCTAGGTGGAGGCTCTAATAGAGAGAGGTACATTGCACATATTTTTTTCTTTGAACACTCTGTTCCTTTCGCACTATATGTAGGAAATAATTTCATCTTAGTGATATGATAAGACATGGCATCCTCACGTATCGCATGCCGTCAATTTAAACACATATTAAAGGGTAAAACCGTATAGTCTCTTTGTTGTTAAAGATATCAGAGAATTAAAAAAAAAATATTCGCAAAATATGAGACTACAACATAAGGTTTGTTCCAACACGACCGAAAACCGTCACGAAACGGTAACGCTCCTGCGCAGTAAACAAAATCCGTTCCAACAAAAATATGATCGTCATCGGATCGTCCTTCCCACTGTTCCAACAAGAATTGTGATCTTTTAGTGACGGTTTCGTGATGATCATTTCAGTAATCGGGAAATAGGGTTTTTCATTGATTGTCATTTGTTTAGAGCTTTTGTCATGTGTCACATAATATTACTATATCTACGGCATACGTCTTTAGCTTTTATCATTGGATATACCAACAACAATATACGTATTAATAGACAAATCAGTTATCAGTCAGGTAACCGTTCCAACATCGGTTTCCAAATTACCGTCATGGGACGATAACTGGGCGATACAATTACGAACATGCGCACAACAAACGCTACAAGTAGTTTCGTGACGGTTTCTGGACCGTCCAAAAGTTTATGTTGGAACAAACCTATAATATCGATGTATACCCAACGAACTGTCAATACGGATGGAATGGCCCCGTCCCATTCAAATAGTGAAGCGAGATTGCGGCTAACATACAAGTGACAGGTCCTAGAGAGAGACAGAGCATGCCAGGGAAAATTTGCTATAACTTCCATCAGAGTTGCCAGATGTGATTTTATAAATCCCCTACTTAGAAACTTAAATTCCCTCAAATTGAAGCTCCAACCCCTTAAATTTAAATTTTTGCCGCATTTTAATAAATTAGTAGTCAAATGTAGAGAACAGTAAACCAAAAAATGATACTACTTATCAACAGAAGGCCCTGGAAATAATTCATAGGTCCTATCGTCTTCGATTATATGAGAGTATAATATACAGTTCTATATATATGTATACGCAAATTTAATTGACCATGACCCCTTAAAATCTCTCATAATTGCCCCCCCCCCCAACTATTTCTGCTTATTCATGTACACTAACATTTGTACCTCGTCCTCCCTACAGAGTGTCTCAAACTTAACATACGAAAACCATTTCTTTTATTCCACCCGGTATAATTACAAAAACAAAAAAAAATAAGTAAACCTTTGTACAACTGTGTAAACACTGAAGAAAAATCTAAAATAATAAAAAAAAAAGAATTAGCGGAATCCGTTAATATGTTCACGAAAAAATCAACTATGAAAATGAGCATAATTTTGTATATCTCTAACTTTTGACGAGCAGTTTGTATACACTGACACTAAACTTGGAAGAATGTTGCAAAAAGGTTAAATCTAGGGTGCTCGGTAAAAAAAGTGTATACTGTCGATTGCAGAAAGGTCAGTTACTTTCAGATGCCTCAATTCTAGCATGAAACTTATTTTTTCCTTTTCTAAAATGATCAGGATCACGTCCACTAAAATCAATGAAAAAATTGAACTAACATTAACTGTTTCTTTTACTAATTTCCTCTCATGATGACCATCTTTGTTCATTGCGTTTTTGTAATCTTTATGGACTTTATGCTATAGACATAGACTATAAAGGAACTCGCAATTTTGTATAAGCTGTATACCCTAATGTTTTTCATAGCCTATATTAGCTGAAATAAAAATTAATGAAATATGGGACACATCGTTTTTAAATTATTTCTTACTTCATATTATCATATAATTGACTCTACTCCAATTTCATATTAAATTAAATACAGGTATGTTGAAACTTGAAAATGTTTTCTGTATTTATAAACAACATAAACAAATAATTATTTAAATAATGAATGGGTTGCATGTGTGAGTCCATACTATTGTAGTAAAGAAAAGAGAGACGTTCTCACAAACAATTTATTTTACAACTGACGACCGGTTTCGCTGTCTACAATATTCACAGCATCTTCAGGTCACGGTAAAAGTAAAATTAAATGCTACAAATAACAAAAACCAGAGTTAGTTAAGTGGTCTGGTTGAAATCAAAGGGTAATGATCAAGCCAATATTAAAGTATATATATTTATGCATACATATAAATACTCACATGTACGTAAATATGGTGTATAACCCTCACACTCACGTACATTCACGCATTCAAATGTAGTGGCAACAAAAGTATGTCAATTATAAGTATAAAATATACACTTACTTTCCGGTATAAGGGAAGAATATAGTAGTATTCAATATCATACTTTTTCTCTATACTATGCTAAAGGGAGAGTTGGTAGAGGGACAGATTAAAATGTAACACATTAACAAAAAAAAAACAATTGGCAGGATCTTGAGGGGATTAGTAAGGAAACACGACATTAAACCGTGAAACCAAAAAAATTGTTAGTTATATATAAAGTGATGTTATTTTTATATTTTTAATTAATAGTGTATATTTTAATTTAGTTGGGATTATTAGATGTTGTTCTAGATGTTCAAGAACTTATAGATGTAAGATTGGTTGTGCAATTTTCTTAAACCAGAATTGGTCAGTTGTGTATTAGTTGTGGTGTGATTGTGGAAATGTTTTAATTTGATTTGTTGGTGATAATGAAATTAAATTGAACAATAGTAATTAGGTAAAATTTGCTAAAATTTTTTAATATTAAAAGTGTCAAACAATAAAATCATTAATAAATAATTTAGAATTAAAGTCAAGTGTAAAGGTAGTACATGAAATTAAATTTATAGTAATATAAAGTCATGATTACCTGTACAGTAATGAGACTTTAAATGACATGACTTTATATTACTATAAATTTAATTTCATGTACAGTCATTTTAATAAATTAGTAGTCAAATGTAGAGAACAGTAAACCAAAAAATGATACTACTTATCAACAGATAAGATAACTTATAGATGTAAGATTGGTTGTGCAATTTTCTTAAACCAGAATTGGTCAGTTGTGTATTAGTTGTGGTGTGATTGTGAAAATGTTTTAATTTGATTTGTTGGAGATAATGAAATTAAATTGAACAATAGTAATTAGGTCAAATTTGCTAAAAATTTTTAATATTAAAAGTGTCAAACAATAAAATCATTAATAAATAATTCAGAATTAAAGTCAAGTGTAAAGGTAGTACATGAAATTAAATTTATAGTAATATAAAGTCATGATTACCTGTACAGTAATGAGACTTTAAATGACATGACTTTATATTACTATAAATTTAATTTCATGTACTTTTACACTTGACTTTAATTCTGAATTATTTATTAATGATTTTATTGTTTGACACTTTTAATATTAAAAAATTTTAGCAAATTTTAACTAATTACTATTGTTTAATTTAATTTCATTATCTCCAACAAATCAAATTAAAACATTTTCACAATCACACCACAACTAATACACAACTGACCAATTCTGGTTTAAGAAAATTGCACAACCAATCTTACATCTATAAGTTCTTGAACATCTAGAACAACATCTAATAATCCCAACTAAATTAAAATATACACTATTAATTAAAAATATAAAAATAACATCACTTTATATATAACTAACAATTTTTTTTGGTTTCACGGTTTAATGTCGTGTTTCCTTACTAATCCCCTCAAGATCCTGCCATTTTTTTTTGTTAATGTGTTCCCACATTCTAATCTGTCCCTCTACCAACTCTCCCTTTAGCATAGTATAGAGAAAAAGTATGATATTGAATACTACTATATTCTTCCCTTATACCGGAAAGTAAGCGTATATTTTATACTTATAATTGACATACTTTTGTTGCCACTACATTTGAATGCGTGCATGTATGTGAGTGTGAGGGTTATACACCATATTTACGTACACGTATTTATATGTATGCATAAATATATATACTTTAATATTGGCTTGATCATTACCCTTTGATTTCAACCAGACCACTTAACTAACTCTGGTTTTTGTTATTTGTAGTATTTAATTTTACTTTTACCGTGACCTGAAGATGCTGTGAATATTGTAGACAGCGAAACCGGTCGTCAGTTGTAAAATAAATTGTTTGTGAGAACGTCTCTCTTTTCTTTACTACAAAATAATTATTTAGTTTGTTTTGACAAACCTTGTCAGTTTTTATTTTTTACGACGCTACAGCTTATTGTTCATGTTGAAAAAAGATGAATCTTCCCAACGTCAACGCTAACGGTGAACGAAGTTTATAAATGGAAACATGAGTTTACCATTTGACCATCTTCCAACGTCAACGTCGAACGGCAACGTCAACGTTGAGTTTATAAATCAGTCTTTACTGTTTCTAAATTTATGTCGATCAACGTTATTTTTCTAATTTTCAGCGTATTCGCCATTATTTTTGTTTTGTAAGTTCATCTTAAAACCTACTGACCTAAGAGAGAGTATACTATACATACACATGTTTTTCTAATAATACTTACTGCTATATCTGTATTGTCATGGGACAGCAATTCAAGTAAACTGGGTATAACTTGAAGTTTGATTAACAATGGATAATAATCAGGTGCGGTTGCCAATATTCGCATTTCTTGAAGAATTTCATGTAATTCTACTTCACTTTCCAAAAACTTTTCAGGAGAATCTGGAAATTTAATCCTCATCTCTCTGTTTTTTAAGCTTCTCTTTTCAAAATTTAGTACAATCTTTTTCAGAGCCGTTTCATCAATAATTTCACCCTAGAAGAACAAAAACATTAGGAACCAATAAAATATCACAGTTACTAAAATGTTTTTTATAGATTTGCAGATCTGAAGATTTCAGGTGTCTTGAACATGGACACGTAGCAAAAAATTGCCGCAGCACTAAAACTCTCTGCCTTAATTGTACAAAAGAAAAAGACGACAAACATGAATGTAGAGATCCGCAAGATAGTTTCTGCAAACATTGTAAGACTGACCAGCATAAATCTATTTCTAAAAGTTGTCCTATATTCACTGAGCAAAACAAAATTAAAAAATTTATGGCGGAGCAAAATTTAACCTTTTTGGAAGCAGAAAATAATCTTCGGAATAACTACTCTTCGACTTTAAATACAAATAATAGATTATCAGTTTTGGATATTCAAAGCATGGATAGTTTTCCTAATCTTCCTCAAGTAAAAACAAATGCCTACAACTTCATTAATAAGCCTAGAGTTTCCTCCACAAACCCAACTACTTCACAGCAGAACAAAATCACCACAGTTCCTGTGTATCCTTATTATGTCTGCTCCTGTAGAAAGGCCAATGTTCCCTTTCACGTTTGGGCCCAGTAAACCTTTACCTTCAATTGATAAATCTAACCTTGAAATTAATTCTAATGATTTTGTTCCATGTTTCTTAACATTTTTCAAAGTGTTTTAGATGATATTAATTCTTTTGATGATCTTAAAAATATTGATACTGATATTATTCGCAATAAAATAGGTCACTTTTATGGAAATGGCCAATAAAGGAAATAATAAATTAAAAATTTTGCAATGGAATGCTCAATCAGCAGTTTCTAATAAAGATAAGTTTAGTGAAATGTTTAGAAGAACATCAAATTGATATAGCTTTATTATCCGAAACTTGGTTTAGGTCTGACCGACAGATTTCTTTTCGTGGTTACAATATTGTACGCAAATATAGGGATAACGGTTACGCCGGTGTTGCAATCCTAATTAAAAAAACTTTTAACAACTATACTCTAGCTAATGTTCGTCAAAATTTTTCTAATTAAATATTAATTTGTGGTATCCAGATCATAACTAATAATAAGGAAAATTTTAAATGTTTTTCAGTCTACTGCCTACCCAACATAAGGACAAGCCGCTCAGATTGGGAAAATGTATTAAACACACTAAATGGTACAGGTATTATAGGAGGCGACTTCAATGCACACCATGAGATGTGGGGCTCATATAAAATAAATCCCCAAGGAACTCAGGTATTAGACGTTCTTGAAAATACTGATCTAGTACTTTTGAATACTGGAGAACCTACCAGATTTACAAGAAATAACATTAGATCTGTGGTTGACTTAACATTTTCGTCATCAGATCTTGCTATTGATTGTGAGTGGTATACACTTAAGGATGTGAAGGGATCAGATCATTTTCCAGTTATTATCGAAATAGACAAACATTTATATCCAAATGATACAACTTTCAACCCTAAGACTAAATGGAATCTACGCAAGGCAAACTGGGATATATACGAAGATACAGCGTGTACATTTTTTACCGAAAATCATCCTGAAGATAATACAACGCAATCTAACAGCAATACCTCAACAACCGGCCTCAACAGCAATACCTATAAACAAGTCTCCTAGAAATAAATTCACAAAAGCTTTACCAACTTGGTGGGACAACGAATGTGAGGCAGCTATAAAAGAGAGAAAACACAAACTGCATATTTATAAAATAAATAGCACTCTGGAAAGTTACATAATGTGCAAATAAGTTATAACCAGAGTTAAGAAGTATCTCAAAGAAAAAGCTAAATATAACTGGCGTATGTGGTGTGCGAATTTAAACAAAAATACTCCAGTTACGGAGCTCCGGACCCAAGCAAAAAAAATGCAAAGACATACTAAAACCACTAAGAAATCTGGTAACTCTATCAAGATCATTTTTTCGATATAATAGCTCCGCCAATGGTGTCTAACAATATAAACCATTTAATGACCACGCGAGAACAAAACAAGAAAAATCATCGTATATTTTTGGAGCCTATAGGTTTAAATGAAATTGACTTTGCATTAGATAATAGAAAAAATACCTCTCCTGGATATGATCAAATTCGATATCCTATGCTTTACCATTTACCAATGAATGCTAAAATATTTTTAACCCAAATAATGAACGACATTTGGATACGCGGTGAATGTATCGAAGAGTGGAAAAAAGTTATTGTTGTGTCTATTCTGAAACCCGATAAAAACCCAGTTAAAAGCGAATCATACAGACCCATTTCTTTGCTACCATGTATATTAAAAATGTTTGAAAGGATTGTCAAAAACAGATTGGAATGGTGGTTCAAGAACACAAATGCTTTTCCTCAAAGTCACTACGGTTTTAAAATAAATTATGGCACTGGTGATGCTGTTGGTCAACTGGTTACAGATATACAGCTGTGTCTTTCTCGAAATGACTACCAAGCTTCATTATTTCTTGATATAAAAGGAGCTTATGATAGTGTAGACTGGACTATACTACGAAATAAAATGATCAACTTACAAATTCCAGAAGAAGTAGCAGACACCATACTTAAACTATACATAAATAGATCAGTAGCATCAGAAATGATAACGGCATCATTTCTGAATCTCGTTTGGTAACAAAGGGTTAACCTCAAGGATCGGTTTTATCACCATTACTTTTCAATATATACACCTATGATTTACACAATATTTCACCTAATGCAAATATTATTCAAGACGCTGATGATTTCGTCTTTTGCACACATGCAAGAAGTTATGATAAAAGTTTACGAAGTTTGAATACAGCAGTTACACCTTCCAGAATATAAGTAATCTAGGTTTTGATTTATCTCCGCATGAATCAAAAGTGGTCATTTTCACCCGACACAATATTCCAAATTGTACGACCATACAGCTGAATGATATTAATTTTTCTTTAACCAACCAAATAAAATATCTCGGAATCACTCTAGATAAAAAATTAACCTTTAGAGCACACATTGAAGAAATTTTACAAAAATGTAGTAAGGGATTAAACTTCTTGAAATGTATTATGAGGACATGGTGGGGGGCGGAGCCCCAAACAGCCTTGACTTTTTATAAATCATATATAAGGTCCATTATAGATTATCGCAGATTCTTATATGGCAGTGCTAATAATAGCTTATTAAAAAAATTAGATACTTTACAAAACAAAGCTTTGCGACTCTGCATTGGTGCAATGAAATCAACTCCAATTGAACCGTTAAGAGTAGAAACTGTGGAACCTCCATTATAGCTGAGAAGGCAATTATTGGCAGAAAAAATGATAATTAAGTGCAAAGTCAAAAATTCATCACTTACTTAAAAGATCTCCACCCTAAATATTCAGTACCTTACAGGATCATACTGGTCTAATAGAAACTCACCTCCTTTATGTGAAGGATTTAGAAACTCAATAGACTTCTCCCCTACAACAGTTAAAGTCAACTTAGATGTTTTATTGTTGAACATTCAGGTAATTATACCTAGATATTCTGAATTAAGATATCTTAATAATGAAATAATCAATCAGCTATTAAACAAATATCAAATGCATACTGCTATTTACACAGATGCATCAAAATATCCTTATGGCACAGGTACAGCGTTTATTGTCCCACTGCAAGTACAACGCAGATTTAAATTGAGTAGAAAAACATGCATTTTTACAGCAGAAGCGTTTGCTATTTTGAAAGCTATAGAATTTATAATGGAAAATAACATTTCATAATAAATATTTTTTTCTGATTCACTTTCGGTTTTAAATAGTTTACAATCACATTTACAAATCAACTCCGCATATAGTCATCCATACATAGCCAAAATAAAAACTTTGCTCTCTCAAATGCAAAAAACTAGAAAATTTATTTTTGTGTGGGTGAAAGCACTCAGGTATCATATTCAATGAACAAGTTGATAAAGCGGCTAAAGAAAGCATACAGTTGGGAGAAGATGTTACACCCTTATTAACATTAGATGAGAGAATAAATATTGCTAAGGATAATTTATATAAAAAATGGTCTAAACCAATACAAACATTTTATTTTGACAAAAGGCACAAGATATACATTACTAGAACCCGATATTCGAAAAAATTACTGGTTTAAAAATTACAATTACCCGAGAAGTTCCATAACAACCATATCTCGGATGAAATTTTGACATGCTTGCTATCCGGCACATTTATACAAAATAAAAATAATTGATAACAATCTTTGTGATATTTGCAATGAAACGGCGGACTTGGATCATATATTTTTTAATTGTAAGAAGTACACACATCAGTCGGATATTCTTACAAAAAATTTAAGAAGTTTAAACGTTTACGGTCCCTATAATGTTATGTATCTTTTGGCACTGAGTGATAAACGTATTTTTGATTTTATTTTGTTTTTCCTATATGACTGTAAAATTAAGTTATAGAATGACTAGATTAGGCTTCTAACCTTAAATGTCTTTCCTTTTGATTGCCTACATGCATGCCTTACCGTGTGGGGTGGGTATATAGGTAATCAATAATTATTAAGAAAAAAGAAAAACCCTTGAATGAGAAAAGTGTGACCCTTGTCCTTATCCCCAAATTTTTATTAAGATTAATTCAGCAAAAATTCACTTTGAAAATAAAATGTTTATTATATCTATTCTTAACAAAAAGGTCGGTCAGACTTAGATAACCTTAACTTAGAATAATAATTAGATAGTTTAGATAAGATATATTCTGTTTATGTATGTACTATTTACTTTGTTGCTGGCCGCATGGTCTAATCCTAAACCAATAAAAAAAACTTTTGTACTAAGGTAAGTTAACTTAAATCGACCTATTTTAACCTCAGGAATCTAAGGTTAAGCTATGGCCCATTCTTTACCAAACACCCTGTATAACTGGATGTTAATAATATAATTTCTATGACCAATTTTTAAGCTTAAACTTTGTTTGTTTTTTATATTGTAATGTTCTTTTTTTTCCTTTAACTTAATAGCTTTGTTATCTAATACAAATTGTAATATTTTGATCTCTGTGTTGACACTGTTATTGTTTTTGTTTGTTGTCTTTGTAATAATATTTTTTGAATTGGGCTTGCCTGTAAATAAATACAGTAGAACCCTGATTATCCGTGCTCCTTGGGACCGGACGTTGGCACGGATAATTGAAAAGCACGGATAATCCGAATATTTATTTCGTATTATAACACATATGTACGTATATAGATACATATGTACAGACCATAAAAAGATAACAGAAAAAATAAATAGTTCATTATGAGTCTCTGTCTCGGCGTATAGAGTCTCCGTCGGGTGATTTACAGTGACTGTATTTTGATAAAACCTCAAAAATGCAATTTAAGTAATAGAAAATCATAGCACGGATAATCCGCAGCCCAGATAATCCGCACACGGATAATCGGGGTTCTACTGTAATAAATAAAAATTAATAAATATATTTATAAACTATAAGCCATTCAGGCAGCACTGAATCAAAGGCCTTCTTGTAATCAATCAGTAAAAAGGTTCCTATGTGTGCAATATGCCTGGTTAGAAATGACTGAGTCGATGATAAGTTGTTCTTTGCAACCCATGGAATCCTTAGTGCATCCTTTCTGTTGAGCCTCTATGATATTGTTTCAGCACAGTGTTGGTAGATACGTTGGGGTACACAGGATATGACCAATTTATACAAAGTTGGAAAACAAGTAATTGAGCAGTATTTGGTTAAATCTTGGGTATTATTTTGATCCTTAGGTATTAAATAAATGGTTTCCTGAGTTACTTAACTACTTTTACTATTTTTAAGTTTATTATAAAGTTTCTATAACATATTCAGTATTAATCTCGATGCATGTAACCCATAAGACCAACATTAAAACAGCACAGAGCTTTTGGATGATGTTTGTCGATATGTTATATATTAAAAATCGTATTACAGCAATTCTTACATAAATAAGAGCTCCCAAGTAGCACAATAAAAACATTTTAGTTTTATTTAAAGTTTATAAAGGTTTTATTGTGGTAAATAAGAAGATAATGGTTTTAAAGTTACCTTATAGATATACTGCCAGACCTTTAAATCTCTTAAGCATTTGTCACTAGTTTTAAAGTATCTAATAAAGGTATCAAATAAGACTAATTAATCTTAATAGATAATTTGTCTTATTGTAGTTTTAAAATGGTTTATTCTCAGTTCACTTTAAAACTAATCAGTTTTATGAAGAACTTCCGGACTGTTTGGTGTTATTATATTCTAGTTTGTTACCTTTTAGTTTTATTGAAGTTTTAAAGATTCTACTTATTCGCGGTGTGCAAGTACTTGGAAGGGAAACGAGAAACGACCGTGCGCGAGTCGCGGAGAAATATTACAACTATCTTAAATAATTCATATTGTCAATTGAAATTGTCAAATTGACGTATATTTCATACCTTCTGTCATTGAAGCAGAAAAATTATATATTGCTCCACAATATTGATATGATATGCAATTATTATATAAAGGTAAATTTAATTAATTGTATTTTGCTTGCAGTACTACATTTTAATAACTAATTTTATTTACTACATACAATTGTTTACCTTTGCATAACATAACCTGCATCTTATTTTTTCTTCTATTATTTTTTTGGACTACGGCCTTGACAATTATCCAGCCACCAGGACTAACAAAATTGGCCAATATAATTAAAAGTGCGAATAAAAGTACAGAGCGTAGAAATAGAGGTCGCTTTGCCGAATTTGCACGGTCCCAATAGCGATACGCTTTAATTACTATTTCGCTAATTTTAATTTTAATATTTTTTTTCAAAAGCGAAACAACTTAGTCATTCGAAATTCACATTAAATTAAACACAAAAATGCTAAGAGTGACATGGCTTTACTCTGTCAACATCTGTTTTCTCACCCACATAAATTAGTTACATATCAGACGCTTGTGTCAACAACTCACTACAAGCGCGGATCCAGAGAGGGGGGGATCTCGGAGGGGGCCATGGCCCCCTCCGAGAATTTAAAAAAATATAAATTTAAATATTTGCAGTTCAAATGTTTTTAGTTTCAAACACATATACATATACAGATACAGAGTTGGGATAAAATATGGAACCAAGCAAATATCTTTGAAACGAAAAGAACAATATTTATGAAACTTTGCATGTAAGTACAGTGACACAAAATGCATCTGATGCCATATTTTTTGTTAATACTCCACTTCCGGTTTCACCGGAAATACCCTTCACTTATTTACTTTAAATGGGACACCCTGTATATTTTTGCAGATTTTAAAAGAACTTGTTATTTTTAATTCATCCATACCAAGTTTGGAAGAAAAAACTATTAAAACAAGAAATACATCTCTTTACAGTTAAAAAATACGTTAGACCAATCATATTAAAAATATAATTTCAAATGTTGAAAATGTTTGCCGTTCACCTCCTGACAACGTGCAAGCCTATAAATAAATTCGTGAGTCACTTTTTGCAAGATTTCTCCACGTATTAGTTCACATTCATAAATTATTCTTTTTTCTCAAATCTTGCAAGCATGTTGGTTGCCTAACGCAAACACGTGATTTTAGATAACCCACAGAAAAAAAGCTAACGGGTTGAGGTTCGGAGAACCAGCGGGCCACTGTATCCTCTACGTACAATCCATCGATTTGGAAAATTCATTTCCAAAAAATGAAAATTCACCATAACCGATTATCATTAATATTTCAATACGATCATTTTCACTTAAATGAACCATTTTTAATAAAAATTATTTGTGTCAATTAGTTCAGTAACAGTTTTACCTACTATACTAAATTCAAATAAGTCATGCAGTGCATGCAAACAACAATTTTAGTCTACAGTATAGATATAGATGGTACTCGTTTATTTCCTACTACGTTGTATTAATACAAAAAATTATCTACAGACACTTTTTAACAATTTTTTTCTACCAAATTTGGTATGTATGAATTAAAAATAACAAGTTCTTTTAAAATCCGCAAAAATATACAGGGTGTCCCATTTAAATTAAATAAGTTAAGGGTATTTCCGGTGAAACCGGAAGTGGAGTAGTAACAAAAAAATATGACAACAGACAGATGCCTTTTGCGTTACTGTACTTGCTTGCAAAGTTTCATAAATATTGTTCTTTTCGTTTCAAAGATATTTGCTTGGTTCCATACTTTATTCCAACCCAGTATGTACAAAACAAGGGATAAATATGTCTTCTGGAGTAGACTTGAACAAAAACAGTAACGGAGGTTTCAAGAATGACATAGAATGTTTTGTAAATCAAAACGTTGATAATTTTACAAAGTGGCAATTGTTAGAACGACCCTGACAGCTATCAAAATGATATCAATTTCCATATTCTGTACACACAAAGAATAAAAAGAAAAATAATAAGAAAGAAGAATGAAAAATGTGGTCACAATAAAGGGCTGACAGCCCAAAACCTTGCCACGAAACCTTAAACATCTTTACCCAAACTCGTGGGCACAGACGGAGCCATAAAAACCCATGAAAAAACATCATAGCACAAGGAGTGCGTTCAGGTTGGACTGGATTTTCTACAAAGTTATCGCAACCCGCAAAAGTCACTCATTAACCAGATATACTCTCAGAGGTCTAACCAGATACAAGAAAATAGAGAAAGACTACGACCAATATTAGAGTCTCAATGTTCTTAGGTGGACAAAAATATTCCTCTAAGGGGCCATCATGATGATGGCCTTCTGCTTCTGGACGAAGATGCTGGACCTATCAATGAGGAAAATTTCAGGGAATTGTTAAGGATTAAAATCCCATCAAGAGATGAGACTCTTAAACAACACCTATCCACACCATCTCCCCGAGAAACATACACATATTGTGGTGAAGAAATAATTGAACAAATAATGAAGCAGGTACAAAGTTCAAATTATTACTCTGTCATATTTGATGAAACGACCGACGTATCCCTCGTGGAACAGCTTTCTCTAAATTTGAGATACATACACAATAACAACATTCATGAAGATTTATTGACGCGTTCATTGACGCTTAGGACAAAATAAAAATTCTTAGTAAAAATCAAGAAAGAGAACAACGCCTGACAGGAGAAGCCTTGGGAAAAATAGTCTTAAACTTGTAGAAAGAACTGCATTTGGATCCGAAGAAGCGTGTAGGGATCGGTACTGACTTTAATAGTACTTTAATAACGATAAGTTTTGAGTGTCTTTATGCCACTCAAAAGTTTGTGAAAAATGCCTTAAAACTCACCACTTTAGCCATAATTTTAAAAAAAAATTCCCCCAGTCCCCACTTACTCCCCCAAAAAAGCCCATGCCCCCCACCGAAAATCGGCCCTGGATCCGCCCTTGACTCACTATGCATCCGAGTGTTTTTCGTTGTAACTGCGAAAGTATACACCAGACCTAATAAATGGTCGCGTTCACCAGAATAATCCGAGTGCAATCCGATTAATTTGCGCTGAAACGCTGACAGTTTTTTTACTAGTGAACGACTGACGTTTGACATTCGATTGAGAGTGTTCTGTGTTCCATTTGTTTATGTTTTTATTCGTTGTTTATATAATTTATAACCTAGACAGTTTTGTTTTTAAATAAAACTGAAACTGTCTAAACTAAAATGGATAATATTCTTGAAGAACTTTTGTTTGGGGACGAAATTAGCAAATGCCGTTATACATTTAGCAGATGTACCTACCTCAAATTATTCCAGAAGGATGAGATGAAATTAAATATATATAAACCATAATTCAATATCCAATTTAGAGAACATTTTCATATGTCCAGAACTACTTTCCAGGTAAAATTGTATAACAAATTAATAACATCATGTATATTATATTGTTATATTTCCAGGAACTATTTAATTGTATTGGTCATATCCACCAATTTGAAAACAGAATAATTCTATTGGAAAAAATTAATGTTTATGATGTGGATGCTAAGTAAACCAGAGAATTTGTTACTGGGGATACGTTTGGTTTGCCAAAGAGCTCTGGACATAAGATTTTCACCCAAATAATATAGAATTACAAAAAATTGGAAATAACTAATCTTGAATATCAATGTGTATATTGAGTTTAATTTTATTGTAAATATTCTATAATATAATTTTATTGTAAATATTGTATTAACACATTTGTGGACACATCTTCATATGCAGACAGTAATTTCCCTTTGTAAGTACATGCATATTAGTCGTATCTGCGAATGGGTTAATTGTAAATCGTAATCAATAAAAAATTTTTGTGAATCAATAAAAAACTGGTTTGTTTGAAAATAAATGTAGTACAAATGTGGTCATAATATTTATTTTCATGCTTAGATAAAAACTAAATGTATTGTATATATAACACAACCTTTCATATATCTTCCTCCTCCATTGTTAAGCAGAATTTGTTAACAAGAATTGTCCCTCCATTCTTTTTTTAATAAGAGGAATTTCTTCCTTAGCGTTCCTAGTATTTGGTTGTGGCTCTAAAATTGCATTTGTTTCACTGAGAGCATCTAAAAGGTCTCTCAATCCTTATTTCGTTGGACATAGCCATACTCGTAGAAATAATTCTATCTGTATTGATGGTATTATCAGAGAACAACGAACACATGGTGGTCTTCAGAGTGCTCCCAACCAACAGTACCTTATGCTGCTGCGTTTTCTTTTACTGTTTTAACCCTTATCCGGGCAAGCGGGGCTCAATAGGCCCGAAATGCCATGTCTTTTATATGGAAGTAAAATGTCTTGCCCGGATAAGTATTAAAGTGAGCTTTCTCGTTTCAGAATTTTTTATCGAATACAGCTTCAAGATAACGTAACCATGCAAAATAATTATTTTTTCCCTTTATAGGATGCCAGCAACAACTTTGTAATGTAAGATTGCTTGGAAATGTGCTTCTGTATGAGCATCATAAAGGGATGTCTACTGCATTCCCAGTTTATCTCAAGAGTTAGTTGGTTGTGATCAAAGAATCGTATTAAAAAATAGATTATATCTCCCTCTAGTTCTTTTTTCATAGTACTTATATTAAATTTGGATTATGCCTAATTCCATGAAATGACAACAAATAATATGATTGTAAATAGTTTTGAAAAAGCTGTTTAAACTGTATAATTAAATTTTTTTTAAAACATCTACTTTTAAAAATTTCGTACCTAGGCCTGGATCCCGCATACCAAAAAAAAGTTGATTAATAGCAAGCTCAAATTTGTTAATAGCTTAACAGTGTCTAGTTGGACACTCTTTGATGTATAGAAACACTGGAACAGGGGAAGCCTTAATTGTGGAACGTGCCATCCTGACAAGTTTATGATTGTGAAAACTAGCAGGTTGTTTTTAAGTTTATTCAATAGCAAACTTTGTATATTATAATATATGAAAAAATTTTTGTCCGAAAAATATGTTGGGCAGTTGGCTGAAAGACTTTGGTCGATGGCCTTTTGGTACATTAGAGAGTTATCAAGTAAAATTCTATCCATCCGTTATTTTGACACGTAAACGCTATTTTTTTACGGTATAAGTTTTAACGTATATGTAATTTTAGAGTTATCAAGTGGTTGAATTTCTGCTTCACTTAATAGTTGGCAGCTGTCAGTCAAATTTCGTATTTGACTGCAAAATAATTAAATTTGTTTAAATTTTTTTCTGTTTTTGTTTTCTTTCACCCAAGATACATATTTTGTAATTTTGACTTGTTTTATACAATTTGGATTTCAAATTTTTCTAAAAAATATGGAAGAGATCTTAGAACAGGCAATGTTACTTGAAGCAAATGACGATGATATAGAGTACTTAATACTAAATCTCGTTTTAAATGATGAAACGTTCAAAATCAAAATGCACATCCTGTCTTTAATTTCGATACCTTAGAACCTGAACAAGCCAAACAGTATTTTCGGTTTGAAAAACAGGATATCCCAAGGCTTGTACGGGATACCAGATATAATTGTAACAGAAACTGGCCATACCTGTACTGGTAAGTAATGCTGAGAGTAACTAAATCCTTAAACTCAACCAAACCAAAACAGTCAACCAAAACCAAGCCAAGAAAACAAAGACAAAACACCTGTTAACATACAAAATAAAATTTCATAACACAACATATTTATTTATTACATGAACATGACAGAACTGAAATGGCCGTGTCACTCCGAGTCCTGCCGAATTGGTGCGATTCGCTGCTAACGTTACCGTATTTTAAGCCCGCTATCCGACCTACCGTAACGGAGCACGTTAACGTTAAAATCATTTCCGTTATTCAATATTCATACTGCGCATGCTCCATTGCTAAAATAACGTTACCGTATTCTCCTCGAGTTACTTGATAACTCTCTATTGTATCAATAAAGTATGTCTCTCTCTATGTTGGGCATTTTAATAATTCCGACACGTAGAACATGTCAGAGGATAGGAATTATATTGGTGATAAATAGCAGTCTAATTTTGCATGCTAATGAAAGAGTAGCAAATCAATTGGAAGTTCTGTCCGACACAACACATGAGACGTTTTTGTAGTCTGACGTTCGAAACCTGTAACCTGTTCAACAATTAAAACTTCCCGTTCCAGTGTTTGTTTTAAATTAAAACATCAAAGTTTGTCCGACTAGACACTGTTAAGCTAATAACAAATTTTCAGCTTGCTATTAATAAACTTTCTTTTGGTATGCAGGATCCAGGCCTATTAACTATTTAACTCGAGCAGATTCCATTTTACCAGCGAATATAAATCTCATTCAAAATTCGGCATATCTAGATACTTAACTTAATGAAATCTTACCAGAATAATAAACGTTTACTACAAGAACAAGAAAATTTTGATAATAAATTAAAGATTCGGTCAGCTGTAGAAAGGTTTGAACTAATAAAATGCAAATTTAGAGGATTAAAATTTGATACAGAAAATATTCGATTAACGAACATTGTGTTTCACACAATTTTATAATATAGAAGGCAATAATGTTCTGGATAAATGCAATATTGAGTAGGTATGCTAAATAAAGAAATTAATAACATAACGGTGGGTGAAGAAGAATAAAAAATTGGAAATATTATTAAAAATAACTAATATGGAGTATTATTGTATAGGTACCTACCTACCTATATTAAATTTAATTTTATTGTAGGTAAATATTAATTACAAATAGTTGGTATGCAATCAATACCAATTTTTATAAGATTTGTGAATCAATCAAAAACTGGATTGTTGGAAAATAAATGAGGTAGGTACCTACTATACAGATATTGTGTTAATATTTCTAGTAACTATATAAATAAAAAAACACAAATATTTCTAACTTAATTTAGATAATAACTATATATAGGATACATATTAATAATACTAAAATAAGAACTACAAATATTTACAATAAATTACATACAATAATTATTGTATTTATATTCAATTTTAATTAAATTATCCATTTTACTTTGAACTTAATTTTAAAGTTGGCGGGATTCAGCTATCACAGCACAATAACAAATTTAAGGCTGAATAAAATGGCGAGCGCTTCCAATCCGATTAATTCAGCGCACCGTTCACTAGTAAAAGAGCTTCCAATCCGATTGCAATCCGATTCCAAGCTCTCTGTTTGATGAACGCAACCAAT
Source organism: Diabrotica virgifera virgifera (assembly GCF_917563875.1). Lineage (NCBI taxonomy): Eukaryota > Metazoa > Arthropoda > Insecta > Coleoptera > Chrysomelidae > Diabrotica > Diabrotica virgifera. The sequence goes on along the minus strand of NC_065443.1, from coordinate 180,301,072 downwards.
GATTTATCGTTCAGTCATCTGGTCAACGGGAAGAAAGATAACAGTAATCGTTGTGGTTTTTCTTCAGTAACAACTCGGCAGGCATACGTATCGGTCACACCCCTTGGCCGTCATTTAACAATCGACCCTCCTTCCGAGTGTCTTAAGCGAAACACATTTTTGTTACAACAATAAATAAAATATTTATCGTTCTTTTTATTACATTCATTTTTAATTAAATTCCAGCAACACATCCACCGGAATATTGGTGACCCCGCGAGTATTTAAAACGCCGCGAAAATTTAAAAAAAGTTAGTGTTAATAATATATTTTTGCCGGTTAATAATATACAGTGAACATCAACAATGACGACCAGTGACAACAATAGTGTTTCAGATCGGATTGCAGTATCCATCGGGAAATTGACAGCCGAATTAGCTGACATGAAAATCCATGCCGCATGCTCGAGCACAAGCTAACACATACCATCGAAACCGCAGCAACTCAAGACGAAGACCATATCCTAGAGACAGTAGCTACAGTAGGGAACATAATAGTGACATATTATGTTGGTATCACTACCGTTTTGGTGACCAAGCTCAAAAGTGCTCTCCTCCGTGCAAGCAGCAGAGAAACGTCGCGGGCAGTCGGTAAATGCGGCATCCGATCGAATCCCAAAGTCTCGCCGCCTTTTCGTAACAGACTATGATACAAAAAAACAGTTTTTAATCACCCGTGTTGAGCTGCCCCCCACTTGCAAAAATCAAAAAACAAATAGCCCTGATTTATGAGCTATTTATGAGCTTTCATATTCCGCAAACTAAAAATTTTGAGCTCTTTCCACTGAGCAGGAATTTAATACTTTAGTGGGGGGGGCTGAGTCAGCCCCCCACTACTTAAAAATAGGAATGTTGAATCGGTTTTGCGGCAGAATTACGAGCTATTTATGAGCTCTTGAAATTATATAGTTTCGATTTTTGAGCTCATCCCCTTCACCCCCAAACAACCCTTTAATTGATTTAATTAAGAGAAAAATGCTGAGAAAACTCAAAATATATCGTATTGCGGATATAAGTCCTATAGCTTATATACTCTAAGAATAAACTATTAAATCACGTGCATTTCGATTATTGAGCTACAACCCCTTCGCAAGAAAACCACCCTATCTTCCCGGCTTAAGAGAAAGTTGTACTTAAAATGCATTAAATTAATTATTTGGCGACTACATATCATTTAATAATTTATAAGCTTCCAAATTACGCGCATTTAGATCAGTAAATTGCAATTTATTTTCTATAGTGCAGTCACTGAAGGTAAAAATCAACGATTACCTTCAATTTCGGTGTACCTTCATCGATTTTCACGAAAATTGGTCAGTGGTTAGAGGATACGTCAAGAAACAAAGGTGACATGGTACCACCTTGCGCCTTTACCCTGAGGGTGGATACCGCCCCTTCTCGGGGGTGAAAATTATTTTATAAAAAATAACTGCACAAATCAATAAAAGAACAAATTAAAAGCAAAATTTATTATATAAAGTTATTAAAATAAGTCAATACTTTTTTAAGCTATTAAAGATCAAAGATTTTAATTATTCGTGAAAAAAAGCATGTTTTGAAGCGGTTTTTCGTAAATCACTGAAAAACTGTAAGTTTTTACAAAAAGGTTAATAGTAGTTTAATTCGTATAGCTTATATTCTAAGAATAAACTCTTAAATCACGCGCCTGTCGATTATAGAGCTACAACCCCTTCGCAAGACTACAATTCTACCATCCCATATTCCCGGCTTAAGAGCGAGTTGTACTTAAAATAATTTAAATTAATTATTTGGCGACTACATATCGTGTAATAATTTATGAGCTCGCAAAATATACGCATTTCAATTATTGAATTGCCATTTTCTTTCTATAGTGCAGTCACTGAAGGTAAAAATCAACTATGACCTTCGATTTCGGTAAATCTCCATTCATTTTCACGAATTGACAATAACAACTTGCGGTTTTAGCCTGGGGTATATGTCACCCCTTCTCGGGGGTGAAAATTACATTATTAAAAATAACCCCACAAATCGAGAGAGGGACAAATTGTAAGCAAAATTTATTATATAATGTTATTAATAAATCAATACGTTTTGAGTTATTAAAGATCAAATATTTTAATTTTTGTTAAAGAAAATGCATGCTTTAAAGCGATTTTTCATAAATAACTCAAAAACTGTAAGTTATTACAAAAAAGTTTTCATTACTAAAATTGAAGCTAATAAAAAATATAATAAATTGCTTACTTGAAAAACCCTTTAATGTTAATTTAAAGTAAGTTATTGGTAATTAAATGTATATTTTTTTCTGCGACTGTTCAAATCTAAGGACTCAAGCTTAAATAACGGGAAAGCGATGCATTTTATAACACTTAGGTACTAAATACTTGTCAAAGTACTTAGAAATACCTATCAAAAATGAGCTCCAGAAAAAGTTGATAGCATCAAAATCCGCTCACCAATTTTCGTGAAAATGAATGGAGGTTTACCGAAATTGAAGGTCATAGTTGATTTTTACCTTCAGTGACTGCACTATAGAAAGAAACTGGCAATTCAATAATTGAGATGCGTATATTTTGCGAGCTCATAAATTAATAAACGATATCTAGTCGCCAAATTATTAATTTAAATTATTTTAAGTACAACTCTCTCTTAAGCCGGGAATATGGGATGGTTTTCTTGCGAAGGGGTTGTAGCTCAATAATCGAAAGGCGCGTGATTTAAGAGTTTATGCTTAGAATATAAGCTATACGAATTATACTACTATTAACTTTTTTGTAAAAACTTAGTTTTTCAGTGATTTACGAAAAACCGCTTCAAAACATGCATTTTTTTCACGAATAATTAAAATGTTTGATCTTTAATAACTTAAAAAGTATTGACTTATTTTAATAACTTTATATAATAAATTTTGCTTATATGTAATTTGTGCAGCTATTTTTTATAAAATAATTTTCACCCCCGAGAAGGGGCGGTATCCACCCTCAGGGTAAAGGCGCAAGGTGGTACCATGTCACCTTTATTTCTTGAGGTATCCTCTAACCACTGACCAATTTTCGTGAAAATCGATGAAGATTCACCGAAATTGAAGGTAAACGTTGCTTTTTACCTACATTGACTGCACTATACAAAATAAATTGCAATTTACTGATCTAAATGCGCGTAATTTGGAAGCTTATAAATTATTAAGTGATATGTAGTCGCCAAATAATTAATTTAATGCATTAAAGTACAACTTTCTCTTAGGCCGGGAAGATAGAGTGGTTTTCTTGCGAAGGGGTTGTAGCTCAATAATCGAAATGCACCTGATTTAATAGTTTATTCTTAGAGTATATTATAAGCTATAGGAATTATATCCGCAATACGATATATTTTAAGTTTTCTCAGCATTTTTCTCTTAATTAAATCAATTAAAGGGTTGTTTGGGGGTGAAGGGGATGAGCTCAAAAATCGAAACTATATAATTTCAAGAGCTCATAAATAGCTCGTAATTCTGCCGCAAAAACCGATTCAATATTCCTTTTTTTTAAGTAGTGGGGGGCTGACTCAGCCCCCCCCCACTAAAGTATTAAATTCCTGCTCAGTGGAACGAGCTCAAAATTTTTAGTTTGCGGAATATGAAAGCTCATAAATCAGGGCTATTTGTTTTTTAATTTTTGCAAGTGGGGGGGGGGGGCAGCTCAACACGGGTTTTTTAATCGACATCCGAGCCGATCTGTGCGTTTTCCCACGAAAATATGTACGGGGTGCACGCGAAAAGACTTCATACGAACTATACGCGGCCAATGACACTAAAATCGCGACGTACGGCTATGTGAACTTGACATTAAACATCGGACTACGGCGTGATTTTACGTGGCGATTCGTAGTGGCGGACATTTCAAAGCCCATTATCGGAGCCGATTTTCTTTCCCATTTCGCGCTCCTAGTGGACATTGCTAACCAGTGCTTAGTAGACAGTACGACAACCCTTCGAACAAAGGGACTCGTTAAAGAGTGTTTCGACGGCAGCGTAAAGACTATCGCGGAAGCGTCGCGTTACCACGAACTGCTGCTACGATTTCCGGAAATCACGCGACCCGCCGGTATCGTGAAAGACATTCAACATCAAACGAAGCACCACATCGATACAACACCAGGTCCACCCGTTTTTTCGAAGCCTCGACGATTAGCACCTGACAAACTGCAATGGGCTAAAAAAGAGTTCGAAAATCTTCTACGACTAGGCATCATAAGACCATCGAAAAGCAACTGGTCTACTCCACTGCACATGGTCCCGAAGAAAGGTGAGGAATGGAGACCCTGCGGAGATTATCGACGTCTCAACCAAAAAACAGTTCCAGATCGATATCCAATTCCGCACATCGAAGATTTCGGTCAGGCGCTAGCTGGTAAGACAATTTTCTCTACAATAGATTTAGTGAGAGCATACAACCAGATACCAGTAGCCACCGAAGACATACCAAAAACCGCCGTTACCTCACCATTTGGGCTGTACGAATACTTATATATGCCTTTTGGTTTACGAAACGCAGGACAGACATTCCAGCGTTTCATAGACGAGATTTTACGTGGTCTAGACTTCGCCTAAGCCTACATCGATGATATTCTCATTGCATCAGAATCCGAAGAGCAGCATATGTCGCATTTGGAAGAGATTTTCAAAAGGCTCAAGCAGTTTGGCGTTGTGATAAATCCAGCGAAGTGTCAATTCGGCAAAAACGAGAATACCTTTTTGGGATACAGAGCATCAGACGGAGGACTCACACCTCCACAAGAAAAAGTAGCAGCTGTACAAAATTTCACTCAGCCAAAAACAGTGAAAGACCTACGCAGATTTCTAGGTATGTTAAACTTCTACCGAAGGTTCATACCCAATGCAGCTGAGCTACAAGCACCACTACATGATGCCCTAAAAGGTAATGTCAAAGGAAAAGCACCAATCGAATGGACACCACAGCGAATCCAAGCCTTTGACAACTGCAAAAACAGTTTAGCTAACGCTGCTTTACTGAGCCACCCTGTAAACGATGTTGATATCTCCATCACTTGTGACGCTTCTGATTTTTGTGCGGGAGCTGTACTACAACAAAAAACGGATACAGGTATGAAACCTTTAGCTTTCTTTTCTAAGAAATTCTCACCTAGCGAAAAGAAATATAGTGCATACGACAGAGAACTATTAGCTATATATTTAGCCATAAAACACTTCAGACATATGATCGAAGGCAAGGACATAACGATATACACAGACCAGAAACCAATCACCTTCGCCTTAGATATTTAGACTATATAGGACAGTTTTGCACTAACATTCAGCACATTTCTGGTTTAACAAATATTGTGGCAGACGCACTATCTCGAGTCGATAGCATCAAGAAAAATATCGACATCACTGACTTAGCTCTCGCACAAGAAACTGATCCAGAACTGCAAACTTTTTTAAGTGAGAAAACATCACTACAAATGAAGAAAATACGCTTTTCCGAACAAAACGTGAGTTTGTACTGTGACATATCAACATCTACAGCCAGACCATTTGTACCGAAACCACTTCGAATGGCAATTTTTCGCACCATGCATAACCTAGCACATCCCGGAATCAGCAGTTCTGTGAAGATGATCACACAGCGATATGTTTGGCCATCCATTAAATCAGATGTGAGGAAATGGACTCGAGCGTGTCTACAGTGCCAAAAATCGAAAATATCGCGCCACATTGTTTCACCTACTGGAAGTTTTCTACCACCTTCCAGCCGATTCGAACATGTCCACATAGACATTATAGTGATGCCGGTTTCAGAAGGAAACAGATACTGTTTAACATGCGTCGATCGTTTCACACGTTGGCCAGAAGCTTTCCCGATGCCTAATCAAGAAGCAGACACAGTAGCCAGAACATTTTTTTCTGGTTGGATAGCTCGTTTCGGCACTCCCAAGCGCATCACAACAGATCAAGGCCGACAATTCGAATCGCATCTCTTCAAGTCAATATGCAAATTAACTGGAACTACCCATTTAAGGACAACCGCCTATCATCCGCAAGCAAATGGTATCGTAGAAAGGTTTCATCGACAGTTAAAAGCAGCAATTCGATGTCATGAAAACATCCGATGGACCGAAAGCCTACCTTCAGGGTTACTGGGTATACGGGCAGCGTGGAGAGAAGATTTAGGTACTTCAGCTGCCGAACTCGTGTACGGAGAACCATTGTGTTTGCCAGGTGAACTATTGTTTTCGTCACAAAGAAACACCGACGACAATGCTCACATTTATTTAAAAACGCTTCGAAACCATTTCGAAAACCTCCGTCCTACGCAACCGTCACATCATGGATCCAAAAGTACCTTCATTTTCAAAGACATGAAAACCACCTCTCACGTTTTCATCCGCCGTGATAAGACAAGTGAGGTGACAAGACTTTTGTCGGCTGGGTAAATGGAAAAGAATCAACAATTTCCATAGACAGATTGAAACCAGCGTACGAGCTTCACGACTCTACCCATCACGAAACAAAAGAAATGACAGTATCCAGCAAAATAGATAACAGACTGAGGAGAAGAGCAAGATTTACCGGAAACTACCAAGAGAGTGTCAGTTTACAGTGTATTAAGTGATTTTTCGTTCTCCTCGTATAAACTTTGCATTTTTTTTCTATTTTCAATTTTCATTATAATTTGTATATATTATGTATTATCTATCGTCTTAGTCTCTCGGAGAGGGTGTATAGCGATACGCTTTAATTACTATTTCGCTAATTTTAATTTTAATATTTTTTCTCAAAAGCGAAACAACTTAGTCATTCGAAATTCACATTAAATTAAACACAAAAATGCTAAGAGTGACATGGCTTTACTCTGTCAACATCTGTTTTCTCACCCACATAAATTAGTTACATATCAGACGCTTGTGTCAACAACTCACTATGCATCCGAGTGTTGTTCATTGTAACTGCGAAAGTATACACCAGACCTAATAAATGATTTATCGTTCAGTCATCTGGTCAACGGGAAGAAAGATAACAGTAATCGTTGTGGTTTTTCTTCAGTAACAACTCAGCAGGCATACGTATTGGTCACACCCCTTGGCCGTCATTTAACAATCGACCCTCCTTCCGAGTGTTTTAAGCGAAACACATTTTTGTTACAACAATAAATAAAATATTTATCGTTCAGATTCAGATTCGTTTATTCATGTCAATAACACAAGTGTTTAACACATGTCAAATAAAATTACACAAAGATTTGGACGCAATACAAATTAAAAAGATGCACAATACGACTAAGAGTATTAATAACATTAAATACTAACATTAAAATCACATTAAATTTGATTACGTTCTTTTTATTACATTCATTTTTAATTAAATTCCAGCAACACATCCACTGGAATATACTAATATGACTAATAAAACCTATTATTAAAACTAATTGATCTCAAGACTATTATGTCAGTAAAACATATGCCTTAAAAGTATTTTTTTAGTTGTAGTTTTAGTTTTCTTTAAAGTTGCTTTCTTAAAAGCAATTGGTAGGCTATATTAAAACCAAACACTCTTAACTGAATCAATTTGGTTATCGTAAAGACTAAACTATTCTTCTTGTTAGAAACAAGAAAACTTAGCTCATCCCCTCTTCTTTCATGTCCAAAATGGTCGGCCTTTGTTTTAGAGCGAAACAGTGGTGTAGTGTGTTGTAAAAGTGGAAGTACAGTTAGTATGAAAGAAATAAGTAGCAAGTACTTAAAATATATTCTAACTGGTCATTTTAAAAGACAAATACAACACACACAGCACTATGACGCCTCGATTTTAGGTTAGATTCACATTAAAACCGAGTGGCATTATTGACAGCAGCATTAAAACTAAATAGTTTTAATTCCAACGCAACCTTGCTTTTTTGTAGGATATATGCTCTTGGAAAGTATAAAATAAAACCATTTGATCTTAATAATTCTCTATCGATAGACCAAATAGTTTTATTTGGGTGTCGGCCATATTGCTTTCTGGAGATGCTGAAAGCCATGATAGATTACAATATAAGGCTTACACAAAAACTATAAATAAGCATCCTAGAGAGAGAGAGAGAGAGAGAGAGAGAGAGAGAGAGAGAGAGAGAGAGAGAGAGAGAGAGAGAGAGAGAGAGAGAGAGAGAGAGAGAATATATGTTTATTGTCTAAGAAAAAATCTTGTTGACAAACACTGTTTAAGAGTTTTAAATAAATAAATTAAATTAAAATATGACTAAATATAAAATATAACACATAACACATTTACATTTTATAACAACTACAAAATATGTAGTATTGTCAAAAATAAAAAACAAACAAACTACAAGCTGTAAAACTAAATCACAAACAATAATGACAAACAAATTGACAAAAAAAAAAAAAAAAAAAAAAAAAAAAATATATACACAAGATCACAAATACATCAGCTCCAATGGTCCTCAAAAAATTCTGTCAGATCATAATAGGCCCTCTTAGCGAGCAGTCTATCTAATGAATTTCCAAACTTTCTAATAGTTTCCAAATTTTTTATTTCACTAGGTAGTTTATTAAAAATTTTGATGCCGTTAAAAATAAATGAGTCTTTGACTAGTGTGCTTCTAGGTGTAATCAAAGCTAAATTGCTAGCAAATCGTCCAGATCGATTATTATTTTCATATAGATGTTTATTCTTAAAAATAATGCTTGCCGTTTCCAAAATGAAAAGAGATACAAGTGTAAGGATACTGTGTTTAATAAATAAAGGTTTACACGTTTCTCTAGAATTTACCTGGCACAACAGGCGTACTGCCTTTTTTTGAAGCAAAAACACACTACTGAAAAGCTCCTGACTACACGCTCCCCAAAACTGAATTGCGAATCTAAGATGTGACTCTACCAGTGCAAAGTACACAGTTCTTGCTTGGGCAAAACCAAGCTCCCTTCTAGTCGACCGTATTGCATAGCATCCAGATGCAAGTTTTGAATTCAAGGCTTCAATATGCGATTTAAATTTAAGGTCAGGATCAATATTCAGGCCAAGAAACCTCACGGACAGCTGAGGTTCAAGTTCCAGATGTAATTCAGGCATAACATGTTTAAAACACAGAAGCTTGGTTTTAGAAGTGTTTAATGTCAAAAAGTTCGCCGTGCACCAATTTTCAATCATTAAGAGTTCCCTACCTACAGATTGGCGTAAGACATTCAAATCTTTAGCATGCCATATAAGAGTGGTATCATCTGCATAAAGGGTGAAATAAGCAGATACATCAAGGTAGGCTAAATCGTTTATATATACCAAAAACAGAACTGGTCCCAATACCGAGCCTTGGGGCACTCCCCAAGTTACATTCATCAAGTCAGAGTCACAGTCTGTTCTAACAAACTGACTCCTACCCGACAAATATGACTCCATCCAACTCAGTGACTTATCTTTAATTCCGTAGTGTTTAAGCTTCTGCAGCAGCAAACCATGATTGACCCAGTCAAAAGCCTTCGTCAAATCACAGAACACTGCCGCAACCATCTCGCCTTTAATTAATATTATTGTAAGCTATCTCTAAAAAACTGAAAATCGCGTCGGTCGTGCCAGTGTTACCACGGAAACCAAACTGTTTCGGACTTAGTAGTTGGTTAACCTCTAAAAATTGTATTAATCTTGCTTTAACAATTTTCTCTATTATTTTTGCCAACGTAGGTATCAGAGAAATTGGCCTGTAATTGGAAGGGTTTATGTGATCTCCACCCTTGTGCAATGGAATTACAACATTTATCTTCAGGAAATCGGGAAATGTGCCAGCATTAAAACTATCATTAATTAAAATAGATAAAACATCCAAAGCAGAGTTTGGTAGATTATTGAAAACTCTTATAGAGATGTCATCATAACCCGAAGAGTTTTTGTTTCTGATTGATTTAAATATCTCTTTCAATTCCTCAACATTAGTATCATAGATTATGAAGGTACACATAACTTCTGTTTTCTTCAGATATGACAAAGGATCTGTACCATGTCTCAACTGTGCTGTTAAAGTTTCGGCTATGCTACAGTAAAATTCATTACAGTCATTTGGAAGTGGAGTGTGATGACTATTACCTGATCTGTGTTTACCCCTTAATTCATTTATTATAGACCAAGTTTCCCTAGTTACATTTGAGGAGTTTTCTATTCTATGCTTGTAGCAGTTTTCTTTTGCAGTTTTAATAACATTTCTGTATATCTTTTTATATTGATTATAATAGGTAACAAACCATTCATCTTGGTAATATTTTTTGATATAATGGAGCGATCTCATGGTTTTGCAGGAATTTTTAATGCCATTTGTAATCCAAGGTTTTCTATTTTTAATTTTAATCTTTTGTTTAGGAAAAGACCTTTCAAAAAATTCACATATTGTATTATGAAATGATTTAAATGGCTCAGACGATTGTGATAGGAGAGAATACCAGTCAAGACTCTCGCACTTTAATCTAAATTTACCAAAGTTAGATTTACTATACAGGCGACCAATTTTAAATTTATTTACACTATCTTTACCTTTACTAAATTTCTTAATTTTGATAGAAGCAACAACTGCCTTATGGTCTGATAGATTGGGGTCAAATACAATACATTGAACATAATCCTTCTCAAAGTTAGAACAGAAATAATCTATTAGAGTTTGAGACAATTTAGTGACACGTGTTGCTTCATTAACATGCATTTTTAAATTAAAACAAGTGAGTAAGTTTTTTATTTTCTTTACTTCATTGCAATCATAGTTCAGAAAGTCAATATTAAAATCACCCGTCAGGATTTTTTGACTAAACTTTGGAATCTTCAACAACAAGTTCTCCAGCCTTTCCAAAAAAATCTGGACACTGGTTGTTGGAGATCTGTAGATGCAAATAATATAGATATCAAAATTTGTTATTTGTGCAACTGAAAATTCAAATTGTTTTTCTTCAATAAGATCCTCATAATTTATCTGAACAAAAGCCAGTTCTTGCAATAGAGAGTTGTGTACTAAAATAGCAGTACCCCCATGTATAAAGTTTGTTCTACAAAAATGTGAAATCATGGAATACTCGGGAATATACAAGTATTCATTTTCTTCTAGCCAGTGTTCAGTCAATAACAGAACACTGGGAAAGTCATTATATTCTAACATTAAAAATAAATCATCAATTTTATTTCTAGCTGACTGAGTATGAAATAAGAGAAAAGTTAAATTAAAAGAAGATTCTGACTTGTCAGTTTCTAAGTCTGAAGTTGTATTATTGGTGTTAACTGAAAATCCAAATGTTTTTCTGGTCTTGTAAAAGTGCAACAATTTTCACCAAGATCATCTAAAACAATTATGCTTTCTGAATTATGTTCATTGGGTGGTGTTGTATTTTTTAACTGAATAAATATCAAATTTTTATTATTTTTAAAATTTTTAAAATGTTTTATTTGATTCTCCAACAGGTATGAAATTCTATAGTTGCTCAGTCTATGCCCATATGAATTATTTACATTTAGGAATGAGATTGAGTGCTCATAATATGAATTAAAAACACTTAAGAAGTCACTTAATTTATTATTAAATTTTGAAATATATTTGGCATTAGGATCATTTCCCGTAGGAACAGAGAGAAACATTATGTTCGTGTTAGTACATTGTCTTAGTTTCATATTAACATGTTTTATACTAGGATTTCTATATGAAACAAAATCATTATAACCTGCTGAAATAATTACATAGTCATCAGAACTAAAGTTCTTTGTTAAACAGTCAATATTTTCAATGACCCCAGAAAGTGAAGCACCAGGCTTAATAATTGTTTGGATATTCACTTCTTCTTCTGGAAAACGACGCCTAAGTTCACATCTCAAACCGCGTGTGGTCTCATCAGTAAGAAGTAGAATATTTCGTTTTATTTTTCTTGGCTTGAGTTGCTGTTCTAAAAAAGTTGATGATTTTATATTTTCTATTTTCTTTTTTGGATTTCGTACTTCTCTCAAGGTCTGGGTTTTCTGTGGTTCTTTTTGTGCAGCTCTTGTGGGGCCATAAAAATTCTCTTGACGAAGTTCTTCACCCAGGTTTCTTCCAAATTCCTCTGACAATTTATTTAATTCTTCCATTTTCTTAATTTCATTTTCCAAAATTACAATTTTGTTGGTTAGATTAGAAATTGTCTCCTCGAATTCATGTTTAAGATTAAGTTGACTTTCCTTTCTGCTTAATTGAAGCATTTCATTTTCAGATTTTAACACTTGTATTGTGGTTATCATTTTCTTGCTCATCTCGTTCAGTTCTTCAATAGAACTATTCAATTTTGTTATGGTCAAATCCCTTTCAACGATTTTCTGCAAATATTCTTGATTTGTCATTTTAACATTTTTAACTTCATTTTTCCTAAAGACATAAATTTGATTTATTTTAACATTAAAGCATTAAATTGGTCTATCGACAGAGAATTGTTAAGATCAAATGGTTTTATTTTACACCTTTTCAAGAGCATATATCCTACATAAAAGCAAGGTTGCCTTGGAATTAAAACCGTTTAGTTTTAATGCTGCTGTCAATAATGCCACTCAGTTTTAATGTAAATCTAACCTAAAATCGAGGCGTCGTAGTATTGTGTGTGTTGTATTTTTGCTTTAAAATTACCAGTTCGTTTATATTTTAAGTACTTGCGAATTATTTCTTCCATACTAAATGTACATCCTTGTTTTACAACACACTACAACACTGTTTCGCTCTAAAACAAATGACCGACCATTTTGGACATGAAAGAAGAGGGGATGAGTTTAGTTTTAATGTTTCTAACAAAAAGCATAGTTTAGTCTTGACGATAACCAAATTGAATCAGTTAAGAGCTTTTGGTTTTAATATACGCTGTGAGCTCGTACGTAGAGGGGATATTTATAAATTCATGAGCGCCAGTAGTGACAAGTCTGTACACATTTACCGGAAATTTGACATAAATGTCAATGTGATTAATTTAAAATTAAAATTAAAAACAATAATTATAAAAAATATTAGTTGATCAAAGCTGTGGTATATATTTTTACCTTAAATATACTTACGTTTTAAATACTGAATTTGCGTTTTTTCATGTTCTGTAATATGTAATTATAAATTAATCTTGGCGCCATCTACATGATAATTGTGAAAGTATCCCGAAGTAAGAAATTAATATTTCATCAATAAAACGTCAAAATGATTAGCAAAATCTTAAAAAAATCTATTACAATTTAATTAATTTTTAGCGTTGTAAATATTAAGCGATAACAATTAAATAATAAATTTAAAAATTACCGGTGAAAGTTGAATTAGTAACCGTTAGGAGCGACACCAGCGAAGCTCAGAGCGTATAGCCTATTAATTGCTTTTAAGTAAGCAACTTTAAAGAAAACTAAAAAATAGTTTTAAGGCATATGTTTTACTGACATAATAGTCTTGAGATCAAGTAGTTTTAATAATAGGTTTTATTAGTCACATTAGGAGAATCTTTAAAACTGCAATAAAACTAAAAGGTAACAAACTAGAATCTAATAAAACCAAACAGTCCGGAAGTTCTTCATAAAACTGATTAGTTTTAAAGTGAACTGAGAATAAACCATTTTAAAACTACAATAAGACAAATTATCTATTTAGATTAATTAGTCTTATTTGATACTCTTATTAGATACTTTAAAACTAGTAATAAATGCTTAACAATTTTAAAGCTCTGGCAGTATATCTACAAGGTAACTTTAAAACCATTATCTTCTTATTTACCATTATAAAACCTTTATAAACCTTAAATAAAACTAAAATGTTTTTATTGTGCTACTTGGGTTATCTTCAGGAATGTTATTATTACAAACAATAAAAAGCAAGTATATTATAAATGAATACACAATAAAACTATTTAGAATGTATACCACAAAGGAAAAAATCCGTTTTTTCGCTCTCCTGAAAAACGTTACATTTACTCGTAGGTGGTATTGGAATGTAGGTAGCAATATATTTTTTTGTAATGGGGGTAATCCCGTATATAAATAAATAAATTAACAATTACCTGAGTTTGTTCTGTTTCAACAAACTTAAGAATTTCTGCTCTCTCTTCTTCACTTATGTGATCCAATGGTTGTGTTGATGGTGTAGGAGATATAGGTCTAGCCATTCTACTAGCTTTAGCTCTGGCTAATCTTCTCATCTTTCTGGTTCTTTCGGCCTCATCTTCCTCCTCGTCAACTTGTACTGGTCGTTTTAGAGCTTGAGGAGGCTAAAAAATATATAATAAGTATCTTGTAATGAAGCTTCTTAAAATTTATGATTTAACATAAATTTATATAAACATTACCTTATAGTCCAAAAGTTCTTCTACATCCATTTTTGCGACTTTTTAAATAATAAATAAGCAAGAAATGATCAGTAACCTCTCAAACAAATTGTAAAATTAGGTCACAGAATAAATAACCATACAGAAGCGAAACTGACTGTCGTTTCCATTGATTGTGTGGGAACCGAAATATTTGACCTTGAGCCCTAGTTACAGAATGGAACTTGATGTTCTAAGGAATACACCAATTCAAATGATGTGATATTTTTGACAAGTAGTTATTAATTAATTTTGAAATATAAAATTTAACTATAAAATATAAATAAACTAAATATAAAATAAAACATATATAAATATAAAATTTAACTAAAAACAAATGTCACTGTCAGTCTAAAAGTGAGGTTATACCAGTTACGTTGACACATGAGCATGAAATTTATGTTACCATTTTGGGCCTGAGTTTCGCTTCTGTATGGTTAGTTATTCTGTGATTAGGTTAAAAACAATTAGAGGCAGGGTTGCCAACGACCGAACCTCGTTTTCTACTAGATTTAAGGCGGCTGCACAATTGACCGGGAACGGGAACGAGAACGGAAACGGGAACGAGAACGGAAACGGGAACGAGAACGGAAACTGAAAGCATCAGCAGATTCACAATAGGGAACTTGCATAAATTTTTAAATTCGAAAAAAATGTTATAAATCACAACAGAACATAATTTAAAGCATGTATCAAAGATAAAAAAAGTTTTGTTTGTCTTTCGTTTGGCCCCTAAAGACGATTAAAAATTCAAATTAAAACAGGTGGTCCAAAACGCATAGTGACGTCATATAGTTGTGCATGTACATTCTGCACCAACAAAGTAAACAAAATTGTATATAATTTTAAATTAGACACTATAAACGTCAGTAGAAAATACAGTTAAGGATCCCCCAAACCAACGCGAAACTTTCGCAGCCGCAACCTACGCGGAATCGCGGCGAATCGATAGACACGGCGGATTATGAACGTGTTCAGACCACTTTGCGCGGAATCCGCAACGGTCGCGGCAGAACAGCGTTCCTTTCATGAAACGCTGCATGCACGGTTTTTTCCGCTACCGTTGTAGTTTCGCGTGTTTTAAAATGGTTGCTACAGAAAAACTCATTGAAATTGTTAAACAATATCCTATAATATATGATTTAACGGACGAAGATTATAAAAATATAAGAAAAAAAGGTAAAGTCTGGAATATTATAGGGTCAGAATTAGGAGAAAATGATAAGTTTTCATTATACATATATTATAATATTATTATTAATTTGCTTGCATAGAGATTACGCCCACTTAACAATTTGGTCATTTTTGATGTCTTGTATTTCCTAAACCTGTTGGCCGATTTAAAAATATAATTTGTTCATATTTGTATGGCGAACAGTCGCGTCAGGTTCCGCGCCAATGTGGGAAAGCCTTGTCCGCTACCGTTTCGCCTGCGAATGTTCCGCAACGAAAAATTCGCGTCGCAAAAGTTTCGCGTCGGTTTGGGGGATCCTTTATGTAACGTCACAAGCGTTTTTGATCGTTTGAACTATTTTACATTGGCTAAGGGTTCTTCTAAACCAAGGCCAGAAAACAGAAAAAAATATATAGATTTTAAATTATCTTCTAGTTATTATGAGGTTTTACCGCGTGAAAGTTTGGAAATATTATTTTTAAAGGAAACTGAATAATATTATTGAATAAATATACCTTTTATAAAGGATTTTATGTGTTTGAATAATATTACGTAATAAAAAAATGTGTAAGTTCCCTCATAGGTTTGGCATTCGTTTTGACACTGACACTAAATATATTTGATAATTTCTATTTCTGATATATTTGAGTGTTTTTAAGATATATTTTTTAAAATGACCGAAGAGGGTTTTTGTAAAGGGCAGTCTGATAACTTACCTATAGTTGATATGTGTATGGTGGCTACATATTTTCAAAAGAGTGAAAATTTTTCCGTCGGAGAAGTTCGGGGAGTTAAAGCAGATAAGTAAGTACATATATTATGTATATTATACTCCCATTATACCTACTAATTTTATACTGTGATTTTATTCTGATTATTATTCTCATAAGTATTTAACGATAAAGGCTAATTTTCACAGATCCGATATCCGAAGACACGAAATACGAAATTTTTTCGTACGATTATATTTGATGGTGCCGTGGCAGTTAGTAGGCATTCGCATCGGGTAAAATTTTTTGGAAAATATGAAAATATACATTGTTTTAAGCTATTTTCCCGAAAAAAATTTGCGGATTACTCATTCATTTAAATAAAAATCAACTTTAAAAATTGGTTTTTTCCATACATAACCTTACTAATTTCAGACATATTTTCCCCAAATAGAAGTGTATATTTTATATTTGTAGGTACTGACCTTTTATTTATATCTTATTAATCCATATTAGTGCGGTATAATTCATTATTTTTATTAGAATACTGGATTATATTGAAAATATTATAATCCAACAAAATTTTGAATTCTCTCTGTCAACATTTTTGCAATCAAGTAATCAAATTCACAACACAAAATCACAAAATGTTTATGACATTTAGATCGACATTCGACAACGACTGTGCTAGGTTGCCAATTTTTATCGTAAGGTTTTCTGTTTTAAATATTGATGTAATTTAAATAAATCAAAATATCTTTGGAATTTGAAAATTTGTCAAAACAAGATTAGTTGTCATTCATGTTTAGTATCGAAAAATGGATGTAACTTCTTATTTTGATATTAATAATATCACACAAAAAAGCGATTTAGAATTAATCCAACATTTGCAAAGTGTTTGATTAATTAAAAAACAGTTTAAGTGCAAAGAAAGACAGTGTCGCCGTTTATGTATGGTGAGGTCAATGGAGAGATACAAATTAAACTATGTTTATTAGGGTGGGTTGTGGTTGCGCGCAGCGGTCAAATACCTCCTGCGGTTCTCTCACTCTATTACCCGTAAGTTAGGTTTGGACCGAAGGGTTAGGTCTTCCTCCTTTCTGACCGCTGCGCGCAATTGCAGTCTGCCCGTTTATTAATTGTAAACTGCCATTTATTATGTAAACTGCCATTACCATTTGCCAGCTGCCAATGTCAACAAAAAAAGAAGAAAATGTCATTGTCAGCTGTCAATGTCAAAAAAAAAAGAAAAAAAATATCACTGTCGGCTGTCAATGTCAACAAAAAAAAAGAAGAAACTATCATTACCATTTGTCAGCTGTCAATGTCAACAAAAAAAAAGAAGAAAATGTCATTGTCAGCTGTCAATGTTAACAAAAAAGAAAAAAATGTCATTGTCAGCTGTCAATGTCAACAAAAAAGAAGAAAATGTCAATGTCAACAAAAAAAGAAGAAACTGTCATTACCATTTGTCAGCTGTCAATGTCAACAAAAAACGAAGAAACTGTCATTACCATTTGTCAGTTGTCGATGTCAACAAAAAACGAAGAAACTGCCATTACCATTTGTCAGCTATCAATGACAACAAAAAAAGAAGAAAATGTCATTGTCAGCTGTCAATGTCAACAAAAAAAACTGTCATTGTCAGCTGTCAGTGTTAACAAAAGAATGTCATTGTCAATGTCGACAAAAAAAAGAAGAAACTGTCATTACCATTTGTCAGCTGTCAATGTCAACAAAAAAACGAAAGAACTGCCATTACCATTTGTCAGCTGTCAATGTCAACAAAAAAAGAAGAAAATGCCATTGTCAGATGTCAATGTCAACAAAAAAAACTGTCATTGCCAGCTGTCAATGTCAACAAAAAAAGAAGAAAATGTCACTGTCAGCTGTCAATGTCAACAAAAAAAAAAGAATAAACTATCATTACATTTTGTCAGCTGTCAATGTCAACAAAAAAAGAAGAAAATGTCATTGTCAGCTGTCAATGTTAACAAAAAAATAAGAAAATGTCATTGTCAGCTGTCAATTTGTAACAAAACATTAAACGCCAACAAAGTTGAAGAAAACTGTATTGTTAAATTTGAATTGTTTAATTACTACATAGTAGGTGGCACTAACAATAAATATAAAAATTATGTCACACTTTAAAAATCCCTAGATTTCAAAGATAAATCGAGAAAAATCCCTCCTGTACCGATGCCCGTACGGTCCAGGTTTGGTTAGGTTAGGTCCATTTCCCCACAAAAATGCGTCAAAATTTGTTACTTGTAAAACTAAAATTTTTTATAGATTTGGCAACATCCAGCAACGTCACATGTAATTATCAATATGGCGGTCTAAAAAAGTGTATAAAATCCAATTTTCAAAGTCTTTTATTATGAAAACTAATGGATAATCCGCAAAATTTTTTTTTGAGAATAGCTTAAAATAATGTATATTTTCGTATTTTCCAAAAAATTTCTCTCATAGCGGATGCCTACTAACGGCCACGGCACCCAAATGTTTGCTGTTGGATATTGAACAGTGACAGATAGATAGTTTTATTTCGATTTTATTCTTATTATTGTTTGGATCATCATGGATTCGTCAAATTATCTGTTTGAAGAGGATAAAAATGTGAGTTATTGTTAGAAGTACCATCACATCCACTTATAATTAACTGTTTTTAATGGGAAATAAGCCACAATTTTACTAAAAAATAAAATCATTTTTTTATTAAAATTGTGGCTTATTTCTCATTAAAAATAGTTAATTACAAAAATGCCACAAGAAAATAGTTTCAGAACAACATCCATTTATAATTACGATTTTGTTGTTCCATTTCAATATATCAAAAACATAAACACTTCACAAACGTAAGGTTATCAAGACGTTCAAGATATGTTCAAGATAGAATGTCAACAGTGTCAAAATTCATCCGATTTTCGTGCAAAAGTTAAAATAATTTTAACTTCTTCCGATGACTTTTTAATTTCGTACGAATACCCAACTGTCACTTTTTAGCCAATGAAATTCTCTGAAATTTCTATCGTATCATCGTACCGTCGGACATCGGATCTGTGAAAATCCACCTTAAAAGTGATCAAAAAATGTCATTACAATATAAATATTTTCCCATATTTCGCGACGATGCTGTGGCCAAATACCCAAGTAGGTGGAGGCCAATAAACTAAAGAAGAAGAAGAAGAATATACTTACATATAAGGTCTGGGCCCTGATTCTAATTCATTTCGACAGTCGCAATTTCATTTCGACACCGCCATGACAGCCGCAGAATATAGCGATTCTTATTCATTTCGATATTAGTTACAACTGGGGATATTAACCTTATCATGTTGAGACTGCTCAGAATTTGGGTTGGCGCTCCCGTTTATTGGAACTTGTTGATAGTCTGGGAAAATTATCGAAAAAATGCCATTTTTGGGACAAATTATTTACCAGCTATTTTATTGCTAAAATCGAATCTTAAGATTGCATATACAGTGCGTCCATAAAGTAACGCATAAATTCATTATTTCGTAAACCAGCGACATTAATGAAAAATCCTGAAACGGGCCGATTTTTATTTTTAGATTCAGATTTTTTGGCATATATATCATACTAGTGACGTCATCCATCTGGGCGCGATGACGTAATCGATGATTTTTTTAAATGAGAATGGTCATGTGATAGCTCATTTGAAAGGGTATTCAATTCTCTATTCACTAATATAAACATTTACCTAATTATTTATACAAGGTGTTCAAAGAACATTTTTTTAATTAAAATAATTGAAACAAAAAGAAGAATGTACGTAATTTATTTAATTCAAAATACGTTTTACTGTTGTCAGAAAACAGGAAAAAAATGTTTATTTGAGAAATAAATATTGTTTTTTGCTTAAATTCAATGTTAAAGCTGCCACCCACCTGTCGCTTGGCAGTTTGAACATTTCGTTTAAGCGAAAATCAATGTTTATTTGTCAAATAAAATTTTTTTCTGTTTACTGACAGTAGTAAAATGTATTTTGAATTAAATAATTACATTATATTCTTCTTTTTGTCTCACTTATTTTAATTAAAAAATGTTTTTTGAACACACTGTATAAATAATTATGTTAATGTTTATATTCTTGGATAGAGAATTGAATACCCTTTTAAATGAGCTATCATATGACCCGTATTCTCATTTAAAAAAATCATCGATTACGTCATCACGCCCAGATGGATGACTTCACTAGTATGATATATATGCCAAAACCGTAATTTAAAAATAAAAATCGACGTGTTTCGGGAATTTTCCTTAAAGTAACCAGTTTACGAAATAACGAATTTATGCGTTACTTTATTAGTAATATGGGGTATGGCAAGTCCGCAGAAAGTGTGTTATTTTATTTATAAACAAATTAGCACTTCTAAATCTTCTTTATTTTTCAATTAGTGGTCTGTAACTCCTAAAATTTTTCCTTTGAGCCAAAAACACTCAAATAAAAATTCACCGTAATTTAGTTCTGCACAAAGTTATTTTTTTTTCCGATTTCCTTCAACAAAAATTTTACTCAGAAAATCCGAGTTTTCCCAAAAAATCTGCAATTTTCAATTAAAATTTTAGGGAAGTACCTAATTATTTATCAATAATTAAATAATTGATGACATGAAAGATTTATTATAGTAGATTATACAGAGGGGCTAAATTATGGAATAAATTCATTTCTTTAAAACGGACGATTTTGGAGCAAAATCCCGAAAGAGGTCGATTTTTATTTTTAAATTACAATTTTTTGGCATATATTTCTTACTAGTGACGTCATTCATCTGAGCGTGATGACGTAATCGATAATTTTGTTAATGGGAATAGGGGTCGTGTGGTAGGTCATTTGAAAGGGCGTTCAATTCTCTATTCAGTAATATAAACATTATTATCATTAGGTATTTATACAGGGTTGCCAAAAAAAATTTTTGAATTAAATTAATTGGCGCAAAAAGAAGAATGTATGTAATTTATTTAACTCAAAATACATTGTACTGCTGTCAGAAAATAGAAGAAAAGGTTTATTTCACAAATAAGCATTTCTTTTCGCTTAAATTAAAACACAAACAGCCTCCCTCCTACCTATTGGCAGTTTGAACATTTAATTTAAGCTAAAAGCAATGTTTATTTGCAAAATAAACATTTTTTTCTATTTTCTGACAGCAATAGAATGTATTTTGAGTTAAATAAATTACATGCATTCTTCTTCTTGCGTCAATTAATTTAATTCAAAAATTTTTTTGGCCTCCCTGTATAAATAATGATATTAATGTTTATAATACTGAATAGAGAATTGAACGCCTTTGTAAATGAGCTACAACACGAACCCCTATTCCTATTTAAAAAAATAATCGATTACGTCATCACGCTCGGATGGATGACGTAACTAGTTTGAAATATATGCCAAGAAATTTAATTTAAAAATAAAAATCGACCTGTTTCGGGATTTTTCTCTAAAATCGTCCATTTTAGAGAAAATTAATTTATTCCATAATTTAGCCCCTCTCTCAGGAGCGTCATTTCAAATTTTGTTTGGGGGGGCAAGCACTATATATACAATACATTATATATGAGGTTATGATGAATATTGATGTATTTTTTGTAAATTTCAGTCATTTTTTAGGGCCAGGGGGGGGGGCAAATGCCCCCCCCTGGACGCCCAAATGACGCCCCTGCCCTCTCTGTATATCAGGAGACCGGCGACAATCTAACCAATAGTTTAGCAATAATTAAAATGTTAATTAAAAAATTTCGGTCGAAATAATAATCAGAAAGATTATGATACACCAGAATAACTATGATTTTCGTATAAAAAAGCACTATACCTATTCAACGTACCTTACAGGATTGAAATTGGACCATTTGAGCGGTCTCAGGAATGTTATAAAGAAACAATTTTTTGGCTTATAAACAAATAGAACCCCTCAGAAAATATTAGATTTAATTAAATTAAGTTAACGCTGTTGAAAAGGGCACGGCTTCTGTGTCCTTTTCGAAGAAAAACAAATTGAATTGCGAGGAGTGATTCCAGGTATAACCGGTCAAATTTGACCGGCATTTGCGACAGAGTTATAAACAACAGGATTTTAATCTGTGAACCATTAGATACCTTTTAATTCCGGTCCTCTTTGTACATACAAATTTTCATATCTTCAAGACACTTATAACAAAAAAGATTTATGTCACTGTCACCAAATTATTTAATTATTGATAAATAATTACTTCCCTCAAATTTTAGTTGAAAATTAAAGATTTTGTTTGGAAAACCCGAATTTTCCGAGGAAAATTTCCGTCGAAGGAAATTGGAATAAATTATCAATGTGCAGAATTAAATTACTGTCAATTTTTATGTGAGTGTTTTGGTTTCAAGTTAAAATTTTCGGAGTTATAGAGCAATAATAAAAAAAAAGATTTCGGAGCGCTAATTTGTTTATAAACAAAATAGCACACTTTCTGTGGACTTTGCACAGCTATATTACTAATATAGGAAATCTTAAGATTTGATTTCAGCATGTCCAGCAATAAAATAGCTGGTAATTAATTTTTCTTGTTTTTTACTAATTTTCCCAGATTATTACCTTACATCTTTCATTGAGTTGATGATTCATGTTGTGGACATTCTCAATTATTATATTTCTAATTTAATACTATTCTATCTAATTCCTCAAAACAAGCAAATTTCAATTAAACCCAGCTATATTATAATACCTTTTGCTTTAGTTTTCCTTGCAAGAAATAAACAAAACACATCTAAACTAAACCTAACCTCGCTTTTGGCCATTCATTCATCTCCGTGTCAAATAACTTCGACAGTCGAAATTATATCAACACCCTTTTTAAAGACGAGCCGTTAAATACCGCTATGAATTCCACGATTTTATTGGTTAGAACTACCCACGTGATATCTGTGTTCGTATTGGTCAGAGAATTAAGCAATAAAGACAAATGACAATCAGCTGTTAGACATCATTATGTGATGGAATTTTTATTTTGATGTAAATAAATATTATTACTGATAATTTGTATAAGCAAAATTATTGTACTGCACCTACAGTGACTCACAGCTTCAATTCTGAAATGATACAGTCGTTACTCAATAAAACTAGCTTGTGTCAGTGACCCAATATAAGAAAAAAAAAATTACATACTGACAGTAAGTTGCTAACTAAAGTCCTCTAAAATAGCAAAGCTATGTTTTGGGTTTCAAATATACCATACTTAAATAACAATAGTTCTTTAATTATTTTGTGTACGATTTTGATATCAGCTAAAATGATGTAAACTTTTAAAGGAGAATATTAATAAAGAAAACAAAACTCCTTGTTGCTTATTTCTTTGGCTGATAAAAGATTTATTTCTTGCAGTTCAGCTATGTAGGTAGATTATTCTTTTGTAATATCCGTTTAATTGTTTTAGGGTTACCTATTTTTCCAAACTGTGTTTCCACCTCATCTCTCAATTTTGGTGCACTTTTTTGGGATTATTTGCTATTTCTCTGACAATACATCTTAGCTATTAGGACTTTGCAGACGACTGCTCTGAAAAGTTCATTTGATGTTCATCCGTACCATTCTCTCAAGTTGCGCAGCCAAGATATTCTGCATCTCCCTATGTTTCCTTTTCCTTGAATCTTTCCCTGCATAATGAGTTGGAGCAAGTTGTTTTGGCACATACATGGCAACATTTTTCATACGAATTTCTAGTTACATACACATACAATCTATCTTTTTATGTCATAAGGCCAAACCCAGTTATACCAGGAAATTGGCTCAGGCCATAGCATTATTCTCTACATATAAAAACTTAGGAAAGTGTGTCCTTTTAGGTGACACAATAGATCGAACACAACGAGCCATGTGTATCTTTTTTAGTACACAGTGTTGAGGACAGTGTATATCTAAAAGGATACACTGGCGCTGAGGGTGTTAATTATTGCATATTTGAAACCCAAAACATAGCTTATGCTATTTTAGAAGACTCATACTAACTTACCTACCTTCAGTATGTAAGTTTTTTCTAATAAATATTGAGCGACTGACACAAGCTAGCTTTATTGAGTAGTGACTGCATCATTTAAGCTGTGAGCCCCTGTATATGTTTATCAGTCATGGCCTAGCTACACGTTAAAATTGTTTCGTTATCCTTTCCTGCGTTGCTTTCTTCAGCATGCACACTGATTTTTGTACAGCAGCTTTTGTAGCCAATAGTTACTCTTGTTTGTTTTCTAGATTTTTCCTAATCAGGACTTGATTTCTTTTTGGTTTGTTACTAACTCCCTTCTACAATAGAGAGTTTGGGGCTTATTATTCGCTAAAGTGTTGGAATGCTTGTGGGTTTTGATATATGTACCTACTACCACAACTCTCAATACAAACTTTGATCAAACTGATAGTGTGACGACTAGATTTTTATAATTTGAACAAACTGCAGTTGTGACGTCACTTCCTGAGTTTGCTCAAACTGTTTGATCAAATTATTTGATAGTGAAACCACGACTTTAAGGATTTAAGTAACATCAATTTAATTTGCAATAAAAAAGATCATGAAGATTTGACGATGCTTGTAAATACATACACCCGATTTAGATAATTTAAGTGACAGCAATGTTTAGATTGTTTTGTCAAATATACACATGCAACAAAAAATTTAATAAAAATTTGCATAAAAAAATTGAAGTGTTTTAAAGGTTTCAATATGTAAAAACATTGAACCACAGAAACGGTTTTTCTCCACAAAGGAACAAAAATCTTAGCAACATATTAATAAGTGATACGTTTAAAAATCCAAATGTAAATGAAATTTCAGACTTTTTAAAAGGACACTAGACACAACATGCCCTATACTTCACAAAATGCCGAAGAAAATCATAATTATTATATAATATAACATATAATTTCCCCTAAATTACTTTTCCCCATATCCAGTACCTATATTAACTTTTATGTAAATTATCTCTTTTTAATTTTCATGCATTTATAATTTAATTTATAAGATATATTCTAGTACTGCCGTGTTTGTATTGAACAACTGAAATAAATTAAAAGAATATTATAACTATACAATAATTGTTTATATTTTTTATGAGATAAAAAGAAATATTTTATGAGACTAGGTAGAGTCTAGAAAGAAGACTAGTAGAAACGAATAAATAGTGTTTTTTAATCAATACCGTTTTTCAATATACATATTGATTTTCTACCACACTTTTATTTCTATCATAAAAATTGTCAAAGATAAACAAGAAATTAATATTTATCCATCATCCTCAGTTAGCTGACTTGTTTTCTTGAAACGACACTTTGCATACAATATTGGTATTTAAATATCCCGCTCTGTCATTCTTAATCATTTGACCAATACGAACACATATATCACGTGAGTAGTTCTAACCAATGAAATCTTGGAATTCATAGCGGTATTTAACGCTTCGTTTTTTTTAAAGTCGCTATTAATTTCGATAGTCGCTATTTCATGACGTCACTTCGTTAGTTCAACTAAAATCCACAAGGCTCGCACAATCGCATTTCAACCGTCGCCATATTGAAAGCGACTTGTTTAGTGTCGAAATTTGATTTAGAATCAGGGCCTGGATTCCGTGCACTGTAGATATCTACATGTCGCTTTCTATTGGTGTCAATTTTCGTAAAAATATTTGAATTTTAGCTTTAATTGAATTATTTTCTAGTTTTGCTAGGTTATACTCTAATTGATGCTGAAGTGAGACTTAGTAAAACAAGAAAATATTTGTATTAAAACTAAAAATTCAAATATATTGACATTAATAGAAAGCGATATGCGCAGTGTCAATATATTTTAATTTTTAGTTTTAATTCAAATATTTTCTTGTTTTACTAAGTCTCACTTCAGCATCAATTAGCGTATAACCTAGCAAAACTAGAAAATAATTCAATTAAAGCTAAAATTCAAATATTTTTACGAAAATTGACATCGATAGAAAGCGACATGTAGATATCTACAGTGCACGGAATCCTGGCCCAGGGCCCTGTTCCTTTGTTTTTTAGTGTTACACTTTTGAGTGTAAGTGTACGAAATTCTATGGACATTTGAGTGTAAAATGACAGCGGATGTGACAGCGGCTCATGACAGCGGACAGTATTAAGGCTAATTTTCACAGATCCGATATCCGAAGACACGAAATACGAAATTTTTTCGTACGATTATATTTGATTGTCGTATCCGAAATTTTTTGACATTTGTGTAATATGTCAGATTATTCCATGGATTGATATTTGATACAAATGTTTGCTGTTGGATATTGAACAGGAACAGATAGATAGTTTTATTTCGATTTTATTCTTATTATTGTTTGGATCATCATGGATTCGTCAAATTATCTGTTTGAAGAGGATAAAAATGTGAGTTATTGTTAGAAGTACCATCACATCCATTTATAATTAACTGTTTTTAATGGGAAATAAGCCACAATTTTACTAAAAAATAAAATCTTTTATTTTTATTAAAATTGTGGCTTATTTCTCATTAAAAATAGTTAATTACAAAAATGCCACAAGAAAATAGTTTCAGAACAACATCCATTTATAATTACGATTTTGTTGTTCCATTTCAATATATCAAAAACATAAACACTTCACAAAAGTGGTTAAAGTTCAAGACGTTCAAGATAGAATGTCAACAGTGTCAAAATTCATCCGATTTTCGTGCAAAAGTTAAAATAATTTTAACTTCTTCCGATGACTTTTTAATTTCGTACGAAAACCCAACTGTCACTTTTCAGCCAATGAAATGCTCTGAAATTTCTATCGTATCATCGTACCGTCGGATATCGGATCTGTGAAAATCCACCTTTAAACGAAAATTATCGGTGTGCCAAT
The DNA here is from genome assembly GCF_917563875.1 of Diabrotica virgifera virgifera. NCBI lineage: Eukaryota > Metazoa > Arthropoda > Insecta > Coleoptera > Chrysomelidae > Diabrotica > Diabrotica virgifera. The sequence goes on along the minus strand of NC_065443.1, from coordinate 180,273,987 downwards.
CAAGCAAAGGGACAAGGAACTTCCGAATATGGCCTAACTGGGGGCACATAACATAACATAACCTAATCCTAATATTTACATTTGTAAAGAATATCCTGTTTGTTTTTATTGTCGATTGTGCAGCGAAATTGTGTGCAGCAAATCAAATATAAAGTAGTTTATCGCCTACAGAACTGAATTAGTCCATAGCAGTTATCAGTTTTTCTTTCTTGGGAAGCTTATACATGTAACTTGTATTGTTGTAAATTGTGGGAGTAGGGCAGACAGGGAAAAGTCTTATTTTGTACTGTTCCCAAGGCTCCCCATGCAATACATTTAAATGAATTATCCAAACAAAGCCGGGGACAATGGATAAAAGCCACAAGAAGAACAGATATAAGGGAACTAAAATTAAAATATGAAAAGTAAACATTTTATAAGTGGTAAGTTTAATGTAATTCAATTAATAAGGATTTTAAATGTCTACAATAATAATAAAGATGTGATAATTCAAGCTTAATTATTAGGAAAGCCAGCCATGTTTCACTTCCATGAAGCAGAGAAGGGAGGTATATAATATACTGTCCCTTTTGTCTTCTCACTAATTTCTCTTTTGCTAATGAAACCTGTAGTGAGGGAGTGATATAATCGTGATGTTTTAGCAATTCTGTTGTTCATTTTTTTTGCATTTTTTGTCTATTATAGTTTATAAATATTCAAAATCATTCATATGTTCTACTAAATTTCCGTCTAGGTTTATATGGATTTCTCTCAGTGTCTTGGAAATAAGTAAAGTTTTAGTCTTTGCTAATTTTATTTTCATTCCTTTGTCTGCAAGTTCTCTCATCTATAAATTTAGGTTGCTTTGTAAAGATTTCTCTGAACTTGGTATCAATGCAATGTCATCTGCAGATACACATTTACTCAGAGTTATACTTTTTAATCAATGGTAACCTAAATCTAATTTTCGGGACTCTACTGCATTTTTTTTATTGGTTCATTCATATATATAATATAATGAATAGCAGTGAGCTTAAAACTCCACCTTGCCTTACTCCTTGTGTATTAGCAAATTTGTTTGATTCACAGTTTAATGCTCGCACAATGTTCCAGTACATAAATTTTACTTGCATCAATTAGTTCTCCTCCAACATCGAACAGTTCAAGCCCTTTCCAAATGTGATGTCCGGGTACCTTGTCAAAGGCTTTTTCCATTGTCTTATAGTAAAGATATGATCTTGGACACTGTGCCCGGTCAGAAACCTTTTTGTGCATCGTCTAGTTGATGTTCCACTTTCTTTCTCAGTCTCATCTCCAGTGTTCATTCATAAATCTTAGCCAGTACACTTAGCATGAAAATACCTCGATAATTTGAACATTACTTTTTTACCTCCCTTCTTTACCAGAAGAGCCATTACTGCTGTTGCCCAATCTTCTGGGATGCGTTTCTGTTTCCAAATTGTTATCAGTAATTTGTGTAAGTAGTGTAATGCAGATTCCCCCATATATTTCAACAATCGTGTTTTGATATTATCTATTCCTGCCACTACCATTTTTCATTTTTGCAATGGCTTCCGTTAATTCTTCCATTGTTATTTCATTACTCAACTCTTTGGAATATTTACTCCATCTATTAACTATATCTTGTGGTTGGGTAAGTGTTTCTCCATTTTATTTTTTTTTTATTTGCACGACAGTACTACCTGATTTACCTCTCATTTTTTCAGACCTTAATAGAACAATTTTTGGTTTGTCCTACTACTGTCTTGCTCCATCTTTTCTCCAAATCTCTCCCACTGTTCCAATTTAGCTTTTTTAACTTTTTCTTTCACAAGCTTCCTTGCTTATTAACTGTTATTTTCTAGATAAGCTCTCCATGGTACTTTCTTTTCTTTCACAGCTATTTTTATCTCTTCGCTCCACCAACTAGTCCTTTTTTTTTGACTACTTTTATTCAATAAAAATATTAAAATACTCTTGTGATAGTGAAGAGACAGTTTATGTTTCCTTTCGATCCAGAGGCGATACACAATCTCCAGACAGTTGTTTCTGCCTTACGGCGTCCCCAGTGGAGCTGCCTGCACACCTCTGAATCAAAACGAAATCAAATTGTCTATTTAAGTGGAATTTCAAAAATAGTTATCTACTATTAGGATGCTTCAGCGATATCTCTTAAAGAAAAGAGAAAAGTCCCAGATACAAAATTCACTATTAAAATAGTAAATAATTATTTAAATCTGAAACTTTTCTTATTGGAACCCCTTTCTGGTACATCCTTAATCTCTTTTTGACTTTTACAATTTCGGACTTTGAATTATCTTTCTGATCTTTTTTCTAGATTAATGAAAGCAGAATGTAACTGTATACTGCAGAGTCCTTTTCCCTTTCTTTATTCATCATCTCTTATCTTATAAATTGTAAAAGTCAGAGATTAAGGATGTTACCAGAAAGAAGTTCCAATAAGAAAAGTGTCAGATATAAATAATTATTTACTATTTTTATTTTAATAGTGAATTTTATATCTGGGACTTTTCTTTATTCTTGTGATACTTTCCACATTTTTATGATTTTTTTATGGTACACAATGTAGAATTTTTATTTATGTCTTTGTTTTAGGAACAACCACCAGATATTTAAAAGGTATAAAAAGAAGAAACTGCTGGAATTTCAAAACAAATGTGTTTGACTAGTAAAGATTTGGATAAATAACAGGAGTTATTTCATGTTAATTCTTATTAATTATACACTTAAATATGTTTTTAGTCTCAGGAAGATTTTATATTTGATTATTTTTGAATAAACATTATTATTATTATTACCTTAATTTCCATTAAATAAATTAACTGTAATCAATAAAGTAATCGTTTAATTGTTAATAAATTATCAAGTATGATTCCCAAATATTTTATTTGTTTGACACCTTCTATGGGCTGATTGTGAGATTATAGTTAAGGTACCAAGGGTATTATAAGGATAATAACACTTGAGGTCAATGGTGTATATACCGAGGGCCTTTGGCCTGAGGGATATAAGTAGGGCGTTATTTTTCAATATTTATTTTGAAAAATAATGCCCTAGCTAGGGTATTAAATTCAAATAACTAGTTAAATACTGTCGAGTTGACACAATTACGTTACAACTGTTGCTGGTAAATGTACTTATTTAAAAACTAATTAATTCAAAATTCCTTAAATTTTTTTGCCTATAAAGAATAATTTAGTCAGACATTAAATGTTGAAGGCACCACGGGTATTAAAGATAATATCGCTTTCAGTGAATGTTTATCCCTTTAGACCCTTTTAACCCTTAAGATTGCTATCTAAAAAAATACCAAGAAACTTTACAGAATCAACGATACTGATCTGGCTGTTATTAACACATTCACAGACACACTTTAGATGTAGACACATCTTATGGAGTAAGTGGCTTCATATGCAGTTGTGTCTGTGAATGTGTTAAGAGGTAAAGATTGACGAGCTCCTGTATAGGATAATGCTACTGTTTTATGTTAAAAAAAGGTAAATTAGAATCGGACCAGGTTTTTATCATGAGTAGATCAGAAGGTATAGTAGCAATATTTGAGTTGCTCCAAGTAATACTGGTATCATCAGCAAAAAGAAAATTTTTTCCATTAATTTTTAAACTAGGGATGTCATTAATAAACGTAAGGAAAAGTAGAGGACCTGATACTGAACCTTGTGGTTTGTAGAGGACCCCACATACAATATTTTGGAGACTAAAGTCTGTATTATTTGCTCTAACCAGTTGTTTCCAACTATCCAAGTAAGATTGAAACCAATTCAAAGAAATTCTTCGAATTTCATATAAATTTAGTTATTTTTATCAAAATTTCATGATTTACACAATCAAAAGCTTTGGCATAGTCACAAAAAACAGTGGCAGTGTGAAGATTATTGCTCAGTGCTTGATAAACCTCATGTAGTACAGAAAACATGGCATCAGCAGTACATTTATTATTTAAAAAGCCGAACTTTTGTAATAAAATGTTGTTTTCAACAAGAAAGGACATAAGTCATGCTTTTATGAGTCTCTCAATAATTTTGGAGTACCGGTAGTAATGCAATAGGTATATACTTGCAGGAATTAGATTTTTCACCATCCTTATGAAGAGGAATAGTGATAGCTGTCTTTAGGTACTCTGGAAATTTACCTTTCTCAAAAGAATCATTAATTGGCGAGATGAGGACACAAGGATCTACAGATCGAGCGAGTCTCGTAAATTGCACGGCTTCGAGCCACGCTTCACACAACCATATTTGCGTACTTGTGTTTTGGGTTGTGTGGTCATGCTCTGGTCGATTGGAGTTATAATTTACCAAATTTAAATATAATTGTTTCTACTGATTCATAATATGTATACTATAATATAATATATTGAAGTTTTTAAATATTGCTAATATTATTAAAGTTTTTAACATTGTATTTTAATATACTTTGTTTTATTAATAATAATATTACCTAAGTATTGCACCTTGTTCAAAAAAAGTTCAAGATAAATACCGCGGTTTTTTCATATGAAAATGCAAAGAAAAAATATACAATTTGCAGAGTATGTAAATGCTTGTTTTTTGATAAAACAATACAAATTGTATGTAGGTAGGTAGAGTAGCAAAGCATTGAGTAGTTATAGCAAAAGTAGCTACGCCATCTGAGACATAATAAGGATGAAATTAGTTTTATATTTTCTTTTCTCATGGAGCATGCATGATGGAGAGTTTTTTAAAATATGTAACAAAGCATGTTGTTTTGTTATCTATGTTGCAAATATGTTGTTTTTTTTCAAATTACAAAATATGTTGTTTTCAATACAAGTACCTAATTGTTGTTATTATTTACTGAGCATTTAGAATTTTGACTAACGCTCGATTTCATAATAAAGTTAAAGTGTGTGTTACCTTAAAAAAAGCAATTGTTACAGTTAAAGAAAACTTTAAATTTAAAGTCCACTTTAACTTTATTAATATAAAATCGAGCGTAAGAAATTTTATAAACTTTGGAAAATAGCATTTCAAAAAAAGTACTGTAAGTATGCTGTATTTTTAATTTTTTCTCAAAAAATAAAACAAAACTCATTTTAAAACATATATTAAATTATAAACACAACACTAAATAAATAATTTTTCTCAACGGTTAAAAACCACACTTAAAAGTTTTAGAAATTCACACCCCAGAATCAAGTTACTCAAATTTTCAAACACCTCACCTGACACAGTGTCTCAAGTACAATTGCACGAAGCTGTTGATGTTATATTTTTACTCACATTAACAAAGTATTCATTTAGATTTCCAGGGTCTGAAAGGAAAAATGTTTAAGCTGGGTGAATTTTATTTCGAAGATCGTTTATTATGGACTAAGTTTCTTTTGCAACACTTTTAGAGCTTCTCAGACAATTTTGATAGTACGATTTTTTAGCTGATTTTATAAGTTTTAAATAGGTTTTCCTATACTTGCTGATATATTCAGTGACAGAGCCATTGGAAAGTAAATTTCTTGATGTAGAGTAGTGAACGCATATTCATGGCTGATATGCGGATACCGGATACCTTTAGTAGTCCAGGGCCCAGGATTTGCGATGTTTTGGCTTAATTGTAATTAAAGGAAATGCTTTGTTGAACTTAAGGACATAAAGCATATTAAAAAAATCACTGAAAAGTGATAATTTTAAAATTACAGGAAAGTGCCACTCGGAGGTTAAGCAAAATTAAATTAAAACTTGTAGCTACTTTAGTTTTTTCAATTTATAAATCTAGTTTAAATTAAACTAAAAAGAAATATATCTTTTTTGTAAACAAACACATTTAACGGCTAAACAGCTGGCTCCGGTTGGATGATACTGCGCAGGACGAGTGTAATATCAGACACGGTTAAACACAGTATAGGTAATAGGTATTTAGTCCATTCCGAAGTTGTAGTTTGTTTTGACATTTCCTTTTTATTTAACCTAACCTATGTTTTGTGTTTTATTGTGTTGTATACAAGGAGTTGTATATTGAAATTGAATTGATTCTTGTTTCATTGAATATAGAGGAGTTGTTCTGTTGCAAGTTGTTCTAGTTTTGTTGTTTTAAAATCTGCGAAAAACTATTTATAGATAATGGTGAACTTAAACAAGAAATGGACATGCAGTTTGCTGATTACTTAATTGTGTACTCACAACACATAGGTACAGGCATTATGCAAATACATACCATTTAGAGGATACTTCATTCAAATTGGAGGACTCTGCGATATTGGGCTTCCTTAATAGTTTACCAGACGTAGACACTGTCTTTTTCTTGGTAGAAAATGACACCTGTTTCACCCTTTCTGAATTTTCTCAAGTCTCATATTTGGATCAACGTGAAATTTGTTGGCTTTCACAGCTTTAATTTGATTAACGGCTGTCATTAAAATATCTTCACTGTTGCATTTTTGACCTAATGCAATTACTTACAGTGCTGAGCAGATAGTATCTCATGTAATTTCTATCTATCCCTCGGTTTTTGATGTGTGCGTAGGTGCTGAAGACTCCAGTTCTTCCCAAATATCACTGCTTGGAACTTATTTATTTAGTGTGACTCATGTAATACAAAGGTAGTGAATGTGCTGGCAAATATTTGATTGAATTAAAGATTTGATTGAATTTAATTTAATAAAATAATCAAGGCAAGTACATGAGTAGGAATGGTAGCATATTTTACATAGTATGTAGCTGACAAGATAACATACATTAAACAGTTTCTCTGTAACAGTACATATTTTTGAGTTTGTTTTATTTTTAATTATCCATTTTTTAAATTCATCATTTCCTTCCACACTTTCAATATCAAATTTATAATTTGTGGCTACAATTAATGGCAGTCAATCAATCAGTCCTTTTTCCTGAAAGCCACAAAAATGTTGACAAAATTAAATCAAAACATATTTACAAACCTTTTGTTATCTGAATTAGTCTTTCCACTTGTTTATCTCGAGTGTAGTGTGTCAAATTATGCATGCTTTTATCTAGTTGTTTCACCTTTTTATAATACTGTGCATACTCTCCAAGTACATATTTGTATTTGTTAGTAATTCCTTTCTATAACAGTAGAACCCCGACTTAGTATTCAAACTATAATTTTTACTCAGGTACTCATAAAATTTAACAGTACCAGAATCATTCTCCAGTTGGAAAATTCAACAAATCTTTTTAAACGTTGTTAACTTCTAAAGTACTTTGTATAAATTTCAAGCACTTGTATACATACTTCCATTCTTTTTTCAACTACAGAAATTTTTGTTAGATTAGTTTTCCAGGCACAATCAATGTGCCAGGAACAAAATAATCGATTAGACACAGCTGTCACATTATCACTGCTGTCCATCCGTTATAAAAAGTTTCCATTATATCTCTCATAAACATATCTGTAGTGATATTATTAGGTAGAAATTGTAGTATTCATTCTATTTGAAATCATGTATGTCACAGCAACGCCTTCACCAATATTAGTTCCATAGGTACCATCAATACAAACAATTTTTTTTGCAAATGTCATGACAGCATAACGTTGTACATATATCATTCATAATGATAATGCAGAAATCTGAGCAATCTAAATTATGCTGACTATCCTCAGAGCCTTGAGGTCTGTAGTATAATACACTGGCTACACACTACGTTTTGCCTGAGACCATGTCTGCAGAGACTCATTTGCGCAGGTAAGAGCAGCAAGACGGTATCACATGTAAGCCTCCAAGCGCCGCCTGTACTCTCGTCAACATGCTGAAGATTTTACCTGTGCAGTTTTACTTGAAGTGTGGTCATCAGAAGTTCAGTCCGGCAAAAGTTTCAAGGTGGACAGTCGAAATGAGTGATATTAGAAGCATTGCAAACCTATTCTTAATTGAAGAGTTGTACAAATTTTTGAGCTGGCATGCATTATGGAAGGTGAAAAGTAGAGAATGAAGCATACACTTTAATGATTGAAAAATTAAAAGAGGCAATATTTTATTTTTATATTTTTAGTTCATTCTAAAATAGAGAATTCTTTTAAATCATATAAATTTCTTTTACCATTTTAGTATTTAATTTTCCAATATTGGGGTACTACTGCCAAAAAAAATTTATATACTTATAATAATAGAATATAATAATTAATCAACTTATGTATTTCTGCTAAGTTCTGACACTGTTTTCTTGTGGCATATTTAATGTAGTATTATGTTCATATGGGATTGAGCCACTGTTGTAGGTGTAAAGAAAATTGCATTTCTTAATTTACTACTGATTGGTGTTTCAATTTCCACTCCGGAAGTCTTTCTACTCTCTACAAAAATTTAAGCAGAATTTTGGGCATGGATGCCAAATTTTTGTCGAAATAAAAGATGCTAATCGAATTTCTAACTGTCTAAGAAATTTCCTGCTATTTCTATTGTTGACACTTGACACACATATTTGTTGCATATTTGCGTTTGTGGAATAATCATATCTACCTGAAAAGGTATTTTGTAAGTTTCTATCAATTAAAAACCATGATTAATTTAAAAAAATTTCTTTATTAAACTATATCTACGTTCACAATATTTAGAACTTGAATTAAATTCTATAATTAAACTATATTATGAATTACACCATGGCTATTTTGTCATGGTACACTACCTTCATTATTGAAATACCATAAAAAAAGTTTATCCTTAGTTTGCTTGGCGTCTCTGGAAATACTTATATAATGTTATCTCTGCATATCAATGAGATTAGAATCTTCTGTTCTTAAACCATTCCTATTGTCAACGTCTAAGCTTCCAATGGGAGTATAGGTTGAAGCATATTTAATTCTCAAAAAGTTATGGAGTACACAATATGTCATGACAATGATATATACAGTTTTTAGATTTAAATTAATAGTGGTATGGAAAATTCAAAATCTGTTAGCTAAAATACCAAAGGCATTTTCTACAACTCGCCTTGTCCTTGACAGGCGGTAATTGAATATTTTGCGTTCATTTGTTAATTCTCTTTGATTAAACGGTTTTAAGAAATGTGGAGCTAAGGCAAAAGCTTCAACACCAATAAACACGTCACTAAGCATTTTATCTGAACCACTGAGGCGATCAAAGACTGGAATTTATAATGTATTTTCTTTTAATTTATTGTAAAATATTGTTTGCTCTATAACACCTCCATCACAAATTCTCCCATTCACGCCAAATTCGTATATTATGAACTCATAATTAGCATTTATAACTGCCATCAAAACCATACTATGAAATCCTTTATAGTTATAAAAATAGGAACCTTGCCCATTTGGTAGAATACTCTGCATATATTTGCCGTCAACGGCACCGAAGCAATGGGGAAAGTTCAATCTTGCTTCAAATTCCTTTGCTATATGTTTCCATTATTCTTGTGGCTTTGGAATCTAACAAAAATATTTTTTTAGGATTTCTCTGACACAGTTTCCAGTACAGAACTGCCACAGGAATCTCCAGTGGAGTTGCAACCGCTCTCACGGACGTCCACAAATCAAGTTACAAAACTGTTACATGACTCTATTGGAGTTGCAACCGCAATTGGATAAAAGTGAAATTCGAATAATGCCAGAAAGACTATAACCGTCCAAAGTGATAGTGTGAAATTAAAATCAAATGATTACGTATAAATCATATTTATAATAATTATAAATAGTAGCTGTATTTTTTAAATAAACAGATTTGATAAGTTATATTATTTTTCTACAGTTGGTATGTTTTAATAAATATATTTTAAGACTACTGACAGTATTGTTGGTACTTTGGATCTTTTATTTATAGTAGAGGATCCAATATAATGTCGATCTGCACCGATCTGTTTAATAATGGATTAAAATTATTGGATATGTAATTTAGTATGGTAACAATTATAAAAAACAAGGGGTGCCCGATATAATTTTGTTCTGACTATAATTAACATGCATACATAATCGAAAACCTCTTATACCCGAAGGTGTCGAGGTGTACAAGCTCTCTTAAATTTTTTTCTACAAATGTACACCACTCTTTTCTGTCTCTAGCTAGTTCCTTCGGCTCACTCTATGTCTTCCCTCTTTCTTTGAGAATCTTGCTTATCCTATTGTTCCATGTTTTTCTTGGTCGTCCTGTACAGTGTATGCCAGTAGTACAGTCTCATTTACGCATTCAGTATTATTTTCTGTCATCCATGGTTGAAATTTAGCATATTCCTTGTCATAGATACGTTTATTTGGTAATAGATTCTCAGTCGCTTTATTGGCTTTTTTTCAGAAATATCGAATTTCTCTTGCATTCTGACTTTTTTGACAATTCTGAGTTTTTTGACAATTTCACATAGAAAAACTTTGTTTATGTTAATACCAAATTGCTAACCAACATCACTTTTCTACCAACAGTACTAAATACCTGCTGCGATACAGTATTTCTTCTAATTTATTATATTATAAAATTAAAACTTTAACTGACGCAATGAACCGCTATGACATAAAATTTTATATTCACCACATGCATAATTATGTAATTTATAAGCTTGTCGCCCTTAGGGTATAAACATCTATTTAATGCCCTTGATACATAAATAACTGTTTAATATATAAAAAAAGTAATTTTTTAATTATTCATTAATTATAGTCAAAACAAAATTATATCGGGCACCCTTTTTTTATAATTTGTAAACATACTAAATTACATCAAATAATTTTAATCCATTAAACAGATCGGTGCAGATGGACCTTACATCATATCTCATTAGACTATTAAAAGGCTATTAGATTAAATTAGAGGAATTAGGGATGGTGCCAAAAGAATGTGCAGATAAAATTCGATTACGAAAACGTCAAGAATTACAGAAAATTGGATGCATATGCAGTAGTCATATAATATTAAAAGTAAATAATGTCACAAATGAGGTTTCTATGACATTTCAAAACACATTATTATGGCGTGTTTTGGGCATGATATAGTGTTGAAACATATAGACCATTAGCACTAAAAACATAGGAATAAATCGACTTTTAAATACAGCACCTAGAGACTTTAAACTTTTCGTGTCTAGAGACTTAAACATGTCTATGGTCACGTCACCTTCTGGATGCACTACCTGGTGCCCAAGATCACTGCTAAGACATGTTGTCTTCTGGAGTGTGGAGGATTTTTGAGCACCGGGGGTCACTTCCACTCATTTTTCTATAGTATACCTTTTTTCTGACACCATCCTAAACACAATACAAAAAGTTGCAAATCTCTAGGTGCTGTATTTAAAAATCGATTTATTTTGTGCTAAATGCCCTGCTCTAATATTCGCATTTGGAATTACTGCTAATAATATAATTTAATGCACCAATTTAAATAAGACTCCTATTATCATTATAACAAACATCACAAATTTTAATGCACCAATTTAAATAAGACTCCTATTATCATTATAACAAACATCACAAATTTTAAAACAACAAAGCTAGAACAACCTTGAACAGTTTAAAAGTCTCTCTATATTCAGTAAATAAATAAAACAAAAAATCAATTCACAAGTAAGTGTAAAGGCAAAAAAGGCATAATATGCCTGTATATAATATATTATATTATTTTATGATACACATATAGGTTATGTCAGAAGGGAAATGTCAAAACAAAACTACAACTTCGGAATGGACTAAATACCTATTACCTATACTGTGTTTAGCCGCGTCTTGTAATATCCACCACCGTCTCGGAGGTAGGTGTAGAAAAGTGTTACACTTTTTTTCCTACAGCATTTCAAAGAAACGAGTTGTACGCGTTCTACGACAGAAGTTGAGTATATCGTGAAAAAAAGTGTAAACACTAGAAAAACAAAGAAACAAGAAAGTGTAACACTTTTACACTTTTCAAGAACTAGTGTTACACTTAAAACAAAGGAACAGACCTTAAATGTCCAGCAAACGACGGCACTGTTGCCAGATTTACCTTTTTCCTTTTAGCGGGAATTTTAAAATTAGTCTAATGCCACTTTGGTTTTAAAAGAGAGTTTTGTATTCTTAAATTTATAACCTTACTTTTACAAGTAATTAGGATTATTTTATTTACATGTAAATATTTAAACAAGTATTGTACTGTGTCATAATTTAAAACTCATGTTGCAGTATTTTGAAAAAAAAAATGAAGCTCAAAAGAAATATACTTATACAGTACAAATTATTTTTTAATGGGAATTGAAATTTACGATTTCAAAGGTGAAAATGTGTTGGGATAGTATAGATGGACACTTTTTTATTTTAGTATTAAGTGGTTACATAATTATTCAGAATATTAATAAAATTACTAGTAATTTGAATTAGTTTTAATATGTATTATAATAGTATTAATTCTCATCATGTATCTGGCTAAATAGCTAAACGCTAAAGCCGCAAAATAAAAAAAAATTGAAAAAACATTCTTAGTGGACTAGCACCTATACTTTGCCTGGGGGCGAGGCGAGTTAATAATGGGTGCGTTCGGACGACCACAGCGGCTGGACAGCTGAGCCAGCAGTAGCTGTCAGACGTCACCGCTGGAAGCCAGCCGCTGAGAGATTTACTAAGCTTTCCCTATCACGGCTGGATACAACCACTCAGCCGATTTCTGCTGACCGCCAGCCGCTATGGTCGTCCGAACGCACCCAATAAATTCTATTTTCTTATTGCAGTCATTTTGTGACAGCTTAAGAAGTTACATAAATGATGTCTTTAGGCTGTGAAATTTTAACCGTAGAAAGACATCTTTATGACTTGTATTTACATGATATAGGGCTTTTCACTGTCATTTGTTTCGAGCTTCTGTCATGTGTTGTCTAATATTAATATATCTATGTCATATGTTATTGATATTGCCAATGATACAAACCAAAGACGTATGATGTAGATTTATTAATATTATGTGACACTTGACCGAAGCTCGAAACAAATGACAATTGCTGAAAAGCCCTATTCAATAGGGCATTTCATTCACAGTCATTTGTTTCGAGCTTCTGTCATGTGTCACATAATATTAATATATCTACATCATACGTTATTGGTATATACCAATGATACAAACCAAAGACGTATGACGTAGATACATTAATATTATGTGACTCATGACAGAAGCTCGAAACAAATGACAATCGATGAAAAGCCCTATTGGCGTCTGCATATCAGGATCCGGTAATACTATATTATTTATCTATGATCAGGATATTGCTGGGTGTACACAAGTAAACAACACTTTTTTGATTAAAAGGTTTATTTCATTAAATCAAAACTTACATGGATACAATTTAAATAAGATATTTTTTCTATTTAAGGCAATATAATATAAGATATATATTTTAGTATAACTCTCCTACATTAACAAGCTTTAACACATTCAGTGGTCATGACGTATGGGTAGCATCACGAAGGTTTTACGGAAGGTACCGACGACACATAAGTTATGCGAGTAGTACTGTGTAACTAAATAAATGATTTAAGTATGTGGTACCAGCTTGTTTGAGATGGGCACCAAACATGTTAATCTGGTCATGCACAGAGACTTATACTATAATATGTTATATCTCATATTGCTCACTATTGTAATGAGTGAGCCTGCATACACGAACTATAATATATTATTATGGTTCTGTGTATGCAGGCTCACTCATTACTACTGTAGTGAACAATATGAGATATACCTATTATATATTATGGTATAGCTCTCCATGAGTGCCAAGTTTTAAACTTAACTGATAACAACTAATGGATACCCTTTTATCCAAAATTTTATGAAAATTTTGAATGGTCATATTGGTATTAATTCCACAACCTCTTCCTATAACAATAGACCCATTGTTGGATGTTATTGCAGTAGTTCTACTGGAAATACTTACTAAAATTGTATGTATCTGCATCACTTAGAAGTCTACCCAAAAAGCTATTAATACTCTCTAAACCATCATTAATACATCTTGTATACATAATAGGATTTTTTTCAGAATCAGATATTTTATTAAGATTTACTTACCATGCCCTATCTATGTGCCAGGCACTTAACAGTCTATTAGGAGCAATACCCATTACATTTGACGAGGCATTGTAAAAGGTGTAGATTATGCCTGATATGAAAACATTTGACTATACATATAATACCAACACAGACATGTATTTTAAAAAATTGGTAAATTAAAGTAGGTATCTTTTCTATTTGAAAATAAGAAAGCAGTACAAAATCCATTCCCAAATTCATCTTTTACTAATACTATCATAAGTTCAAAGTCAGGAATAGGAATTGAGCCCATGAGTTCCATCGATTGCGATAAAGGATTTACCAAACTTAATTAACATTTCCTTTTGGCACAGCATTCATGCAAATAAGACAAAAATCATAGATGTTAAATTCAGAATGAATATCCATTAGTATTCCCTGTTGATTGTAAAATAATATTGGACATGAGTCTGTAAGCATTCAACCCAAAAATAAACACTGGTTGCATCATCATTGTACATATACCCATCTTTCAAATCAATGCCATAAGAGAGTTTAATGTTTGTGATATCTTTTCTTGTAAGTAAATCAATTCTTTTTAATTCGCCTCCTATGCTATTATGCTATCCTGAACAGTCTGAAGTTTACTAAAAAAGTAAAATATAGGTATAGGAGAATCAAACACACTAGTTTGAAATTGTAAACTCTAGTAAATATTCATGATTAATATTTAAAAAGTGGTTTAGTGGTAACATTCTTGTTTTAAATTATATTGTGTATATCGACGGCGGAAAGGCAGGACCTCATAACTGAAAAATTTGTATAAAATGAGTTACTTCGGTTTTCGCTTTAGAATAAGTGTATCAGCACCTATTAAACAGCTTTCAGAGCTGGGAAAGCCTTTTGGAAGCCTTCTGGAAACTATCCCAGCTGTAATCGCTGTTTAATAGCTGCCGATACACTTATTCTAAAGCGAAAACTGAAGTAACTCATGTTATACAATTTTTTCAGTTACGAAGTCCTGCCTTTCCGCTGTTGATATGCAAATATTTTACTTACATTTTTGAAGAAAGTCTCAAAATATACTTTGAAGTGCCTGTAATCTGTTTTAAAATAGTTTCAATATTTTTAGATACTATTATTCGACTAGTAGGTACACCAAATAAACATTTTGCAGGATCCTTGGGATTTTAAAGCTCTTTCTCTATCTTGTTCTGTAAAATAATTTTTTGAGGATCACATACATATACATTCATAATAAGATGTTTCATGTTCTTGTACTCTTGTTCTCTTCCTGTGCCAGCCATACAGTGCAAATCTAAAAAAAAACATAACAGGTGATTACATGGGTAGTTATACTACTTACAGCTTACTTTGTATCTAATCTATTATCTAGTATTACTCTATTAGTATCTACCTACATAAAACTATCTTTGAAATCTAAATTTTTGATATCAACATCAACCTTAATACTTAAAAAATAAATAATAATGTGGAAGTTACACGTACATACCTAAAAGTTTTTGAATTGCAATTTTATCAACTGGAAAAGACTGCAACATAATGAGTTTGAAATTATGACACAGCACAATATTTATTGTTTCAATTTACATGTAAATAAAATAATAATAATAATCCTAATCACTTGTAAAAGTAAGGTTAAGATTTTTGACTTGAGAAAACAGAACTGTCAAATTTAAAAGCGAACTGTAGGAATCTGGCAACATTGCCGTCGTTTGCTGGACATTTAATCTCTCCCATATAACCCTCCCACATCACTGATATAACCATATAAAAAACTAATGTAAAACTATGTGACGTCACGGGCCGTCTGAACTACTTTAAAATAAAGAAGACTTTAAATTTGTATTTCTAAGTTATTATGAGTTTTTGAAGCGGGAAATTTTGGAAATCTCATTTTTATACAAAACTGAACATTATTAAGTAATAAAAAAAAATGTGCAAGTTCCCCATTATATGGTAAACAGCTGTTTTGTGTCACTGTCACTTGTGCTATTAATTATTTTTCTTCTCAAAATAAATTTTGTGGAACGATCTTTTTCTAATTTTATTAAAAGAACATGTCTGTTAACTCTAAAAATATGGATTTATTTGATGACGAGCTTTTAATATTTTCGTTTTTTATGATCTTGGAACTAATTTACACAATATGTGTGCAATCGCAAAGGTTTGTCAGCATAAAGATAAAAAGCATATCATTCAAATATTTATATTATTATTGTATCTTGTGTGTGTGTTTATGTTTTATTGGCACTGGTTTAAGCAACCAACTGGCCAGTCAATGTGTTTTGAATTCTCTCTTTTACAAAATATATGCTTAGTATCTAAATTTAAAACTATTAGTACTACTGTTTTTTTTTACTCTGTTTTTTTTATTATTTTTTTTATTATATTTTTTAACATTTTTTTTATTACATTTTTTAGTTTTTTTTTTTTTTTTGTATATTTTTTTATCGCGCTAAGACCTAAACCCGATTCAACCTCGCGGAGGTTTAGATCTTAGTAACTTTTTATTTTATTTAATTATTTTTTTTTTATTTTTTTTTTTTCTTTTTTTCTCAGAGCTTTAATTTTAAACAATTAACATGGTTGTACAAAATTTTATAAACATCTAGATTGTTTGATTGTAAAAGGTATATAAGATTAAAAGGAAATTGTACATTAATTTGAACTAGATTGGCAAAAAAGTTTGATATTTCAATAAAATGTAAAGGACATTCTAATAGCATATGTTGTAGATCAGCTAGCTCTCCACATAAACATTCATCATTATCTACAAGTCCTATTTCTCTTTTGTAGACTGGAGTCAGACAGTGATTACTTCTTATTCGACAAATAGTTTTGATAAAGCCTTTGTTGGAAACTTGATTAAACCATGTCTTGATGGGAAGTGTAGGCTGGATTTTTTTGTAATAATTTCCTTTGTCTGAATTATTGTATTGTTCCTGCCATTTCGTCCGTTTGATAGATCTCATAATAGAAATTATGTCTCCCATAGGAAGTTGATAAGTATGCAGAGTGGATTCCTTCGTTGTTGCTTTTTTAGCCAGATCATCTACTATTTCGTTGTTTTTTATACCAATGTGTGCTTTTATCCAACACAATATTATATTTTTGCCCGATTTCAAAGCTTCACTGTTCATTGCTATGATGTCACTGATGATATAATTTTCTGCAAAATTATGTACATTATATTTCAATGTCTTTACAATGCTTTGGCAGTCTGTAAATATAACATAATTGAGTTCTTTTTGATTAATACATATTTTGTATGCTTCTTTTATTGCAATGAGTTCAACTGTGAAAATTGTCATTTTATCAGGTAATCTGTTGTTTATTTTTATACTTTTTTGTGGGTAATATATAGCATATCCAACTTTTCCTTCCATTTTTGAACCATCCGTATATAATTTCTGATAACTCCCCCAGTTTTTTTGTACACACTGAAGGTGGTCTATTTTAGTAAGGAAGTCTGTCGCACGAATATTACTTAAATG
Source organism: Diabrotica virgifera virgifera (assembly GCF_917563875.1). Classification (NCBI taxonomy): domain Eukaryota; kingdom Metazoa; phylum Arthropoda; class Insecta; order Coleoptera; family Chrysomelidae; genus Diabrotica; species Diabrotica virgifera. Next base: position 180,256,548 of record NC_065443.1, on the reverse strand, counting down.
ACAGTTAACTGGAGATAAATAATCTTCATAATTTAGCTTTCGAGACGAGCTTTGTTCAATTTGGTGTATGTCGCCAATGGAATTAGAAACGTTGAGGAAGCTTTCCACAACTAAAAGCAGTTTCTTTTTTTCCCAGTAATAATGAGTTAGGTATGAGGTGGTTAAATGAACAATTTTATTTAATAGCAGTTTATCGTTAACCGCTGTTTTAACTATAAATTTCTCACTTAGGTATTCCCTGCGTAATGAAAGTGGAGGTTCATTAAGCTCACATTCCATGACCAATATAGGTGTGCTACGAAGATAACCAGTGCATAACCTAAGTGCCTTATTTTTGATCCTCTCGATTTTTTGGAGTACAGAGTTTGATGCTGAGCCATAAAAAATAGATCCATAGTCTAAGATTGATCTTATCAAATTTCTGTATAGTAATATTGATATGTTTGGATCAGCTCCCCAGTTACTGACACTTACAGTCTTCATGATATTCATTGCATTTTCCATTCTTCGTAATATGTAATTTGTGTGTTCTTTCCAATTTAATTTGGAGTCTAAAAATACGCCAAGAAATTTTATTGAAGTTTTATAAGGAATACTAGTATTATCAAATTGTAGATGGCTTTGAGGAACATATCGTTTTTTAGTGAAGGTAACAATGGTTGATTTACTCTCTGATATTGTTAAGTTATTATCGGTAGCCCATTTTTTTATAATATTCAATGTCGATTTAAGGTAGTTATTACATCTATCTATTGACTTATTTTCTGCATATATCGCAACATCATCAGCGTACTGTAGGATTTTTATGTGTTGAGGAAGTTTAGTTTCTAAGTCAGCAGTATACAGTATATATAATATAGGACTTAGGATGCTACCCTGAGGTAGTCCCAAAGATGTGTATCGGGAGTTAGATTGATCTCCATTTAATCTAACGTGAACTGCTCGATTAATGTATAAGTTAATGATGTTCCATGTTACTATCTCGGGTATTCCTATTTCCAACATTTTCGCGTATAGTATGTGAAGATTAACGTTGTCGTAAGCCCCTTTTATATCTAAGAACAAAGCACTAACTGCTTTCTTATAAGTAAAGGAACTATAAATGTCTATTAAAAAGTGGCAGAGGCTATCTTGTGTGGATTTACCTTTTCTAAAACCAAACTGACTTCTTGGTAATAGGTCGTTCTTTTCTAGCCAAAATTCCAGACGGTTTTTAATAAGTCTCTCATATGTTTTTAGTATACAGGAAGCCAGACCGATTGGACGGTAAGAATCCCAATTCTTTGATGATTTTCCTGGTTTTAAAACCGGGATAATAGTGTAAACGTGCCAATCGTCAGGAATCTTTATGCGGCGCATCCAAATTTCATTATATATATTTAAGGCCCCGTCTCACCATCAAATAATTGACAGTTATTTGATCAAACTTGACAGTCAAACTTGACTAGTGACACAAACTATACATACTAACTGTCACTTTGTGTCACTAACTGTCAAGTTTGATCAAATAACTGTCAATTATTTGATGGTGAGACGGGGCCTTCAGTAGTGCAGCCTTACCAATTCTTGAAAGATTTGATAGCATCGAGTAATGGATATTATCGGCACCTGGTGCTGAATTTGAGTTTTTCTTCAACGCAAAGTTTAGTTCAGTGGCAGAAAATGGTTTGACTAGGAAACGGATTGGTTCTGGATAGTCGTACAGAGCATTTAGTTGTAAATCAGAAATTACTAATTCTGCAGACGGCGGTGTGATATTTTGATGGAACTCTTCTATCCACGAAGCTTCCGACAGAATAACAGGGACTTTGTTCTTTGTTTTTCTATTTTTTATTCGGTTAACTTTTGACCATACATCTTTAATAGGGACTGACCTATTTAGGGATCCGACATAATCTCTCCAGCTATTTCTTTTAGTTTGTTTAGTGATCTTCTTGACATGTGCATCATCTTTTTTATACTTAAGTAGGTTTTCATGGTTTGGATTTTCTTTGAATATACAAAAACTTTCCTGTCTTCTTCTGACTGCTTCTTCACATTCTAAATCCCACCAGTATTTTCCTCTGGAAGTCGGTTTTTTTATTTTAAATTTGGGGATGCAGTAGGATGCAGTTGTATTTATATTGTGCAAAATTTGTTCATAAGAATTTATATCTTTAAATTGAGAGAATACATCTTCCGAATACTGTTCATATAATTTCCAGTCGGCATTCTTTAAATTCCACTTTTGTGAATATGGATTATATGTATGAGTTGGTTGATCCTCTAACTCTACTCTTATAGGTGTATGGTCTGAACCAAATAGGTCTTGAAGTGTTTTCCAAGTGATCAGGTGGTTTAAGTCAGGAGTACAAATGGTCAGGTCTATTGCCGATTTCGAGAAGTTCCTAAAGAAAGTAGGAGAGCCATCATTTTTGAATATTAAATTATTATCGTCTATACAGTCCATCAAGATTTTACCTTTCATATCTGTTTAGTTGTCTAGGCCCCAGGCAATGTGGTGAGCATTAAGGTCACCTCCTATTATAAATGGTCTTTCTATAGATGTTATGAAATTGTTCCATTGTTGTAACAATAACTTGGTTCCTGGGGGAACATACATAGATATAAATGTGACAGTATATGACTTAAACTTTTTTTATTTATATTTTTATTGCTACTTTATTGACGTTTATTAAATCTACTTTCATGGTGACTTCCTCGTAATATAGGTTTGAATTTATTAAAATTGCTGAGCCACCGCCAACAGTTACTGAAAAGCGGTCGTCTCTGACAATATTGTACCCGTGAAAGTTATAATACTTTTCTGGTTTAAATCTAGTTTCTGATAATAATGCGATATCAACTTTCTGGTCTTCTAATAGGTGGATAAGGTTTTCTCTATTAGAGTTAGCCGATCTACAATTCCATTGACAAATTACCAATCTATTCATTATTATATAAGAGAGAACTTAAAACTGATTGAATTGAATTTACTAGAACTGATTTTTCTGGAATTTCAAAATTTTTGTGATTTATATTAGAGATAATACTTGTAACTATATTTGATATTAATTCTGTTAATTCTTTTGATGGTTCATGTATTTTAGATCCTTGTTCTGGATTAAATGTAGATTGATACGAAGAAGAGGTGATAATACCACCAGGTCTGTTGGACATGGGGTTTAACTTTATTATTTTTTGATGTTCCATTGTTACTTGATCTGGTGAGGAAGAGATAGGTCGTTTGTATTTTGGTGGTTTTACTATTGTATATCTATTTGAAACTGAAGGTAGAGCGAACTGATTGGAAGATGTTTGAGACGTGGACAATTGAGTAAAGGAATAGGAAGAGGATGGTGCATTCATATTTGGAGTTTGATGAGAATTTATTGAGGAATTATTGGCTGCTATAGATGCATAAGTTATCTTAGGAAAGAGTTTAATTGTTTCCTTAAAAGATAAGCTGTTTTCAGACATATAATGTTTTATTTTCTTTTGGCGATCAAATTCTGGGCATATCTCCCATTCATTAGTGAAGTGTTCACCTTCACAGGATAGACATTTTTTGTTAAACGATGATAAAGAACAAGAATCGGAAAGGTGAGATTCATGACACTTAAAACAGCGAGGATTACTTTTACACTGCTTACTCATGTGCCCATACCTATAGCAGTGGTAACAGATAATTACCTTTTGCTGGTATTTTTCAACAGTGTGTAAGACATGATTAATTACTACATACTTTGGTATATTCTGGCATTTAAAAGACACAATAACTGATTTTGTTGGATTAAATATTACTTTGTCATCTGCTACTATTTTTCTTGTTATTCGTTTCACATACTCAACCGAGAATTTGCAATGGTGATCAAATTCCTTTATTCTATTTTTAAGATATTCTTCCGATATATCTGAATCTATATCCCTTACTACACCTAGTTTAAACAATTGAAATTTTGGAATGTATGCGGTCAGATTTTTTTGAATAAGGAATTTGGAAGTAACTAAAGCATTTGCGCTACTATAATTTTTAAATGAGACCCTAACTCGGTTGCGTCCGATTGAGTCAATTTTTTTTATATAATTGTCAATTTCTGGATGTAACGTAAATAGGATCTCGCCTATTTTAACAGCGTTTAATTTTCCTGTAAAATTTAAACTGGAGTTTTCAATGAAAATGTAAAACGCTGTGTCTAGGTACACGCTAACGTGTACGCAAATTAAAAAGTTAGGTACACGCGAAACTTCATCAAGTCAGTGACGTCACTATTAGCGTGCATTGTTATTTACTGGTTTTTTACATACACGCTAACTTGAGAATATCGCGAGTGTCAGAGTGAGTTTAGAATTTGTCTAATCGTGTTGTGTTACATTTTAATATTGATTAGTAAAGAGATTTCTTATTTTTTATTTATTTAGTGCTTGTTTTTAAATTAATAATGGAGTGTGGAAAATTATTTAGTTCTTTTAATGAGTTTAACAACATTTTAAAACAGTATGAAAAAGATAAGAGACAAAAATTCGTAGGGTAGCAGAAGAAATAAGATAAAATACACAGGGCGATTGATTTAGTGGCAGACCAAACTTATGGTTTTTTAAATGGAACACCCTATAATTTATTTTATGTTCGAAATCATAACGTCCCCATCACAAAAATATAAAGGTTTATTATGTTATACAGGGTATTTACAAAGTTATAACCAATTTTCTATGAAAATCGTAACAAGTTCAACTTCCTTGTATAAATATAAATAAACACAACAGCATTGGTTTATCAGTATTTTGTACATGTCATGTCAACTAAATATTTATTTTGCTAACCTGAATATATAATTTTATACTATACACATTGATTTATTACAGTTAAGTTTGAAACATCTGAATAGTTCTGCTTCCCTTCCCCTTCCCTTAATAACAAACATTTTTCTATCAAACAAACACTAAACATATCAAAATAGCGTGTACCAAAATATACAGTCACTGCGCACGCTAAATAATGACGTCACTGGCTTGATGAAGTTTAAATTCGCGTGTACCTAACTTTTTTATTTGCGTACACGTTAGCGTGTACCTAGAAACAGCGAATGTAAAAAGGTCCTAAATCAATTTTTTCGTATAAATAAACAGGCCTGGTTTTTTCTGGTTGATCTGAGTTTACTAAAGTATTTTGTTTTTCATTAATATTGTTAAGATTAATACTACTACTTATCTTATTTTGAGGCTGGTTGGGTAGAAATCCATTTAAATCTTGTAAATCACAGCTACTATTCATCGAATTCTCAATATCAGGCGGTTCGCCTCCACTAGATGACTCCATAGAGGAGTTTTCAAGTAACGTTTAACTTATGAACACTTTCAAAATGTAAACTAAATAAGGAAAAGTTTAACAAAACTAAACAAACTAAATTAGAACGGTATAAATCAAATAATCCGCCAAAAATTAATATTTTTCGGAGAGATTTCCAAATTTAAATTAACTTTGACAATTATTTTGACGTATGTGATTATTGTATCTAATTACCATATAAGTACGTACTATATGATTTACATCAATCATACGGATGAGGACATTTTTCCAATAAAGAAATCAATCGTTCGTCATTTATTTTAATGCAAAATGTATAAAAATTGTCACTAAAATTTGGTCACACACTTCTAATAACCAATTTTTATTGGGCATTTTACAGTATTTTTAATACTGCCTTCTGATTGGTTCCGGGAATACAACGGGAACGAGAAAGTTAAAACATGGTCAACTTTCCCGTTCCCGTTACCGGACAGCTTCTCGTTCTCAGTTATTGTGCATCTACAACATTAATTTACGTAGAGGTTAACTTTTTTCCCGTTCCCGTTCTCGTTCTCGTTCCCGGGCAATTGTGCAGCCGCCTTTATACAGCGTGTCTACTTGAGTTGGAAACATATGGGAAACTTTTTTATTATTAATTTTACGAAAAAAAGTTATTCTTTATAAAAAGTTCTGCATGCCCCAAAACCTAAGATTCAATCATCAGATATCAAATTTTCTGAATATTATACGAGGTATGTCAAAAAATATGAACTTCGTTCAAGAGTAAAGTAGCTTTATTTTTCTCAATATCGAAAATGCTTATTCTGAAAAGTTGTTTGGAAATAAAAACTAAGCTCAAATATGCAATTACATGCTTCTAATTGGAAAAAAATATTTTCCAAATTTTTCTCAAATTTAAGGGCTATTTATAAACTCGACGTTGACGTTAACGTTGCCGTTCGACGGTGACCTTGACGGACGACCTTCTGAGGTGCATTTATAAACTTTTCGTTGACGGTGCCGTAGCAGTTAGGCGTAATGTCATGTCACATTTCTTATTTCTCTCTAACTAACCTTACATCATGCCCCGCTCACTCTAATAAAAAACATGTAATCGTATTTATTTTCCTTCCATTTAGTCAGAGGCGCTGATGTCGGCCTTGTGATTGGTGGAACATGACTTTTGACAAATCCTGTGCTATCTGTGAATCTGTAATCTGTGTTCGTGTTCGTTCGTTCGTTGTCCTTCACTTATTTTATATGGTCGGTTATGTCATAGAAAAAAGTGTTGTGTGATTTGGTAGAATGCGATCTTAGCCTTCAAAAAATATGTCACGTATTTCAGCACCTGGAAAATTGGAAGGATACTACAAATCTGGCCTCCACATAAGTGGTCTGTAGCTTCGACATGATAGGTGTGAAATTTTAAACGTTCTTGCTGTCGATTGGATAGGAAGGGTAGCGTTATCTAGCCTCCACGCTAGGTATACCATAGCCTCCATACGGTACTTCCAATATTTAATATTATTTTATTCAAGTGGACAATAAAGGTAAAACACAAACAACTTTTGTTTCTTAATTATTTATTTATACAATAATGTGACATTTTACATAGAAATATGAGTATTTAATTTCGATTAAATATATGTTTACTTGTTGAATTTATCGGCTGCACACAACAGCTGATCGGCCATTAGACCCAACAACAAAACACAAGAATCTACAGGTCGAGCAAGTCTCGTAAATTTCACGATTGCGAGCCACGCTTCACGCAACCGTGTTTGCGTACTTGTGTTTCGAGTTGCGTGGTCGTGCGGAGTTATATTTACCAAATTTAAATATAATCGTTTCTACTGATTCATACGCTGTCAAAATTAAATCAATATGGCTACTGGGTGTAAAAGATAAATCTTATTCTATCTGTTCTTAATGAGTTTTAGATAATTTTAGTTGTATTTCTTTGTAATTTTGTGTTGTACAAAGATTAATTTAACATTTTCTCTGGAAGTATTAATTTAGAAAGATAATATGCTTCATTGGTGTTGTGTTTTGAAGTGTGAAATGCAAAGTAATTGTGATAAAGTCAAGATAAAGTTCACTTTTAAACTGAACTAAATAAGTTATCTGAGAGACAACAATGGTTAAATGCAATACAATGGACAGGTTTTACTAGCGAAATGAAAATTTTCCTGTCCTGTCTGCTGTAATCATTTTATATCTGGTAAGTTTACAACAGTAACGATTTTTGAAGATGTTAACATTTTAATCTTATAGGAAAACCAGCCGACTTCATCGATAATAACAATCTCCAGATTGGGTTCCTTCAATAAATATGGGCTATTAACACAATGAAATAAGTTCCAGAAAATCTAAAATGGAGTGGTATCAAAGGAGAATTAAAGGAAAAAATATTCATATTGAAATTATTTATAAGGCACTGGACTGTCTTAAATTCTACAATAATACTAGGTGGGTAAATGATTTTAGACATTTTTCATTAAGAGTAGATTAAGATTAAGTAGATTTAAGACTTGTTTACACGGGTAGAGTAATGATGCAAGTACTTGATAGAGTAGAGTAACTCTACCTGTAAAAATGCTCAGCACAGTAGAATAGCTGGTAGAGTGTATAGTTGGAGTTAAAGTAGAGTGACTAGCAACCTATGGCAAAGTAACTACTCTATGACCACCACTACTGCCAAAATGTCTACTCGGCTGCACACTCTACCCATGGAACACGCTCAATTATGGCAGAATAGAGTAGGTAGGAGAGTACATGGGGGCGCTGTCATTCTGGCTGGAATTGTGTTTTGTGTAAATAGTGAAAATGAAGTTCACCGAAGATGAAACTTTAAAACTTGTAGAGCTATAATACGGCGAATACCAGTGTTTATGGAATTTAGGTAGTGTATACTACAGAAATAAAAGTTTGCAGCAAGCTGCGGAGGATGAAATCATCGAAAGAATGGCAAAGGGGGCTTTGGAGTAAACGAGCTTAAGCAAAAAATTAAGAATTTAAGGTGCACTTATAATCAAGAGTGTTTAAAAATACAAAAATCGGTTTCACTATACTAGCATCAGTACTATACTTGTACTCTCCTCATGTGAATGGTATCAAGCCATTTTTGGTAGAGTACTACTGCTACTCTACTCTCCTCAAAACTCTACCCATGTTAACAAGTCTTTAGAAACAGTGGAAAATGAGGTAGCTAGTAGAGTAGTAGTAGAGTAAAATATACTGGTTTAGCAAATTACAATGTTTTAAGGTAATACAAGAGCGATAAACAGGTAGCCAAAACGTGTTCCAAGATTGTCACTGTAATTTTGAATATTTTTTCGAGGCATTTGGCACACATATTCGTAAAATAATAAAGAATGGCGGTACAGAGCCCAATTTGAAAAATATATTAATATGTGGAAATTACTCTGTAATTATACAATATTTAAAAAACGAGCCTGTACCGCCACTAAGAAGAACAAAAAATACACTTTTTTCAAATAAACTTTTTTATCCGATGCCTAGATTTTGTGTAATTTTGGAACTACTAATGAAATAAAAAATTTTAGTAGTTCCAAAATAACACAAAATCGGATAAAAAAGTTGTATTTGAAGAAAGTGTATTTTTTTGTTCTTCTTAATGGCGGTACAAGCTCGTTTTTTTTTATATTGTATTTAATTACAGAGTAATTTCCACATATTAATATATTTTTCAAATTGGGCTCTGTACCGCCATTCTTTATTATTACGAATATGTGTGCCAAATATCTCGAAAAAATATTCAAAATTACAGCCGCAATCTTGGAACACATTTTCGCTACCTGTTGATCGATACTGTTTCCTCTTAAGATAGTTTTAATAGTTATTTATGATATAAGTATTAAAAGTACAATTTTAAGACGCGCATGTGAAAGTTAACTTGAAAAAATAATTTTATTAATGTTTTGACTTCCACATCAGATGTCATTGTCAAAATACAAAATATTCATTATTATTAGGTTTGTTCTAGCAAACAGTCAAACTAGTCAAAAACCATCAGCAAACAGTTGGTCAGTAAAAGAACATAATACAGTCACCAGTGCGATCCCCTCTACTCGCGCTGGTCCACTATTCGCTGATGGTTTCAAACTGATGCTAGAACAAACCTATTATTATTATGCATATCATTATCTGTAAATAATATTTCTTCTGATTGTTAATTGTAAAGGATAGAAAAATTACCATTTATTTTATTTTTTTTAGAATCAGCTGAGAGAAGTGGTCTACAAAAAACCAGGAAGGAAACGGAATATGTGGCTACGAAAGGCAAAAGAAAGGTTTACAAAGCAAATGTGACACATTTTTTTGAAATATTTAGGAATATCAGTAAATTGCATTAAAAAAATGTATGAAAAGATTTTGTTCAATAAAAATGTTTATATTTATCAAGGATGTATTATTTGGTATGGCCACATATCGTCAGTGATGTAATAATACATCCTATCTGTTTTTTCATGAGTTTTGTAAGAGAGACTAAAAACTTGTCTTAGGGTCACCTCCTGTTTTCATATGATATTTTTTGACTTGTTTTGTAGTAAATTAAACTATCTATGAACTACAAAACAAGTCAAAACTTACATATGAACACAGGAGGTGACCTTAAAACATGTTTTTCCATCTCTCATACAAAACTCATGAAAAAACAGATAGGAGGTATTGTCACATCAGCAAGGATGTACAGTGATGAGTGCCCTAATAACCGGCAAAATATGGGCAACATATTTAGTTGTGAGATAAAAAGAAATGAAACTAGTTGAGCTGGGAAATTTAGCGAAATTAACCTTTAAATTTACGTTATATTGATCCCACCTTTACACATATCGGAGGAGTATGTCAACTAAAACTGTCACTGTGACAGTGGTAGTTTCCAAACTCGTCTGATACATCTGAAGGTGGTACAAAATCAATACAATCTAAATGTATAAGTTAATAGGTTTGTTCGTAGAACGATCAGCAACCGTTGCCAACCATCAGACACATGCGCGTTCGTAGTCTACGAACTCTAACTGTTAACTGCACAGCGCCAACTGTTAACTGCGCATGCGTCTGACGGTTGGCAACGGTTGCTGATCGTTTGGATCGTACTATGAACAAACCTAATATCGCTAAATTTCCCAGCTCGACTAGTTTCATGTCTTTTTATCTCACTACTTAATACATCTTTTGTGCTATTTTGCCGGTTATTAGAGCGCTCATCACTGTATTTCTGGTATATCCAGGGAATGTCTACAAAATATATTTTGAATGTCCAGAGAACATTCGTGGACATTCATGGAATGTTCCAATAAGACATTCAGGTAATGTTTAAAATGCTGACACAGGATTTTCCTGGGATGTTCAGGGAACATGTTTTCGGGGATATTCCAGGAATGTTTCAATGTCTGTGTACCTTCTATGGAATATTTTGGTGTTATTACCGCCGCACTCCACTTGCGATTTGTAATCAGGAAGATTGAACACATTGTTTCAAATACAAGTCAATCCATTTGTGACTAAATAATCATGGATTGACTTCTATTTGAAAGATGTGTTCAATCTTCACAACTACAAATCGCAAGTGGAGTCCGGCGCTTAGGGCTACTTCCTCTTCGGTATTATGTATTATACTACAGAAATCAGGAACTTTCCTTCTAAATATATGTATGCATCTTGGCCATCAAACATATTCTTCCAAACATTTTTTTAAGGGGTTACATAGGTCTTGTGGGTAAAAAAAGTGACTTTTTAAAAAAATTATATCTCGAAAACTAAAATTTATTTTTATTTATAATTGGAACATATAAAAGTATAGTACTTAAGGTAGTCTCAAAAAAAGTTTCAGCCAAAAATATTCATTTTTGTAGAGTTTAAGTTTTTTTGCGTTGGCAGCATAACTAAGTTTAGTCTCATCTGAAATCAAAAAGTTTCTTGTAGTTTATACCTTTGGCTAGAATATGAACGAAGGAATTAAAAAAAATGAAAATTGAAGATTTTACATAAGTTTAAACACATTTTTGACCCCAATTTTTCTCATTTTTAAAGTAGTTTTTTTTATAAAACAAAAATGGCCTCATCTAATAAAAAATCCTTTGTTCGTTCACTAGCCAGAGGTATAAACTACAAGAAACTTTGCTTTCAGATGAGACTGGACTTGTTATGCTGCTCACCGCAAAAAAGGGCTGTTGTCGAAAAATTGCAGTCAACTCTACAAAAATGAATATTTTTGGCTAAAATTTTTTTGAGAATACTATACTTTTACATGTTTCAATTATAAATAAAAATAATTTTTAGTTTCCAAGATATATTTTTTTAAAAAGTCACTTTTTTTACCTGCAAGACAACTTAACAAATTGTTGATTTCAAATTGTAACAGTTGTTTTGCAAAGTATGCTGCCCTCTTGTATTTTCTGTGTTATCTTCAAAAAACACAAAACAAAAAAAAAATAAAACAAAAGTTTAACCACCTTCACACCACAGAATCAAGCAATCAAGGAATCAAGTTACACAAATTTTCAAACACCTCACCTGACACAGCGTCTCAAGTACGATTGCGCGAATTGGTAAATATAACTCCGCACGACCACGCAACTCGAAACACAAGTACGCAAACACGATTGCGTGAAGCGTGGCTCGCAATCGTGAAATTTACGAGACTTGCTCGACCTGTAGATTCTTGTCAACAAAACGCGAAATAAAATGTGTATTTTAAAACTGTTGGATAAACAGTACCTACAATCAGAAAAATTACCTTTAAAAAGGTACTCAATTATGAAATAACAAAAATATCAAAAAACACGACTGAATATCAGCTTTTTATGGTGACACAAACTAAACACAAACACCAAACACATCACATAACCGACCATATAAAATAAGTGAACGACAACGAACGAACGAACACGAACACAGATTCACAGATAGCGCAGGATTTGTCAAAAGTCATGTTCCACCAATCACAATGCCGACATCAGCGCCTCTGACTAAACGGAAGGAAAATAAATACGATTACATGTTTTTTATTAGAGTTAGCGGGGCATGGGTTATGTGATGTGTTTCTGTGTCACCATAAAAAGCTGATATTCAGTCGTGTTTTTTGATATTTTTGTTATTTCATAATCGAGTACCTTTTTAAAGGTAAGTTTTTCTGATTGTAGGTACTGTTTATCCAACAGTTTTAAAATACACATTTTATTTCACGTTTTGTTGTTAGGTCTAATGGCTCCGTTCAGCTGTTGTGTGCAGACGGTGGAAAAATTCGACAAGTAAACATTTATTTAATCCAAATTACTCATATTTCTATGTAAAATGTCACATTATTGTTTAAATAAATAAGTAAGAAACAAAAGTTGTTTGTGTTTTACCTTTATTTTCCACTTGAATAATAGTGTAGGAAACAGAGGTTGAACCTTGCAAAATGGACACAAGTCCGGTTTTATTTTTTTTCTGGCATATCAAGGGGTGATTATTATAAGACTAATTTTTCTGAAAAAATTTCGCCCCGGAACCCCCCTTTTCACCCCTTTAAAGGGGGTAATTTATGGTTTTTGCAGAACGTAGCCCTTCCTGTACCTTTTACAAAAAATTTCTTTGATAAAAATATGAAGAGGACTATATTTTCTACGATTTATTTTCGACAGCATCTCTCTATCATCCACCGTTTAGCAAGGGTGGCGCCCCAAAGTTGACAAGTTTTTAAAAAAGATGTTTTTAAAAAATATATATTTTTCCCTAACTGTAACGGAAATTAAAAAGAAATGCTGCGGAAATTATTCACAAATAGATGGTTGATTTTTTGGTATAGGTTTCACTTAAGGGTAATTGCCCTTTTTTCAATTACAGGGTGTTACATTTTAAAAAACCCCTTTTTATACCATCTGAACCGTTTATGCTAGAGTAAAAAGACTTTCAGCGATTACCCATGTACTGGTGTTATTTACAAATTTGTATAATGCACCCCCATTTTTCCCCCGGAACTACCCAAAAAAAAGAAGAATTAATAAATAAAGTGATTTTCTTGGAATCCTTCACACACAATGCCCTTCATTAATATGCTTCATATATCATTTTGTGCAAGTTATTATTACCCATGCATGGACACTAAAAGCGATTTCCTAGTGCAACCCCTGTAGCCAAAAACAATAAATAAAATGGGGGGTTGAAAATTTTTTTTTGTTTTTTGCTTTTTGATCCATATGGGCATATGCTTCATCCATAGTGCTTTTCAAAAATATATATGGTTATTGCAACATCCCTGCGCAAACCACCCCTATCCTTGAAAATATACTGCAGAAACTACCCCTATACCTTATCCAGCATGTTTTTACGATTTTCTCATTACCTATTCATTTCTTTTAAACAAAATTTATACAAGGTTAAAGACCACTATTTACTCTAAAAATTGTGTCGTATGAATTTTTTTCGTTTAAGCAACCGTTACGGCACAGTGGCGCCGTAAACCTCATATATGCTTTGACGGGCTCCAGTTTTTGTTTATTTTTTCGTCATCTGTTTGTTTTATTGATAAAGTACTTATGTAAAATAAAACAACACAGTGTAACCTACAAATCATGACCTATGCACATTTTACATTCTTTGCTCCCCAAAGCTACAGTGGTGGCCCAAAATAATTTTTTTCATATTTTCGCCACCTACACGCATTTTATTGCGTTAATGCTACCTTAATAGCACAATATTCACCCCTAAGTGGTCGCTAAGCAGTGGCGGATCCAGGGAGGGGTGATGGGGTCGATCACCCCCACCCCTCTCAAACCAAGTGATATTATATTTAAAGATTATAAAAATATTCATTTACTTTTATAGAAATACTTATATTATATTAATATTATTTTTAAAGAATGACTTTTATGCTTTAGCGACAGTGGCGGATCCAGCATCGTTAAGAGGGGGGTGCCAATTGGTTAAATTTCTATAAAAATAAATGAATATTTTTATAATCTTTGAATATAATATCACTTGGTTTGAGAGGGGGGGTGATCACCCCCATCACCCCTCCCTGGATCCGCCGCTGCTTAGCGACCACTTAGGGGTGAATATTGTGCTATTAAGGTAGCATTAACGCAATAAAATGCGTGAAGGTGGCGAAAATATGCAAAAAATTATTTTGGGCCACCACTGTGGCTTTGGGGAGCAAAGAATGTAAAATGTGCATAAGTCATAATTTTTAGTTTACACTGTGTTGTTTTATTTTGCATAAGTACTTTATCAATAAAACGAACAGATGACGAAAAAAAAAAAAAACTGGAGCCCGCCAAAGCATATATGAGGTTTACGGCGCCACTGTGCCGTAACGGTTGCTTATACGAAAAAATGAATAGGGCATAATTTTTAGAGTAAATAGTGGTCTTTAACCTTGTATAAGTTTTGTTTAAAAACAATACATAGGTAATGAGAAAATCGTAAAAACATGCTCGCCATGGGATAGGGGTAGTTTCTGCAGTATATTTTCAAGGATAGGGGTGGTTTTCGCAGAGATGTTACAATAACCATATATATTTTTGAAAAGCACTATTGATGAAGCATATGCCCATATGGATCAAAAAGCAAAAAACAAAAAAAAATTTCAACCCCCCATTTTATTTATTTTTTTTTGCTACAGGGGTTGCACTAGGAACTTGCTTTTGGTGTCCATACATGCGTAATAATAACGTGCACAAAATGACATATGAAGCATATTAATAAAGGGCATTGTGCGTGAAGGATTCCAAGAAAATCAATTTATTTATTAATTCTTCTTTTTTTTTGGGTGGTTCCGGGGAAAAAATGGGGGTGCATTATACAAATTTGTAAATAGCACCAGTACATGGGTAATCGCTGAAAGTATTTTTACTCTAGCATAAACGGTTCAGATGGTATAAAAAGAGGTTTTTTAAAATGTAACACCCTGTAATTAAAAAAAGGGCAATTACCCTTAAGTGAAACCTATACCAAAAAATCAGTCAATTATTTGTGAATAATTGCCGTAGGATTTCTTCTTAATTTCCGTTACAGTTAGGGAAAAATATATATTTTTTAAAAACATCTTTTTTAAAAACTTGTCAACTTTAGGGCGCCATCCCCGCTAAACGGTGGATGATAGAGAGATAGTGTCGGAAATAAATCGTAGAAAATATAGTCCTCTTCATATTTCTGTAAAAGAAATATTTTGTAAAAGTTACAGGAAGGGCTACGTAGGGTGAAAAGGGAGGTTCCGGGGCGAAATTTTTTCAGAAAAAGTTAGTCTTATAATAAGCACCCCTTGATATACCAGGAAAAAAATAAAACCGGACTTGTGTCCGTTTTGCAAGGTTCAACCTTTGTTTCCTACACTATAAATAAAATATTAAATATTGGAAGTACCGTTTGTAGGGGACAAGAATCTACAGGTCGAGCAAGTCTCGTAAATTTCACGATTGCGAGCCACGCTTCACGCAACCGTGTTTGCGTACTTGTGTTTCGAGTTGCGTGGTCGTGCGAAGGTGCGAAGTTACGTGGTTTCAAAATTAAATCAATATGGCTACTGGGTGTAAAAGATAAATCTTATTCTATCTGTTCTTAATGAGTTTTAGATAATTTTAGTTGTATTTCTTTGTAATTTTGTGTTGTACAAAGATTAATTTAACATTTTCTCTGGAAGTATTAATTTAGAAAGATAATATGCTTCATTGATGTTGTGTTTTGAAGTGTGAAATGCAAAGTAATGTGATAAAGTCAAGATAAAGTTCACTTTTAAACTGAACTAAATAAGGTATCTGAGAGACAATGGTTAAATGCAATACAATGTACAGGTTTTACTAGCGAAATGAAAATTTTCCTGTCCTGTCTGCTGTAATCATTTTATATCTGGTAAGTTACAATTACAACAGTAACGATTTCTGAAGATGTTAACATTTTAATCTTATAGGAAAACCAGCCGACTTAATCGATAATAGCAATCTCCAGATTGGGTTCCTTCAATAAATATGGTCTATAAACACAATGAAATAAGTTCCCCAAAATCTAAAATGGAGTGGTATCAAAGGAGAATTAAAGGGAAAAATATTCATATTGAAATTATTTATAAGGCACTGGACTGTCTTAAATTCTACAATAATACTAGGTGGGTAAATGATTTTAGACATTTTTCATTAAGGGCCGGTTGTTCGAACGCTAATCAACAATGATCATTATCAAATATTTAATTACTGGCCCCAACTGTCAATGTCAACTTTGTTTGTGTTGCTGAAAACATAATATGAAATTACTTAATCAATTATGTTAAGAATTGTTATGTTAATTGATTAACTAATCTCATAATTTTAATCAATTATGTTTTCAGCAACCCAATAAAAGTTGACATTGACAGTTTTGGTGACAGTAATTAAATATTTGATAGTGATCATTGTTGATTAGCGTTCGAACAACCGGCCCTAAGAGTAGATTAAGATTAAGTAGATTTTCATTCAGTAGATTTAAGACTTGTTTACACGGGTAGAGTAATGATGCAAGTACTTGATAGAGTAGAGTAACTCTACCTGTAAAAATGATAAGCACAGTAGAATAGCTGGTAGAGTGTATAGTTGGAGTTAAAGTAGAGTGACTAGCAACCTATGGCAAAGTAACTACTCTATGACCACCACTACTGCCAAAATGTCTACTCGGCTGCACACTCTACCCATGGAACACGCTCAATTATGGCAGAATAGAGTAGGTAGGAGAGTACATGGGGGTGCTGTCATTCTGGCTGGAATTGTGTTTTGTGTAAATAGTGAAAATGAAGTTCACCGAAGATGAAACTTTAAAACTTGTAGAGCTATAATACGGCAAATACCAGTGTTTATGGAATTTAGGTAGTGTATGCTACAGAAATAAAAGTTTGCAGCAAGCTGCGGAGGATGAAATCGTCGAAAGAATGGCAAAGGGGGCTTTGGAGTAAACGAGCTTCAGCAAAAAATTAAGAATTTAAGGTGCACTTATAATCAAGAGTGTTTAAAAATACAAAAATCGGTTTCACTATACTAGCATCAGTACTATACTTGTACTCTCCTCATGTGAATGGTATCAAGCCATTTTTGGTAGAGTACTACCACTACTCTACTCTCCTCAAAACTCTACCCATGTAAACAAGTCTTTAGAAACAGTGGAAAATGAGGTAGCTAGTAGAGTAGTAGTAGAGTAAAATATACTGGTTTAGCAAATTACTATGTTTTAAGGTAATACAGTAGCGATAAACAGGTAGCCAAAACGTGTTCCAAGATTGTCACTGTAATTTTGAATATTTTTTTGGGGGATTTGGCACACGTATTCGTAAAATAATAAAGAATGGCGGTACAGAGCCCAATTTGAAAAATATATTAATATGTGGAAATTACTCTGTAATTATACAATATTTAAAAAACGAGCCTGTACCGCCATTAAGAAGAACAAAAAAATACACTTTCTTCAAATAAACTTTTTTATCCAATGCCTAGATTTTGTGTAATTTTGGAACTACTAATGAAATAAAAAATTTTAGTAGTTCCAAAATAACACAAAATCGGATAAAAAAGTTGTATTTGAAAAAAGTGTATTTTTTTGTTCTTCTTAATGGCGGTACAAGCTCGTTTTTTTATATTGTATTTAATTACAGAGTAATTTCCACATATTAATATATTTTTCAAATTGGGCTCTGTACTGCCATTCTTTATTATATTACGAATATGTGTGCCAAATATCTTGAAAAAATATTCAAAATTACAGCCGCAATCTTGGAACACATTTTCGCTACCTGTTGATCGATACTGTTTCCTCTTAAGATAGTTTTAATAGTTATTTATAATATAAGTATTAAAAGTACAATTTTAAGACGCGCATGTGAAAGTTAACTTGAAAAAATAATTAATTATTTATATGGGAAATAAGCCACAATTAAAATGAAAAAAATAATTTTATTAATGTTTTGACTTCCACATCAGATGTCATTGTCAAAATACAAAATATTCATTATTATTAGGTTTGTTCTAGCAAACAGTCAAACTAGTCAAAAACTATCAGCAAACAGTTGGTCAGTAAAAGAACATAATACAGTCACCAGTGCGATCCCCTCTACTCGCGCTGGTCCACTATTCGCTGATGGTTTCAAACTGATGCTAGAACAAACCTATTATTATTATGCATATCATTATCTGTAAATAATATTTCTTCTGATTGTTAATTGTAAAGGATAGAAAAATTACCATTTATTTTATTTTTTTTAGAATCAGCTGAGAGAAGTGGTCTACAAAAAACCAGGAAGGAAACGGAATATGTGGCTACGAAAGGCAAAAGAAAGGTTTACACAGCAAATGTGACACATCTTTTTGAAATATTTAGGAATATCAGTAAATTGCATTGAAAAAATGCATGAAAAGATTTTGTTCAATAAAAATGTTTATATTTATCAAGGATGTATTATTTGGTATGGCCACATATCGTCAGTGATGTAATAATACATCCTATCTGTTTTTTCATGAGTTTTGTAAGAGAGACTAAAAACTTGTCTTAGGGTCACCTCCTGTTTTCATATGATATTTTTTGACTTGTTTTGTAGTAAATTAAACTATGTATGAACTACAAAACAAGTCAAAACTTACATATGAACACAGGAGGTGACCTTAAAACATGTTTTTCCATCTCTCATACAAAACTCATGAAAAAACAGATAGGAGGTATTGTCACATCAGCAAGGATGTACAGTGATGAGTGCCCTAATAACCGGCAAAATATGGGCAACATATTTAGTTGTGAGATAAAAAGAAATGAAACTAGTCGAGCTGGGAAATTTAGCGAAATTAACCTTTAAATTTACGTTATATTGATCCCACCTTTACACATATCGGAGGAGTATGTCAACTAAAACTGTCACTGTGACAGTGGTAGTTTCCAAACTCGTCTGATACGTCTGAAGGTGGTACACAATCAATACAATCTAAATGTATAAGTTAATATCGCTAAATTTCCCAGCTCGACTAGTTTCATGTCTTTTTATCTCACTACTTAATACATCTTTTGTGCTATTTTGCCGGTTATTAGAGCGCTCATCACTGTATTTCTGGTATATCCAGGGAATGTCTACAAAATATATTTTGAATGTCCAGAGAACATTTGTGGACATTCATGGAATGTTCCAATAAGACATTCAGGTAATGTTTAAAATGCTGACACAGGATTTTCCTGGGATGTTCAGGGAACATGTTTTCGGGGATATTCCAGGAATTTTTCAATGTCTGTGTACCTTCTATGGACCTATATGGAATATTTTGGTGTTATTACCGCCGCACTCCACTTGCGATTTGTAATCAGGAAGATTGAACACATTGTTTCAAATACAAGTCAATCCATTTGTGACTAAATAATCATGGATTGACTTCTATTTGAAAGAATGTGTTCAATCTTCACAACTACAAATCGCAAGTGGAGTCCGGCGCTTAGGGCTACTTCCTCTTCGGTATTATGTATTATACTACAGAAATCAGGAACTTTGCTTCTAAATATATGTATGCATCTTGGCCATCAAACATATTCTTCCAAACATTTTTTTAAGGGGTTACATATAGGTATTGTGGGTAAAAAAAGTGACTTTTTAAAAAAATTATATCTCGAAAACTAAAATTTATTTTTATTTATAATTGGAACATGTAAAAGTATAGTACTTAAGGTAGTCTCAAAAAAAGTTTCAGCCAAAAATATTCATTTTTGTAGAGTTTAAGTTTTTTTGCGTTGGCAGCATACTAAGTCCAGTCTCATCTGAAATCAAAAAGTTTCTTGTAGTTTATACCTCTGGCTAGAATATGAACGAAGGAATTAAAAAAAAAATGAAATTTGAAGATTTTACATAAGTTTAAACACATTTTTGACCCCAATTTTTCTCATTTTTAAAGTAGTTTTTTTTATAAAACAAAAATGACCTCATCTAATAAAAAATCCTTTGTTCATTCACTAGCCAGAGGTATAAACTACAAGAAACTTTGGTTTCAGATGAGACTGGACTTGTTATGCTGCTCACTGCAAAAAAGGGCTGTTGTCGAAAAATTGCAGTCAACTCTACAAAAATGAATATTTTTTGGCTGAAATTTTTTTGAGAGTACTATACTTTTACATGTTTCAATTATAAATAAAAATAATTTTTAGTTTCCAAGATATAATTTTTTTAAAAAGTCACTTTTTTTACCTGCAAGACAACAACTTAACAAAATGCTGATTTCAAATTGTAACAGCTGTTTTACAAAGTATGCTGCCCTCTTGTATTTTCTGTGTTATCTTCATCATAAAATTACTTCATCTAAAAACTTTCTGCGATATATTCGCAACAACAAAAACAAACAAAACAAAAAAAAATAAAACAAAAGTTTAACCACCTTCACACCACAGAATCAAGCAATCAAGTTACAAAATTTTCAAACACCTCACCTGACACAGCGTCTCAAGTACTTGCGTCTAGAGAAAACCAAATACTTTGCTTCGGAGCTTCTAGACAATTGACAGTTCTCTGGATTTGGCGGGCAATTTGAAAAGTATATATATATATTGTACCTATACTACTTATACATCATATACAACTTATACATCATTGAGTTTAAGACAGTAAATGAAAAACCTCACTTCGCTTGGTAGATTATCTATATAAAATGAAATTCAAAATATACTTATTAACCTAATTATATAGTACATATTAGCAATATTTTAAATAAAAAACTTTGTCATGTAGGTACCTTATAATAATATGTACCTATATGTATAGGATATGTTACTTATAGTTCGGTACCTCTTGGGGACTTAGCAATTTTACCAGTATTTTGAATTTATTCTTAAACAAAAATGATTGTTTTCAATTAATAAGAAAAAACCTTAAAGGAAAATTTAGGGTTTAAACAAACCATCTATTAGAGAAATTCAAAATACGGGTGTAAAATTTCCAAGTCTCCAATAATTCTAACTGTCAATTGTCTAGAAGCTCCGAAGCCAAAGTATTTGGTTTTCGCTAACCGCAAGTGTCTCAAGTACGATTGCGCGAATTGGTAAATATAACTCCGCACGACCACGCAACTCGAAACACAAGTACGCAAACACGGTTGCGTGAAGCGTGGCTCGCAATCGTGAAATTGACGAGACTTGCTCGACCTGTAGATTCTTGTCGATTAATTACAGGGGTGAGAGCACGCCAAATAGAATTCTATTTTGCTGACGTCACAAAATAGAATTTCATAATGGGAAAATCGACTGTTGTTAGGCAACGTGACGTCACTAAAATAGAATTCTATTTGGCGTGCTCCCACAGCAGGGGCCTGATTCTAATTCATTTCGACAGTCGCAATTTCATTTCGACACCGCGCGATTCTTGGGGATATTAACCTTATTATGTTGAGACTGCTCAGAATTTGGGTTGGCGCTTCGGTTTCTTGGATTTTGTTGATAGTCTGGGAAAATTATCGAAAAAATACCATTTTTGGGAAAAATTATTTACCAGCTATTTTATTGCTAAAATCGAATCTTAAGATTGCATATATTAGTAATATGGGGTATGACAAGTCCGCAGAAAGTGTGTTATTTTATTTATAAACAAATTAGCACTCCTAAATCTTCTTTTTTTTTTCAATTAGTGGTCTGTAACTCCTATATTTTTTCCTTTGAGCCAAAAACACTCAAATAAAAATTCACCGTAATTTAGTTCTGCACAAAGTTATTTTTTTTCCGATTTCCTTCAACAAAAATTTTACTCAG
This sequence comes from Diabrotica virgifera virgifera, assembly GCF_917563875.1. Classification (NCBI taxonomy): domain Eukaryota; kingdom Metazoa; phylum Arthropoda; class Insecta; order Coleoptera; family Chrysomelidae; genus Diabrotica; species Diabrotica virgifera. The sequence goes on along the minus strand of NC_065443.1, from coordinate 180,234,551 downwards.
AAAATCCGAGTTTTCCCAAAAAATCTGCCATTTTCAATTAAAATTTTAGGGAAGTACCTAATTATTTATCAATAATTAAATAATTGAAGACATGAAAGATTTATTATAGTAGATTATACAGAGGGGCTAAATTATGGAATAAATTCATTTCTTTAAAACGGACGATTTTGGAGCAAAATCCCGAAAGAGGTCGATTTTTATTTTTAAATTACAATTTTTTGGCATATATTTCATACTAGTGACGTCATCCATCTGAGCGTGATGACGTAATCGATAATTTTGTTAATGGGAATAGGGGTCGTGTGGTAGGTCATTTGAAAGGGCGTTTAATTCTCTATTCAGTAATATAAACATTAATATCATTAGGTATTTATACATGGTTGCCAAAAAAAAATTTTGAATTAAATTAATTGGCGCAAAAAGAAGAATGTATGTAATTTATTTAACTCAAAATACATTGTACTGCTGTCAGAAAATAGAAAAAAAGGTTTATTTCACAAATAAACATTTCTTTTCGCTTAAATTAAATCACAAACAGACTCCCTCCTACCTATTGGCAGTTTGAACTTTTAATTTAAGCTAAAAGCAATGTTTATTTGCAAAATAAACATTTTTTTCTATTTTCTGACAGCAATACAATGTATTTTGAGTTAAATAAATTACATGCATTCTTCTTCTTGCGTCAATTAATTTAATTCAAAATTTTTCTTGGCCTCCCTGTATAAATAATGAAACTAATGTTTATAATACTGAATAGAGAATTGAACGCCTTTGTAAATGAGCTACAACACGAACCCATATTCCTATTTAAAAAAATAATTACGTCATCACGCTCGGATGGATGACGTCACTAGTTTGAAATATATGCCAAGAAATTTAATTTAAAAATAAAAATCGACCTGTTTCGGGATTTTTCTCTAAAATCGTCCATTTTAGAGAAAATGAATTTATTCCATAATTTAGCCCCTCTCTGTATATCAGGAGACCGGCGACAATCTAACCAATAGTTTAGCAATAATTAAAATGTTAATTAAAAAATTTCGGTCGAAATAATAACCAGAAAGATTATGATACACCAGAATAACTATGATTTTCATATAAAAAAGCACTATACCTATTCAACGTACCTTACAGGATTGAAATTGGACCATTTGAGCGGTCTCGGGAATGTTATAAAGAAACAATTTTTTGGCTTATAAGCAAATAGAACCCCTCAGAAAATATTAGATTAAATTAAATTAAGTTAACGCTGTTGAAAAGAGCACGGCTTCTGTGTCCTTTTCGAAGAAAAACAAATTGAATTGCGAGGAGTGATTCCAGGTATAACCGGTCAAATTTGACCGGCATTTGCGACAGAGTTATAAACAACAGGATTTTAATCTTTGAACCATTAGATACCTTTTAATTCCGGTCTTCTTTGTACATACAAATTTTCATATCTTCAAGACACTCATAACAAAAAAGATTTATGTCACTGTCACCAAATTATTTAATTATTGATAAATAATTACTTCCCTCAAATTTTAGTTGAAAATTAAAGATTTTGTTTGGAAAACCCGAATTTTCCGAAGAAAATTTCCGTCGAAGGAAATTGGAATAAATTATTAATGTGCAGAATTAAATTACTGTCAATTTTTATGTGAGTGTTTTGGTTTAAAGTTAAAATTTTCGGAGTTTTAGAGCAATAATAAAAAAAAAGATTTCGGAGCGCTAATTTGTTTATAAACAAAATAGCACACTTTCTGTGGACTTTGCACAGCTATATTACTAATATAGGAAATCTTGAAGATTTTATTTCAGCATGTCCAGCAATAAAATAGCTGGTAATTAATTTTCCTTGTTTTTTACTAATTTTCCCAGATTATTACCTCACATCTTTCATTGAGTTGATGATTCATGTTGTGGACATTCTCAATTATTATATTTCTAATTTAATACTATTCTATCTAATTCCTCAAAACAAGCAAATTTCAATTAAACCCAGCTATATTATAATACCTTTTGATTTAGTTTTCCTTGCAAGAAATAAACAAAACACATCTAAACTAAACCTAACCTCGCTTTTGGCCATTCATTCATCTCCGTGTCAAATAATTTCGACAGTCGCCATCGCCATATTGAAAGCGACTTGTTTAGTGTCGAAATTTGATTTAGAATCAGGGCCCAGGGACCCGATCCGTCAACTGTCAGTGTCAGTTAAATTCACACGTGGTATTTGTGACATTTGATAGACGTCAAGTTTTATTTTTGTTTGTAAAAATGGAATACATATTTATATTGCTTGTAGGTTATTATTATTTAATTTCTATAAAATGGTAATGTGTTGGGTACGCGAATGGTTATCATTGATATTGTAAGTACTAAAATTGTAAATTTAGGGTATAATGACACCATATTTTTAGGAAATCTGCTGAAGGGAGTAAAACTACTCATTTTATGTTCCTGCTATTTTTATAAAGAAGATAAAGAAAATCTTCTCACCATATTTTCAAATAGGACTGGTGAAGATGCTGAAGAAATGCAGTAGTACTATCTTGTGTGTAAAATCCTTGATTTTGTGTAATTTATAAAATTGAAAGCAATATGATGATTGTGTCTATAAAAAAATATATCACAGGTACAATAATAATGCATTATTGTCTTTTTTGATAACTATAAAATGCAGTTACAACGTTGTTCCAGCATAGTATTCTAGTATAGATTTCCATTTCAGCATATCAAGAACGATCACAATTTAGTGAAAGTGTACATGGAAATAACAACTACTGTATATTGAAATATTGTTTAATATTTAATATGCTAAGTAATATTCAGTTAGAATATTATCATGGATCATGGATGGGTGAAATATCAGTTTTAACAACAAAAAAAAGAATGTGTTGTATTTTGTACGCAAATAAGAAGTTATACTTCTATTATATGATTTCAATGAAATAAACATATTTTAAACAGTTTATTTGTATTTTATTTAAATATTAAACTAATTTTAATACTTATTTCTTACCAAATTTTTTTATTAAAATACCAAAAATTAAAAAAAAGTAAGGCAAAACAACAACATAAGACGTTCCTAAGCAGTCACCAACATATGTTATCCAAAATATAACAGCGGCCAACATTGCTTGACTATAGTTATGAATCATGACCACCGTGTAAGTCAGTGTGTTATGCCTGTAAAATTGATAAGAAAATGAATTATTTTGACAGATTTTACAAGTAATATTAAGATTGTTTTTAATTTTCTTTTCATCATATTTTAATACTTATCATATTCCCGAAGAAGACAAATCCAAAGACCAAAAATTATCAAGAAATATATTTACTAAAAACACTGATATAAATATCTTTTTCACACTTTATTTGTATTGATATATACGTAACTTGAAAGATTTAGCAACTAACTTTATACTGTGCGTGAGTGCATGTACTTCATGCTGTCGTTTTTATAAAAATTCATCCTCAACATTTTCCCCAATCAACCTAAAGAAGTATGTATAACTTTAAATAAGATCAATAAAATTATTCATGACATTGATGCAATTACGTTTAAATTTGTTGCAGACGTACCTGGCTGCAGTAGAGGGACTATTGCAAATATTATGTATACATTGTTAATCGTTATGCATGAAACTTTGTTCATCCAGCTAATAAAAAATATACCATCACAACTTAAAAATAAATTATGTTCACCTATAGTTTAAAGCACTTTTACATATTATTGTGGATTGTACAGAAGTGACATACCAAAAACCAACATTATTGGCACATCAAAAACCAACTTATAGGTTTATAAACACATAAATAGTTTCAAAGGTTTGTTTGCTCCTAATTTTTACATCAGACAAAAATGTCCAGGATGGTGGTATTGTGCATCAAATGAGACCTGGTGATTTAATTCTTGCAGTTAAGGATAGTACCACAGTTTACTAAAGAACAAGTAACTTCTTGTATTGGGGCAGTGACCAGAGGAAGAATTCATGTAGAACAAGCAATCGGAAGAATTAAATGTTTTTCAATTCATGGTAATATTCTAACTTCGCTTTATTTTTCAAGTTTGTGCAGCACTTACAAATTTGCAGTACCTACCCTCTAATAGCAGAGGGGAATTAATGGTAGATGAATGAAATATCCTGGTAGTTATATTAGTGAATAATCACAATACTTTTTTTAATTAGGAGTACCTATATGAATAAAATATCTTTGTAGTTAAATTTGTAAATAATCACAATACATATTTTAAATTTTTTATTAATAAACTACTATATTGTGATTTTTAAAGACATACAAACACATAACAATATCAAAGATTAAAGTACAATAATAACCCTTCGACTACAAAACAAGATCCCCCTTAAATGCACCTTAATTAAGAGGATCGGAACGTATTTTCGGCTGCAATGCTATTCAAATGGGGATTCATTTTTTTCAAATCCTGAGAAAACTAATAAGTATTTTGGAAAAATTTAAACGCAGAATGAAAGATTACGTTATTAGCGAGGGCCGAAAGTCCCTGAGAACTTCTACAATGTTTATTTTAATAAGTTACAGGGGTGAAAAAACTAAGAGAAAATTTAGTGTGATTTTTAAATTCAAATATCTCATTCAAAATAAACTTTTTATTTATTCTAAGGGACTTTCGGCCCTCGGTAATAATTTAGTCTTTCATTCTGCGTTTAAATTTTTCAAAAATATTTATTGGTTTTTTCAGGATTTGAAAAAAATGAACACAATGCCGTGGTAATATTTTCCAAATCTGTCTTTGTCTTACAACGCACTCAACCGAATATAATATTGTCAGCATATATTGTCAGTCAGACACTGACAATCAGTGACAATTTTAAATATTTGACATTGCATCGGGAATATTTTGAGAAATTGATTAAATATTATTGATATATCCGCTGAGAGGGTTGACATGGAGGGGATGACACATATCGACCGTCCTTCTCATGGTGGCGAAAATTGGAAGCTCGTCCCACAAGCGTTGCCAGAGTTGGTACAATTGTACCAATTTGATACAATTAACAACCAAACTTGTGATACTAAAGTATCTGAAGTAAAAACTTAAAATTTTGTGATATAATAAATTTGCTTCAAATAACATTAAACGACATTTTTTTATGTTATTGTACAAAATGTGTTGGTTTAGTCATAGCCACCTTTACTTTACAAGCCATGAAGTTGAAACTTGGCAACATCTAAGCGTAGACCGGTTAATTCTGACAGTTCTCATTTATTTTTAAATGTTTTTAAATAATATTCACTGTATTTACAGAAAAACTCAAACATTTTACAATATTTCGTGCTCCAAATTATAAAGAATATTAAAAGGTATGTATATAGAAATGCGTCCACTTAAAATTTTTGTCATTTTTGATGTCTTATATTTACTAAACCTGTTGGCCGATTCAAGTGATTTTTTTAATATGTTATAGCCTGATTCTTTAACAATACCGCTGTAATAATATTGTTGCTAAGCAGTTAATTTTTTATTGTATAACGGGCATTTATAAAATAGTGAAATTAAAACTCAACTATAGCCTCAGGTTTTCTTAACATTCTGTTTTTTATTCATTCTGTCAAAATTTTCAATGTATTTTAAATGTAATCATTTTTTTTCGAATCTTGAAAAATCTAATAAGTATTTTTGAAAAATTTAAACGCAGAATGAAAGATTACTTTATCACCGAGGGCCGAAAGTCCCTTAGAATGAATATTCCATAGGGTGATGCGAACTTTGAAAAAAAAAGACAGTTTAATTCGTACACCCGGTATATATACAATGAAAATTTACTTATTTAGCAACAATATTATTACAGGGGTATTGTTAAAGAATCAGGCTATAACATATTAAAAAATCAATTTAAATCGGCCAACAGGTTCGGGAAATACGAGACATCAAAAATGACCAAATTTTTGAGTGGGCTGATTTCTATGCACGCAAGTTTATATAAATTTCTTTAAGTTTGGTATTTTACATACGGCATACCTACTTATAATTTTTGTTTTTGTAGATGCCAAGCCGTTGCTGTGTGCTAGAGTGCAAAAGCAATTACGATAGCAGTCTTAAAAAGAATGAACAACCAGAAAGCACTTTTTTATTTCCAAAGGATCCAAAGCTGCGAGAACTTTGTTTACAGTGTATCCACAGGAAAAATTTTGTTATTGGAACATCAGCGGTAGTATGTGCCAAACATTTTTATTCTGATGACATCGAGAGAGTTAGAGAATGGGTAGATAAGGAAGGCAACAAACATGTAGAGAAATTAACGAATCCTAAAGTTAAAACCTTCTGCAGTTCCTCGCGGAAAGTGCGAAAAACTTTAAAAGGAAAGGAACAAAATGCAAAATTTTGACGCCTGTCAAAATTTTCAGTGTATTTTAAATGCAATCATTTTTTCGAATTCTGAGAAAACTAATAAGTATTTTTGAAAAATTTAAACGCTGAATGAAAGATTACTTTATTACCGAGGGCCGAAAGTCCCTTAGAATGAATGAAAGGTTGTTTTTGAATGACATATTTGAAACTAAAAATCACACTAAATTTTCTTAATTTTTCGCCCCTGTAACTTATTAAAATAAACATAGAAGTTTTCAGGGACTTTCGGCCCTCGGTCCTAACGTAATCTTTCATTCTGCGTTTAAATTTTTGAAAAATACTCATTAGTTTTCTTAGGATTCGAAAAAAATTAATCCCATGTATATTCTTGTTATTGGTTTTTTTTTGTATAATAAACGTTACTTACAAGGAAGTACTTTTAATTTTATTTTGTACAAACTTCTAATTAATAATATTTTCTTGTTCGACTCAAAAAATACTATAAATTTTACCAGAATTTCTACTTTAAAATTGTGTTTTCAAAAGCGGTAGTCCGAAAGTCGGACTACGCACGTCATCAATTGCGATGTTGCCTTTTTCTCTTCATGGCTTGTAAAGTAAAGGTGGCTATGGTTTAGTACATTTTGTGTCAATATTCCAGTCATTCCAGTGCATTTACAAAAATTTCTCTGGCAACACCGCCTGTGAGTGTTCTACTTACTACATCAACATCAATTATATTTTTCCGTTAATTTTTTTAAAATGCCCATCGATCACGGTTCTTGTGTCGTTTTTGACTGTCTATTTACATGGAGAAATAGTGGAGTCAAATTCTTTCGATTTCCTAAATCCAAAGATAGGCAGGATCAAAGAAAAAAATGGATTAGTGCTATTGGAAGACAAAAGTATGTTAACCCCTCTTTTATCTTTTATCTATTAAATTAAATCATCATCAATGACCACTGGGCACTGACACCCCATGGAGGGCCATGGTCGCCCGTTGGGGTTTCTAGGCTCTAAAGTTTTGCAAGGTGTGGAGACAGCCACAGGCATAAGGCATCAAAAGTTGTAAACGTTACTTATCTAACATAATAATATTACTTTCTTGTTTCTTTTTTAAGGAGGTCTTTTGTGCGTTATGTGTTTTGCTTGCTTGACTACTGTTGCCCATGTTTTCCTTTCTTTTGCTTGTTTTTCCCATTCTCATATTCCTAGGTCTTTTAAATCCTGGTTAATACCATCAATCCATCTCTTTCTAGGCCTACCTCTCGGTCTCTTCCAGTTTATTATTTTCTAAGTACTTTGTTGTATTTCTCTTATAATCATCCTTTCTACGTGTCCCAACCAACTCAGGTGTTTACTTTGTATTTCTTTTATGATAGTCGTTCTGTTTAACACTCGTATTTATTTTGTGGTTCATTCTTATATGCCATTCTCCTGTACAGGTCCATATATTTTTCTTTCTTATCTAAGAAGTTGTTCTCCTTGTTCACTAGTCAAAGTCCAAGTCTGATGCATATATTACTACAGGCTAGATGGTTCAGATTTTTGAAATAAATAAATGTTTTTTTATAATCTTTATATATAACTTGGTTTTAGAGGGGGGCCATTGTCAGTAGACCTATTATAAACAGCGAGACATTTGACAGATTTAAAGACAAACCAGGGTCATTTGAAAATGTTGCACTGGCTAATTAAGAGGGAACCTATATAGGATATAGTAGATGTAGAAATCATTGTATTTTCCCAACAATACCTGGATTTAAAAATTTCTGAAGTGAGAATAGAAGAAATATGTGTGAAAACTGCTAACTTTCAACAATTTCAGAATTGTTTTGTGAGCCATAAATAGGAGTAGATTCCCAACATCCTTGTTTAAAACATTAACAGGTAACATATTTTTCTTTTAGAATATTCTTTTGAAAATGGTCCATTGTTATTGTTAATTTACTATAAATACAGTGGAGTCTCGGTTATCCACCACAAATGGGCAGACGGAAGGGCAGATAAGCTAAAATGGCATTAATATAATATAGAGCAGCATTTCCCAACCGGTGGGTCACGTCATGGCTCTTACAGTAGCTAAGTAGCGTACAGAGTACAGAATAGTGTATCATCATGGGTGAGGGATGGGTCGCGAATGTGAAAAAACATCAGAATTTGGGTCACCAGAGATAAAAGGTTGGGAACCACTGATATAGAGGGTTAAATGAAACATAAGTTTACGTCTATTGTAATGGACTTACTCTTCAAAGTCTTTAATTATGTACTGTATGCTGTATGCACATATTAATTTAAAAAAAAATAAAATAAAACTAGAATCAGTTTAACATTGATTTACATCGGACATTGTAGATAGAATAGTTTAGAATGAGCGAAAAAAACTAGTGATTTTCATCTGCCTTTCCTATGTATCTCGTTTGGATGCTGCTAAGTCTCGCCATCTCTGTAGCTTCATAACATCGACAGCTCTAGCTTCTTCTTGTTACTCAGTATATTAGTGTATTTTATCGCAGCTTCAAAAATTTTCACTTCCTTGTGTGAAACTATACAGGGTGTCCCGAAAAGATTGGTCATAAATTATACCACACATTCTGGGGTCAAAAATAGTTCGATTGAACCTAACTTACCTTAATACAAATGTGCTCATAAAAAAAGTTACAGCCCTTTGAAGTTACAAAATGAAAATCGATTTTTTTCAATATATCGAAAACTATTCGAGATTTTTTATTGAAAATGAACATGTATCATTCTCATGGCAGGAACATCTTAAAACAAAATTATAGTGCAATTTGTCCACCACATAAAAATTGAATGGGGGTTTTGTTCCCTTAAACCCCCCCGAGCTTTTTTTGTATGTTCCAATTAATTTATTATTGTGGTACCATTAGTTAAACACGTTTTAAAAACTTTTTTGCCTCCTAGTATTTTTTCGATAAGCCAATTTTTATCGAGATGCGGCTTCTTTTTTAATGTATTTACCATAAAATTTTTTGGGGATTTTGTTCCTTTAAACCCCCCAAATGTTTGTGTATGTTGCAATTAAACTATTATTGTGGTACCATAAGTTAAACACAGTGTTTTTAATACTTTTTTGCCTTAGTCTTTTTTTGATAAGTCACGTTTTATCGAGATTCGTCTTCTTTTTTAAAATATACCTAAAAATGTAAATTATAAATAAATTTTCAGATTATTAACAGGTCTATACTCGTAGTTAACCATGTGCAAATATGTGGTGGATTCGACACATATTCAAAATATCTTGATAAACACTGACTTATTGAAAAAGTACCAAGCCAAGAGGCAAAAAAGTTTTGAAAAGATTGTGTTTAACTAGTGGTGCCACAATAATAATTTAATTGGAACGTACACAGAAGTTTGGGGGGTTGAAGGGAACAAAACCCCTATAAAATTTTTATGGGGTGCACAAATTTCACTTTAATTTTTTTTAAGATGTTGCTGCCTTAAGAATGCCACATGTCCGTTTTCCATAAAAAATCTCTAAGAGTTTTCGATATATGAAAAAAAAATCGATTTTTATTTTGTAACTTCAAAAGGCTGTAACTTTTTTTGTGTGCACTATTTTATATAGAAAAGTGAGGTTCAATCAATCTATTTTTGACCCCAGAATCTGTGGTATAATTTATGACCAATCTTTTCGGGACACCCTGTATATATTTACTATATAAGCATATAGTAAAATCACATAAGCAATGCAGTAGATGTAAACATAAGTTGACAGCAATGTCGTCATCAGTAATGAATGAGAACTAGATCATATTTCCGTTCAATTTTTGAATAGAAGTTATTTATTTGTAAAATCACGTAAATTATTCATTAATGTAATTAATTTTTTTCACTATCTATGTATTCAGTGATTAGATTAATTTATATACTATACAATAAAAACTAATAATCGAGAAAAGAGAAAAAATGATAAAAATATTTTAATAATATACCGTTATTGTGGAACGAGTAGATAAATTTTGAACATCTTTAACAACTTAAATCATTGTTTACATGCACTGCATTGTTAATTATACGCTAGCTTTCATACTGACCAGGTAAAATAATGTAGAATTTTGGATATAATCATTACATCTGGTACCTTACTTAGTTGCTTCATTTCAAGCCCATTATTTAGCTAATTGAAAATTCGTTCTAACTTTGCAATATGTGTTGACACATCATCTTCAACATACCACAATAAAGAAATGAAATCTGAGCAAAGTTTGAACAACTGATCTTTCGATGAGGCTTCAAACTGTTGCTTCAGAGTGAAATAAATAAATAAAAGACAATAAAGTAATTTAAAAGTAGGTAAAATAAAAGTATATTTCTTTTTATTTTTTCAGAATATAAAGGCCATAAAATTTGGAAAAGAACAAAGAAGAGTCCAAATCATTGGTTAATGATATGTTTTATAGGGACTATATCATATATTTTAATGAAAGAAAAAAATGAGTACTGAACACAAAGCACGATTGTTACAACCAAAATCAAGGCAACTTATAATTAATAAAAAGGAAGGTGTGCCACCTAGTGATCTGGATGCCTTCAGAATTGATCATATATGATGTCGGTATTGAAGAATGCTGGGAACACAATATAAAATTATTAAAAACATTTTATTTGAATAAATAAGTATACTTATACCATTTTTATGTGGAAATAAAGCACTTTAAAATTACATTTTTTTGTTTATTTTATGTATCTAAACATATACATATTGAAGATAGCAAAAATAGAAATTTATTATTTTTATTTTCCAGATTACATGCATAAAACACTTTTGATTTTAAAATGTTACTTGAAACTAATTAAATATATAACTCATTGAATTAATTCATTCACTCATTTTGATTCTACAATATTTACTTCCATAATGAATGATAAAAAGAAAAATCAAAGAAGTGACTAATTATGTTACTGAACCCAATTGGGTTGCAAATTCCTAAGTGGATGTGGTTACCCATATTAAAAGAGTAAATCAATAGAAAGAAAATATGTACCATGATTAGTAAGTCAATCAACATATCAAGGATACCTAATTTATATTTTAAAATAACATACATATAAAATCAGACTTTGGTGTTAATTTTGAGAGTAAATTAAATGTAAGATCAAATATGGGCCATTCAACGAATATATGACTCTCTTGGATTATCTCAACAATGAATATTTTACTGTGCAACATAAGTACGAAAGTAAATGGCTCTAGTAATTATTCCCATAAACAACAATGTAATTTTCAATTTACTTTCGTTTTTCATATTTTGCACAGTAAAATATTCGTTATCGAGATAATCCAAGAGAGTTGTATATTCATAGAATGATCCATACTTTCGGGATGGTATAATGGAGTTTTTTCTAGTGATTTACTGTGGGACCCCTAACATGAGAATGTTGCTGTCATCATTGCATGTGTTTTTTAAAGTCAAATCACATGCTATGATTTTTCTGACATGTATTCTTCCTTTAGCAATTATTGGTTTGGTGTAAATTTAGCAGTTGTTAAAAGAGGTGGTCTATTTTTTGAACTTACACCTGAAGGAACCAAATGGGAAACCAAAAATCATTTATCAGCAATTATTAAGTCACCTGATATCATCTGCTGTAATATACATACTAAATTTTTTACTATCTTCTTGTCAAATAGTGAACCTTACTTGCATAAGTAACTACTCCATTGGGAGCCACTCCAATTAGACATTTTAAAGTATTTCTATGTTTATATGAGCCATATGTTACTCTATCTGTTTTTCCAATTTTTTGGTTAGTTACAATAGATTTTTGTGCAGTCTAAAATTATTCTACAATTTATAAAATTTTTGAATCATGTTGGCATGCAATAAGTTATTTTTATTCCTGCTGTGAATATCCTTCATAATATTTTGAAATAATATTTCATGTAGCATGTTTAAACCAGATTCAGTAGGATGAAATCCTCATTGAAATTTTAAATATAATGCCTAAATCTTCATTCACAAGATTTGGTTTCAATTTCATCACTGTAAATAGTAACGGATCAATTTTAGGTACATTGACCACAGCTCAATCTTGATAACAATTATTTGACATCAGTCTAAACTCATATTATAAACACATAAATACATATTTGTATGATAAACCAGTATAGTTCGTCCGCTCTAACTTTTCCCATGCGTCACAACTTATTTTCAAACAAATTAAGTCAAAACCTAAAGTGAACCGTATGCTGATGTGTGTAGTATATAGTATAAATATACAAAATGTATATACACATCGACGTTCGTTTCACTTTAGGTTTCGACTTAATTTGTTTGAAAATTAAGTCAAAACAGAAAAGTTGTGCCACATGGGAAAAGTTAGAGCGGACAAACTATATAAAAACAAGAAGACAACTACTTTGCAATATTTACTGCTTCTTGAAGTACTTTGACATTCTACAAAAAATCATTTTCAGCTTCCATAGTTGCAACCAAAGGAGTAGAAACTGAGTAGCTTCATTGGCAGTGCCGGGTTGACTTTCTTCTTCACTTCTCACTGGAGAAGTAGGTGGATTTGCAACAAGAGGTACTGGGTCCTGGTAAAGGCCTCCTGGAAAGTACTGACTCATGTTTCATTTTTCACATTTTGAATTTGATTTCTACAAAATTTCAATACATTGTCGTGATCATATTGATGATGAGATATTAAATTCATTTCCAAGTGCCAACATTGGACCAAGAAACAAATTCAACATAACACAGCGAGCCTGAGACCTTTATGGGTTCTTGTATTCTGCTCCTCTGCATCAGTAAAGTAAAAAGGTGAAATTCGGTATAAACACTTTATTTTCTCATTTTATTATGGTCACAATTCAAGATCTACATTTTAGAACTAATAAAGTTATTTTATATAAAAATAGTTTGTCTCTGTTTATAGGCAAGATATAGATTTTAATAAGAAATTTAGCTTGTGGTCTGACGGCTTCTTCCGGTGCTGTCCTGGGTTATTTACACCCCAAGATCTTCTTCAGAGGGTGTCAGATGGTATGTCCAAAAAGAGACAATATGGTCACCTGTGGAACTGTAGAAATGTTGACAATTGCTCTTGCAAATAGGCAATAGTGAATTAACCCAGCCTGAGAGACTTGCTCACCCCTAGAGTATGACATTCGGGTGATACAATTCATTATGGCCTTAAGATTTTCATTGGATAGTTGCCTAGGGAACTGTTACTTTTTCTACGATTCTCATTGAATGGTTGCCTGGGGAACTGTTAATTTTCTATAATACTCATATTTGAAAGTTAGGGCCATGCCCTTCTCCTGGGTGCCTAAAAGAGAAATTGAGATGTAGAGAACACACAGCATAAATTTATGAAGGGCCCCTACCACCCAAGCCAACAAAACCTTAATATACCCTGTCAGCAGTACAGAAAAATTTACAGGTTACTTTTGAACTAAAAGTTATAACAAATGTTTTAATTGAAACACCCCTTAATCAGAAAATAAAATCTTCTGTTAAATTAATTGAATTCCAAATATTTCTATAAAATTAACAAATTTTTAAACCAATAAATGAAACTTGAGAAATTATTATTTAACATAACTGCTGATATATCAATAAATTAGCATTAACAGAAAATAAATACCCCACAAATATTTTCTTTACCTAATTGGATGAATCAAATTATCAGTAGTAATTGCACAAAAGCTCTAAAATTATTGAATTTTTCCCCAGTGACACTTTGACAGTTTTAATTTCACAAGCCAAAGGCAAGTGAAATTATGTCAAAGTGTCACGAGAGCAAACATTCTATATTAATTTCAGAGGTCGAGTGCAATTTGTTGCGATTATTTCATGAATAAAACTGTTCAAAACCAAAATTTTATTGTAATTTATTTATGTTGTAAGTACAAATTAGTACAATTAAACACAAAATTTTTATAAATATTTGATGATTGAAAGTCATCACTTTTATAATTTTTAAACCATTAATTGTCATTAATGTCACTGAATGTATTTTTTCGTAGCAACGAAGGGCATCTCTGACGTAATATACTTAAAGACAGGCAATTATCAAAAATTATCAATTTAATTCAGATTTCTGTAGCTTTCTATTGGTCAGAATCTCCTATGAATGAAATAATCAAACAAATATATTATGCAAATGAGTTAGTCAATTGAATGGTGGGCTACAACAATGTTGTAAAAGCGACATATTGGGTCAAAGTGAGGTTTTAATGTAATATTATTGTATATCCAAAGACCAATGCGAGCATCTTTCAATCTGGCTAAACATATTTTGCCTTCCGTGAGTTTTTCGTACCGCAATGTTGGTATCCGTATGTTCATAAATGGCGTGTCAATGTGTTTTTTTCATCTCCTGCATAATCTCGATTCTGTCGCTTACAACATTGTTGTAGCCCACCATTCAATTAACAAAAATGTGAACAGAGAATTAAGCAATAAAATCAGAAAACCTACTTACCAACTAGGTTTGTTTAGGTTTCACTTGGCAGAGCCTATACAAATAAACCTGAGTGAGACCAGCACATAACATCGTATTTATATGAGCAAAATAAATTACCTGAAGGTCAATATTAGCAGATAGAGAAGTAGGTATTTCTATTAAGACAAAATTACAAAAAATTAAGCACTTAATAAATACGTTTTGGAATAAAATATCTAAAGAGAATGACTGTTTTACTGGAAATAATTTATAATGAAAATGGCAAGCTAAAGTAGTATTTTCTCAATAAAGACTATACTAAATTTACAATTAAGATGCAGTAAAAATAAACAAACCAAGACACGTTAAATGCTACTAGGAGCACTCGCAAATTATAATTTACAATGTATAAATTTTGGAAATAATGATTTGGGATTTACAGTGTATATATATTGTAAATTATGATTCAGGAGTGCTCCTATTAGCAGCATTTAACGTGTCTTGGTTTGTTTATTTTTACTGCATCTTAATTGTAAATTTAGTATATTTGAGATAATGGAAATAAATTTTGGAATTTCAATCAGGCATCACTATCTACATCATAAAATTGAGAATTTATATACCAGGCGGACAAAGAAAATATAAATGGACCAACAAATATATTATCATACTAAAATGAAAATCAACTCAGCGAAATAAGAGGACCTCTATATGCAGAATGGGTCCTTGAAAATAAATTCTAGAAAGTAGATTTGCCCTCTACAGCATTGTAACAGATATTTCAACACAGATATTCAAGTAAAATTACTTACTTTACTCATTTAATTTGGATGTAAAAGTTGATTGTCTGTCAAAAAACCTTTGGTTTTGTTTTGCACAAAAATTGTTGGTCAGAATTCACAAAGTGGCAAGAGCAAACCAACAAAGAATAGACAGATTCTTTCCGTGTGTGAATCATTTATAAAATGATAAATTCAATTCTTTTCTTCACTATATTTTCTTACCTTAGTAATGAAATTCTTCTTTGCAACCAGATCTTTTGGAACAACAAAGAATCTACATATCCCTCTTTCACAACACAATATTTTGTACAATCCGGGACAAAGCACATTACCATTTTTATTATACAAAATAGAATAGTTCACATTCACAAGTTTGTAAACTTTGCTTGGTGAGTATCACTAAAAAACTGTATTTCATAGAAATTTAAGACCGAATTATGGTGGTATTATGTTAAAAACACTATACTTAAGCAGACAAAGCTGCAGAGGAAGCAACATTTCAACTTTATAGGAATTAAAAAGGCTTTGAGATTGAGCAAATTCTGGCTTTGGCCGGCTTTGCAACTTTTGTTTACATTTACGAAGTCCTTGACAGTCGTAACCTCACATTACGGCTGTTAACCTAAATATCTCTTTGGAAGTTTGTATATCGAAATTATATTTATGTATTATATCAGACAATTTCTACCATATATAGTATTTATATCAAATTTCTTATTATGTACTGATACAATTGTACAAAATTAATAGTAATATTTTAAATAATCTCTTGTTTTTGCAATTCGAATAGTAATAATTGGGTGCGTTCGGACGACCACAGCGGCTGGATAGCTGAGCCAGCAGTAGCTGTCAGACGTCACCGCTGGAAGCCAGCCGCTGAGAGATTTACTAAAAAGTCCACTTTACATCAACAATAAATTGAACAATAAATTGACAAAGTTATTCAAGGCCAAATTTGACGTGTTAAAGCACACTTTGACATCTAAGTTTGTTCGTTATAAACTTCACGTGAAGAAAAAGAAAATTGTTCTATTTTTTCATTTATTTGGCGTGAATTCAGTGTCACCAACCTGTGTCCATTTGGCGGGAAGTGGAAGTAGAGCATTTTGTTTATTATTATTTGTTGAGGTTGAGTCTTTCATGTTCATGACAACCTAAAAATTTTGATTGGAAAATGCATATAAGATAAGGGGGTGGGAAAATGGAAATTAGTGGCTTTTTTTGCAGTTCTGTCTGTTAGTTTTGCGTTTTGCTCTGGCTGGGTCTCTTTTGTTTAAACAATTATGTAAGTATTATAAAAACGTTTTCAATTTTCTGTATTCTTTAGGAAACGAATTATTTATGCATATTATTACCTGTAAATAGTAGTACCTATTTCATTTGATTTTTAATTGTAAAGAATAGAAAATTACCATTCATTTTAATTTTTTAGAATCAGCTGAAAGTGGTCTACAAAAAAACCAGGAAGGAAACGTATTATAGCCTTGTTGTGGCTATGAAAGGCAAAAGAAAGATACATACCTATAAAAAGTGTATTGACTAGTTGGAAGAAACTCCACATTGTCAATGCATAATAAGATATTACTTTATAAACAAATATCAAGACCTAGGAATGGAACCTGGATAATATAGTCATCAAGAAGATAGCAGGAAGTCATGAGCAACAACAACTTCATAAGTATGAGAATATTGAGGAAATCCACACTCCTCGATATCTACTACTGGACAAACTAGAAGATTGAAGAGGACAAAGCCCTTTGAACTAGTTTGAGTGATAGGTGATAGTGAAAAGCAGAGCGTAGTGCTTGTGTGCTTGTGTATGTTAGAATAGTGCACGATCTTGTTAGATTAGATAAGAGACGCTATGGGGTAAGCTCTTCATTTTAAGGAACAGTAGTAATTTAGGTTAAATTAAATTTGCTCATTGGTCAGTTATGACCAGATTGTAATTCTCTGATGTTTGGCAAAAAGGGCTTAAGTCAGAATTGCACATCAATAATGTTTTGATGATTTCTGGACCATAAAAAAAGTGTTGCAGACTTACACTGTATGTACCAATAAAAAGAGCCAATTTTTCTGGTCCAGAAATCATCAAAACATTATCGATGTGCAATTCTGACTTAAGCCCTTTTTCCCAAACATCAGAGAATTGCAATGTACAATTCAATACAAATGAATCATCATCCTAGCGATGATTATGGAAAAAAATATATGACAAGATTTTGTGCAATAAAAATGTTTATATTTATCAAGGATGTATTATTTGGTATGGCCACATATACTTCTGGTATATCGTCGGTGATGTGACAATACCTCCCATCTGCTTTTTCATGAATTTTGGAGGAGACGAAAAACCATTTTTAGGGTCATCTCTGTTTTCACATGTAAATTTTGACATGTTTTGTGGTAAATAGATGATTGAATTTATAGGTCTTGGGCCCGCATATACAATTATTATTTATGACCACACCGTTGAAACTTTTTGTACTTGTTATTTTTGTGGAGTCGGACAAATTTTGAGCTTGGCGCATTATGGTAGTGGGGCGTTTTTCTGTCAAGCGGTGACGAAGTTGTCAATTTTATGCAAGAAAAAAATTTACTACCACATTGGTCATTCTATTTTAATCAATGGATTTTATCATATAAACAACGAAAACAATTTTGTCGGACAAAAATATTGGGGCATATGACGCGTCGGACACGCTAAATATGTCAAATTTATGAAAATAATAAATTTATTACCACATCGATAATTTTAACGGTATCTATCATAAAACCTTTTTACAATAATGTGGTAACCTTGTCGGACAATTTTCACGGGGCATATGCGCAGTCGGACACGCCGAAGATGTCAATTTCCTGAAAATTTTTTATTTATTACCACAGATGTCATTTTTGTTTTGTACTGTTCTTTTACATGTGTAATGCATATTGGATCACTTGTCGGACAAAAATAATGGGGCGTTTTGGTACAATTAAAAGAAAAAGTAATTTTTATGCATACAGGGTGTTTGGTAAAGAATGGGCCATAGCTTAACCTCAGGTTCCTGAGGTTAAAATAGGCCGATTTAAGCTAACTTACCTTAGTACAAAGTTTATAATAGCCGAGATACAGGGTGTCAAAGTTAAACTTTTTTTTTATTTATTATTGAATATTTCCTGATAGGTATGAGATAACAACATGAAATTTTATATCTGGGGGTTTCTTGAGTCGAGAAATCTAAATTTCTTACCAAAAATTATGCATTACCCAGAGGGCGCCACATATGCCTTTCAGCACTCATTTATTACGTTCAATTTTTTTTATCCCTCACTCTGTATAATTTTGACATTAAAATTTTTATTTTCCTATTAGTTTTACTTAAAAAAGGTATATTTCTTTCATCTTCCTAAACTCAACCGTTTTCGAGATAAACGCATTTTAAATATGCGATACACCATCATTTTTAGCATAATATCATTGTAGTTACACCCAAAAAATAACTTAAAATTTATGAAAATAATAAATTTATTACCACATGGATAATTTTAACGGTATCTACCATAAAACCTTTTTTCAATAATGTGGTAACCTTGTCGGACAATTTTCACGGGGCATATGCGCAGTCGGACGCGCCGAAGATGTCAATTTCCTGAAAATTTTTTATTTATTACCACAGATGTTATTTTTATTTTGTACTGTTTTTTTACATGTGTAATGTATATTGGATCACTTGTCGGACAAAAATAATGGGGCGTTTTGGTACAATTTAAAAAAAAAATAATTTTTACACATTTTTGACTTCATATTAAATTACGTATTTTTCGGCTCATATTACCCGTATGCGCGCCAATGGTGAATATTAAATTCATTAAATGGTGAATATAAATATTAGATTTTTTGATTTAGAATATAACTACTTATAACCTGATACTTGTGTCGGAAATTTTTTTTAATTGGAAAAAAAACTACAGAACGATGTTTGTCGTTGTTCAAGGAGTATGTAAGCAAATATCAGATCACAATTTTTCTAAAATTCTCCCTCCTGTTGGAAAAATTTTTAAGAAAATTTTGGGTACAGCTCTACGTCATACCCTTTTAAATGTTTTACTTAGCGTGTGTACCAATTTTGAGCTAAATCGATTCAAAAATAACCGAGAAAACTCTTTTAAAATTTTTTGATATTACTTTCTCGTCGATAGCCTAAAAGAATTAAGTTTTCTGTTCGTTTGCCCCAAGATTTTTGTCAAACAATTACATTTTTTGTTTAAGAATATAATTACTTGTAACTTACTACCTTTGTCGGAAAAATGGTTGTAAAGATAAGGGATACACGAATCCAGCATAATTTAAAAGTATAGTTTATCAATAAAAATTAAATTTTTTGTCCGACTTTGGATTTGCCCCAATATTTTTGTCGGATACTTAGATTTTTTGATTTGGAATATAACTACTTATAACCTGATACTTGTGTCGGAAATTTTTTTTCATTTCGAGAAAAAAAAAAAAAAACTACAGAACGATATTTGTCGTTGTTCAAGGAGTATGTACGCAAATATCACATCAAAATTTTTCTAAAATTTTCCCTCTTGTCCGAAATTTTTTTGGGAAAATTTTGGGTACAGCTCTACGTCATACCCTTTTAAATGTTTTACTTAGTGTGTGTATTAATTTTCAGCTAAATCGATTCAAAAATAACCGAGAAAAACTGTTTTAAAATATTTTTGGATAATACCTCCTCGTCCATAGCCTAAAAGAATTAAGTTTCCTGTTCGTTTGCCCCAACATTTTTGTCAGACAATTAAATTTTTTGTTTAAGAGTATAATTACTTGTATCCTACTACTTTTGTCGGAAAAATGGTTGTAAAGATAAGGGATGCACGAACCCAGAATAGTTTAAAAGTATAGTTTATTAATAAAAATTAAATTTTTTGTCCGACTTTGGATGTGCCCCACCATTTATGTCGGGAACTTAGATTTTTTGATTTGGAATATAACTACTTATAACCTGATACATGTGCTGAAATTTTTTTTTTAATTCGATAAAAAAATACAGAACGATGTTTGTCGTTGTTCAAGGAGTATATAAGCAAATATCAGATCACAATTTTTCTAAAATTTTCCCACTTGTCGGAAAATTTTTTAAGAAAATTTTGGGCACAGATCTACGTCATACCCTTTTAAACATTTTACTTAGTGTGTGTACCAATTTTGAGCTAAATCGATTCAAAAATAACCGAGAAAACTCTTTTAAAATTTTTTGATATTACTTTCTCGTCGATAGCCTAAAAGAATTAAGTTTTCTGTTCGTTTGCCCCAAGATTTTTGTCAAACAATTACATTTTTTGTTTAAGAATATAATTACTTGTAACTTATTACCTTTGTCGGAAAAATGGTTGTAAAGATAAGGGATACACGAACCCAGCATAATTTAAAAGTATAGTTTATCAATAAAAATTAAATTTTTTGTCTGACTTTGGCTTTGCCCCAATATTTTTGTCGGACACTTAGATTTTTTGATTTGGAATATAACTACTTATAACCTGCTACATGTGCTGAAATTTTTTTTTTAATTTGAGAAAAAAATACAGAACGATGTTTGTCGTTGGTCAAGGAGTATGTACACAAATTATCAGATCACAATTTTTCTAAAATTTTCCCTCTTGTCGGAAAATTTTTTAAGAAAATTTTGGGTTCCGGTCTACGTCATACCCTTTAAATGCTTTACTTAGCGTGTGTACCAATTTTCAGCTAAATCGATTCAAAAGTAACCGAGAAACACTCTTTTAAATTTTTTTTTTGATAATACCTCCTCGTCGATAGCCTAAAAAAATTAAGTTTTCTGTTCGTTTGCCCCAACATTTTTGTCAGACAATTACATTTTTTGTTTAAGAATATAATTACTTGTAACCTACTACTTTTGTCGGAAAAATGGTTGTAAAGATAAGGGATGCACGAACCCAGCATTATTTGAAAGTATACTTTACTAATAAAAATTAAATTTTTTGTCCGACTGTTGAGTTGCCCCAATATTTTTGTCCGACACTTTGATTTTTTTATTAAGAATATGATTACTTATAACCTACTAATGTTGTCGGAAAAATGGTTTTAAAGGTAAGGGTTGCACGAACCCAGTATTTTTTAAAAGACAATTTATTAATAAAAATTAAATTTTTTATCCGACTTTGGATTTGACCCAATATTTTTGTCGGACACTTAGATTTTTTTATTTAGAATATAACTACTTATAACCTGATACTTGTGTCGGAAATTTTTTTTAATTGGAAAAAAAACTACAGAACGATGTTTGTCGTTGTTCAAGGAGTATGTACGCAAATATCAGATCACAATTTTTTTTAAATTTTCCCTCTTGTCCGAAATTTTTTTGGGAAAATTTTGGGTACAGCTCTACGTCATACCCTGTTAAATGTTTTACTTAGTGTGTGTACCAATATTCAGCTAAATCGATTCAAAAATAACCGAGAAAAACTGTTTTAAAATTTTTTTTTTGATAATACCTCCTCGTCGATAGCCTAAAAGAATTAAGTTTTCTGTTCGTTTGCCCCAACATTTTTGTCAGACAATTACATTTTCTGTTTAAGAATAAAATTACTTGTAACCTACTACTTTTGTCGGAAAAATGGTTGTAAAGATAAGGGATGCACGAACCCAGCATAATTTGAAAGTATACTTTACTAATAAAAATTAAATTTTTTGTCCGACTGTCGAGTTGCCCCAATATTTTTGTCCGACACTTTGATTTTTTGATTAAGAATATAATTACTTATAACCTACTAATGTTGTCGGAAAAATGGTTTTAAAGGTAAGGGTTGCACGAACCCGGTATTGTTTAAAAGACAGTTTATTAATAAAAATTAAATTTTTTGTCCGACTTTGGATTTGACCCAATATTTTTGTCGGACACTTAGATTTTTTGATTTAGAATATAACTACTTATAACCTGATACTTGTGTCGGAAATTTTTTTTAATTGAAAAAAAAAACTACAGAACCATGTTTGTCGTTGTTCAAGGAGTATGTACGCAAATATCAGATCACAATTTTTCTAAAATTTTCCCTCTTGTCCGAAATTTTTTTGGGAAAATCTTGGGTACAGCTCTACGTCATACCCTTTTAAATGTTTTACTTAGTGTGTGTACCAATATTCAGCTAAATCGATTCAAAAATAACCGAGAAAAACTGTTTTAAAATATTTTTGGATAATACCTCCTCGTCCATAGCCTAAAAGAATTAAGTTTCCTGTTCGTTTGCCCCAACATTTTTGTCAGACAATTACATTTTTTGTTTAAGAGTATGATTACTTTTATCCTACTACTTTTGTCGGAAAAATGGTTGTAAAGATAAGGGATGCACGAACCCAGAATAGTTTAAAAGTATAGTTTATTAATAAAAATTAAATTTTTTGTCCGACTTTGGATGTGCCCCACTATTTATGTCGGGCACTTAGATTTTTTGATTTGGAATATAACTACTTATAACCTGATACATGTGCTGAAAATTTTTTTTTTAATTCGAGAAAAAATACAGAACGATGTTTGTCGTTGTTCAAGGAGTATGTACACAAATTATCAGATCACAATTTTTCTAAAATTTTCCCTCTTGTCGGAAAATTTTTTAAGAAAATTTTGGGTTCCGATCTACGTCATACCCTTTTAAATGCTTTACTTAGTGTGTGTACCAATTTTCAGCTAAATCGATTCAAAAGTAACCGAGAAACACTGTTTTAAAATTTTTTTTTGATAATACCTCCTCGTCGATAGCCTAAAAGAATTAAGTTTTCTGTTCGTTTGCCCCAACATTTTTGTCAGACAATTATATTTTTTGTTTAAGAATATAATTACTTATAACCTACTACTTTTGTCGGAAAAATGGTTGTAAAGATAAGGGATACACGAACCCAGCATAATTTGAAAGTATACTTTACTAATAAAAATTAAATTTTTTGTCCGACTGTCGAGTTGCCCCAATATTTTTGTCCGACACTTTGATTTTTTGATTAAGAATATAATTACTTATAACCTACTAATGTTGTCGGAAAAATGGTTGTAAATAAAAAAATTTCAGGAAATTGACATCTTCGGCGCGTCCGACTGCGCATATGCCCCGTGAAAATTGTCCGACAAGGTTACCACATTATTGTAAAAATGTTTTATGGTAGATTCTGTTAAAATTAGCCATGTGGTAATAAATTTATTATTTTCATAAATTTGACATATTTAGCGTGTCCGACGCGTCATATGCCCCAATATTTTTGTCCGACAAAATTGTTTTCGTTGTTTATATGATAAAATCCATTGATTAAAATAGAATGACCAATGTGGTAATAAATTTTTTTCTTGCATAAAATTGACAACTTCGTCACCGCTTGACAGACAAACGCCCCACTACCATAATGCGCCAAGCTCAAAATTTGTCCGACTCCACCCAAATAACAAGTACAAAAAGTTTCAACGGTGTGGTCATAAATAATAATTGTATATGCGGGCCCAAGGCCTATTACTACAAAACATGTCAAAAAATATCATATGAAAACAGGAGGTGACTGTAAAAAAAGTTTTTAGTCTCTCTTACAAAACGGTGAACAGAGGTGACAGTTAATAGAGAGACAGATAATCGAGGTTCTACTGTATAGTGAAATTTGGACACCCGACACCCCATACAAATTTTATGGGGGTTTTGTTCGTTTAAACCCCCCCAAACTTTTGTGTAAGTTACAATTGAATTATTATTGTGGTACTATTAAACACAATGTTTTTAAAACTTTTTTGCCTCTTAGTAGGTACTTTTTTGAAGTCAGTTTTTATCGTGATATTTTGAATATTTGTCCAATCCATCACATATTTGTATATGGTTAAGTACGATTGTAGAGACTAATAATATGAAAATTTATTTATGATTTACATTTTTAGGTATATTTTGAACCATTTTAAAAAGAAGCCATATCTTGATAAAAAGAGCTTTATCGAAAAAATAGAAAGAGGTAAAAAAGTTTTAAAAACACAGTGTTTAACTAATGGTACTGCAGAAATAATTTAATTGGAACGTACCCAAAAGTTTGGGGGGGTTAAAGGGAACAAAACCCCCATAAAATTTTTATCATCATCATCATCATTGGCTCGACAGCCCTTTCTGGGTTTTGGCCTGTTCCAGGATTCTTCTCCACTCTGATCTGTTTCGTGCTTTTTTTCTCCAGTTTTTTATTTTTAAGGTTTTTATATCATTTTCTATTTGTTCTAAATATCTCAGCTTCGGTCTTCCTCTTGTTCTTTTTCCTACTGGCATCTGTTTGAATATTTTGTTTGGTATTTCGCCTTCTTCCATTCTTTCTACATGTCCCATCCAACGCAGCCGTCCTATTTTAATGAATGTTATGATATCCGGATCCTGGTATATTTCATATAGTTCAAAGTTGTACCTTCTTCGCCAAATTCCATTTTCTTTTGTGCCCTTATATATGTGTCGCAAGATTTTTCTTTTAAAGGTGGCTAGCAATGTTTCCTCTCTTTTAGTGAGTGTCCAGGTTTCTGAGCCGTATGTGAGTACCGGTCTTATTAGGGTTTTGTATATTTGGCATTTTGTTTTCCTTGCGACGTTGTCTGATCTTAGTAGCCGAATTAAGCCATGGTAACTTTTATTGGCAATAAATATTCGCCTCTTCACTTCCTCTGCTACGTTATTATCAGATGTGACTAGGGATCCCAAGTATGTAAAGTTTTTTACCCCCTCAATGTTGTATTCTCCTATTGTTATATTTTGTGGCTGCCTTATTTCTGTGTTTTTACTTACCTGCATATATTTTGTTTTGTTCTGGTTGATTTTAAGGCCACTATTTTGTGCAGCTCGTTCTATTTGATTGAATGCCTCTATCATTTTTACATTAGTTTTTTCAAAGGTAATAGGAAGATCAATACTTCATATCGACCGTTAAGTACCAATACCTTCTATCTAACGACAAGTAAATTTTACAGGAGAAGCAAAAAACTTATTTAATTTTGCTCTGCCAATCAGAATAATTTAATATATGGACTTTCTACTTTTTTATGTATAAGATTATCGTACCTCACATATTTGATTTTGAAAGAGCTTTTGAAAAAGACAGTTTGTCAGTTAGGAGGTATTGTTTTTCTCTGTTACTTGAAATATATGTGTTTAATGGAAGATAGGAGGTCTTAAATGTAATTAAAAAATGAATTAAACTCAAAAAACTTTATTATTATTATTAATGATATCAACACATTAAGACTTCTGAGATAGTGAGTCATAGAATGTATGACAGTCTTGCGGTAACACAGTTTTCAATTGTTGTAAATGAGAGTACTTCGTAGAACTAATAGGTAGCACTTTGTCATGCAAGGGAGTATAAATCGGTTCAGGAATAATTTTAGGTCTTATGGGCAACTCACTCCACTCATCATCAAAGTTTAGTTTATATTGTATTTTTCCATCTATGGTATACAGTAAAGCCCTCAGATCTGTTACAACAGGATCTCCTACTTTACGACCTGGCCTAATGGAAGTGTATCGCCATGTGTCCTCATTTGCGTAATTTTTAAAAAATTGATAGTCAACCAATTTCACTTCATACGGAAATGGCTTACTTCTTGCTTCCTTAGTAGCAGAAGCATAATCGCTCGGAAGATGAATCTCACGATGCTTCAATTTAGTCTCGATAGCGCTGTGGACCGAGTCACACTCCATTTGAGTGTGACCCGGTTCTAAAAACTTTTGGGTTATAACTATCTGATATTTTACAGAAAAGGCAGATAATGCGTTAGACAAAATGTTATTCCGATTTTGGTATGTGCAGCCATCTGAAAATATTACTATAGGTAACCTGTTGGCGAGACAGTGTTGTGACAAGTAATCTAAAAGGAAGTTAACAAATGTGCTTGCTGTCAAGTCACTGGCAGTTTCGTCAAACCAATAGCATGTTGCATGATGAGTGACCAAATTGTAGACCGTATAGTTGTGACAACTTAACTTCGTTTTGAAGTAGAGGGCACTTGCAGTCAGATAAGGACACACTTTGACAGCTTCAAGATCCATTGTAAGAAGATTAAATTCACCAGCTTGTGCTTTTTCCTTGTCATGTTCTTTCTCGGCTCTTGCTCTTGATTTACGTTGAATATGATCTTTATATTTTTCGTCTGAAATATTTCCTTCTTTATAACTGACACAGATGTCACACATATCCTTTTTTAAGGTATAAATAGAAAGATTTGAATCTTTAAATATCTTGTCAAAAGTATGTCTGCTTGCACTCTCTTCGTTATTATTTGAGCACCATATTTTATAGGAATTATAGAGTTCTGTTTTATTTCGGTAATATGGCTCGATGAATAATTTTCTCGAATTTTTTCTATTATAATGAGAGGGAAGTGTTGGGATATTTTTAAAAAATTCACGTAGCATCTGGATTCTTGTCGCCGTTCCTCTTGGCACAACTCGTTTTCGATTGCTATTGGTGACTTCATTACATGGAAGTGTTTTATGAACTGACTTCTTGACCCAAGATTGTACAGTAAAAGAACCTAGGGAAAATGTATTTAAAAAGGATGTCTTGCAAACTCGCAAATTACCCTCAGCTGTAGGCAAAAAATACTGGAAAGTACCTTCCCGTCTTGTCTCACACCCTACAGTTTTTCTAGCAGTAGTTTGTCGGGAGACTAATCCATTTATATAAATCTTCCTTTGTTCCCAATTTAAGTTTGTCCAAAAATTATTAAATATATCTTGTCGCATCTCCACGGTCAGTTTTTCACAATTCCTGACTTTACTTGTTGTACATTTTTTAGACTTGCATGCTTCACCCAGTTTGCGAGCGCTTCGGGGAGTATTGTGTAACATTTTTCCCTCTTTCGGATTTGTATAACCTAAGTAATCTTTGCCAAGCATTCTTAACTCTTTGTTACGATTTTTTTTCCAAGTCTTACTATCTGGTTTAATTTTTCTTTTTCGTTCTTCATTGATTTCTCCGAAATAAACCTGTCTTGGCACCAGCTCAGAATCCGGCACACTATTTTCTTCAGACACCCTATCTTCGCTCTCAGTCTCCGATGAATCAGACTCTGGGTTATAGGAACTTTCACTGGGTGAAAAATCGTGAGCTGAAGATGTACTTGGAGTCGATGCTCTCTCTGTAATTACATTTTCAGTATGAAGTTCCTCGTTTAACTGTTGGAAGTGGGAGTCTTCTAAATTGTTGGAGGAAAACACATTTTGATAGGAACGATTACTTTCTTGATTGTCAGACAAGGCAAGACTACCAACTTGTTGGCTTGTACTAATAGGAGGAGTAATATTTTCATTTGTCTCCGGAATGTAGGAACTTCCATCTGGTAACAGTACACTGTGGATCAATGTCGTAGTTTCATGAATTAAGTTTACACAGTGTTCGTCTTGGCTCAGATTTTTAGATTGTGATCTTGTGGGCTCTAAACCTTCAGAAATAATAACGCTAGTAGTAGACTCACTTGTGCAGCCATAAGGAATGTTTTCATCAAGTTTCAAAGCCAATCCTAATATTTCAGCTGCCCGTGTTTTCCTACGTCGATCTTGATTGATATTCATCTGTAAAAAAATTTGCATTTAGGTACTACTTTGAGATTTTACTTGAAAATTCAATGCTTTAAACATTGCTTGTTACGTAAATATAACTATTAGGGGATCGAAAATAATCTTTATTATAATTTATCATATAAAAGCAAAATGTTTTGTTTCCAATGTTAGTTAAAACGTACTTTAATATTAATAGCTGCATTTTTCTGTTCTTAAACAGCTTTTCATTATGACAAAATATCCGATATGCCCGTTTTTTGCGCCGCCTATGTACTACGAACACCTTAAGTAATTTTAATTATTTTTGTGGAAAGATCTGCTATCTACATTTCAATTTACTAAAACTCCCTTTGGTGGTTGTGTGTACATTTTTAACTATAACTGTATTATAAGCCTTGAATATGTAACTATCATCTTAACTTAAAATTAATTTATAAGAACTTTAACACACAAAAACATGAGTTAAATTGAGGTTAGGTATTTATTTTTTGTACAAAGTCTTACTTAGGCTGTTAATTTTAGTTGTAAAACACTCCTTACCTTTTGATAACACCAGACACACACGTAAATACAATATTGTACGGCAGAAGAACTAAATAAGATACAAAAAACGAATAATACCGGGAAACTGTTGATAGGCGGTACAACTAACAAACAACAACCACAAATGAGTAGATAGAAGGTATTTCTGCTATTCAGTTAGAAGGTATTTCCGGCATAAAAAACGCTGATTAAGGTAGGATATATTTCCATGATGTTATTTTAAATACTTTGAGAATAGATACAGTTAGGATATTTTGTTAGAAGATGCGTAACAAGCTTTGCAGTTAGATGGCGCGATAAACTTATTTTTGAAAAAAATGTAGATAGGAGGTATTGGTACTTAACGGTCGATATAAAATAAATAATGAAGATCTGAAATATGTTTCAAAAGTTAAAGATTTAGGAGTGATTTTTGACGAGAGTTTGAGTTTTGTTGAACACATTAATTACATAACAGTTCAGTCTTCAAAAATGTTAGGATTTATTTTGAGACACTGTAGTAATTTTTCAGTTGACACTGTAAGAGGAGTTTATTGTTCTTTGGTGCGATCTAAACTTGAATATGGCTCTATAGTATGGTCTCCATAACATGCAGTTCATAATATGACTGTTGAAAAAATTCAACACAAATTTTTGAGGTTCTGTGCATTTAAATTAGGTCAAACTATTGTAGATCACGATTATTCATTAATAGAAAACAGTTTAAAACTTAATACACTGAAAAATAGAGGTAATCAAGTAGGATTAGTATTTTTGTATAATTTAATAAATGGAAATTTAGATTGCTGTGATCTATTACAGTGTATTAATGTTGATATACAAACTAGAAATTGAAGAGGTGATTTTATAACATTTTATATTCCTTTCCATCGCACAAGTTATGGCCAAAATTCACCTATAGATCGTTACTGTAAGCTTATAAATGACAAACACATTGAAATTTTTGATATATCTCTGAATATGTTTAAAAATAATTTAAATAGAGTATTTATTTAATTTTTTTGTTAGTTCTAAGGTTATAGGTTACTTCCTTATGCGTGTCATGCACGGGGAGCTATACTGTAATATATATTATATCACATCGCTCTCTATAGTAATGAGTGAGCCTGCACATACGGAACCATTAGTTCCCTGTCTGCAGGCTCACTCATTACTATAGAGAGTGATATGATATAATATACATATATTACAGTATAGCTCCCAGTGCATGACAAGCTTAAGGATGTAACCTATAGCCTAGGCTATATTATAAAAAAATCACTCAGATGGGACAACAGGTTTAGAAAATTCGAGACATCAAAAATGCCCTATTTTTAAGGTGGTGCGTTAATTTCTTGGAGAAGTGTATTGTAATTTAATGTAAATAATGTAATATTAAATAATTGTAATTTAATATAAGATGTAATATAAGTTCCTTAAAAATATATTTTTTATTTCCCACCATACATTCTCCACAGGTCTAAATATCGATGCTAGACGTCCACCGGAGGTCCTCTCAGGACGTTAGATGGACGTTCGGCAGCAAGACATTGGACCAAACTGGGACGTCCTATGAAGGTCCAATTGACGTTCACTGAACGTCCCCTCGGACGTTAGGTGGACGTCCATTGGACGTTTGGCAACGTGGCATTTGGACCAAAATAGGACGTCCTGTTAAGGTCCAATTTACGTCCCCTAGGACGTCCGATTAAGGTCCAATGTACGTCCCTTCGGACCTTAAGTGGACGTCCAACGGACATTCGGTAGCGCGACATTTGGACCAAAATAGGATGTTCCTTGGACGAAAACTAACCTCCCTAAAGTCCGTGAAGGACATCCTTGTGCTATTAGGGATGTATCTATGTAGGTATAGAGTCTCTTTATTCTATTATATTCTACTCTATTTCAAACCTATTCTATATAAGTATCTACACATTACACCTATTATCATCATCATCATTCTCTTTGCCTTATCCCTATGCAGTGTCGGCTTCCCTAATTGCATTTCTCCACACAATTCTATCTTGAGTCATATCAATGCTAATCCCCTTTACCAACATGTCCTGCCTTATCGTCTTCTTTGGTCTTCCTCTCCTACTCCTTCCAGGAATCTGCACTTCAGCTATTCTTCGTATTGGGTGATTAACGTCTCGATGTTGAACATGACCAAACCATCTTAACCTATGCTCTCTCATTTTGGCATCAATTGGTGCCACACCTAGACTTCCCCTAATATACTCATTTCTAATTTTATTCTTCTTTGTCACTCCACTCATCCATCTAAGCATTCTCATTTCCACCACATGCATTCATTGTTCCGCTTTCTTTTTCACTGCCCAACATTCAGTTCCGTGCATCATAGCCGGTCTTATGGCTGTTTTATAGAATTTTCCCTTCAGCTTCATTGGAATTTTTCTGTCACACAACACACCACTCGCTTCTTTCCACTTCATCCATCCAGCCCTAATTCTACTGCATGCATCTCCATCTATTTCTCCATTACTCTGTAATACCCATCCTAGGTACTTAAAACTATTGCTTTTCACCATCATTTCACCTATTATATTATATTTTACTTTATTCTATACTATATATCTATTCTAATCTATCTATATATTTCATTTAATCTGTTACATTCTACTCTATTCTGTTTTAAATCAAATACTTTATTAGTAAGTATCTACATATATATTACATCTATTCTATTATATTCTACTCTATTCTATTTCAAGTTTATTCTATACTATATATCTATTCTAATCTATCTCTCTATTTTATTTATTTTATTAATCTGTTCTATTCTATTCTGTTTCAAATCAAACACTTTACTCAAACAAAGAAACAAACGACATTCAAAAGCTTCTAATAAAAAAATCATTGCATTGGTACTACTGAAAATATTGACATTTTTACAACATTTATTCTAAGTTCCTTCAATTTTTTTGAGGACAAGAAAATTTTGCTTTCAAGAAATTCACGAATTTATTGACGTCAAGTTAATAACGAACAAATATGGATGTCAAATTGTGCTTTGAGAACACGTCAAATTTGGCCTTGAATAACTTGGTCAATTTATTGTTCAATTTATTGTTGATGTAAAGTGCACTTAAAGTGGACTTAATTTCTACCGAAAAATTAGGAGAAAGTGCACTTTACATCAACAATAAATTGAACAATAAATTGACCAAGTTATTCAAGGCCAAATTTGACGTGTTCTCAAAGCACAATTTGACATCCATATTTGTTCGTTATTAACTTGACGTCAATAAATTCGTGAATTTCTTGAAAGCAAAATTTTCTTGTCCTCAAAAAAATTGAAGGAACTTGGAATAAATGTTGTAAAAATGTCAATATTTTCAGTAGTACCAATGCAATGATTTTTTTATTAGAAGCTTTTGAATGTCGTTAGTTTCTTTGTTTGAGTAAAGTGTTTGATTTGAAACAGAATAGAATAGAACAGATTAATAAAATAGAGAGATAGATTAGAATAGATATATAGTATAGAATAAACTTGAAATAGAATAGAGTAGAATATAATAGAATAGATGTAATATATATGTAGATACTTACTAATAAAGTATTTGATTTAAAACAGAATAGAGTAGAATGTAACAGATTAAATGAAATATATAGATAGATTAGAATAGATATATAGTATAGAATAAAGTAGAATATAATATAATAGGTGAAATGATTGTGAAAAGCAATAGTTTTAAGTACCTACTATCGGTATTACAGAGTAATGGAGAAATAGATGGAGATGCATGCAGTAGAATTAGGGCTGGATGGATGAAGTGGAAAGAAGCGAGTGGTGTGTTGTGTGACAGAAAAATTCCAATGAAGCTGAAGGGAAAATTCTATAAAACAGCCATAAGACCGGCTATGATGCACGGAACTGAATGTTGGGCAGTGAGAAAGAAAGCGGAACAACGAATGCATGTGGTGGAAATGAGAATGCTTAGATGGATGAGTGGAGTGACAAAGAAGGATAAAATTAGAAATAAGTATATTAGGGGAAGTCTAGGTGTGGCACCAATTGATGCCAAAATGAGAGAGCATAGGTTAAGATGGTTTGGTCATGTTCAACATCGAGACGTTAATCACCCAATACGAAGAATAGCTGAAGTGCAGATTCCTGGAAGGAGTAGGAGAGGAAGACCAAAGAAGACGATAAGGCAGGACATGTTGGTAAAGGGGATTAACATTGATATGACTCAAGATAGAATTGTGTGGAGAAATGCAATTAGGGAAGCCGACACTGCATAGGGATAAGGCAAAGAGAATGATGATAATAGGTGTAATGTGTAGATACTTATATAGAATAGGTTTGAAATAGAGTAGAATATAATAGAATAAAGAGACTATATACATCCCTAATAGCACAAGGATGTCCTTCACGGACTTTAGGGAGGTCCGTTTTCGTCCAAGGAACGTCCTATTTTGGTCCAAATGTCGTGCTACCGAATGTCTGTTGGACGATATTTAGACCTGTGGAGAATGTATTGTGGGAAATAAAAAATAAATTTTTAAGGAACTTATATTACATCTTATATTAAATTACAATTATTGGATATTACATTATTTACATTAAATTACAATACACTTCTCCAAGAAATTAACGCACCACCTTAAAAATAGGGCATTTTTGATGTCTCGAATTTTCTAAACCTGTTGTCCCATCTGAATGATTTTTTTATAATATAGCCTAGGCTATAGGTTACATCCTTAAGCTTGTCATGCACTGGGAGCTATACTGTAATATATGTATATTATATCATATCGCTCTCTATAGTAATGAGTGAGCCTGCAGACAGGGAACTAATGGTTCCGTATGTGCAGGCTCACTCATTACTCATTACTATAGAGAGCGATGTGATATATATTATAGTATAGCTCCCCATGCATGACAAGCATAAGGCAGTAACCTATAGCCTCAGGCTATATTATTATAAAAAAATCACTTAGATGGGACAACAGGTTTAGGAAATTCGAGACATCAAAAATGCCCTATTTTTAAGGTGGTGCGTAATGCACTGTATATATAGGTAAACTTATATACAGGCTGTAACAAAAATAAAATTTTTGTGTTTATTTAGTTGGCTATCTATTATAGTGTACAATCATCTAGAATATTTTGAACAAACTAAAAACACGAATATATCATCGAAAAATTAATAAAAAGGTCTTAAAATGCTTGGTTAGATATTAAGATCTAGTTAAAAAGAAACCAAAAACTGGATATTTTCTACAGAACGTAGATTATGAATTTTTAAGCCAGCTAATCCCATTTATTATACAGGGTGTCCCGAAAAGATTGGTCGTAAATTAAATCACATATTCTGGGACCAAAAATAATTTGAATGAACCTAACTTACCTTAGTACAAATATGCACACAAAAAAAGTTACAGCCCTTTGAACATACAAAATAAAAATTGATTTTTTC
The DNA here is from genome assembly GCF_917563875.1 of Diabrotica virgifera virgifera. Taxonomy (NCBI): domain Eukaryota; kingdom Metazoa; phylum Arthropoda; class Insecta; order Coleoptera; family Chrysomelidae; genus Diabrotica; species Diabrotica virgifera. Next base: position 180,200,508 of record NC_065443.1, on the reverse strand, counting down.
GAATATATCGAAAACTATTAAAGATTTTTTATTGAAAATGGACATGAAGCAATATTATTGCAGTAACATCTTAAAGAAAAATTATAGTGAAATTTGTGCACCCCATAAAAATTTTATGGGGGTTTTGTTCCCTTTAACCCCCCCAAACTTTTGGGTACGTTCCAATTAAATTATTTCTGCGGTACCATTAGTTAAACACTGTGTTTTTAAAACTTTTTTACCTCTTTCTATTTTTTCGATAAAGCTCTCTTTATCAAGATATGGCTTCTTTTTAAAATGGTTCAAAATATACCTAAAAATGTAAATCATTAATAAATTTTCATATTATTAGTCTTTACAATCGTACTTAACCATATACAAATATGTGGTGGATTTGACAAATATTCAAAATATCACGATAAAAACTGACTTCAAAAAAGTACTAAGAGGCAAAAAAGTTTTAAAAACATTGTGTTAATAGTACCACAATAATAATTCAATTGTAACTTACACAAAAGTTTGGGGGGGTTTAAACGAACAAAACCCCCATAAAATTTGTATGGGGTGTCGGGTGTCCAAATTTCACTATACAGTGGAACCTTAATTATCTGTCTCTCTATTAACTGTCACCTCTGTTAACCGTTTTGTAAGAGAGACTAAAAACTTTTTTTACAGTCACCTCCTGTTTTCATATGATATTTTTTGACATGTTTTGTAGTAAATTCAATTATCTATTTACTACAAAACATGTCAAAATTTACATGTGAAAACAGAGATGACCCTAAAAATGGTTTTTCGTCTCCTACAAAATTCATGAAAAAGCAGATAGGAGGTATTGTCACATCACCGACAATATACCAGAAGTATATGTGGCCATACCAAATAATACATCCTTGATAAATATAAACATTTTTATTGCACAAAATCTTGTCATATATTTTTTTCCATAATCATCACTACGATGATGATTCGTTTGTATTGAATTGTACATTGCAATTCTCTGATGTTTGGGAAAAAGGGCTTAAGTCAGAATTGCACATCGATAATGTTTAGATGATTTCTGGACCAGAAAAATCGGCTCTTTTTATTGGTACATACAGTTTAAGTCTGCAACACTTTTTTTATGGTCCAGAAATCATCAAAACATTATTGATGTGCAATTCTGACTTAAGCCCTTTTTGCCAAACATCAGAGAATTACAATCTGGTCATAACTGACCAATGAGCAATTTTAATTTAACCTAAATTACTACTGTTCCTTAAAATGAAGAGCTTACCCCATAGCGTCTCTTATCTAATCTAACAAGATCGTGCACTATTCTAACATACACAGGCACACAAGCACTACGCTCTGCTTTTCACTATCACTTATCACTCAAACTAGTTCAAAAGGCTTTGTCCTCTTCAATCTTCTAGTTTGTCCAGTAGTAGATATGAGGAGCTGGATTTCCTCAATATTCTCATACTTATGAAGTTGTTGTTGCTCATGACTTCCTGCTATCTTCTTGATGACTATATTATCCAGGTTCCATTCCTAGGTCTTGATATTTGTTTATAAAGTAATATCTTATTATGCATCGACAATGTGGAGTTTCTTCCAACTAGTCAATACACTTTTTATAGGTATCTTTCTTTTGCCTTTCATAGCCACAACAAGGCTATAATACGTTTCCTTCCTGGTTGTTTTGTAGACCACTTTCAGCTGATTCTAAAAAATTAAAATGAATGGTAATTTTTCTATTCTTTACAATTAAAAATCAAAATAAATAGGTACTACTATTTACAGGTAATAATATGCATAAATAATTCGTTTCCTAAAGAATACAGAAAATTGAAAACGTTTTTATAATACTTACATAATTGTTTAAACAAAAGAGACCCAGCCAGAGCAAAACGCAAAACTAACAGACAGAACTGCAAAAAAAGCCACTAATTTCCATTTTTCCACCCCCTTATCTTATATGCATTTTCCAATCAAAATTTTTAGGTTGTCATGAACATGAAAGACTCAACCTCAACAAATAATAATAAACAAAAAGCTCTACTTCCACTTCCCGCCAAATGGACACAGGTTGGTGACACTGAATTCACGCCGAATAAAATGAAAAAATAGAACAATTTTCTTTTTCGTCAATTTCTTCACGTGAAGTTTATAACGAACAAACTTAGATGTCAAAGTGTGCTTTTACACGTCAAATTTGGCCTTGAATAACTTGGTCAATTTCTTGTCCAATTTATTGTTGATGTAAAGTGGACTTTAAGTGCACTTTACATCAACAATAAATTGACCAAGTTATTCAAGGCCAAATTTGACGTGTTCTCAAAGCACAATTTGACATCCAAGTTTGTTCGTTATTAACTTGACGCCAATAAATTCGTGAATTTCTTGAAAGCAAAATTTTCTTGTCCTCAAAAAAATTGAAGGAACTTGGAATAAATGTTGTAAAAATGTCAATATTTTCAGTAGTACCAATGCAATGATTTTTTTATTAGAAGCTTTTGAATGTCGTTTGTTTCTTTGTTTGAGTAAAGTGTTTGATTTGAAACAGAATAGAATAGAACAGATTAATAAAATAAATAAAATAGAGAGATAGATTAGAATAGATATATAGTATAAAATAAACTGAAATAGAATAGAGTAGAATATAATAGAATAGATGTAATATATATGTAGATACTTACTAATAAAGTATTTGATTTAAAACAGAATAGAGTAGAATGTAACAGATTAAATGAAATATATAGATAGATTAGAATAGATATATAGTATAGAATAAAGTAAAATATAATATAATAGGTGAAATGATTGTGAAAAGCAATAGTTTTAAGTACCTAGGATCGGTATTACAGAGTAATGGAGAAATAGATGGAGATGCATGCAGTAGAATTAGGGCTGGATGGATGAAGTGGAAAGAAGCGAGTGGTGTGTTGTGACAGAAAAATTCCAATGAAGCTGAAGGGAAAATTCTATAAAACAGCCACAAGACCGGCTATGATGCGCGGAACTGAATGTTGGGCAGTGAAAAAGAAAGCGGAACAACGAATGCATGTGGTGGAAATGAGAATGCTTAGATGGATGAGTGGAGTGACAAAGAAGGATAAAATTAGATATGAGTATATTAGGGGAAGTCTAGGTGTGGCACCAATTGATGCCAAAATGAGAGAGCATAGGTTAAGATGGTTTGGTCATGTTCAACATCGAGACGTTAATCACCCAATACGAAGAATAGCTGAAGTGCAGATTCCTGGAAGGAGTAGGAGAGGAAGACCAAAGAAGACGATAAGGCAGGACATGTTGGTAAAGGGGATTAACATTGATATGACTCAAGATAGAATTGTGTGGAGAAATGCAATTAGGGAAGCCAACACTGCATAGGGATAAGGCAAAGAGAATGATGATGATGATAATAGGTGTAATGTGTAGATACTTATATAGAATAGGTTTGAAATAGAGTAGAATATAATAGAATAAAGATACTATATACCTACATCCCTAATAGCACAAGGATGTCCTTCACAGACTTTAGGGAGGTCCGTTTTCGTCCAAGGAACGTCCTATTTTGGTCCAAATGTCGCGCTACCGAATGTCTGTTGGACGTCCACTTAAGGTCCGAAGGGACGTACATTGGACCTTAATCGGACGTCCTAGGGGACGTAAATTGGACCTTAACAGGACGTCCTATTTTGGTCCAAATGCCACGTTGCCAAACGTCCAATGGACGTCCACCTAACGTCCGAGGGGACGTTCAGTGAATGTCAATTGGACCTTCATAGGATGTCCCAGTTTGGTCCAATGTCTTGCTGCCGAACGTCCATCTAACGTCCTGAGAGGACCTCCGGTGGACGTCTAGCATCGATATTTAGACCTGTGGAGAATGTATGGTGGGAAATAAAAAATATATTTTTAAGGAACTAATATTACATCTTATATTAAATTACAATTATTGGATATTACATTATTTACATTAAATTACAATACACTTCTCCAAGAAATTAACGCACTACCTTAAAAATAGGGCATTTTTGATGTCTCGAATTTTCTAAACCTGTTGTCTCATCTGAGTGATTTTTTATAATATAGCCTAGGCTATAGGTTACATCCTTAAGCTTGTCATGCACTGGTAGCTATACTGTAATATATGTATATTATATCATATCGCTCTCTATAGTAATGAGTGGGCCTGCAGACAGGGAACTAATGGTTCCGTATGTGCAGGCTCACTCATTACTATAGAGAGCGACGTGATATAATATATATTACAGTATAGCTCCCCGTGCATGACAAGCATAAGGCAGTAACCTATAGCCTCAGGCTATATTATTATAAAAAAATCACTTAGATGGGACAACAGGTTTAGGAAATTCGAGACATCAAAAATGCCCAATTTTTAAGGTGGTGCGTAATGCACTGTATATATAGGTAAACTTATATACAGGCTGTAACAAAAATAAAATTTTTGTGTTTATTTAGTTGGCTATCTATTATAGTGTACAATCATCTAGAATATTTTGCACAAACTAAAAACATGAATATATCATCGAAAAAATAATAAAAAGGTCTTAAAATGCTTGGTTAGATATTAAGATCTAGTTAAAAAGAAACCAAAAACTGTATATTTTCTACAGAACGTAGATTATGAATTTTTAAGCCAGCTAATCCCATTTATTATACAGGGTGTCCCGAAAAGATTGGTCGTAAATTAAATCACATATTCTGGGACCAAAAATAATTTGAATGAACCTAACTTACCTTAGTACAAATATGCACACAAAAAAAGTTACAGCCCTTTGAAGATACACAATGAAAATTCGATTTTTTCGAATATATCGAAAACTATTAAAGATTTTTTATTGAAAATGGACTGCAGTAACATCTTAAAGAAAAATTATAGTGAAATTTGTGCACCCCATAAAAATTTTATGGGGGTTTTGTTCCCTTTAACCCCCCCAAACTTTTGGGTACGTTCCAATTAAATTATTTCTGCGGTACCATTAGTTAAACACTGTGTTTTTAAAACTTTTTTACCTCTTTCTATTTTTTCGATAAAGCTCTTTTTATCAAGATATGGCTTCTTTTTAAAATGGTTCAAAATATACCTAAAAATGTAAATCATAAATAAATTTTCATATTATTAGTCTCTACAATCGTACTTAACCATATACAAATATGTGGTGGATTTGACAAATATTCAAAATATCACGATAAAAACTGACTTCAAAAAAGTACTAAGAGGCAAAAAAGTTTTAAAAACATTGTGTTTAATAGTACCACAATAATAATTCAATTGTAACTTACACAAAAGTTTGGGGGGGGGGGGGGGTTTAAACGAACAAAACCCCCATAAAATTTGTATGGGGTGTCGGGTGTCCAAATTTCACTATACAGTGGAACCTCGATTATCTGTCTCTCTATTAACTGTTAACCATTTTGTAAGAGAGACTAAAAACTTTTTTTACAGTCACCTCCTGTTTTCATATGATATTTTTTGACATGTTTTGTAGTAAATTCAATTATCTATTTACTACAAAACATGTCAAAATTTACATGTGAAAACAGATGACCCTAAAAATGGTTTTTCGTCTCCTACAAAATTCATGAAAAAGCAGATAGGAGGTATTGTCACATCACCGACGATATACCAGAAGTATATGTGGCCATACCAAATAATACATCCTTGATAAATATAAACATTTTTATTGCACAAAATATATATATTTCTATATATATATATATATATATTTTTTTCCATAATCATCACTACGATGATGATTCATTTGTATTGAATTGTACATTGCAATTCTCTGATGTTTGGGAAAAAGGGCTTAAGTCAGAATTGCACATCGATAATGTTTTGATGATTTCTGGACCAGAAAAATCGGCTCTTTTTATTGGTACATACAGTTTAAGTCTGCAACACTTTTTTTATGGTCCAGAAATCATCAAAACATTATTGATGTGCAATTCTGACTTCAGCCCTTTTTGCCAAACATCAGAGAATTACAATCTGGTCATAACTGACCAATGAGCAATTTTAATTTAACCTAAATTACTACTGTTCCTTAAAATGAAGAGCTTACCCTATAGCGTCTCTTATCTAATCTAACAAGATCGTGCACTATTCTAACATACACAGGCACACAAGCACTACGCTCTGCTTTTCACTATCACCTATCACTCAAACTAGTTCAAAAGGCTTTGTCCTCTTCAATCTTCTAGTTTGTCCAGTAGTAGATATCGAGGAGCTGGATTTCCTCAATATTCTCATACTTATGAAGTTGTTGTTGCTCATGACCTCCTGCTATCTTCTTGATGACTATATTATCCAGGTTCCATTCCTAGGTCTTGATATTTGTTTATAAAGTAATATCTTATTATGCATCGACAATGTGGAGTTTCTTCCAACTATTCAATACACTTTTTATAGGTATCTTTCTTTTGCCTTTCATAGCCACAACAAGGCTATAATACGTTTCCTTCCTGGTTTTTTTGTAGACCACTTTCAGCTGATTCTAAAAAATTAAAATGAATGGTAATTTTTCTATTCTTTACAATTAAAAATCAAAAGAAATAGGAAATAGGTACTACTATTTACAGGTAATAATATGCATAAATAATTCGTTTCCTAAAGAATACAGAAAATTGAAAACGTTTTTATAATACTTACATAATTGTTTAAACAAAAGAGACCCAGCCAGAGCAAAACTAACAGACAGAACTGCAAAAAAGCCACTAATTTCCATTTTCCCACCCCCTTATCTTATATGCATTTTCCAATCAAAATTTTTAGGTTGTCATGAACATGAAAGACTCAACCTCAACAAATAATAATAAACAAAAAGCTCTACAGCTCTACTTCCACTTCCCGCCAAATGGACACAGGTTGGTGACACTGAATTCACGCCAAATAAATGAAAAAATAGAACAATTTTCTTTTTCGTCAATTTCTTCACGTGAAGTTTATAACGAACAAACTTAGATGTCAAAGTGTGCTTTTACACGTCAAATTTGGCCTTGAATAACTTGGTCAATTTCTTGTCCAATTTATTGTTGATGTAAAGTGGACTGAAGTCTACCGAGACCTGTGCCAACTGGCAACACTGCCTGTCACTGTCATTTGTCATTGTTGGTGTGTAATCAAATGATGTCACCGTTTTTATTCTCCGTTTAATTTTTTGTAGTTTGTATAAGATAATTTAATTAAACAATAAGTGGTTCCAAATTCTAGTCAATTAAATGAACTTCATACCAACGCCATAATATTAACAAACATTATTATACTTGTCATATCTCATTTAAATGTTAAAACTAAGAATCATTTATTTTCTGGGTGATGAGTGCCAGTGAGACTATACCTATTCTGATAAATACAAGTGGCTCAGAACCTGAAACACACGGGGCCTTGTCAATAGTTTGTAGTGATAGTGAGGACGTTCAATTAGTCCCAGAAGTAGTATTTGAATCTACATTGGATTCACCTGGATTTCGAGAATCACAGCCTTTATTGGGAGGGCTTGATGTCTCTTATAATCAGTTCCCAGGTAAGTAACGGTTATATTTATACAATGATGTATGTATCATAATTATTTCTTTGTTCCATGAAATTGTTTTTTAAGAAACATTTTTGTAAATATCATACCTATGTATTGCTTTACCTACATACTCTAATTTTGTTTCAAAGATGGTGTATATTTTTAGATGATCCTGCATTTAGTGACTTGGTATGGCAAGCTGAAGCGGCTATTGATCATGGAATATTTCCTGAACGAATATCACAAGGTTCTAGTGGATCTTATTTTGTTAAAAACCAGTCTGGGGTAAGTTTCTAAATTATCTAATATATTTATGTACTGTAGTAGTGTTTGATCTAACATTTACTAATAAGTACTAACTGAACTGCTGAATGTAAAATACATTAGTCAGTTATTTTGTAAACTAAAAATCAATTTTTATCTCATAGATTACTGACCTTTATTGTATTTGTTTAAACAAACAGCAAAACATTGGTTTTTGTCTATTTGTAAACTGATGTGATATCCTCCTCCCAACCTCCTTGGTACTGCATTGGCTGTACACTTTGAATATTGTATAAGTATAAAGACTACTATAGTAGAGGTCGAAAATCCGAACTAATTGGTACAGGGGTAGTTCGAATTATCAAATTGTTTGGATTATCGAACATATCGCTTGGTGAGAACATTAGTGACGTAACTTCAAAAACGTTTTGTAGTAAAGTGACTTCAAAAACGTAGTTTGTAGTAAAGTGACTTGCGTCACTAATGCATGCAGAAGTGGAACTAAAAGTCAAAGAGTATTACTGACGTATCGAGACTTCCGTCATTAAAGCATAATATCAAGTTCAATATTAGGAGTATGTTTAATAGATTAAGTCACAATTGGTATTTTTTGAGTTACGTCACTAATGTTCTCAGCGAGCGATATGTTCAAAATACATACAAAGCTCATAAACATAGTACATATGTACATACGTTTTAGTTACAACGAATAAAACGCCTGCATAATAAACAAATATATTGTATGTATTTCTGCATAAACAAAACAAAAATCCGCGGCCATATTTTGCTCATATTGTCATATTAAATCCAAAAATTCGGTCTGCGATAATATTTTTTAATTTTATAATTTTTGTTTGCGTTCGGATTAGTGAACGTTTGGATTACCAGGGTTCGGATTATCAACGCTCTACTGTACTTTATTTATTTATTAACGGTATCCATTTACAGTTTTAACAAAGTTTTGACAAAGCTACAGCTTAATAATAAATGTTTAAAATATCAAACAGCTCTGAGTAATAAACTATAACAAATTTTAATACAGCTACCAAGGATAGACTAGGGTTGACATGTAAAAGAGATCACTTATTATAAGATACATTTTAATTGTTTTTTAAATAAACTAATTTTAGAGTCAAAAATATCCATTTGTCTTGGCAGGCTATTGGCACTCTGAACCAATCGTGTAGTTGGTTCATTTGTAAATAATTTATACCACAAATTAGTGTGGTGAAATGGCACTGAAAAGATTTCTGATTGTCTGTTGTTTCTACAAGGAACTTTAAGATTAATAAGGGATAACAATTCAGGACAATCTACAATAGCATTAATAACTTTGTGTAGAAAACATAAATCTATCAATGTCCTCATTAACTCAAGTGTTGATAAATTTGGGCTATCTCTTACCCACTGATAGTCATATTCCTCTCTCCCGTATCTACTCTTATAAGCTGCTATCATCAAACAGTTGTATGTATCTTGCTAGTATCTCCTGGGAGAATGTTTTAGGTATTTGCAGTGATATTAACGAGGCCACGGAACTGTTCTACTCCATATTGCAGTTTGGCATCCATTGTTCAATACCACGTGTAAGATTAAAAAATCCCAAATTTCCTCGTTGGATGACTAATGACCTAAAATCATTAATATTTAGGAAAAAAATTGCTCATAAGATATATAAACAAACAAATTCTTGGGACGATTATCTACTTTTCTCTTCCTTGAGAACCAAATGCAAAGAATTAAGCAGGTCATGTCATGATATTTATATAAGTCAAACTGAATCTAGAATTAGTTCAAACGTAAAGCACTTTTGGAAGTTTGTTAACAGCAAACGCAAAAATAATGGTCTACCAAACACTATGTTTCTTGGAAACACAGTGCTTAATAATGGTGCGGATATTGTTAATAATTTTGCGCAATGCTTTCAAAATATTTACAGAGTAAATGATGATTTAATACAGCCCACCTTAGAATATGAAAAAACAGTGAGTCTAAATTCTTGTAATGTATCTATTGAAATCATATTTGAAAAATTAGCCAATTTAGACATTTTTAAAGGCTCTGGACCAGATGGAATTCCACCCATACTATTAAAAAATTGTAGATGTACTTTAACCCGTCCCTTATATTTTCTGTTTTCTCATTCACTTGATTCAGGTATTTGTCCAAGTTTGTGGAAATCTAGTTTTATTGTTCCTATTCATAAATCAGGTGACAGGAGTAATATAGCTAACTACAAACCAATAAGCATTCTTTCTTCTATTCCTAAAATTCTAGAGAGTATAATATGCGACTCTATTAAAACACCTTTATGCAATGTACTAATTGAAGAGCAACATGGTTTTCTTTCAGGTAGATCAACTTCTACAAATCTTTTACTTTTCACGCAATACATATCTGATGCTTTGGAAAGGAGACTACAGGCGGATGCTATTTATACAGATTTCTCCAAAGCTTTTCACACTGTGAATCATAAATTGTTGTGTAACAAGCTTAAAGCTATTGGATTTACGGGCAATCTGTATAAATGGTTATGTAGTTACCTAACTAGCAGAATACAACTTGTTAAAATTAAACACTTTCAATCTAGTGAAATTTCCATAACATCTGGTGTTCCACAAGGAAGCCACTTAGGGCCTTTCCTTTTTAATATATTTGTTAATGATATTAAATCTCAAATTAACTCTAAATTTCTGCTATTTGCTGATGATTTAAAAATCTATAGAATTATCGAATCCATCTCAGATTGTGAAAAACTTCAAGATGATATTAACAAAATTATGGCATGGTGCAATTGGAACCAAATGAGCATTAATGTTGGAAAATGTCACTTTATTAGTTTCTGTAGAAGAATTAACAACCTCTTTTATAATTACAAATTAGCTGAAGAGCCACTGAAGGCTGTATCAACTATCAACTGTAAGAGATCTAGGTGATCATTTAGATTCCAAACTAAATTTTTGCGCTCATTTTGATTATGTGAATACCCAGGCATTTAAAATGTTAGGCTTCATTATTAGAACTTCTAGATGTTTGCATAACATTAATTCCATCAGACTGATTTACATTTCCCTAGTTAGATCTGTTCTTGAGTATTGCTCAGTTGTTTGGTCATCCACTTATGAAGTCCATATAGCCAAGCTTGAAAAAGTCCAAAATAAATTCATTAGGTACTTAAGTTTTAAATTACACAAACCTTTAAGTGACCATTCCTACTCAGAAATTAGAAATAAATTAAACCTTCCTTGGCTATCTTCCAGACGGATGTATGCTGATGTTTTGTTTCTTCATAAAATACTGAATTCAAAAATTAATTGCAATGATTTACTGTCTCTAATTGACTTTAATGTTCCCTCTAGAGTTACTAGAACATAGCAAAATTTTGCAATTAAATTTCATCGCTGCAACTTTGGTAGGCATTCTCCGCTGAGTAGAATCATTCTAAATGGAAATAGAATAGACCTGGATTTGTTGCTGTGCGCTTGGGAAAATGTTTGTAGACAGTGTTTAAAAAAAATTTTGTAATCTTATGTGATTTATATTTGTTATTTACTTTGTATTATTTTAATATTTGATTTTTCTATATAGCTGCATCGCCAATTTTTGTCATACATATCGTCGGTATTCTGCGAAAACCAGGTAAATGTCAAAATACCGAAATGGAGAAAAAATGTTTTTAAAGTTTAGTGCTTTATTTTGAATTAAGCGGACCAGTTGTGTTTGATATTCGATATGCTAGTGAAATATGCATATATCAGAAATAATATTCTATCATTAGTTTGAGCAAGTTAAGAGACCTAGCTGATTAAACCTAAATTTAAGATCGAGGTGCGATCACTTACCGGGTTTTACCTGTAAATCAAAATAAATCACACTGTATTAAAGACATTTATCATATTTTTACTGAATATGGTAGATATACAGCAGTAGAAATATATTGTTGTCCGGCAATATATATATATATATATATATATATATATATATATATATATATATATATATATAGTTTTATTGATGTTCTTGAACCATACTAATTATATATAATATATATTTGTTTTTCTTGGGTTTAGGTTCAGAGATTATGTTTTAAATTTGGAACTAGATTTTATTGTTCATTTACAATCAACGTTTCGGCAGAAACTCTTGCCTTTGTCAAGATTGATTTCTAAAAATTTTTACAAATGAAAAACAATACATTATTTTAGAACAATATTAAAACTTACCAAACACGTAAAACGACACACTAACGACGATGAACAGATACAAATTAAAAATTGAGATATCAACACTCAATTTTTAATTTGTATCTGTTCATCGTCGTTAGTGTGTCGTTTTACGTGTTTGGTAAGTTTTAATATTGTTCTAAAATAATGTATTGTTTTTCATTTGTAAAAATTTTTAGAAATCAATCTTGACAAAGGCAAGAGTTTCTGCCGAAACGTTGATTGTAAATGAACAATAAAATCTAGTTCCAAATTTAAAACATAATCTCTGAACCTAAACCCAAGAAAAACAAATATATATTATATATATATATATATATATATATATATATATATATATATATATATATATATATATATATATATATATATATATATATATGCGCTTAGTTGGTTTTACATGCAACATAACTTTGATTTTATGGAAATAAGTAGCGATATATTGTTTTATTTGAAAATGAAAAGTTGGTTAGGTGTAACTTATTTGTTTATTACACAAATTATCTGCTGAATGGTAAGTCGTATCATTTATTGGGTTTTACCTGCATCTAGAGCGTAAAAGGCTGAGAATTTTGGTACACTTAACTCAATATTTTAAAATTTGTAATTTACCTGGTTTTCGCAGTATACCGACGATATTTATCTTTATATTTATTGTATCACTAGATAATTATAATATTTTGTGTATATATTAAATTGGGTGGTATCCCGTTAATAAATAAATAAATAAATAAATAAATAAAAAATAAATGATGGGGACCATACAACTGATCCAAACTCTACAATGGGCCTAACAAGACCACAATAAAGTCTTCTAAAAGTGAATAAAGACAGGTCTACAGATGTGCGTTGGATAAATCCCAGTACAGTGGAACCCCGATAAGTCGGCCTCCAATAACCTGGAAGTCCGGCTAACCCGGACCAATTTCCATCAGCAAAATTGACAAAACATTTTTTTCACTTTGACCAAGAAATTTGTTTTTTACCAAGAAATAAACAATACTGTATACAACTGTACGTAATTTAGATGTACTGTGTATATCTATTTCATATTTTTGCAATTATAATTGAGTTTATCTGTAAGTATACCGTATTCCGTATTTTATTAATTTTTACCATATTCTCCGGCTAACCTGGATTTTCGATAAACCGGATCGGCCACAGTCCCAATTAATCTAATTTATCGATTGCCCTGTTTGTTACTTGATTGATATGCCTTGAAAAAGATAGTTTTTTATCTAACCAGATTCCCAAATCTGATACTTCATTTTTTGAGACTAATGGCAAGTTATTTATATAATGTGTGCATGTTTGTGTTTTATTGGCACTGGTTTAAGCAACCAACTGGCCAGTCAATGTGTTTTGAATTCTCTCTTTTACAAAATATATGCTTAGTATCTAAATTTAAAACTTAACTACTACTACTAAGTTTTTACTCTGTTTTTTTTTATTATATTTTTTTAACAATTTTTTGAAGTGAAAACTTCTTTAGGCACGTTGTGCACTTTTTGGATAGGGGAAAAAGCACTGAAGTCGCAACCGTCATCGCGACCGTCATTGTGACCATCATCGCTTATGCTATTATTGTATTATTGCTATTATGTGTATGTATATATAAATTGTGTAGAGGTATTTAAATTTAAAATTAATGTAAAAGATATTTTAACATGGGGAAAAAGGATTACCCGTGTTGAGCTGCCCCCCCCCCCCACTTGCAAAAATTAAAAAACAAATAGCCCTGATTTATGAGCTATTTATGAGCTCTCATATTCCGCAAACTAAAAATTTTGAGCTCGTTCCACTGAGCAGGAATTTAATACCCTAGTGGGGGGGGGCTGAGTCAGCCCCCCCCCCACTACTTAAAAATAGGAATATTGAATCGGTTTTTGCGGCAGAATTACGAGCTATTTATGAGCTCTTGAAATTATATAGTTTCGATTTTTGAGCTCATCCCCTTCACCCCCAAACAACCCTTTAATTGATTTAACTTAAGAGAAAGATGCTGAGAAAACTTAAAATATATCGTATTGCGGATATAATTCCTATAGCTTATATACTCTAAGAATAAACTATTAAATCAAGGGCATTTCGATTATTGAGCTACAACCCCTTCGCAAGAAAACCACCCTATCTTCCCGGCTTAAGAGGAAGTTGTACTTAAAATGCGTTAAACTAATTATTTGGCGACTACATATCATTTAATAATTTATAAGCTTCCAAATTACGCGCATTTAGATCAGTAAATTGCAATTTATTTTGTATAGTGCAGTCACTGAAGGTAAAAATCAACGATTACCTTCAAGTTCGGTGAACCTTCATCGATTTTCACGAAAATTGGTCAGTGGTTAGAGGATACGTCAAGAAACAAAGGTGACATGGTACCACCTTGCGCCTTTACCCTGAGGGTGGATACCGCCCCTTCTCCGGGGTGAAAATTATTTTATAAAAAATAACTGCACAAATCAATAAAAGAACAAATTAAAAGCAAAATTTATTATATAAAGTTAATAAAATAAGTCAATACTTTTTAAGTTATGAAAGATCAAAGATTTTAATTATTTGTGAAAAAAATGCATGTTTTGAAGAGGTTTTTTGTAAATCACTGAAAAACTGTAAATTTTTATAAAAAAATTAATAGTAGTTTAATTCGTATAGCTTATATTCTAAGAATAAACTCTTAAATCACGCACCTTTCGATTATATAGCTACAACCCCTTCGCAAGAAAACGACCCCATTTTCCCGGCTTAAGAGAGAGTTGTTCTTAAAATAATTTAAATTGATTATTTGGCGACTACATATCGTTTAATAATTTATTAGCTTGCAAAATATCCGCATCTCAATTATTGAATTGCCATTTTCTTTCTATAGTGCAGTCACTGAAGGTAAAAATCAACTATTACCTTCGATTTCGGTAAATCTCCATTTATTTTCACGAATTGACAATAACAACTTGGGGTTTTAGCCTGGGGTATATGTCACCCCTTCTCGGGAGTGAAAATTACTTTATTAAAAATAACCCCACGAATCGAGAGAGGGACAAATTGTAAGCAAAATTTGTTACATAATGTGATTAAAATAAATCAATACTTTTTGAGTTATTAAAGATCAAATATTTTAATTTTTGGAAAGAAAATGCATGCTTTAGAGCGATTTTTCATAAATGACTCAAAAACTGTAAGTTTTTACAAAAAAGTTTTCATCACTAAAATTGAAGCTAATAAAAAATATAATAAATTGCTTACTTGAAAAACCTTTAATGTTAATTTAAAGTAAGTTATTGGTAATTAAATGTATATTTTTTCCGCGACTGTTCAAATCTAAGGGTTCAAGCTTAAATAACGGGAAAAAGATGCAATTTATAACACTTAGGTACTAAATACTTGTCAAAGTACTTAGAAATACCCATCAAAAATAAGATCCAGAAAAAGTTGATAGTATCAAAATCCGCTCACCAATTTTCGTGAAAATGAATGGAGATTTACCGAAATCGAAGGTCATAGTTGATTTTTACCTTCAGTGACTGCACTATAGAAAGAAAATGGCAATTCAATCATTGAGATGCATATATTTTGCGAGCTCATAAATTATTAAACAATATATAGTCGACAAATAATTAATTTAAATTATTTTAAGTACAACCCTCTCTTAAGCCGGGAATATGGGATGGTTTTCTTGCGAAGGGGTTGTATTTCAATAATCGAAAGGCGCGTGATTTTAGAGATTATTCTTAGAATATAAGCTATACGAATTAAACTACTATTAACTTTTTTGTAAAAACTTACAGTTTTTCAGTGATTTACAAAAAACCTCTTCAAAACATGCATTTTTTTTCACAAATAATTAAAATCTTTGATCTTTAATAACTTAAAAAGTATTGACTCCTTTTATTAACTTTATATAATAAATTTTGCATTTAATTTGTTCATTTATTGATTTGTGCAGTTATTTTTTATAAAATAATTTTCACCCCGGAGAAGGGGCGGTATCCACCCTCAGGGTAAAGGCGCAAGGTGGTACCATGTCACCTTTGTTTCTTGACGTATCCTCTAACCACTGACCAATTTTCGTGAAAATCGATAAAGGTTCACCGAAATTGAAGGTAATCGTTAATTTTTACCTTCAGTGACTGCACTATACAAAATAAATTGCAATTTACTGATCTAAATGCGCGTAATTTGGGAGCTTATAAATTATTAAATGATATGTAGTCGCCAAATAATTAGTTTAACGCATTTTAAGTACAACTTTCTCTTAAGCGGGGAAGAGCGTGGTTTTCTTGCGAAGGGGTTGTAGCTCAATAATCGAAATGCCCTTGATTTAATAGTTTATTCTTAGAGTATATAAGCTATAGGAATTATATCCGCAATACGATATATTTTAAGTTTTCTCAGCATCTTTCTCTTAAGTTAAATCAATTAAAGGGTTGTTTGGGGGTGAAGGGGATGAGCTCAAAAATCGAAACTATATAATTTAAAGAGCTCATAAATAGCTCGTAATTCTGCCGCAAAAACCGATTCAATATTCCTATTTTTAAGTAGTGGGGGGGGGGGGCTGACTCAGCCCCACCCCCCCACTAGGGTATTAAATTCCTGCTCAGTGGAACGAGCTCAAAATTTTTAGTTTGCGGAATATGAGAGCTCATAAATAGCTCATAAATCAGGGCTATTTGTTTTTTAATTTTTGCAAGTGGGGGGGGGGGCAGCTCAACACGGGTAAAAGGATTTATTTCGCGACCGTCATCTCTTCAGCTAAATAAATTTTGTAGGTATATACTAGGGTGGGTCGGTTCTCTAGTTTTTTTATGCCTGTAGTGAAGAAAGTGGCCAAATGATCTAGAATGAATAGTGATATTTTTATTTTTTTTATTTTAATATTTAGCTCTCCGCCTGACCCCTAAAGAAATTAAAAATTTAATTCTTACATCAATGAAACCTGATGCTTCAAACGACTAAAAATAGCTTCAAATGCACTTAAAAAATATTTATTTAATTTAAACAACCTTAAACCCCACTGCCAGGTAAATTTGTCCAGGTCCAGAAGGACCCCTAATACCCCTAAGCACTCTGCGCCTACACCGCCTACCTTTGACTGAAATAAACCGAACTAGATTATCGAGTAGAAAAGGAGCAATGATCGCTAGTGCAGTTCTTGAAGATATTGGATTGATATGTAATAGACAAGTGTAAATTAGATCGACAAAGAAAAAGGCAACGACTTGATTTACAAAAAAAAAACATAAAGGATAATGCTAGTCTGCAAGCTCTCTATTTTGATGGTCGCAAAAATCAAACCCTTCACATTCAAGAGCAGGGAGAATCGTCATCTAGAAAAACCACTGTCGAAGTCAAAAATATGTCAACTACATACAAACGAATTGCCACTGCGACATTTGGTTTGATATCTGGGCGGAAATACCACAGGACCTCTATCATTCTGGTGTTCTATCGGCAAAATTATTGTGAGCGACAATCGCTTTATGAGCGATTACCTGTTTTGTCTACGAAAAATTCAAAGTTGAGTTGCCTGAGGTAAATTTAAAGGAACTAAGCAGCAATCAAAAATATTTATACCAGATGTGCACTGCCATATCTTCCGAAAACTGTCCAAATAATTTAGTTAATAACCTTCCTGGCAAATTATCTCATGGAAGATGGGCTACGGCGAATCGTATCTTGAGGACTTACATTGCAGTAAAGAATCCGCCACCTAGTTTAACAATTTTAACAGAGTATATTCTGCGAGTATATGCTAAGGTTTGGTTTTTAATAAAAACTGTACCAGTGTGTACATTTGGAACTCTTCACTTTTGAAAGCTAATTGAATATTCCAGATATTGTAAGTGATGAACTAAAAGCTGTAGTTGACACTGATCCAACAAAATGGCTTTTATGGCCATCCTGAAAATATTTTACTAACGATATAAGAAAATTAGGATACAAAAGGATATTAAGTGCAGAACGAAAGCGAAATAAAATCTTTTAAATTTAAATAACACTGCGAGAAAATTGGAAATTCCCAAATTCAATAATTTTGAAGCGGAATCCTAGATTGATTGAATAAATTGGCAAGGGTTCAGATAATCGGAGCCGCTAATGACGAAAAATCTGCCTGATGAAGACATTCAAGAATTTATTAAAACTGGTAATTATCCAGAAGTAGATTTTTTGAAGTTATCCTGCCATACACAGGCTGGTCAAAGAGGTGTCAAATTAGTGACGGAGGCATCTTTGGCCGTATGTGGGTTTACTAATAGGGATGGTTGGATACATACAACTATAGCATCTATGGTTTGTTTTTAAACCAAGAGGAGTGATTCAAATTTACCGCGCTGTAATGCTTGTTTGTAATTGGTCCAACCACAAGCAAGTTTACTCCACTGTTATAAAATTTTGACTAATGACATTTATCAAGTTTTGACACTTTTGGCATTTCATAGGTTAATTCAGTTATATCGGCGATTTTTGTGTTTTCTGTGTTGTTTATTTAATTTTTAGATTTTTAGTCTGATTTGATATAAAAAGCAGTCGTTTTTAGAACTCTTCAGCGACGTATTAATATAATATAATATTTATGGATTACCGTTGAGGGCCGACATGATCAACCAAAAAAGAAGATGTATTTAGTTATTTTTCTAGTTACTTTCTTGGGTGTGAATCTGTCTTTTTAGTTTACTCCTCCTGATTAAAAAATAAACCATAGAAGCAACATGCCAAAGTTTAATAGCAAATCAGACTATGAAGTAGGAAATTAAAAATTGCTCATATGGTTGGGTGTATGGGTGGGCAGGGATGAAACTCGATGGCAGCTACCTCCCCGTGGTGAATTCTAGGTTATTTTGTATATTTTAAACTCTTCGTTGTATTTTTATGACTTTTCATAAAATAATTATTTTCGGATTAACTTTCACAAGAAATAATAATTTTAGTTTTGAACGTTTTGCAACGTGAATTATATGGCTTCCACCAAAAGAAAATTTTTAAGTTTGAAAGAAAAAGTCGATGTGGTTCATTATGGGGAGACGGATAAGTTAAGTGTTAGACAGTTAGCAGAAATATTTTGGAAATCTGGAAGCTAAAAGAAATTTTTTGAAAACCGAGGGTGCTGCATTAGACCTATAATTGTTTTCGATTGGTTTTGTAAAGTACGGTCTCAAAATATTCCTGTTTCTGGTAAAATCATTCAAGAAAAGGCATTAGAAGTTGCAAGGGAACCAAGTGTTGATATGAAAGCTTCTGGTGGATGACTCGAGAAATATTGTAAACGACACAATTACTCACTTTAATCAAAGTACATTAAGCATACAGCACATAGAGCATTAGCCAAGAAAACTTATACTTTTCCTGAAAGGAAAAAAGTGCATTGGAGGTGAGGCTTCTAAAGATAGGATCACAATTCTATTTTGCACCAATATGATGGAAGACAAAGAAAGGCCACTGGTAACCAAGAAAAGTAAAAACCCTCGTTGGTCCAAGGGTTCACACGCAGAACAATTGGAATCAGTGGATGCCTAGGAAAATCATGACAAACTGGCTAAATCTAAAAGTTCAGTCGAGTATTCTTCTATCAGTTTGAGGATTTCCGTTGGTATTTCATCTGGACCTGGGGCTTTACCGTTTTTCGTTCTTTTTAGTGCGTACATTACTTCCTCTTCCGTTATTTCTGGACCTTCGTCTCCTTGTATGTTACTTAGTTCAGATCGTTGTCTATCTGCAAAGAGTTCTTCAACATAGTTTTTCCATGTCTTCAACTGTTCTTCTAGTTCTGTTATTATGTTTCCGTTGACATTATACAGGGTATTTGGCTGCTTACGTTTTTGTGTACCTGCAAGTTCTTTCACTTTTTTATGTACATTAAAAATATCATGTTTTGTCTGCAATTGCTTTATTTCTTCACATTTTCTATTATGAAAATCTTCCTTTGCTATTCTGATTTCTTTTTTGATTTCTTTCTGTATTTGTTTATACCTTTGTTCGTTTTTTTCCTTTCATTATTCTCCAATTGTCCATGAGAAGAAGGATTTTATCAGTCATCCATCTTTGCTTTATTTTTGGGTTTTCTTTAGTCAGAATTTTCTTCGCAGGACTTGTTAACGCCATTTTTACGTTTTGCCATTTTTTATCTATGTTGTTCGTTGGCTGAGATGTTTCTTTTTCATGAAGTATTTTCAAATTATTATTAATACATCTTTAAGCCTTAACGGATTTTAAGTCTTCTCTTTGGTAAGTTGAAGAATGTATTAGATACAATCTCCTGACAGAATTGAAGCAGTCTGTCACCTTGTTCATTTCTTTTACCGAGTCCGTATTCTCCTACATTTTTGCCACTTTTTCCTTCACCAATTTTTGAGTTAAAATCACCTAGAATTACGGTGATGTCTCGTGGTCTCGTCGATTTTAATACTTGATTGATTTCTTCGTAGAATTGTTTAATTTCGTCCTCGGATTTATCTGCAGTAGGTGCATAGATTTGTATGATATTTAGTTTACTTGTGTTTGTTTGTAGTTGGAGAAATAATAGCCGATCTGATACTGGAGTAAAATTAATGACCGACTGCATCATAGACTTAGATACGAAAACTGCTACGCCGTGTCTGGAGTTTACACTATTGAATACAAAATTGTGTATATCCTGGTCTGACTTTGTCAGGAAAGTCAATTGGACTGGGATGGTTCTCTATTTTTAGGTTGATATACAAAACTTTTATGAATGAAAAAATTAATTGTATATTGTGATTTCCATGTGCAGCATACATCATTTGAATATTTATACACCACAATTTTTTGTCTATCTATATTAGGAAGTGGTGGCCTGGGATGATACGTAGGACCGATTGGCCTGGCTTTGTACTAGAGATGCATATACACTGCGGTCCAAAAAAAATCGATCCACTAAAAATTTGGTAATTTTTGATGTTTCGAATTTCCTAAACATGTCCGATTTAAGTGATTTTTTACCACATTATAGCATTATTCATTAACAATATCGCTGTAATAATATTATTGCTAGACAGTCAAACTGTCATTGTATACCGGGTGTACGAATCAAACTGTGTTTTTTTCTCAAAGTTCGCATCACCCTGTGGATTTTTCTAGCATTTATAAAATACTGAAATTAAAACCCAACTATTGCCTCAGATTTTCTTAACATTTTTTCTTTCGATTTATTCGCTTATGTTGGATAATAAAAAAGTTAGGTACTTTAACAACTGGCCATGTTCGTCATCAGTACAGGGTGTTTCTAAATAAGTGCGACAAACTTTAAGGGGTAATTTTACATGAGAAAATAATGACAATTTGCTATATAATCATATATCCGCAAACGCTTCGTTTCCGAGATACGGGATGTTCAATTTTTTTACAAACTGACGATTTATTTATTGAAGTTATACTTCTTTACGCGCGATATGAGGGTGAATTTTTATATGTTAAAACCTACGATCCGGGCGCATGCGCATTATAACTTTGTTCTGATTGGATGTTTAAATGACATGTCAAAAATTATCCAATATGGCAGCTGTAGCGCAGCTGTGGTTTGGACGGTTGACGGTTTGGTTATGTATGGTTGTTGCGTTTTAAAATTTGTGGGAAGAGAAACAACAAAGGTTAGTTAATAGTTATACTGCCTTTTTAAATAGTTTTCATATTATATTTTTGAAGTTATACTTCAAAATATTTTAATTTATGTATGTATCAGTCCAGAAAAGGTGTGGAAAGAATATATTAGTGTTTTTAAATATATTTTTCTACAAACGTGTTAAAAATGCAATTTTTAGGACTCCATAGGAGCGTTAAAAATGCTACTTTAAGGCACTAGTGCTTTAAAAAATGTAAGGCACTGCAGTTAAAAGTGAATTGTCAAATTGTGAAACGTCAAAATATTTATATTTCATTTATTAACATTAATATTAATAATACAACTTGCGTAATTTGAAAAAGGTGGTTTAAAAGGTTTTTTATTATAATTTTGTGTCTTTGGATTTGTCTTCCTTGGGCGTAAAATAATAAAACATCTATTTTGATATTTCACTTGTCACCGTGATGTATAATTATGTATATCTGAAATCTGAAAGGTAAGTAGCATGCGGCTTGATGGCCTTGTTGGTAGAGCATTGGACCAGAGATCAAAAAATCGCGAGATTGCGGTTTCAAATCCCGGACGATTCATACTTTTTTTTTTAATATTTGGCATTGTTAAGTTTTGGTTCATTTTTGGTAATTATTGTTAATTTTTTGTATTGTAACCAGGGCCGTCTTAAGCATACATGGCGCCGGGGTGCAAAACTCATCTTTGCGCCCCCTTTTGTCAGAAGATTATATAGGTTATAGGTACGCTAAAATTAAAACTAATTATGTTTGCTTTCTTTATTTATAATATTTAAAAAAAAAACATGGTTTCGGTATTAAAAAAAACAATCATATAACACTATACTTATATCAAAGTCTACTTTTCTAGCTTTTTAAGTTGGCAAAGGTTTTTATTACTACGGTGATATCTATTTTTACTTGCTTTTCTATACTTATTAAAACCAGGTTTGTTAATTTGTCTTGACCCATTGTTGAGCGCAGATAATTTTTGATCAATTTAAGTTTAAAAAAAGACTTTCGCTCCTCCGGCTACTGTTACTGGAAGTGTTTAATATATCCTGAGACATGTAAAAATATTTTTGAAAACGAAAAGTAATTTAGTAGAAATATTTATTAGAAATATAACTCAAAATATCGATTTTAACTATTTATAATGGGAAATAAGCCACAATATTATTAAAAAATGATTTTTATTAACGTTTCGACGCCCAAATCGAGTGCCGTTGTCAAAATACAAAATACTACTGTTTTGACAACGGCACCCGAGTTGGGCGTCGAAACGTTAATAAAAATCATTTTTTAATAATGTGGCTTATTTCCCATTATAAATAGTTAAAATTGTAAAAATGCCACAAGAAAATAGCTTCAGAACAACATCAAAATATCGAGTGGAGTTGTGTCTTTATTTATAAAAAATATTGGTAACAATTCTAACTCATGGAATAGATCTTCACGATCTATATCAGATCTATTTCCATGCGCTAATTTTTTTTATAAATTTAAACATGGCGTGCTTTTTAAGTTTTCTTAGGAGTTTTTCCAACTCCTTCCAAGAAAATATATTTTCCAAGAAAGAAAAAATATCCTAAAAAATATAATGTTCCCTCAACATTTCAAATGTTTTACTTAATTTTCCAATGGCAATGTTCAATAAATAATAAGATAAGTTAATTTTAAAATTTGTTTTTGGGTCTAAAAGAGGCTCGTTTGCAGCCTCGTAAATAAAATGTCTTTTTGTATGACAGCACGGTTGTTAGATAAATCTTTACTAGCTTGATCCAGCACCTTAACAGCTTCCAAAATAATAATATCGCTCGTTTGTAAAGTTTTGCTGACAATATTAACCTTTGCTAAAATATTGTACCATGTCATGACAGAGCAGATAAGTTTAAAGTTCTTAATTTTGTTATCAATGTACTTGCAATGTTTCTTGTGCCATTGTCGTATTTGTTGTTGTCAAAAATTTAGTATAATGCACTATAAAATATTCCCCATATTAAAACGAAGTATTTTTAATCGGTCAATTTTACTCTTCCATCGCGTATTTGAAAGCGGTTTTAATGTAATAGAATAGTGGGTATCTCATTCATTGTGATTATGACATTCCACCGTAATATTGAGGCGCAAAAAACATAAATTTCTTGAACAATCGAAAAAATTTTTGTTATTTTCAATGAGCACTTAGCAGCATCATTTAGCACTAATTTCAGGCTGTAAACCGCACAAGGAACACAAAATGTACGAGGATTCATGTTTAAATTTTTTTTGAAGGCCAATATTTTTCCTCTCATATTTGCTCCATTATCATACCCTTGGCCTCGTAAATTATCTAAATCAATTTTCATTAATTTCAAAAATTCTAACAAATAATAATATGCTAACCCTTGTCCGGTAGTATCAGTAACCGGTAAAAAACCTAAAAAATGCTTTCTAACTTCAGCAAGCTTTGTCGACGAATTGAGATAAACAAACCTAACAACAATAGTCATCCTCATCATCATCATCATCATCTTGGTGCTACAGCCCTTAGAGAGTCTCGAGTTTCTCAAGCTTTCTACGCCGTTCTATTCTGTCCCTTGCTTGCAAGTAACAATAGTAAGTTGTTTTAAAAGATCAACAATTGTGCAGTTAATTTTTTCACCAATTACACTTATCAATTCATTTTGATTAAGTCGACGATAATGAGGCATAAGATGATGCTGAACACTTTGAATTCGTGCAATATGTTCTGATAGCGCATTATCAGAATTGGAATTACATTCGATTAATTTTAAAAAGTTACCGTTATCCGATTCATACAAACTTTGAATGGTTCCTCTTAATGATAAGATTTGTCCTGCTAAAAATCACCCCCTAATTAGCATCCTAAATGAAATTAATCGGTACCGCTTCAGAAGTTACTTTACTTACTTATATATTGTTTAAACGATCTGTAAATTTCGCCGGTTCTAAGTGCTTATTCTTGAAAAGGCTGTAGTTGAAAGGGACCGTTCAAGTATTACGTAACGCAGGTTGGGTGCGGGGGGGTCAAAAATCTTCAAAAATTGCGTTACGCAATAGTTAAACGCCCATTAGAGTGCGTTACGTAGGGGGGGGGGGGGTCAAAAATCTTCAAAAATCGCGTTACGTAATACTTGAACGCTCCCAAAGGACTTGAACGAGTCTCTAATCACGAGTGTATGCAAATTTTGAACAGCTATATCTTAACCAATTTTTGTCCTACAGAAGAACAAAAAAATTCATTGTCACTCGACATTCAAAATAGTGTAAGCGTCACCTTCTGGAAATTATTGTCGGGATAATCTAAATGGGTTTCATATTTCATTTGCATATCGTAGGTGAACCTAGTAAGCATTAATAGCTTTTGTAAAAAATATCGAAAGTGCACTTGTACTCGTATATGTTTGGTATTTGTAGTTTTTTTAAGGACAAGAAGCGCAAGCTTGAGCCTAGCAAGTGTTCGGCTTGCGCCCCTAGGACTTGGCGCCTGGGTGCCTCGCATCCCTTGCACCCCCGGGTTGAGACGGCCCTGATTGTAACTGTTAAGTAGGTATATTTATTTCGTTGAAATTATATTATAATTAGAAGTATAACTTCTTACGTGCGTACAAAGTACACACACATTCTTTTTTGCTTTAAAACCAGTTGAGATATGCAAATAAAATTTGGTGTGTTTTAAGACGTAGTTATTGCACATTTTTTGACATATAATTAAGAATTTAATATTCACCATTGGCGCGCAAACGGGTATTATGACCGATAATATTACCCGTACGCACGCCAATGGTGAAGATACAATTTTTAATTGTATGTTAAAAAATGTGCAATAACTACGTTTTAAAACCCACCAAATTTTATTTGTATATCTTAACTGGTTCTGAAGCAATAAATAAATCGTCAGTTTGTAAAAAAATTGAACATCCCGTATCTCGGAAACGAAGCGTTTGCGGATATATGATTATAAAGCAAATTGTCATTATTTTCTCATGTAAAATTACCCCTTAAAGTTTGTCGCACTTATTTAGAAACACCCTGTACTGATGACGAACATGGCCAGTTGTTAAAGTACCTAACTTTTTTATTATCCAACATAAGCGAATAAATCGAAAGAAAAAATGTTAAGAAAATCTGAGGCAATAGTTGGGTTTTAATTTCAGTATTTTATAAATGCTAGAATAATCCACAGGGTGATGCGAACTTACATTTTTACATTTTTTAAAGCACTAGTGCCTTAAAGTAGCATTTTTAACGCTCCTATGGAGTCCTAAAAATTGCATTTTTAACACGTTTGTAGAAAAATATATTTAAAAACACTAATATATTCTTTCCACACCTTTTCTGGACTGATACCAGCGTTGCCAGACGTCCCGCTTTTCGCGGGACGTCCCGATTTTTAACTCAAAATTAAATGTCCCGCGCGGGACAGGCTCAATCCCGCTTTTTGGGAATAATTCGACCCTGCGTGCAGCGTACTGAGAAAGCGCAGCGGTTGGCACAAACAAGTGTGGACCGGCCGCCTGTCCAGCGCATACGCATAATGAATATAAGCGCGGGCGAGAGAGAGGGTGCCTCTGTGCCTCACGCAATCGGTGCGTGCGACTGCTAACATCTTCTCTTTCTCTTCTGCTCTTTTCTTGTTCTTATTTGAATCGTAAGCGAGTAGCTGTGATTACTTACGAAAGAAAAACGAATACCATTTGTTTTCGAGCTTGAAATCAGTGAGGTAGTGAGTTGCGTTAGGTGCGAAATTTAGTGTAATTGCAATAAGAAAACAAAAGTTCCAGTTTTTTTACGAAAGATGAATGAAACTTATGAAACCGATAGTGATGTTTCGGATTGCTCGAAACCGGAAGACATTACACCCAAGAAGAAAATCAAACTAGGAAAACATCGCCTCACCAAATACAGTTCAAATTGGCAGAATGATCACAATTGGTTGCGTTCTGTGGCGTCGGGTGAGTATAAAGCTTACTGTACACTGTGTAAAAAAGAGTTTACTATTTCACATGGCGGATTAAACGACGTAGTGAAGCATTCCAAAACAAATAGTCACTTGAAGATCACTAGTTCTCGTGCTGCAAGAAACTTAACTAGCTATTTCCAGGCACCGGGTACTTCAACATCTGATCGTGATCGCGATGATATTATATACAAAACGTCAGCTGCAGAAATTACTTCTGTATATCACACCGTTAAACATTCGTTAAGCTACAATAGTCTGGATTGTTTTCAAAAGTTATTACCTCTCATGTACGCCGATTCTAAGATAGCTAAGAATGTTAAATGTGGTAGGACAAAGAGCGAAGCAATAGTTTGTGAAGTATTGGCAAAAGAAGCTTTGAAGGACGTAGTTCAAAATTTAAAAGAAGATTTATTTTTTTCGATTTCTACGGATGCCAGCAATAAAGGAAACCGGAAAATGTTTCCAATATGTGTGCGATATTTCAGTTTTGACAAAGGAATACAAAACAAATTAATAGATTTTGTGGAGAGTAATGACGAAACTGCCGACCAAATAACAAAGGTACTTTGTGAAACACTGGATAAACATAACTTAAAATTATCGCAAGTAACATCATATGGTGCAGACAATGCAAATGTAAACTTTGGTTCAAATCATTCTGTTTTCACTAATCTTCATTCCAAAAACGAAAAAATATTAAAAGCTAACTGTTCAGTTCACATCTTGCATAACATGAGCAAATTTGCATGTGATAGATTAGACATCGATGTAGAAGCTATCATCTTAAAAATATATGGCCATTTCTCACATTCAGCTAAACGTCGTGCGGAATTGATGGAGATATTTGAAACTACGGAAATGGAGTGGGTCGAGTTATTACGTCACGTAAATACAAGATTTTTGTCGCTCTGTCCTGCTGTTGAGAGAATAATCAAGGTTTGGCCTGCTTTGAAAAGCTACTTTGATAAAAAAGAATCATGTGCGAAAGCCATTGAAAAAATTTTTGGTTCTGAAGCAGAGGAAACAAAAACTCTAGCCTACTTGAATTTTGTTTATAATGTGATGAGTGCTTTTGGTACATTAATAAAAGAGTCTCAGGGAAATGACATTGCCATAACCGAAATGCATGAGTCATTATGCCTCTTCCGTTCAAGACTGATTCAAAGACAGAAGGATGGGTTTTTCGGCTACCAGACGAAACTTATTTTAAATAAATTAGTTGAATCTGAAGAGATCAAAGTCATCGAAGACTTTAAACTATTTTACACAAATTGCCAAAAATATATAGAAAAACGTTATAATTTTTCAGATGAGAATATTTTTGCTAGACTTAAATTCCTAAATCTGGAAACTGAAATTAGTTTCGACATGATTGAAAATGCTATCGCTTTATTGAAATTGACAGACAATATTTCGGTAGATCACCTATATGAAGAATTTAACTTGTTGAAATCATCTTTGGACGTATTAGTGGGAAATTCCAAAGACACCACTGCCACCACCGCACAGAAATGGCAACAGCTCTTTCAACAGTTTCCAAAAAAAGATACCAGGAATATGTTTAAACTCGTATCTTTTATATTAAGTACTCCAACGTCAAACTGCTTTCCGGAACGAGTTTTTTCGCAGATGAATTTGAAATGGTCAGATGCGAGAAATAAATGTTCCGTAAAGTTAATTAAAGCAGAATTACTCGTCCAGTTTAATCTACAGCTATCCTGTGAAGAGTTCTTTAAATTTACTAAAGAGAAAAGGGATATTTTGAAAGAAGTTAAATCCTCACAAAAATATGAATAAGTAATTCTTATAAATAATTAAAATATTCTCTTATTGTTCTTATTTTGTTATTCTTATATCTTTTATAACTTTTATTCTTATAAATATATAAAATTATTCTCTTATAATTTGTAACTCTAACTTCTATGACTTTTGTTTGAAACGCCACATTTTTCTAACGAATAAAACGTTTTTGATTCTGATATCTGATTTGTTTTTTATTTTTTTATTCAGAAGACGAATAAGACTCAATATTTTAATGATAAGGTAAATGTGATTTAAAATACCATATTTTTATTAAAATTTATTTTCTATTGATATTTTCACTAGGTGACTATCTTAATGTCTCGTAAACGTAATTTGAACTAAAATAAAAAGATAAATATTCAAATATTTTTGATTATATACCTTTTTTCACTATGTCCCGCTTTCGACGAAACAATCCCGCTTTTTTCACTCAAAAAGTTCCTAAATCCCGACTTGGCAAAAAAAAAATCTGGCAACGCTGACTGATACATACATAAATTAAAATATTTTGAAGTATAACTTCAAAAATATAATATGAAAACTATTTAAAAAGCAGTATAACTATTAACTAACCTTTGTTGTTTCTCTTCCCACAAATTTTAAAACGCAACAACCATACATAACCAAACCGTCAACCGTCCAAACCACAGCTGCGCTACAGCTGCCATATTGGATAATTTTTGACATGTCATTTAAACATCCAATCAGAACAAAGTTATAATGCGCATGCGCCGGGATCGTAGGTTTTAACATATAAAAATTCACCCTCATATCGCGCGTAAAGAAGTATAACTTCAATAAATAAATCGTCAGTTTGTAAAAAAATTGAACATCCCGTATCTCGGAAACGAAGCGTTTGCGGATATATGATTATATAGCAAATTGTCATTATTTTCTCATGTAAAATTACCCCTTAAAGTTTGTCGCACTTATTTAGAAACACCCTGTACTGATGACGAACATGGCCAGTTGTTAAAGTACCTAACTTTTTTATTATCCAACATAAGCGAATAAATCGAAAGAAAAAATGTTAAGAAAATCTGAGGCAATAGTTGGGTTTTAATTTCAGTATTTTATAAATGCTAGAAAAATCCACAGGGTGATGCGAACTTTGAGAAAAAAACACAGTTTGATTCGTACACCCGGTATACAATGACAGTTTGACTGTCTAGCAATAATATTATTACAGCGATATTGTTAATGAATAATGCTATAATGTGGTAAAAAATCACTTAAATCGGACAACATGTTTAGGAAATTCGAAACATCAAAAATTACCAAATTTTTAGTGGATCGATTTTTTTGCACCGCAGTGTATATGCATCTCTAGTACAAAGCCAGGCCAATCGGTCCTACGTATCATCCCAGGCCACCACTTCCTAATATAGATAGACAAAAAATTGTGGTGTATAAATATTCAAATGATGTATGCTGCACATGGAAATCACAATATACAATTATTTTTTTCATTCATAAAAGTTTTGTATATCAACCTAAAAATAGAGAACCATCCCAGTCCAATTGACTTTCCTGACAAAGTCAGATAGACCTGGATCCCGCGTAAGAAAAGAAAGTTGATTAATAGCAAGCTGAAAATTTGTTAATAGCTTAACGGTGTCTAGTCGGACAAACATTGATGCACGTGAACACTGAAACAGGGGAACTTTTAATGGTGGAGCATGATAAACGTGTCGTCCTGACAAGTTTATGATGGTGAAAAATAGCAAGTTGATTTTAAGTTTATTCAATAGCCAACGTTATATAATATATGAAAAAATGTTTGTCCGACAAAAAGGTTGGGCATTTTAACGAGTCCGACACGTAGAACATGTCACATCACAGGAACTATGTTGGTGATGAATAGCAGTCTGATTTTTGCATGAGAGTTTAATGAAACGTTAAAAAAGCAATTGGAAGTTCTGTCGGACAAAATGAATGGGAAATTTTCCTAGTCGGACATTCTAAACATGTAAGATATAGACAAAAATGTTGGTGATAAATAGCAAGCTAATTTTGATTTGTTTATGTAGAAATTATATTTTGTAACGCAAAAAGTTATATGTCGGACAAAAAGTTTGGGCAAATCGAAGGAAATAAATAAAAAACATTTTTTCAGAATGACTTAGTCACATATTGATAAAGCTATTTTGGTTGTATATTATTATTTATATTCACATATTTGCATGTGCATATATATACATGCACACTCCAAAAACAGTAAGGTAAGTATCAATGCATGTATATATTGCAAAAGAATTATTTTTTTGGGTGGAGTTTGTTCTAGATATTCTCAAAATGACAATAAAAAATGTCAAAGAACATGTGAAAGCAATCTCTTAGAGTTTTCTAATTAGGCGCATCAGAAAGTACGGAAAATTTCCTACAAAAAACGTTGTATACATTTTTTTCCGTACTCAAATCTTAACCCTGTAAACGACATTGAAAAATGTGAAGAGTCTAAAACTTCGGTGCTTATAAGAATAGACGTAAATATGACACATTATGCTTAGAAGTATGTATTAGAAGGCTGCATTTGTCACTGTGACACCTTGTGCTATACAAAGTAGTATTTGAAGGTACATGGTCTCTGAGTTTCTGTTTGCCACGTGTGTTGGAAAATAAAATTTATATTAACTATGGAGTGTTTTGTGTCTATTTTTGAGTGTCAACAGTTTAAATTTTAAGTCGCCAGATCGAAAGTGAAACCATTCAACGTAACATTTTTGAGTAATTTTCGAACATTTTACAAAGTTAGTAAAATACTTGGTCATCAATTCAATGAGGTTCAGTTGCCAGATAATTGTGAAAGTTCTTTTGAATATCATTCTTCGTGCTATAATGCTTTGCTTGATTGAAAAAGGGTACCTAGATAAATTATTATTAAAATTGTATAACGTAATTTTTCTCAACTTTCTACAAATGAAATAATAATGTAATTAATATGTCACATGACAAGAAATAATTTGCTGCCAAAATAAATCGATTAGTTTAAATTTGAAGTTACGATTGCAATTTATTATGAATTATTGTCAAAAGTGACAGTTTTTCTTAAATGGAAATGTATTCATAGACATAAGGGTAGACAGGGAATACAGTGCAAAAAGTCGATAGGTGGTCTATCTATCTCTTTTAACCAAGCGATCCCGCGCATGTGGCAGACAAAGATAGCTAGACCACTCAATCCATAATATAATTTGCCTGATCTACTATAAATGTATTACAGTGAGATATCTAAATGATGTTGAGATAAATCGAAAGATATCGATTGTAATTGATTGCAGGTACTTTTGACATAGAATAATCACCCCTTATTGAAATTTCAAAAATTATTTTTTTAAATTGTCCGACTACAAAATCTACCCCTTATTTTTTTCCGACAACAGTCATTCTTGGTAAGGAATAATTTACTTAATTAAATTTCATCTTTGTCGGAAAGCTATTTATCACCAGAATTTTTGTCTATATCTTACTTGTTTAGAATGTCCGACTACGAAAACTTCCCATTAATTTTGTCGGACAGAACTTCCAATTGCTTTTTTAACCTTTCATTAAACTCTCATGCAAAAATCAGACTGCTATTCATCACCAACATAATTCCTGTGATGTGACATGTTCTACGTGTCGGACTCGTTAAAATGCCCAACATTTTTGTCGGACAAAAATTTTCGCATATATAACATAACGTTGGCTATCGAATAAACTTAAAAACAACTTGCTATTTTTCACAATCATAAACTTGTCAGGACGACACGTTTATTATGCTCCACAATTAAAACTTCCCCTGTTCCAGTGTTCCCGTGCATCAAAGTTTGTCCGACTAGACACCGTTAAGCTATTAACAAATTTTCAGCTTGCTATTAATCAACTTTTCTTTCTTACGCGGGATCCAGGCCTAAGACCAGGATATACACAATTTTGTATTCAATAGTGTAAACTCCAGACACGGCGTAGCAGTTTTCGTATCTAAGTCTATGATGCAGTCGGTCATTAATTTTACTCCAGTATCAGATCGGCTATTATTTCTCCAACTACAAACAAACACAAGTAAACTAAATATCATACAAATCTATGCACCTACTGCAGATAAATCCGAGTACGAAATTAAACAATTCTACGAAGAAATCAATCAAGTATTAAAATCGACGAGACCACGAGACATCACCGTAATTCTAGGTGATTTTAACTCAAAAATTGGTAAAGGAAAAAGTGGCAAACATGTAGGAGAATACGGACTCGGTAAAAGAAATGAACGAGGTGACAGACTGCTTCAATTCTGTCAGGAGAATAACATGATTGTATCTAATACATTCTTCAACTTACCAAAGAGAAGACTTAAAATCCGTTAAGGCTTAAAGATGTATTAATAATAATTTGAAAATACTTCATGAAAAAGAAACATCTCAGCCAACGAACAACATAGATAAAAAATGGCAAAACGTAAAAATGGCGATAACAAGTCCTGCGAAGAAAATTCTGACTAAAGAAAAACCAACAATAAAGCAAAGATGGATGACTGATAAAATTCTTCTTCTCATGGACAATCGGAGAATAATGAAAGGAAAAACGAACAAAGGTATAAACAAATACAGAAAGAAATCAACAAAAGAAATCGGAATAGCAAAGGAAGATTTTTATAAAAGAAAATGTGAAGAAATAAAGCAATTGCAGGCAAAAAATGATATTTTTAATGTACATAAAAAAGTGAAAGAACTTGCAGGTACACAAAAACGTAAGCAGCCAAATATCCTGTATAATGTCAACGGAAACATAATAACAGAACTAGAATAACAGTTGAAGACATGGAAAAACTATGTTGAAGAACTCTTTGCAGATGATAGACAACAATCTGAACTAAGTAACATACAAGGAGACGAAGGTCCAGAAATAACGGAAAAGGAAGTAATGTACGCACTAAAAAGAACGAAAAACGGTAAAGCCCCAGGTCCAGATGAAATACCAACGGAAATCCTCAAATTGATAGAAGAAGACTCGACTGAACTCTTAGATTTAACCAGTTTGTCATGATTTTCCTAGTCATCCACTGATTCCAATTGTTCTGCGTGTGAACCCTTGGACCAACGAGGGTTTTTACTTTTCTCGGTTACCAGTGGCCTTTCTTTGTCTTCCATCATATTGGTGCAAAATAGAATTGTGATCCTATCTTTAGAAGCCTCACCTCCAATGCACTTTTTTCCTTTCATGAAAAGTATAAGTATAAGTTTTCTTGGCTAATGCTCTATGTGCTGTATGCTTAATGTACTTTCAATAAAGTGAGTGATTGTGTCGCTTACAATATTTCTCGAGTCATTCACCAGAAGCTTTCATATCAACACTTGGTTCCCTTGCAACTTCTAATGCCTTTTCTTGAATGATTTTACCAGAAACAGGAATATTTTGAGACCGTACTTTACAAAACCAATCGAAAACAATTATAGGTCTAATGCAGCACCCTCGGTTTTCAAAAAATTTCTTTTAGCTTCCAGATTTACACTTTTATGTTTCAAAATTTCACTGGCTTGAGGTTTTCGAATTCCAAAATATTTCTGCTAACTGTCTAACACTTAACTTATCCGTCTCCCCATAATGAACCACATCGACTTTTTCTTTCAAACTTAAAAACTTCCTTTTGGTGGAAGCCATATAATTCACGTTGCAAAACGTTCAAAACTAAAATTATTATTTCTTGTGAAAGTTAATCCGAAAATAATTATTTTATGAAAAGTCATAAAAATACAACGACGCGACGGCGACGTCTATTGAATATGGTTAATCAGACATTTCGGTTAAAATTGTTAAATACTTACTCCAGCCAAATCACATTTTAATTACAAATCACAAATTAAGTTCCTGGAATCACATTTCTTTCATCGACGGACACACATTAAATTTTTATTGCTTAGAGTGCCAATAACGTGAACAGTAAGGTATATACAGTAGATAGGTACATACAGTGAGCACGTAAAGGTTGGAATAAATTCATTTTCTCGAGAATGGACGATTTTGGAAAAAAATTCCGAAACAGGTCAATTTTGATTTTTAAATTACGACTTTTTGGCATATATATCATACTAGTGACGTCACCCATCTGGGCGTGATGACGTCATTGATGATTTTTTTAAATGAGAATAGGGGTCGTGTGATAGCTTAATTGAAAGGTAATTCAATTCTCTATTTAGTAATATAAACGTTAACATAATTATTTATACAGGGTGTCCAAAATATTTTTTTTATTAAATTTATTGACATAAAAAGAAGAATGTATGTAATTTATTCAACTCAAAATACATTTTACTGCTCTCAGAAAACAGAAAATGTTTATTTGAAAAATATTCATGACTTTTCGCTTAAATTAAATGTTCAAACTGTCACGAAGCTGGTGGGTGGCTGCTTAATATTGAATTTAAGCAAAAAACAATATTTATTTGCCAAATAAACATTTTTTTCTGTTTTCTGATAGCAGTAAAATGTATTTTGAATTAAATAAATTACACACATTCTTCTTTTTATGTCAATAAATTTAATTAAAAAAAAATTTTTTGGACACCCTGTATAAACAATTATGTTAATGTTTATATTACTGAATAGAGAATTGAATTACCTTTCAAATGAGCTATCACACGATCCCTATTTTCATTAAAAAAAATCATCGATGACGTCATCACGCCCAGATTGGTGACGTCACTAGTATAATATATATGCCAAAAAGTCGTAATTTAAAAATAAAAATTGACCTGTTTTAGGATTTTTTTCGAAAATCGTCCATTCTCGAGAAAATTAATATATTCCAACCTTTACGTGCTCACTGTATATCAAATATCACGTCGTGGACGCCTGTATTGATTTTAAACAATAATAATTGTAGTTTAAAATATTTGGAAAAAATGCTTTAATTTTTTTCATTTACTGTCTTCATTTAAAATACACCCTCATTTACTGTCCAAGTCCGTTGTTGATAGATTCTGTCGAAGGGAGTTAATGGGTACAGGTTCATTTAAAAAAAGTCAGTAACAAATTAAAACTATAATTCTCAAATAAACGTTAACTTTTAGAATATTTAAACATATAAGCCATATTGTATAATGCACACTGTCCACATAAAATATATGTTTATGTGGATTGATTTAAATTTCCCGTATACATGTTGAAAACAACGGCCTTAATGGTGGTCCTATTATTTTCAAAATGTTGTACAATCAGTCTTTTGTGTTCAGCATTGTACCAACCAATATGGTTGACACCTTTTAAAATCAAAGAAAATTTTGTGAGTTTTTTTAACTCGATAGTACCATTAAATAAACTGCTCGTCAAAAGTTAGGGATATAGAAAATTCTGCTGAATTTTCATAGTAGATTTTTTCGTGAACACATTAACGGATTCTGCTAATTTTTTTTATTATTTTAGATTTTTCTTTAGTATTTACACAGTTATGCAAAGGTTTACTCAAACTTTTTTTGTACTTATACCGGGTGGAAGAAAAGAAATGTTTTTCTTATGTTAATTTTGAGACACCCTGTAGGGAGGACGAGGTACAAATGTGAGTATACATCTAATTCGTATTGTAGTCTTATGTCTTGTGAACATTTTGTTTTTTTGAATGCCCCTGATTATTTAAAAAAAATAGACGGTTTTGTAGTTTTAACATGTGTTTTAACCGAAACAAAAGTTTGAGACACCTTGTAGGAAGAAAAGGGCACAAAGGTGAGTATTCCTCGATACTATGTTGTAGTCTCATATTTTGTGAATATTTTATTTTTTTAATTTCTCTAATATCTTTAATAACAATGAAACTAGACGGTATTACTCTTTAATATGTGTTTTAACTGACGACATGCATCACATCACACATGTGAAACATAGAAACACATATTAAAGAGTAATTCTAGTTTCTTTGCTATTAAAGATATCAGAGAAATTAAAAAAATAAAATATTCACAAATAAAATATACTCACCTTGGTGCCTTTTTCTCCCTACAAGGTGTCTCAAACTTTTGTTTCGGTTAAAACACATGTTGAATTACAAAACCGTCTATTTTTTTTATTTCTAAAGATATCAGAGACATTCAAACAACAATATGTTCACAAAACATAAGACTATAATACGATTCTGATGTATACTCACATTTGTACCTCGTTCATATTAAAAATACCTCCATCAAATGATACTGCATCTCTCAGGAGGGTATTGGGTATGTTTGATCATTATTCAAAATTGATCTCCAACTTTTCCGAAAGGATCCACACATTAGCTCATGTCAACAATTTCCCATTGAACGAAGATGCTTTATCATGTTTTGCAAATCTGAAATCTATAGTTGCAAAGTAGTCTGTTCATGCTATCAACAAAAATATGCTTATTTCTTGTTGAAACTGATGCTTCAGAACACTCAATTGCTGCTACCTTGAGTCAGGATTACAGACCTGTCGCTTTTTTTTTTCAAGATCACTTCACTCTAGCGAGCTAAACCATTCTGCTGTGGAAAAAGAAGCGTATGCTATCGTTGAATCTCTAAAAAGGTGGCGTTTCTCACAATGAGAAACGAGAATTTACCTTTCTCTCTCGATGAAAATAATATGACTCGTGACTGTCAAATATATGCTAAAATCTCACCGAGGTACTTTAAGAATGAATTTTCCGAAGCTTATAAAAGCCACATCTCCCTTTGAACGCCGTAGTATCGATTTTAAAGGACCAGTGCCTTCGAATACCAATAATCGTTATATTCTTACGATAATAGATGAATATTCCAGATTCCCATTTGCTTTCACATGCAGTGACATTAGTGCCAAAACGGTAATCAAGAATTTAAATAACTTATTCATGATGTTTGGAATGCCTGCATACATCCATTCGGATAGACTCAGCTCCAGGAGAATCGCAACAAGTAGAAATACTGCTTATAATCCTCAAGCAAATGGTCAAGTGAAGAAGTGAAATTCTACTGTCTGGAAAGCTATTCAACTGGCCTGTGAATCACATGAAGCACCTATTGAGACTTGGGAACAATACCTACCAAATGTGCTGTATTCCATTCTATCGTACCATCAAACAAGTACCATCCTATCGTAGAAGAAGTGGAGGTAATAGAGACAAATCCTGATTACTCTTTTGTTAAACTGAAAGACGGACGGGGACCACTGTGTCTAATCTGGCTCCAATTGGACGAGGTGAAGGAGAAATACTAGATATACCAGGTCAAGAATCAGTGTTGGTAGAGGACCCACGTGAATCACATTCAAGCCTCAATGATTCCTCATCCAATTATACAACCACACAAGACATGCCGCCCCAGGCAGATACGACTATATCTCCCTCTCCACCGGATTCATTACCTCTTAAAGTACAACGAAGATTTTCTCAGCGAAGCTCATCACCTCCTTCAGAAGCGCCTAGAAGATCTGAAAGAGATCATTTACCACGGTATTTGGAAGACTATAGTGTGGGAGAATGATGTGATATCCTCCTCCCAACCTCCTTGGTACTGTACACTGTGAATATTGTATAAGTATAAAGACTACGTTATTCGGTCAGTGTTTGACATTAGTCAGTGTCACTCCCAAGTTTATTCTCCTTAATTTTGTTAGCATTAAGTATGTATAATTTTATGTTGATTGTATAATCCTAGGGCTCAGTGTAGGCTGTTCTTCAGATAAGGGAAACACCAATAGCGATAAAAGAATTTATTTATAAAACCGACACTAGAATAATTACCCCGGGAGAACTTTGAATACTGACTTGTTACTGGTACACGTTTAGTTGAGACTCTTTCTCTAGTTGAGACATCTTAGTTTTATAGAAGCTTAAATTGGGTCATCCTTGACACGATGCCCGCGTGATTTGTATATCTAATTAATGTAAATAATTCTACTTTCGTCAGCACTTTCGTATCATTTCCAAATTATATTGTTGATAATTGACCAATTTGTATCTAAACTAATAATCCACATGTGTGAATCTAACAACAAATAAATTGTGCGATCTACTGGGTGATATAATTATTATACTGTTCAATATCGAATATGAATTCTGAATATTTGTTATTGGACATACTGCCCGCCGGCCAATCTGGCCCAAGTGTCAGTGCTCAAAGTTTACAAGTATAACATAAACGTAAGATATTTCTAACATGATAATACATAAATAGTTTAATGATAAATAGTTTAAGAATAATCAATATTTCTCCAACTGTTAACTTAGCTTTCAATGTCCGACTCTATATTTAGATCAAAATTGGGACTATTGGATGAAAATGTGGTGAGAGGGACGTCGGCTTTAGAAGTCGACGGGGAGTCGTCTTTCTGGTTCCGAACTAATGCAGGTACCTCGTGTTCGAGTTTTTGATTAAGTGTTTTACCTGAGCGACATTTTCGTGTAACAGGACAGTATTTCCACAATGTGAGCAGCCCAATCACAACTATCGTAGTAATGATCCCGGTGGCCGCTAAATAAGCCCAATGTGATTCTTGTATCGTTCGCCAAGGCGTATGCGCTACTTCTTGCTCCAAAATCTCTTCTTCCAATAGTATAAGTACGGAGCTCTTCTCCTTGTATGTTAATGTGTGTGTGTTGTGTCGTACTTAACTTACGTCGTGCTCTCGTCACCAATTGTGCTACGGGAGTGATAGGAGTCTTTAGGTAACTGGTTACCGCTGTCTCCACTCCACTGCTAGTGGGGAGTAGTGTAATGTTTTTCGTTTGGGCGATGCATCGGGGTGAGAGTTTCAGAAATGTGACTCGTTCCAGAACTCTTTCGTTCCGATTTCCATCACAAATAATGGACATGTGTATCGGGCTCGGCGTGATAATTAACTAATTTGTATCTAAACTAATAATCCACATGTGTGAATCTAACAACAAATAAATTCGTGCGATCTACTGGGTGATATAATTATACTGTTCAATATCGAATATGAATTCTGAATATTTGTTATTGGACATTGATTAAAACCTTATATCACAGGTTTTACTTTATCATTTCAATTTCTATTTTGTAAATTTAAAATTGATGATTTAATAAGAAATAATAACACTTTCAAACAAAATCAATGGGAAAATCCAATTTTATCGGGCAGGCAACCAAGTTGCCCTTTGAGCACTCCCAACTAATTTAATCTTTTAACATCGAGTTGGAGTCACTACAATTATCAGATTATTAACATGTAAATCATATTTCTCGATGTTACCAGTTTTATAAGATTGCTAGTTTCATCTACAGTTCACCAAATATAGCTGAAAGTGTGAAATTCCCATTGCCTGCGCTACCAATGAAGTGAGAACGCACATACAAACGGTCTGGACCGTCAGTGCGAGTGCGAGATCCGTCGTTTGACGAATGCGCATCATGATCGTCACGCGTTTTCATACTTTCAGCTATATTTGGTGAACTGTACTAAGCAGAACGCACTGAAGATGATCTGATCTAGATCGAAAACGTTTTGCGAATCCTTTTTGATGACTTTTTAATAGTTTTTTAATAAACTTTTTATACCATTGTACAAACGAAGTTTTTACTTCTGTATGATTAATAACACTTTAATTATAAAAACATATAGTGGAGTCAATGAAGGTGGATATGAGCTATCACCTCCGATTTCGTTGAACCTCCATCGATTTGCATGAAAATTGGTGAGTGGTTAGAGGATATCTCAAGGAACAAAGGTGACATGGTGCCAACTTGCGCTTTTACCCTGGGGTGGATGCCACCCTTTCTTGGGGGTGAAAATTATTTTATTAAAAATAACCCCATAATTCGATAGAGGGACAAAAGTTTAAGCAAAATTTGTTATATAAAGTTATTAAAATAAATCAAAACTTTTTGAGTTATTAAAGATTAAAGATTTTAATTTTTCTTGAGAAAAATGCATGTTTTTAACCAATTTATCATCAATAACTCAAAAAGTGTAAGTTTTTACAAAAAAGTAATTATTATCAAAATTGAAGCTAATAAAAAATAAAATAAATACCTTACTAGAAAAACCTTTTAGCGTTAACTAAAAGTGATTTATAGGTAATTGAATGTATATTTTTTTCGGCGAGTAAAAAACTCTTAAGTATTCAAGCTGAAATAACGGGAAATTGATGCATTTTATAACATAAACTTATTCAACATTTGTCAAAGTACTTAAAAATATCTATCAAATGAGCCCCGAACATGTTGATAGCGTTAAAATTTGTGTTCCAAAATTTTTTCAAAATTTATCTTTTAAAAATTTTTCCAAAAAATGTTATTGTTTTTTTTTAATAACTCCGTTTGTGTTTCCGATATCAGGTTTATCTAAAAACTGTTTGAAAGTTAATTCTAAGTGCTATTTAAGCACGTTAAACCTAATCTTCTAAACCCCTTACTTTTTTAAAAAATAAAAGGTTAAATGACCCCGGTTGCATGGTTCCCACAGCAAAATTTAAGATTTAAACCCATTTTTCCCACAGAAAAAGCTAAAATTTGGTTATATATAATTTTTTACGTATATTGAGTATTTTTGGAGTTATTATCAAAAGAATATGAGAATTACAATAATTTTAAAAATTATGATTTTTTTAAATTACATATATCTTTTTTTCAAAAATATGCATTCTAAACCAGTCAAAATTATCGAAAACATTACTTATGCTAATATAAAGAAGTTCTTGTAAGGATTACTATAAATTTTAATTTTTGTGGAAATGGCGTATGTTTTATTTTTCACTTTTCCTAAAAAATTCGAAATGGTTCTTTTATTTTCATTATAACTTGCTTAATTTTAACGGTATTACCTTGCTCTGAAGCTCATTTGATAGGTATTCCGAAGTACTTTGACAAATGTTTAGCAGGAATATTTTATACATTGCATCGTTTTCCCGTTATTTAAGCTTGAATACTTAGATTTGAGTTTTGAGTACTCGTCGAAAAAAATACACATTCAATTGCCAATAACTCATTTTGAACTAACATTGGTTTAGTTCTTTATGTGAAGAATGTATTCAATTTTTTATTATCTTCAATTTCAGTAATAATAACTTTTTTGTAAAAGCTTATATGTAGTTTTTGATTTATACGTGAAAAACCGATTTAAAACATGCATTTTTTTACGAAAAAAATAAAATCTTTGGTCTTTAATAACTTAAAAAGTGTTGATTTTTTTTTTTGAAAAATGGCTTTGGCAGAGCCAATTAGCCAGACTTGTTTGTGATTGATTGCAGATTCATAGTCATAAATTTCTTATAAACATAAGTACATTCTACAATATTATTTTTATAGATACATTGGTACATTGTGTAGCTTTTTTTTATTTTGTTTTTTTTTTAATTATTTTACTGTTTTTTTAATATATATTTTAATTTGTGCGAAACACTTTTTTTTACTACTTTTTTTTTTATTCTTTTTTTTTTTTCTATTCTTTTTTATTTTTGTTTCTATTTTTTTTTCTTTTTTTTTATTTATTATTTTTTTTGTTATTATTTTATTATGTGTTTTTTTTATAATATTTTTTTTTTATTTTTTCAAACCACATTAACAAATTATGCCTATTACATTACGTTTACAACTTGTATTTACATAATTTAACATGTTTATAAATGAGATGAAGAATTTCCATATCATTTGTAAATATTAAAGTATTAAGGTTTATTGGGAAAAAACATTTTAAATCTTTTAATTCCTTATAAAGGTCGTTTATGTTATTTATGTTTAAATGCCATTCTAATATGACATGTGTTAGATCTCCGATGTTGCCACAAGTACAATTGGGAGTATCTGACAAGCCGATTCTATGCATGTAATATGGCGTAAGAGCATGATTGGCTCTCAGCCGATTAATGGTCTTTATAAAATGTCTGTTATATTCTGTGTAAAACCATCTTTTTGAGAATATCCTAGGGTTACAATGAGTAAAATTTGAGCCAGTATTACATTCTCTGTAATTGATTTATTTTAATAACTTTATATAACAAATTTTGCTTATAATTTGTACCTCTATGGACTTATGGTAATATTTTTAATAAAATAATTTTCACCCCCGAGAAGGGGTGGCATCCACCCTCAGGGTAAAAGCTCAAGTTGGCATCATGTCACCTTTGTTATTTGAGGTATCATCTAATTACTCACCAATTTTGATGAAAATCGATGGAGGTGAAAACCTTCAGTGACTGTACTAATAGTATTATTTAGAAAGAGCATTATAAAATCATCAAATATATTAGTATAACATCGGTGGCACCCAAAATCCAAAATTCCGACGGCCAAAATCCTGACACGCCAGAATCCCGACACGCCAAAATTCCGACAGGCCACCATCCTCGCATAAGTAAAAATCCCGACCACTACATTTTGAATATTTATTGTTTCCTTTTCAAATGCAGTACCAAATCATATTATATAGAGTATTGAAATTAAAAAATTAATTACTTACTAATAAGTACGGG
The DNA here is from genome assembly GCF_917563875.1 of Diabrotica virgifera virgifera. Taxonomy (NCBI): domain Eukaryota; kingdom Metazoa; phylum Arthropoda; class Insecta; order Coleoptera; family Chrysomelidae; genus Diabrotica; species Diabrotica virgifera. The sequence continues at coordinate 180,157,764 of NC_065443.1, read as the reverse complement.
TACTAATTATGTATTTAAAAAGAGAAAATTATTAAACACTTCATTTTATAATGTAAAAGCTATACTTATTGAAATGGACGGTTGTAAATGATTTGATAATACCTATTATAAAATATGAAAGTAAACTTGAATTGAGGATTTGATTATAAATTGAACTATACAGTAAGCACGTAAAGGTTGGAATAAATTCATTTTCTTGAGAATGGACGATTTTGGAAAAAAATGCCGAAACAGGTCAATCTTTATTTTTAAATTGCGACTTTTTGGCATATATATCATACTAGTGACGTCACCCATCTGGGCGTGATGACGTCATCTACGATTTTTTTAAATGAGAATAGGGGTCGTGTGATAGCTCATTTGAAAGGTAATTCAATTCTCTATTCAGTAATATAAACATTAAAATAATTACTTGTACAGGGTGTCAAAAAAAAGTTTTTTGAAATAAATTTATTGACATAAAAAGAAGAATGTGTGTAATTTATTTAACTCAAAATACATTTTACTCCTATCATAAAACAGGAAATAACGTTTATTTGACAAATAAATACTGTTTTTTGCTTAAATTCAGTATTAAAGCAGCCACCCACCTTCCTCTTGACAGTTTGAACATTTAATTTAAGCGAAAAGCAAGGATTATTTTTCAAATAAACATTTTTTTCTGTTTTATGAGAGCAGTAAAATGTATTTTGAATTAAATAAATTACTTGCTTCTTCTTTTTATGTCAGTAAATTTGATCCAAAATTTTTTTGGATACCCTATATAAATAATTATGTTAATGGTTATATTACTGAATAGAGAATTGAATTACCTTTCAAATGAGCTATCACACATCCCTATTACCATTTAAAAAAATCATCGATGACGTCATCACTGACAGATGGGTGACGTCACTAGTTTGATATATATGCGAAAAAGTCGTAATTTAAAAACAAAAATTGACCTGTTTCGGTATTTTTTTCCAAAATCGTTGATTCTCGAGAAAATTAATTTATTCCAACCTTTACGTGCTCACTATATATTGGCAAAAAAGGAAAATAATTTAATTCATGTACCTACCTATGTTAGAAATTTTATTTAGAACATTAGCTCATATTAAATGGTAAATACTTTTGTTTAGTCACCCTTTAGATACCATGTATTATAGTTTTGAAAATCTGACGGGATCTTTGATTTGTCGGGATTTTGGCGTGTCGGGATTCTGGTGTGTCGGGACTTTGGGGTAGACCCGTATGACATATATCAGATTATTTTGTCCTACGATAAATCAGATTCATTGGAAGTTTCGTTCTGACTTATTTTACTATTATTATTAACAAGAGAAGAACTTAGAATATAGAAGTTAAAGTAACAAAGGTAGAACAAGTTAAAGCTTTTACATAGATACTTACTTGGAGTAATAATAGAAGAAGCAGGATCTTTAGAAGCCGAAATCAATCGCATAGTAGAGAAAACGCCCCAACTGTACACGCTATCACACAATGAACAAAAAAGTTATATGCAGAAAAGAAATATCACGGAATACAAAAATGAAAGTTTTCAAAGTAGTTTATAAACCTGTTCTGACTTTTGGCAGCGAATCATGGGTACTGACGGAACAGCAAAAGAGCAAGATACAGGCTATAGAGATGAGGTTTTTAAGAAGAGTTAAAGGTGTTACCAAATCGGATAGAATAAATAGCACGGATATAAGGAACAAACAGAGACAGCTGAGTTGGTGGGACCATTTACAACGGATGAAAGATGCCGAGCTAGTGAGAAAAATGTGGGAAGCAAAACTATTGAAAATAAAAAATGAGGAAATATTTGTTAAGAAGACAATTACAGTTGATCCCAAACCCTTTTTCAGTGCTTCATTCATTTTGAGGTCACATAGGATTTTAAGAATGTCGCAAATCACTACATGACCTTTTAGTTAAATCTGACAGTTGTCAGAATATTTATATTTATATAAACATCAATATTTATACAAATATTTGCCAGAATATTAATATTTAAAATATTTTAATGTAAGAATAAATAACTATAAAATCAAACTTCACTATACAATGTAATATACCAATAACATAAAATATTTACATTTACGTCTCTGAAAAATACTAACCTAGAAATTACAATTGTCATTTTACCCGTTGATATTCTGATGGTACTGTCACTATTGATTACTTTTGTGTCAAATTATTTTTATTCACATCATTGATTGGTTATCTATTTAGAGTATTTTAATCGCCAACCAATTATACATCTATAAGTCGTTTTAATATGCAAATACCCGTCAATGTATACCTACATAATTTTCTATGTATAATAATCACGGAGGTACGTTTTTTCTGTCACTTCCAGCTTAAGCGCCGGACTCCACTTGCGATTTTCTAGTCGCGAAGATTTGAAACAATGTGTTCCACCTTTGCGACAAAACAATCGCGCGACTACAAATCGCAACTGGAGTCCGGCGCTTAATGCGTTAGAGATAATTCGATAATCTATGTCGCACTGAAAAAAGAGTTTGGGATGAACTTTAAACCCTTCACCTTACAGCATTATATCTAGACCTCAGAGCTAAACTGCATTAACTCGCAAAACTGAAATTTTAGAAGAGATCAGTTTAAAAGAAAAATAAACAGTAAAGGACCCCGCACAAACCTTATGGAAAATAGGTCCCAGTGGATTTCGTTCATACTTTGGGAAATACTCCTTGAAGCATCCTGATAAAAAGTTCTCATGGGCACAATTCAATCGTATGAAGGATTTTCAAGATATAGAGGCCCAAACTCGGAAAATTATAAGATTTACGGGGTATTCCAATTCCGTGAGTTACTGGTTATTTGGCAACATGTAGAAGTTTGGATCAAGGAAAAGTACTAGTAGTCTAGGATTTTTTCCTGGCTATCCAATGGCGACCTTTACTTTGACCTTGACCTTCAACGGACGTCATCTTCAAGAGTTTCGAGGGTTTTAGGCATTAAATTGATATAAACAGATTACTCATGGGTTTTTGGTATCGCAAAACACGAATATGCCATTAGAATTGCCCTCCGGATGACGTGGTGGCCAGGGCCACTGCAAGGGACGTCATCTTCTAGAGTTTCGATGGTATTCGGCATTTAATTGATGCAAATGAATTACTGGAGGGCTTTTTGAGGTCGCTAAACACGAATATGCCACCAGAACCGACTCCCGGAGCACCTGGTTTCCAAGGTCAATGAAAGGGGCTCCTGGAGTTTCGAGGGTCTTTGGTACTACATTGATGCAAACGGATTACTCATAGGTTTTTGGAGTTGCTGAACACGATTACCCCATCAGAACAGACATCGGGGTACCTGGTGCCAAAGGCACGTCAGGCTTTGGAGATTCGAGAGCTTTCGGTACTAAATTAATGGAAACTGATTACTCACAGGTTTTTGTGGCTGCTGAACGTGAATTCGATATCATATCCGATCCCCGGAGCACCTGGTGCCTAAGGCAGGACTTCTTCTGAAGTTTCGACAGGTTTTGGCATTAAAGTGATGCAGATGGGTATTACTTATTAGTTTTTTGGGCTGCTAAACACAAATACGCCATCAGAACCGACACCGGGGTACCTGGTGCCTAAGGCACGCCATCTTCTGGGGTTTCGAGAGTTTTCGGTACTAAATTTATATAAGCATATTACTCTTGTGTTTTTGGGGTTGCTGAGCACGAATATGACTTAGATAAAAGACTCTGGAGTATCTAGTGGCCACAATGAATAGCACTATCGAAATAGAATGTAGTAAATCAATATTAAAATAAATGAAGGAAAAAAATTGTCAGATATAAATTGAGTTTATATTTTTTATAAATGATTAAAACAATTGAATAACACAACATAGTTATTTTAATAAAAATCTACAATAATAATAAAAATCTACAAATAGCAAAAAAAAACTATTCAACAATTTATACGCTTTCTTTGAACAGCAACCCAAAAAACATCCGAATACTCGGTGTGTACTAATCCGTTTGCATCAGTTTGGTAACGAAAACCCTCGAAATTCCAGAAGATGACGTGCCATAGTGCATGTTCGGTAGTATGCATGTTTGGAAACCCCAAAAACCTAAGAGTAATCCATTTGATTCCTCCGAAACTCCGGAAGATAACCTGTCTTAGGCAACAGGTGCTCCTGTGTCTGTGCTGATCACGTATTCGTGTTCAGCAACCCCAAAAACCTATAAATAATCCGTTTGCATTAATGCAGTACCAAAGACCTTCGAAAATCCAGGAGCCCCTTTTATTGACCTTGGAAATCAGGTGCTCCGGGAGTCGGTTCTGGTGGCATATTCGTGTATAGCGTCCTCAAAAAAACCTCCAGTAATTCATTTGCATCAATTAAATGCCGAAAACCATCGAAACTCTAGATGATGACGTCCCTTGCAGAGGCCCTGGCCACCACGTCATCCGGAGGTCAATACTGATGGCATATTCGTGTTTAGCGATCCCAAAAAACCCATGAGTAATCTGTTTATATCAATATAATGCCGAAAGTCCTCGAAACTCTAGAAGATGACGTCCGTTATGAAGGTGAAGGTAACGGTCGAAATTGGATATCCAGGAAAAAATCCTAGACTACTAGTACTTTTCCTTCATCCAAACTTATACATGTTTCCAAATAACCAGTAACTCACGGAATTGGAATACCCCGTAAATCTTATAATTTTCCGAGTTTGGGCCTCTATATCTTGAAAATCCTTCATACGATTGAGTTGTGCCCATGAGAACTTTTTATCAGGATGCTTCCAAGAGTATTTTCCCAAAGTATGAACGAAATCTACTGGGACCTATTTTCCATAAGGTTTGTGCGGGGTCCTTTTAATAGAATTTTTATTTTTCTTTCTTTATATTATGTGAGGGAGACTATTTGATAGGTGTATGAATGACAAGATTAAAAAACCGCTAAACGCCGTAAAAATTAGTGGCGCATAAAATATTCCAGCTACAAAAAAACTGATATGAGTATTACGTGGCGCGAAAATGTATTTTTATTTGATGGAAAATAAAATTCTAGTTTTATTTTGAAATATTTTTTCCATAATATTTGCTAAAGGGCCTAGCTGGGTTAAATGATGAAAAATGCCCCCATCTCGATTCGAATTCCATATATGTCACTATTTGGCACATATAGAGAAACTCACTTTCTGAAGTTTTTAGCCCCCTAGGTGGTCACGTGACCCACCACGTATTTTTTTATCTGAGTCGCATCGAGAGATCACGAAAAACTTTAAATAAAAAAGTTGTAAGTTTCAAATAGTCAGTAGTACGCCACTGACGTATTTCAAATTAACCTTTTTTAAATTCCTCGTCCAATTTCTGACAAAAAATCTATCTTTCCTTTTTTTCATACGACCGCGACGCGCCGTTTTTATGCAAAAAAATAAAATATCTTACGCTTCCAAAGTATTGGAATTAAGTTTTTATAATGGATGTACGAGATACGAATATTATGTGGGTAGATGTATAGAAACTCACCTACATGGAAGTTCGAATACTTTGTAAGGGTTAAGATGTATTTCTTGCATAAAAGTGGCGCGTCGTATGAAAAAATGGGAAGATATATTTTTTGTCACACATTGAACGAGGAATTCAAAAATGATTGCAAATTTGAAATATGTCAGTGGCGTACTATCTTTTTATTCTTTAAAAAGTTCAGACCATTACCCGTATGCGCGCCAATGATGCATATAAAAATCTTAATCGTATGTCAAAAAATGCACATTAAGTACCTCTTAAAACCTGCCAAATTTTATTACAATGTTGCCAGTAGTTTCGGCAGAATCGTAAAAAAGTGTAAAATTTTGTTTTCTTCAACGCCCTGTATCTTAAAAATGGATAGCATTACAATTTTTTTTATTAAGCAAACCCCAATTGTTTTTCAGTTTTTTACCTATCCTAGTGACGGTGTTACCTTTTTTAAAACACCGTGTATAAAATTGTATCAAAAAGCGAAAAGAAAACGAAAAAATGCGGTTTTTTATTTTTAAAAGTACGTTTCACCAGTTTAAAAATCTGAAAAAATTCAGGGTGAAACATTATGCAAAAATACACGTTATAAATTTTTTTCGTGAGAACTAATGTTTCAGTTATTTTTTTTATAATCATTTAAAATTTTAAAATCGTCCTAAAATTTAAATTGCCCGTCAAAAATTAAAAAAAAAAAACTTTTTTGAAACTTACAAATCTTTTATTTAAAGTTTTTCACTAGCTCTCGTTGCGCCTGAGATAAAAATAAAAACATAAAAAACCTAATTAGGCTTTAGGTCGGCCACGTGACACCTAGGGGGCTAAAAATTTCATAAAGTGAGTTTCTCTATATGTGCTAAACGATGACCAATATGGAATTCGAATTGAGTTAAGGGCATTTTTCATCATCTTACCCGGTTAGGCCCTTTGAAGTAAAACGCGCCACAAAAGAGTAACTATGATATAGTTTGCATTTTGAGGCTCTTTTGTGGAGCGTTTTACTTCAAATTTAGCAAATGTTATGGAAAAAATGTTACAAAATAAAACTAGAATTTTATTTTCCAGCAAATTCTCGAAAATTCATTTTCGAGCCACGTAATACTCATATCAGCTCTTTTGTAGCTGGAATATTGTATGCGCCATTCATTTTTACGGCGTTTAGCGGTTTTTTATTCTTGTATCAGGAGTTTTTCAAGTTTTTTATAAATTTAAATGTATGAAGTTGAATGTAATGTTTCTCGATTACACGTTAAGCGTTATAAATGGTCGCCTTTGTCACATTCTCTCCCAAATGATCTAGTAGTTACTACATCAGACTTGTGATAAGACAATCCGAGTTCATATCCCAGCCATCCTAATAATTATGGCCGGCAAATGAACTCAAATTGCACTATCAATCTTAGCGTCGTAACCATTACAACTACATAAACAATTTCAGCGATAATGGTTAAATGGATTATACTTTTGGAGCTCGATTACTTCTGAACGGTTTAACCGATTTTGGTCATTAAACATGAGTTTGAAACGTATTGACAAGTAGTATCTCATGCATCCAAGGTAAAGTATGATAACTGAAGGTAATACAGGAATTATTGAACTTGAAAAACCATTTTCTTCATAAGAAATAGATTTGATCATACTTATGAAGCCTATAACTAGAAAATTCGAATTTTCCCAGCTTATGAGGTATACACCGTTAGATGCGTCGAGAGTCCTTCTACCAACGCTCAGTTATGGGCGTAATTCGTAGGTTGAAATTTTAAGTATGTAATTGTCAAAAAACCAAAATTTTCAAAGTTTGGTTTTTCAGTTTTTCGACCATAATAAGTCGTGTGTATGTCTGATCCTAACCGCTTAGGCATCATTTGAAAGCTTAACTCAACGCTATTGATTTGGTGTATATTTTGTATCTACCAAGCCCTATAGCTGGTTTATGGGTGGTCAAAAGTCACAAACTACACCGGTTCTGAATCGGCCCTGACCCCCTCTTGAAACACAGAAAAAAAATTCAGATCGGTGTAACTTTTCCTCATATCCACAAACATTGTCCCCTTTTTAAATAAAAATTGAGTCATACTTCTGAGCTCGGTAACTTTTGAATGGTCTAACCGATTTTCGAAATTGGACATGCGTTGGAAAGGTAATGATCAGTACTATCAGAAGCCGCAAAGGCCGGACTTATATTATTGAAATTTTTGGGAGTTTTTGGGACGAGAACGAAAAACAGACCCTAAATGGGAAGGGCCGTAAAATCCACACCCTTGGACCAAAATGGAGAGTTGACATATGGATGGACGAGTCTTTTCCTAAACTTTAAGATGGGATTTGGTCCGATTTTCAATTCAGTCAGATTTAGAAAATCGAAAATTTCGTATACAGGGTGAGTCACCACTAACGCGACGGAAGATTACAGCGAAATGGTAAAAGATTTGAAAAAAATTTAAATTGAATAAAAATGTGCCCATTGTTTTCATTCTGGTGGGATGTAGAATAGCATTATGTTGTTTTGTATGCCATTAGAGTGAAAACTTAGTCTTTTTTTAAATTGAATAGTTTGTAAGTTGATAAAAGCTACATCTTAAAATTATTTTGATGTCCCAATAAATGGCGGCGTATCAAATTTATATTTTTTCTTATGAAACGCCCTGTATTTTATTGATTTTTTTAATTGTCCGCAAAAAATAAGGTATAGTTTCATAAGGCCCTATGCCTATCTACAGAGTGTTCTGAGTTATGTTGACTTTTCTTAAAATGTAAAGTTTTAAAAGAAGGCTTATTCTCATGTTATTTACGAAATTATAAAAACATTACTTTTACATCTAAATAGTTGGATATTGGTTGAATGTATTCCATGATTAATTATTATACCCTATTCCACGAACCTACGTCTGTTTTGGATTATTTCGACAACGAATATTTTATTGTGCAAAATATGAAGAATGAAAATAAATTTCAAATTACATTGCTCTTTATTGGAATAATTATTAGAGCCATTTACTTTTGTACTTCTTATGTTGCACACTGAAATACTCGTTGTCGCGATAATCCAAAACAGACGTATGTTGGTGGAATGAACCATACACATTTGTCTACAGGGTGTTCAAAATTTACAGTTTCATTAGTGAAGTCCTCAATGTGTCATATGATGCTTATTTTAAATGGAACACCATGTATGTTAATAAATAATATTATACTAAACAAATTTACCTCTTTCGAATGGTATATGGATGTCCTATACCTAGGTGTCATAGTTTTTGCGTAATTTACAATTATTTAAATTCTAAATCTGTAAATCGATTTTAAAACAAAATATGTAGTTAATTAATGTCATTGTATGACATTGTAAGTTTATGACAGTACGGTCTGGTAATTATCAAAACTATAAACATCGGTGTATGATATTCAAATTTTTTTTACTTAAAAATGGCTTTGGCAGAGCCAATTACATTCAAATTTAATTGTTCCTAAAAATGAATAATCACGATATCTATGAAAGAGTAGACATGCTACTTTTCATTGGGGAATATTTTTAAAATTGTCTCTTAGCTTCTAAAGTTTACGCTTAAAGGTATCCTGATATAGGACGTTTTTGAGAGATTTCTCGATAGATTCCGTGCTACTGGTAATGTTGCATAGGTACGAAAAGTTAAATAAAAATAAACCATTTATTTTTAATGACGTCAACGAACTTGATGTCCTGCTTTCTGTTACGGGAAACCCAAATACTAGTATGTACGTGAAAAATTTCGAGTCAATTGGAAATCAGTCAAACGAGTGTATGTAGAATACGTAAGAAAAACCACTATCATCCGTATAAAACTCAACTACACCAGCATTAGACAGAACAGGAACGTTTAACTTTTCGTTTATAGACTTAAGAATTTGGAGAAGAGCCTGATTTTTTTTTAAGAATGTATTGTGTACAGACGAATCTACCTACTTTTCATAATAATTGTCTAGTTAATAGAGATATAGTCTAAGAGCTGGTGAACCGTCCGACTAACGGTCGTCCTGTAAGGCTAGAAATTTATCTAGTGATAATTCATAGCACATTAAGGCTAAAAACCATGACCTGGCAGGCATCAGCCTTGCACGTGTATCTACCAGGTGAATCGAAAGGTGCAAATTTAGGGGGTAAAATAAACTTTCTCCTGTAAAGTTTAAATTTAAGTATGTGTTTGTTTGAGTAAGTCATGTGTAGGGGTTGTATGATAGCTCATTTGAAAGGTTATTTAATTTTCTATTCAGTAATATAGACATTAACATAATTATTTATACAGGGTGTACAAAAAAAATTTAATTAATTAATTTAGACAAAAAGAAGAAAAAAATTGTTTGTACACCCTGTATAATTAATTATGTTAAGGTTTATATTACTGAATAGAGAATTAAATAACCTTCAAATGAGCAATCACACAACCCCGTACTCTTATTTAAAAAAATCCTCGATTACGTCATCACGCCCAGATGGATGACGTCACTAGTATTTATGCCAAAAGTCCTAATTTAAAAATAAAAATCGACCTGTGTGAGGATTTCTCTTCAAATTTGCCCATTCTTGAGATAATGAATTTATGCAAACTCAAACGTTCTCATTTATACTACAGTGTCGCTCTCGCTTGATTAGCAATTAAAAAACAAAGGGGTTTTCGATATTGTATTGCAAAAAACTCTTCGGGATTTCATCAATCAATGTTTAAAGAATATCTACCTACCTTGGCAACATTGAAATTTTTAGTTAAATGTCCTATTTAGGATTAAAAATAGCCGATTTCGCAATTTTCAAAATTTTTAATCGCTTATATAACAAAAACTATTAACCTAAGAGAAAAGTCACTAAATACCTTTTCTGTTAATACAGGGTCAACCCCTGCTTGTTAATAACAGCCAGATCTCTACCGTTGATTCTGTAAAATTTCTTGGTATTTTTTTAGACAGCAACCTCAAATGGTCCCTTCATATCGATGTGTTAAGTAAGAAACTCGCCTCAGCCTGCTATGCTATAAGATCTGTTTCGAAAGAACTCAATTTAGCATCTTCTAAACTAACATATTTTTCTTTGTTCGAGTCTCATCTTCGATATGGTCTTCCTTTTTGGGGTTCTAGTACAGCTGCCCAATTAGATGTTATTTTTAAATTACAAAAAAGAGCAATAAGGTATCTGTTTGGCCTCAGAAGAACAACACATTGCAGAAGTTACTTCAAAGATCACGGCATTTTAACCCTTACATCTTTATATATTTTAGAAACTGTTTGCTTAATTCGTAAACACATGCATGTCTTTCCAGCAAGGCCTCGTCATGACTACTCCACCAGAAATTCAAATTTTGATGTCTATTTACCGATCCCGTCCTCTGAGTTAGTAAAGAAATCTATATTATATTCCGCAAAAAAACTATACAACCATCTTCCTTTACAACTCAAATCTGCAACATCTTTCCCCAAGTTCCGTAAACTGACAAAAGCTCATCTATCTAAAAGACCATATTATTCAGTAGAAGAGTTTCTTAATGACTAACTAAGAAATTACAGTAATGTACAAGTAACCAAACTTATCTATATTTGGGTGTCACATGCAGCAGCTTAAACCTTTTAGTTCCTATGTCTATAAATAGTTTACTTTGTTGTATATTCACTTTGCAATTTCTATAAATTGTTGCAATATATCGATTTTGTTTTTTTTTTCTTTACTTTATTAACTTATATTTTGTATTTATGTATATTTTTTTTATATTGACGATTTATCAAATTTCAGAAAATTGTATTTGTTATTGTTATTGTTAGATATTATTTATTTATTTTTTTTTACTTTAATTAAGCTTTGTCCATAAAATTTTTTATTTTCAGTGACAATAAAGCATATTTCTATTCTATTCTATTCTGTTTGGAATGATTCAAAAAACCTAAAAAAACTTTGTTCGATGCAAAAAAGATAATTTTAGGAAAAACCCCTAATCTGTCATTGTACACATTTCTTCTAAATGACTTACTCAAACACATACTTAAATTCAAACTTTACAGGAGAAAGTTTATTTTACCCCCTAAATTTGCACTTTTCGGTTCACCTGGTAGACACACGTGCACGGCTGATGCCTGCCAAGTCATGGTTTTTAGCCTTGGTGTGCTATGAATTATCACTAGACAAATTTCTAGCCTTACAGGACGACCGTTAGTCGGAGGGTTCACTAGCTCTTAGACTTTAGACTAATAGCTTTCATTTTATTATGATACAGTAAACAAACATTTTACTGTTGATCACCAACACCGATGAAGTGTTAATATTTGGGGCAGTATTCTGACCGAGTACGTTATCGATCCATATTTTTTTGACGAAGATCTGAATAGAGCAGCTTTTTTAAATTTCTTAAAACAAGTTTTTTGGATCCTTCTTAAAACCTTCCACTTAGCGTGGCTCCAATTGGACGGAGCTTCTTCTTATTTTTGACGTGATGTTAAGAACAACCTCAACATAAAATTTGGAAATAAATGGATAGATAGATTCGGTCCATATATTTGGCCACCTAGGTCACCAGGATTGACCAAGATGAATTTTTTTAAATGGGGTTATATTAAAAATATTGTAAATGCTACACTTCCTACCATACTACTTCAGATTATATTTTTATGAAATTAAGAATTTTGAACGCTTTTTCGTCTATAACACCAGCTATGTTAATAAATAATGTAAACAAACCATTTAAAATCGCTTGTTGTATAAACATTTTGAACATGTATTACTTAACTGATAATTTTTTACTTATAGTAAGTTGTGGTTCATTTTGTATTTAATTATTTTCTTAATATTATTACTTAATAACGGAAAAAATTATTTTACAAATCAGCAAATAAAAATATATCTACATATTTATTTACAACTACACTCTATAACAACTATGCCAAGATGATGGGTTTAAAAATCGAGAGTGACTATAAATATTTTTAATATCGATGTACCGTTTAAGAAAATTCTCAAAAACTATGACTCCTAGTTATAGAAAATACCACATACCATTCGAAAGAGGAACAACCTGTGTTTAGTATAATCCTTGATTAATATACATGGTGTTCTAATAAAATAACCATCATATTATGCTACATTGAATAATCCAATAATGAAACTGTAAATTTTGAACACCCTGTAAATAAATGTGTAATAATCAAGCATGGAATGCATTCATTATAAGATAGTTACCAGACCGTATTGTCATAAAATGACAATGTCATACAATGACATTAATTAATTTCATCTTTTGTTTTAAAATCGATTTACAGATTAAGAATTTAAATGATTGTAAATTACGCAAAAACTATGACACCTAGGTATAGGACGTCTATATACCATTCGAAAGAGGTAAATTTGTTTAGTATAATTATTTATTAATATACATGGTGTTCCATTTAAAATAAGCATCTAAAATATCTAATATTTTCTACAACTTATATTTTTGCAACACCAAAAACATATAACATAATTAATAAATAGGAATATACTTAAACTTAAAATTAGTTACCACCTGAATTCACCGACAATAATATCCCCTTAGCGAATGCTGCAGGATCATCTGACAGGGGACGATTATAAAATTTCGCAAACATATTAGATTTTTGCGTCCAGCCAGCTCTAGACCTAATAACCTCAATTGAAACTCCTGCCCTATACGCTGCCGAAGTGGCTGCGTGTCGAGTACTGTAACCCGAAAATTGAGTAGTATCAATGCATAGTAGCACTAACCGCAAGAGCAAAGAATACATATCTCTCACAAGAACCGACACGGACGGCGATTCTTTTGTTGTTTACATGTACTTAATTTTAGTATCGAGTTGGCAAGTGTACACGCGAGTACACTGAGAAAAGTCTCGCACATTTCTGGCGTGTATCAATAAAATTTTAGTTGCACTGAGAGAAAGGTTGCATGCAGGGCCGGCTTTTGTTGACATTCTTAATATGGTGGAATTATTTTTGATTTACAAAAGGTTGCAAATACAACACAAAGTAATGGTGAGAATTATATTGATTAAAACCATGGATAAAATACCTTTTTTATCCTGATTTTAGCATTGAAAGACCAATAATAAAATATATTATAGTGGCGTGACATTCACTAATTATTCTTTTTGGCTTATATTGATACAACGATACAAAATATAATTTGTTGTTTTCACCAATTTTGAAAAAGTGTGAACAAGTTGGTGAGAATTTGAACGACTTGGTGTGAGCTAATAGGCTGTCTGTCCGTGCGACCGCGAATATAACTCCTTCAGTCACTATACCAGGTAGAATGACAAATGAGGTGTCAAATGAAAGCTTATAATCCATGGATGGTACTCAAGGTGAGACATTTGACCTAGACTGTCTGTCCGTCCGACCGGAAATGTAACTCCTCCGTCACTATACCAGGTAGAATCACAAATGAGGTGTCGAATGAAAGCTCATAATACATGGATGGTACTAAAGGTGGAAAATTTGACCTAGGACTTCCGGTTTTAGAAATGCGACCGGAAGTACTCTTTTAAAGTCACCGCAATAGCACAAGTGATATATTATTCGACGCGCATTCGCAAGACGAGAACAAATATATACTTCTGGTTTCATGACTGTCTGTCCGTCCGACCGCGAATACAACTCCTCAGTTACTAATACAGATAGAATGACAAATGAGGTGTCGAATGAAAGCTTATAACCCATGAATGGTATTAAAGATGAGAAATTTGACATCGGACTTCGGTTTTAGAGTTACAACCGTAGGTACTGCTTTAAAGTCACTCAAAATGTGATATGAATGTAAAACAAGATGACAAAATTAGTAAAATCGTAGATCAATCGACGCAAAGTTACACGAAGAGTTCCAATATCGACTTTCAGTTCTACTTTCGATTACTTTGGGTGAAAACCTAGGACCAATTACTTGTTTGTCGAGGTATTTCCTAATTCATTATATTCGTTATTTCGTAAAATAATCGAAAAATAACAGCCGTTGTAACCGTCACGGAATCCAATTCTTTTTGGATGACAAATGTTCGTGATCAACAACAAGAAAACTGTATGTTAAAATCGAATGTCAATATTTTCAATTTTTATTGTCTTGGAAACCAGCCAAAACATTCCGTACATTCCAGCCAAAACCAGCCAGTACATTCTTTAAAGTCGAATATCGGGGTAAATAAATAAAAAACCAATAAGTATTGTACTATTTTATTTCTATAAATATAAAGATGTAATAACTGAAAAAATATATATATAGTATACAATAAAAACTAATAAGCAATCGAGAAAAGAGAAAAAGTGATTTTTTTAATTAATATATTAATTAATATACAGGGTGTCCCAGACTAATTTACCCACGCTATATCTCTTAAACGAATAGAGATTTTCGAATGGGACAAAAAGTGGTCTATTCTACTTGTAATACACTTTAATATGGCGTAGAAAAAAATTATCCCCTAAATATTCATCCCTTAGTTACAACCCCTAACTTTAATTTTTTATAGTTTTGGATATGGACTTCTATCGTCTATTCAACACATTTTTTGAAAATAAAATCGGTTCGTAAATAACCAAGAAAATATCAGTTAAGTTTTGTTAATTATGTGTCCCAGACTAATTTATCCAGGCTATATTTCTTAAAAGAATAGAGATTTTCGAATGGGACAAAAACTGATCTATTCCATTTGTAATACACTTTCATATGGCGTAGAAAAAATGCATCCGCTAAATATTCATCCCTAACTTACAGGGTGATATTTAAAAAAAATTAAGTTAGGGGTTGTAACTAAGGGATGGATATTTAGGGGATATTTTTTTTCTACGCCATATTAAAGTGTATTACAAATGTAATAGATCAGTTTTTGTCCCATTCGAAAATCTCTATTCTTTTAAGAAATATAGCCTGGATAAATTAGTCTGGGACACATAATTAACAAAACTTAACTGATATTTTCTTGGTTATTTACGAACCGATTTTATTTTCAAAAAATGTGTTGAATAGACGATAGAAGTCCATATCCAAAACTATAAAAAAATATGCAGGGTGCTATTAAAAAATTAAAGTTAAGGGTTGCAACTAAGGGATAAATATTTAGGGGATGATTTTTTTCTACGCCATATTAAAGTGTATTACAAGTAGAATAGACCACTTTTTGTCCCATTCGAAAATCTCTATTCGTTTAAGAGATATAGCGTGGGTAAATTAGTCTGGGACACCCTGTATATATGGAAACGTTTTGATCATTATGGTCAGAAGCTTATATTCCATATGAAAGCAGCCTTTAGCTTTTTTTTTTTTTGTTGGAACGCAAGTATAATCAAGAGAATGTAAACCTATTATGAAGAGTGTATTGTCAATTATCAAGCATTAACTTGAATGTTTAAACAATTTCAAGTGATATTGGATCAAACTTTTTGAATTAGCTAAATTATATAATGTTACTTCTGAAAATCCTGAATTTCAAGTAGTCAGTCATAAATTGTTTTATATATTTGACCTAAGTTATTGTTTTATACAAACTACAGAAACAATTTAATGAAACATAGTTTATTAAATTTAATTTAGGTTTGCTGATAAAAGTACTTTATGGAAGCTTTTGTGAGTATTGGATTCTCAACTTTTTAAACACAGCACGTGGCTTGTGGAATGAACACATATAAAATATGACTCTTCCTGCAGATGCATTTGGTACAGTAGAGGTCAAAGAAAGGTTAGAGCATTTGTATGATATTTTAGATTCAAATTCTTTGTGAAATACCAATAAATACAAAATTAATTTTTTATACGATAGTTTATAGTTCATGAAAAAGCTTAAAATAATTAATTCACATAATCAAGATATCTCAAAAATAATTAAATTGTATAAATGTTGGAAAATAACAATTAATAGTTGTAGGCTATATAAGAAAATATATATAGAAAAAAATATTATGAGCTACAAACTGATACAAAAACAAAATACTAACGCCAAGCCAAACAAACAACTGTGACAACAAACGCCGATCCTGTACAAGACAAATGTCACCAAAATTATTTGCTATTCATACAAATTGAAAAATGGCCGATCTGGCACATGCGCATAAAAATTTAGTTCATAGATAATCCGTTTGTGTCGGTTCTTGGGAGATATGTATTCTTTGGCAAGAGTAACCTTAATCCATTTGCTTAGTCTCTGTGTAGACACTGGACGATAGGGTTTATTAATAGTTAAGATTAACAAGTCCGTATCTGTTGGACGAAGATCTTTGGTAACTTGAATATATTGATCAATGACAGAGGCCAAGCAGAGAGAAGAATTTTCTCTAAAGTATGGAATAACCAATAATGGTTGAAAATTTTTTGAAGATGAGGTTTTTATTCTATCCGGAATTCTGATTTCTAATCGGTCCGGAAAACTAATAATATTGTTTAATCGGATACGTGTAAAATTTTGGAGTCTATGACCTGTAATTAACGCTAATAATGTGCACAGCTCCATCGTTAATTCAGAAATAGAAATATCCAACAATGGATATAAACTAGCTAGATGTGGGATGTGGGTCTCAAGTAGTTTGGTACCTTGGTCTCGATGGTTTTTGATTATAAATACCTTTTAAAAAACGTTTTATAATTTTTTTTTCGAATTTTCCACTGAAAAAATCAGGACTATAGCCGCATGTTGCGAATTAATAGTTGAATACGATGCACCCTCTTGGAATTGAATGCTTAAAAAGTCCAAAACTAAATTTAATGAATATTGAAAAGGGTTGTGATTTCTTGTGCCACAAAAATCCCACCATTTTTTTAAGTATGATGTATACTGTTTTAAAGTGGATGTACTAATTGAATGCTTAATAGCTTGAAGTCCTAATGTTGGAACACCTCGTCTGTGAAAAGCTTCCTGGATAAAATTCCAGCATCCAGGGAAAGGTCCTGCCAAAGCGGATGGCAATCTCTGAAAGGAGAAGAAAGTAAATCTTGATTCGGTGTAAAAATTAAAGGTTCTGTTACAAGAAGTTTACGGAAATTTGGGTACCATGGCTGGGTATTCCAGCAAGGAACCACTACTATTCCCTGGGATTTTTCAGCAATGATCATTTGTAAGCATTTTAATACAAGATTAAATGGTGGGAAGGCATAGAAGAATTCACCCTTCCAAGAGATGGTAAAAGCATCTACAGTGACAGAAGCTGGGTCCGGTTTCCAAGAGACATATCTAATACATTTTGTATTTAACTTTGTAGCAAATAGGTCAATAGTGGGTTTACCAAAATAGTGACATATCTCCTGGAAAGCGTGACTAGATAATGCATATTCTGTATTAATAAAAGTTGAACGAGATTCCCTATCTGCGTGGACATTATCTTTAGTATTAATATATGAAGCAACTAAGAAAATATCCCTGCTTTCGCACCACAGCCAAATGTCTCTTGTGATCTTATTAAGATTTTTAAACCTTACACTACCCATACGATTAATACAGGCTATGGCTGTCACATTATCAATTCTAAGCAGAATATAACAGTTTGATAATTCAGAGGCAAATGATCGAAGTGCGTTAAATGCTGCTACTAATTCCAAATAATTAATATGTTTTACTTTCTCACGTCTGTGCCAAAAACCATGCGTGACTCCGTTTATACAATGGGCACCCCAACCTGTTAGAGAAGCATCGGTAAAAATTTCAAGAGAAAACACTGAACTTGTCACTATAGGCATACCATTATTTTGTGTTAAAGCTTGGTGCCACCAGTACAACTCAGATTTAATACAGTCTGAAAGTCATAGGGTTGACTGATAATTATGATTACTATAACGTAATGCTAAATGCTTTTTCCTTTCTAAAATTTTAAATGAACCCAACCGTATTTAACTGTGGGACAAGCAGCTACGAATTTACCTATTAGTTGAGCTAGGATTAGAATTGAGCATCTATCTTTTGATAATATTTTTTCAATTTTGGCCAGAATAAGAGTTATCTTTTCTTCTGGTAAGAATACTTTAAATAATATGGAGTTATATACAAAGTCCAGAAAAGTACATATCTGTGAAGGTACTAAAACACTTTTCTTTAAATTAAGTAAGAAGCCCAAAGATTCCAGAAGATCTTTTGTAACCTGGCAATCTTTCCTAGCAGTCTCGACAGTTTTGCTAATAATGAGTATGGCATCTAAGTAAATAACACAGACTATGCCGATAGACTGTAAAAATTTTACTACTGGCTTCATTACCTTTAGGTAATTAGACAGAAATTAGAGGAAAGGTAGACAATTAAATACAAAATATGAGCCCTTAAAAACAAAGGACAAATATTTTCTAAATCTTTTGTTAACTGGAATCATAAAATATGCATCTTTAATATCAAGAGATGTAAAAAAACAATTTGGATATAATAATTTGAAAACCGTTCTATGATCCTCTAGTTTGAAATGGGGAGGTCGTAAAAAAGGTTCAAAGATTTGAGGTTTAATACAGATCTGTAGGAACCGTCAGGTTTTGGAACTAAGAAAATTGATGACAAAAACTGATCAGGTTTAGGATCAGATTTAGACACTGCTCCTATCTTTAATAATTGAGCAATAGCCTCCTCTAATCTAGATAACTCTTTTAATGCATAACATGGTTTTGATAAAAAAGTTTGTACTGGTTTTTTTCTAAATGGAATCTTATATCCAGATACCCAAGAAAGAATAGTATGATCATTAGTGATTAAAGCCCATTTATCTAAATAATTAGAAAAGCGGCCATCGTAATTTTTTGTAGTTACCTGTCTTGTTGACTGATTTGGTTCTTCTGTTAACGTCGTACATGTGTACTTTTGTAACGATACCTCCCCTCCTCCTTTTTCATACGGGACCGGGGCTGCGAGCACCGGAAGTTTAAAGACGTTGACACACCTGAAGGGCCAGCTTTAGGTGGATTAGATTTATGTGCAACCAGAGCTTTCGAAGTAAGGTACTGTGGAGTCTCATCCTTCCTCTTAATGGTGGACCCCAAACGTTGTGCTTCATTCGAGCTTTTTAGCTGGTCCGGAAAAAACCTTCCAAACAAAAAGTCGTCTATTGGACAAGCATCTAAAATTTTCTTTACCCCGCTGTCTAAAAAAGGAAGAATGCTGTGACGCCGATGTAAGGATAAGGCGTGGAAGACATCTGAAATTATTTTTGCAGGATCACACTTCTTTTCCAATTCCTTTCTTGTTTCTTCCGTTAATGATTCTTTGGTTATTTTATACTGTTTATTAAGCGGAATCGCTATCGCACTTATACCAGCCGCTAACTGGGATTGTAATTTCTTTAGAAAATATCCTGTTTTAAGGCATTTGCATCCAAACAGGACTTGTGGCAGAAGTGCTGGACAATTAGCAATGACAGGATAAGAATCTATTGCGTTGTTTCGAGATTCTTTATCAATTCCTTTAAGAAGGAAACCAGAAAGAAGAGCTGCTACATCAGCGTGTATTTCAGGACCTTTAGTAGCTGATGATTGGGTACTTAGCAATGATAGAATGTTTTGTGCACCATCACTAGCCAAATCATCTTGTACACTATGAGTCGATGCCACCAAATTTATAGATGCATCTGAATCCGAGTCCATTCCTGTTTCCTTATTGTAATCATTTTCAGAGGAGCCTATAATAAAAATAATAATTACTCTTAAACCCGCGAACAGAAATATTATTAAAACCATAAACAAAATTCCATAAATAGGTCACTCCTCGTCATCATTTCATGTGAAAACGTGACTTTGAGCGAAAAGATAACAAAAATAAATTCTTAATACGTATTCATTTGAATAGCGCATTTAAGAAAGATCTTCTATTATTAGACTTCATTTGAAAGTACTAATTATAGGATATTATAGAGATTTGAGTACAATATTATACTGAAAAAAAATAAATTTTAATAGGATATTCATGTGAATATCGTTATAAAAACAAAAAAAATATATACATAAGACATCCTTTTTAGACTTCATTTGAAGCACTAAATGATAGGATATTATAGAGATTCATATGAATCATGTTTTGTGTATTACGATATGTAAACACTATTACTTAATAAAAAAATACAATAAGAAAAACAAAATATTTATTTTGTTTCCTGCAGGAATCTAAAAAAAAAAAGATTATTAATTTACTTACTGGAGTCGTCTAATAATTCCAATAACTTCTTTAGTTTTCTCTTTTTCTGCTTAAACGACACCTGTTTTGAAACTTTTTCACAATGTCACACTGTCGAATATCACAACACAATAAAAAAATACGTCTTACTCCAGCGCACGAAAAAATTGTAGTAAGGAGAATCGGATTCTGGACCAAGACAGCAGTGGATGGGAGAGTAGGAGCCGTACTCAGGGAATTTGCTTTAAAATTGTGATAACCCAGCTATGAAAAAATTGTGACTACAAGTAGTTATTGTATTTCGAGAACGGCAATACGAGATATAATTTGAGAATAAGCCTTCTTTTAAAACTTTACATTTTAAGAAAAGTCAACATAACTCAGAACACTCTGTACATAGGTATAGGGAAGCCTTGTGAAACTATTATTTTTTGCGGACAATTAAAAAATTCAATAAAATACAGGATGTTCCATAAGAAAAAATATACCTTTGATAAGCCGCCATTTATTGGGACACCCTGTATATTTAAAAATAATTTTAAAATGTAGCTTTTATCAACTTACAAACTATTCAATTTAAATTTTTTTCAAATCTTTTACCATTTCGCTGTAATCTTCCGTCGCGTTAGTGGTGACTCGCCCTGTATATAGTGTCGCATGTAGGGGTATTGTTCGCCACTGACGAGAACTGCTGTTCTCTGGTAATACTATATATTACCATTGATTAATAACTACATAGATACCTCACCTTAAGGTAAAACCGAATTCAGTGTTAAACTCCGCCCACTTACACCTCTTTGCCCCTCAAGTCTAAGTACTAACTGGCTGGACGGTGGCGACATTTATTGAAATTTTTGCCAAGATTGAAAAATAAATTTGAGTTGCTTGGCTGGCGTAATAGACAACGATATAAGGGAAGTATTCAGCATTTTCACAAATAATTTTAACGCGATTGTAATCTCTATTTTGGAATTCCGATTTTACTTGATAAAACGCTAAAAATTGATTAATAAAAATAGTGAAGAGGTTTCTTAAAAATTATTTAATTATTATAGGTCCGGATCCCGCGTATGAAAAAAAAGTTGATTAATAGCAAGCTGAAAATTTGTTAATAGCTTAAGGGTGTCTAGTCGGACAAACTTTGATATATGGGAACACTGGAACAGGGGAAATTTTAATTGTGAAACAGGTTAAAAATTTGGAACGGTCAGACCAAGAAAACGGCACATGTATTTTGTCCGACAGAACAGACTTAAACTCTCCGAACAGAGATTAAACTCTCATCCAAAAAATCAGACCGCTATTTATTACCAAATGGGCCATTTTATGAGTGGAACATGTAGAATACGTCAAATGACAGGAATTATGACAGGTGATAAATAGCAGTCTGATTTTTGCATGAGAGTTTAATCTCTGTTCGGAGAGTTTAAGTCTGTTCTATCGGACAAAATAAATGTACCGTTTTCGTGGTCTGACCGTTCCAAATTTTTAACCTGTTCCACAATTAAAACTGCCCCTGTTACAGCGTTCCCATATATCAAAGTTTATCTGACTAGACACCCTTAAGCTATTAACAAATTTTCGGCTTGCTATTAATCAACTTTTTTTTCATACGCGGGATCCAGACCTATTAATACACTACAAAAAAACAACAAAATAGAAAATACATAATAAAATTAGCAGTGATAATTCACATGTAACTTATTTTTTGCAATTTGTAAAAGAATGATATTTTCAGAACTAATGCGAAATAAACTATTTGAAGTTGATATACAGAATTTCTTTCCAGATCTAACCCATTCACTCCAGGTAAAATATTGCAAAACCTCCGAATTTTAAAGAATCCATGGGATTGGCATGAAATTTGGTATACATATATCTTGATAAAATGACAGGGAATTTCCAACATATAAATAGTTGAGAGCCATCTGCCTAGGAACAATAGGTAAAAGCTGATAAACGGACATGATTAGAAAGTTTAAAACATCACTAATTAAAGTAAACAAAGTAAATAAGTCACAACAAGTAAACAAAGTAAATAAGTCAAAGTAAATAAGTCACAAAACAAAGTAAATAAGTATATTTGAATGTTAATTCTTTTCAAACTAAGATTGTAAAATTAAAATTTTAGGAAAAAAAGATATTTATTATTTCTTGTTCTCAAGAAGTACTTTCATTATTGACAATATCGAAACATTTTATTATTAAAAGTCGAGAACAATTAAAAACCACGTTCATATTTATATGAGAGTGCTTTAAAAATGAAATGCTTACTCTTGAGAAGAATTAATATTTTTAAGAAACTTGGTATACGACTCATAATATTTGACATTTGATTCTTTCATTTTGAGTTTTAGGACATGCAAGTTTTTATCAATAATACATTTTTCCCTAAACTGAATAAAAAAGTTTTTCATATGATTCCAAGGTTTTAAGACATACTGATATTGTTTTCCTGATTTTATAAAATACTTGTTAATATCTACTGTATATATAAACTAAAGCTAATAGTGTAGTTTAACATACAGTTGAGTCCACGATTATTTACCCGTGCGTCATTAATACCTGACGGGATAAAACACATACTTTTGATCTAGCATCATTCTCTTCCACGCATGAAACTAAAGACAAACCAGCTACCGCCTGTTACTAAGTAAAAACACATTTTATTTTTATGAACGCACTAGACTAACTCTATTGCGCACAATAGAGAAAAAATTTCTAGAGGATCTTGGTTCAGAAAAGATGATAAAAGATATTATGACACATTATATTTTTGAAGTTCCTCCCACAAACATAAAACTGACAAAATGGTCCACTGAAAGCCGTGTAGACAGTGAATATTATTTCTCTCTTTCTGATTTTCAAAAACTTTTTTTAAAATATTCTAAACCTGCTTTTAAGTTTTCAGTTGACTTGCTTAAAGTTGACATTGGCTTTCTGTTTGGACTACTATCACTACAATATTTGATGTTAAGAACATCAAAAATATTATTTATAATTTTCAAAAATTCGGCAGTAAGAGAAGCCGTTTTGGTGTGTAACTGCCCTACAGATATTGCTGTTGATATTGCTGAGGCAATTGAGTTGGAAAAAATTTGTGCTGCTAATTTTACACGCATTTTTTGAAAATGATTAGGGTTTATATGAACGTTTATTTTTCGTGTTTTTCGTATTATATGAACGTTATTTTTACCATGCATCGTGCTCTCACACTGGTTCTATCGATGTTGTATGTGTATTCAATATCTTGCCACGATATTTGTTTAGAATCGGCAAAAAACGTCAACTTTTTGTTAAGAAAATTATTTCTTAGACTTTTTAATAAGTGGAGTGTATCGAACACAGTGAAAATCATCTGATTTCCTATTTCTATTGTAGGCTGATCCTTACGTGCGCCTAACAACTTAAATAAAGCTCTATTATTAGATGCTTGATCACACAACACTTTTGGTATATTCCCAATATTTTGTAATTTTGAAACAACTTCAACTACAATGTTTTTTAAGTTGTCGTTATGTATTGGACCACCTTTAGCAAGCCGCGTAGCCTTATGTAGCAAGCCGCGCATCATGAAAACCAGACCTGTGTTGGCAAGTTTGTTTGTTCTTCCTAAAGCATCTAAATCTTGAAACCCTTCTATAATGTCATCTAATTTATTGTACTCCAATTGTTTTTTCAAAGAAATTTCATCAAACATATATATATATATCCGGGGTGTCATATCGGCTGACGCCGCATCCCCACACCTAACCGCCATCTATTTCTATCCTGGGCATCTTCCTCTTCCAAATCTCGGTGTTCCATGGCCTTCCTTATCGTGTCATTCCAGGATAGTCTTGGTCTTCCCCTTTTCTTCCTACCTGGGGGTTTCCATTTCAGGAGTTTCTTTGGCCATCGTTGGTCGTCCATTCTAAGTAAGTGACCGAACCATTTTAGGCTTCTTCTCTCGAGCCTGTCTACCGCTGTATCGTGTGCCTGCATCCTTCTTCTTATTTCTTCGTTACGTATTCTGTCCAATCGGGAGATTCCAGCGCTTCTACGTATGTAGTCCATTTCCACAGCATTGATCCTTCTTCTGGACTCTGCTGTTAATGTCCAGACTTCGCTTCCATACATGAGTACCGATTCCACAAATGTCTTCCCTATTCTTAATTTTGTAGTTCTGGATATATTTTTATCCCACCACACGGAATTCAAGCAACCTACTACCTTCCTACTTTGTTCAACTCGCCTTTGAATTTCTTTGTTGCCTAGGCCTTCTCTGTTTATTACAGCTCCCAGATATTTGAATTCTTCAACCTGTTTAATTGATGTGTTCTCTGTAATTAGGATTTCAAAGTGGGCGTCAGAATTCACGACTAGATATTCTGTTTTTTCTATATTTATATTTAATCCCCATTTTTTGTAGGTTGAATACAGGCGGGTTAACATGAATTCCATGTCATACGAATCTTGTGCCAGTACTGCTTGATCGTCAGCAAAGTGGATGTTAAACAGGCAGTCATCTCTGATCATGATTCCCATTAGTCCACAACTTCTTTTCCATTCTTTTAAAGCGACTTCCAAGTATATGTTAAATAGCAACGGTGATAAGCTACACCCTTGCTTCAGTCCTTTTTCTATTTTTATTCCTTCAGATAGTTGTGTGCCTTTTGTACTGTGCATCTTGAACAGTGCATTTAGTGTAACAAAAAGAAGAAAACTTCTGTTGGAGTGAAAGTAAAAAGATATACTCCAACAGAAGTAAGAAAAAAAAAAGACTAAGGTAACTAAGTAGTTGTGGCTGAAAAGAAGAGAATGTGGGATATGTAAAGAAAAGGGTGATGTGGCTTCTACGTTGAGAAGCCGCAATAGGAAAAATACTACTAAAGTGCAGTAGTACTGAAGAAAGGGGAATTAGAAGGGATAGAAGTAGAAGTGGGAAGAGACAGAGGCAAACTGAATAGAGTTGGCTAGCTATAGATGCAAGAGAGCAACTTGACACTCAAGGATGGATACGGCTCGTTTGCATGCCTGTCGAAGAACAGTAGCTCTATATAGATAGTAATGATGACTAGAAGATGAAATAATAAAATAAGAATAATATACTGAAAATGAATGGAGATGAATAATGACTAAAAACGAACAAAATAAATAAAACTAACTAATCATGGGCGCCATGAAAATGATCTTCGATCATTTTCCCAGGTATCTTATACTGCTGTCAAATATCAAATATATCAAACCTGTAATAATGAACATAAAGGAATAATAAAATAATTGATATACAAAATAAATACATATTTATTAAAATTAACTACCAGATTTTTAACAATCTCTGAGTTAAGCAAGTTCATATTATGCTGTGACTCTAACATGACATATGTTATATTTTAAAGAGGATATTATACAATACAACAACACTAATGTTATCTTTTACAAAATTTGATACCTCTTGCTTACATATAGGGTACAACTTACATGAGTCTTCTACCAAATGGTCATAGTACGCTTGCTACGTACAACTAAATGAAACTGACAACGATGAAAATAATACAACTAAATAGGCCCAAGCCTCACTAAGGGAAAATACACTAATGAAGTAAGTAAGTTAAAAGTACAATGAATGAAATAGAAATGAAGTTGAGATAAATACTGACGATGACCTAAATTATCCGAACAAATGGAATAAAGCGAATAACAATAAAATATTTGGGAAACAAGCAAATAATACAACCTAAATTTATATAATGACATAAAATCGTCTAAATTACCAATAAAATATGAAACCTAATACCTTTTTGGCAAATATGCCGAGCTCAACATACGATACCGCAGGTTTGTACATGAGTTTGGGAACTTAATACCATAATATACAAATATGTTATATAAAAAAAAACCAGAGGTAAACTAAATCTGGAAAAAAACATATTTCATTAAACCAAATGTCTGAAACTTAAAAACCCATAGTTACTTAAAGCACAACACTAAATGTTCCCAAACCAATCCCTTCATCGGACGACCTCAAGGTGAAGTCTGATGCTGCAACCCATAAAATTAGCACCAGAGGAGGTGCTGAACCATGTTTCCCGTAGATACCGGTGTAAAGATGACAAAAGTGGGACTGGAATGTCCCATCGCTTGCTCCCAAATCGACATATTCCCATGGTGACTTGACTGTGGCTGTAGTGGTTTCCCTAGGTGTCGAAGGGCTATGAGTTCACCATGTGGTTACTCCAAAATGCATTGGCACAGTTCAAGATACACTTCACTTTTGTACTTTTGTACAGTTCAAGATTGGCACACAACTATCATCAAACATTAACACACAAATTTTTCCCACTCATCCATTGTCTCTGCTTTTTTCTTCAACTTGTCAATTAAGGAAGTGTTTAAACCAGTTCTTAATTTTATGATACGCAACCAAGTTTGAATTGTTTTTACTGAAGGTAAATATAAAGTTAAGAGATCTAATTAAAAATTTTTAACAACTAGGAGACTTATAATAAATGGCCAGAGCTAAATCCTTTTCATTGTGACTCCATTGTGAACGAGTTTTGTGTGAAAACTGCATATTAACAAAAGTGTGCACGTATTTGCTTTTATTTTCGAACAATACCTGTATCATGAATTTGGTTGCCGATTTTCTGTTTTTTGTTGTTCTTCTACAACGCTGACTGTTCTTCTGAAGGCACTTCTTCTTTAAAGCATTTACTTGATACTCCAATTTTTTACCTTCTCCGTCAATTCAGTTTCAAGTTTTGTGGGCAAATTAATATCAAAACTGGAAATATCACTGAGACTACTACTTGATCTCTTAGGCGATGGAGTTGACCTAACCATACAATCGTCACTTGTAGATCTTTTACGTTTCGTACCGCAATAAACATATGTAGAGCATAATACTGGTGGGGTATCACCTAAAATAGGTAATCATTGAAATGTATGTGTACTTTTAATTAAAGCAAAACAAGCATCTCCGTTATTTCGGGGGTGATACTAACAACGCATTCATATTTAAAAAAAAATCTCTTTTGATTTAATTGTATACAAAATATATAAATCACTCAATATCAACTGATTTTATATAAAATATATTTTAATAGTATTATTCTCATTGACAAAGCGCATTAGGCAAACATAAAAATATTTCCAAAGTTAAGTACTCACCTAAATCAGTTGCTAACTTTTCCTTAATAACTTTCTTTGGTCACTTTGGTAAATATGTTCCACTGCAAAATGATGCTGGTAAATTACCCTCTGTTTCAGGTTTCAGGTCACTGATATCCATCAATATAATATCAATATTTCCGCAGTTTTTTTGCCAAATTTTTGTGCGCTCTACGTCTTTCAGGGGAAATTTAAAGAAAGATATATTATTATTTGTTCCATCGTTTCTCTCAAAACATCCCGCGTAAACATAGTTATGCGTTACAGAGGCCATTTCATCTAAAATGTGAGTCCTTTTTTTTCGCTATAACTTGTCACAACACTTGTCACAGATAACACACCTATAGGGTAAGTTCGGCCCTGACACTACTCCTACCTCCTCGCAAGTCAGAGAGAGAATGAGAAATCTCGATACGGTTTTCGAGTAGCGCCATCTAGTTGTTGATACGTCTTTCGGTTACCAAGAGGTGAGCTATCTAGTGGTTGGTTTATAATCAATGATATTACTAAAATATGTTACTATATATTTTTTGTTATACGTCATCCTATTTTATAATTACTTTAGTGAGATAAATTTTTATAAAAATAATAGAATTCATTTGGCACCCAGGTGAGCAAACTTTTTAGATGTGTGTATTTTTTGTAAATATTTCTTTTGGCTTATTGAAAATCACAGACAGGGCCGCTGGAAACAACATGTCTAGTATTTCTGTTAAGATCAACAGATTAGAATGTTTACGAATTAAAATTCGTTTTAAAAATTTCCCCCTCACAATATACGCCACTGTCGTAATAATCATTTCAACATGTTTTTTTGATTCTTCGTTACTTTTTACGTAAATATCATCCTTTGTCTCAATGTGATAGAGTAAGTAGTTTTCAAGTTATTTGCTTTTAAAAATAATGGATTCAGTAAGATTACGTATTTTAAACAACGTTCAATAGATTATTGTGTTTAAAATACATAATCTTATTGAATCCATTACCTTTAAACTCCAATAACTTGAAAACTACTTACTCTGTCGCATTGAAACAAATGATGATATTTACGTGAAAAGTAACGAAGAATCAAAAAACGTGCTGAAATTATTATTACGACAGTGGCGTAGATTGTGGGGGGAAAATCGGGAAAAATGAAGTATATATCCCTACAGCACGCCTCTGGTAACAGCAGAAAACTATCTTTTAACACCAGTTAAAGTATCTTAACGTGTGTAAACTGTTTGTCAAGTTTGAACAAATAATATTGAAAGTTGTTAAAGTAATGGGCTAAAATCATTTTAGAATATTTGAAATAAAACACCCTGTATCTCGGTAAGGAGGAATATTTTATTTAAATGTTTTAGGTTAAATCTTCGTATTTTGTGCTAAGGTTTCTCCAGTTACTATATGGACAATTCTTAATGAAACACCCTGTATATTCATCCACAAATTCAAATACCTTACTTGACTTTTAGATACTTTTAATACTTTTTTTAACATTTTTAATACACTTTTATACACACAACTTTTGTCCATTTAAAATAATCTTCAATCTTTTAATATTCACATTTTTAAAACAATAATAAATGCATGATAAAAAAACATATTTTTCAAAATGATTTCATACTTATGCTTATATAGTCACTTGTTGCAAATATGAAGTTTTTATTTGGAGCAGAACTAAAAAGCAAAAATAATAAAGGACTTCTTGGGGAGAATATATTAAAATAGCTTTATTATATGCCTTTGGTGAAGTCCAAACAAAATCTAATATTCATGAATATTGATCCTATTAGGAGGTTATCAATCACATCAACTTGTTATCACATTAAGATAAGTAATTTGAAGGAGATGTACAAAATTCAATGTTTATTTTGTCTGTTTAGTATTATATGACTACTTAAAGTTTTTTTGTTTCTCATATTATAAACATTATACTTAAAAAACATAGTATGTAGATTAAAGTACACATCCTTAATTGGGGTCTAGGAAAGTTGGTCGAGAACACTTCGTCGACGATTAGTCAACAACATTTGGCCGACAAACAGTTGGTCGAATGCACAATTCATCGAATGTACAATTCGTCGACGAACATTTGTTCGAATGGATTTTTCGTCGACAAGCTGTTATTTATCTCTATAGACAAGTCGAAAACGGCGGGTTCGTTAGAAAAAAATATTCCCATGGGATTTTTTTGCATAATCACATACGTGAGACACACCAGAATAAGGTTCAAGAAGTCGCCCACGCGAAAAGTGGTCCAAATTTTTTAACACTTTTTTTTACTCAAATTGCAAAAATCAATATTTTTCGATACGGACAATTTTTTTTAGATTTTTTGGACCATTCTGGACAAAAAAGGTCTCTTGTAATTTTTTTTCTAAAGTTGATCGTTATCGAGTTCTAAGCAATTTAAAATTTGAACAACGCGAATATGGCCAAACTCGGTTAAAAATTATTATTATGAAAGTCAGAAAGTGACTAAATCCAAATTTAAAGCCCCCTCTACATGATCCTGAAGAAAATTGTGTCATTAATTTATTACTAAGCTATTATTTTTAATTATTAACAATGAGCGGTAAGATCGTATTGACGCGGCTGTAAATTTGATTGCGAGTGATTCACTGCCGGAATGGCATCTCTCTCGCACTCACTATTGATGGCCGCCTAATACGTGCATGGCGCTCATTATTATTACTTAAAAATAACAGCTTAGTAATAAAATAATGACAAAAATTTCTTTAGGATTTTGTAGGCGGAGCTTTAAACTTTGATTTAGTCACTTTCTGACTTTCATAATAATAACTTTTAACCAAGTAGTTAAGCCTTTAAAATGGCCATTTTTCGTATTTTTCAATTGTAAATTGCTTATAACTCGAAAACGATCAACTTTAGAGAAAAATTATAAGAATCCTTTTTTGTCCAGAGTGGTCCATAATAATAATAATAATATCGTATGGCATTTTTGCCGGGGAGATCCTTTCGGATAGTTCCGGCGCCATTTACATCTTTAACCCCGTTTTAAGTAACTAGTGCCGATGTACACTAGCCCAGGGGGACCGACGGCTTTACGTGCTCTCCGAGGCACGGTGAGACGGCTCGTGTCATTATTGGAAATGAAAATGGTTTGTCTTTGGCAGGGCTCGAACCCACGTCTACTGGCGTATGAGGCCAGCGTGTATGCCGTTACTCCACGGCCGCTCACAGTGGTCAAAAAAAAAATCGGCCCGGACAAATTTTTTATTTTAGGTTTTTTAGAGTAGTCCAAAAAACCTAAAATAAAAAATTTGTCCGGGCCGAAAATATTGATAAATTTTTTTACTTAACTTACTAATTTCAGAGTTATTCGCGATTGAAGATTCCAAAGAAACACGTTTTTCAATAGTTCTTCGCGAATAACTCGATAATTACGCATTGTCAGGAAAAAATCATCCTTATTAAAATTGAAGCTTATAAAAAAACAAAGAAACTAATCAGTTTTAATTAAATTTTTAGATAATATTAAGCAACTTATGAGTCATTGAAAACGATTTTTTTGTTTTTCGTAAATTTATGCAAATATTTGAGCTCAAATAACGGAAAAATGATTAATTTTTCATAGAACATGTTAATAAACATTTTTAAAGTACTTTTTTAGACCTTCAAAATAAGCTTTGATAAAAGCCTTTAGCATGAAAATTAAGCAAGTTATGACGAAAATTACTCAAATACCTCGAATTTATAAAAGAAAAAATGACGGTAAAATGTATGCTATGTGCGGCAAAATTAATATTAATCGTTGCCCATGTAAAATTAACTTTATTTATGTTCCGACAACACGTTCCAAAAGTTTGAATTATTTAGAACAATTACATTTTGAAAAAACTTTTAAGTTAATTTCTTTTTTTTTTTCTCGATTTTTCAAAAAACACGTTATTTTTTCAAAATATCTCAAAAACTATTGGATTTATGAAAAAAATGTTTTGACCAAAAATTTAGCTTTTTTTACTGAACATTTTGCTTTTTAGCAGATATAAGCGTTTAAAGTATTGATTTCAATGCAAAGGGAGCGTCTTTTTAGCCCTTTAACATTAAAATTCTCTGAACAAAAGGGTCTAGAAAAATTGCAACTCTCATGATCTTATAGCTTATGAAATTTCCTACAAAATGATGTGAGAGTGAATGCAAAAAGTTTAAAGGGAAGCCGATTTATTGTTAAAAAACCAAATACATTTTTCTAGAGATAATGCTTGAAAATTACGGAGCGTCTAAATTTTGATGTTTTTGGAGTATTTATTCTTTTATACATGCAGTGTCTGCTTTGTATTTACATATCGGGCAACAAAACTCTCAATTTTGCTAATTGGGGATGGACAAAAGCGGATGGCACCTTGGTACCAAACAAAATGACGGATATTCCTGCACCAGAAGAACTACTTAAAATGATATTTG
This sequence comes from Diabrotica virgifera virgifera, assembly GCF_917563875.1. Taxonomy (NCBI): domain Eukaryota; kingdom Metazoa; phylum Arthropoda; class Insecta; order Coleoptera; family Chrysomelidae; genus Diabrotica; species Diabrotica virgifera. The sequence goes on along the minus strand of NC_065443.1, from coordinate 180,125,635 downwards.
GCAATTGCAAAAAAGGATGTGGCTCAAATTGTGGGTGTCGCAAACTTGGATTATATTGCAATTAATTTAGGTTCTTGCTCTGGTGATAGCTGCCAAAATTGTCATCCTGTCGACCAAGACGAAAAGGAAGTTGATGCAGAAGAAATAGACGGATTTGGAAGTTGAAGTTAAATTATTGATATATATGTACTTTAAAAATCATATTAATTTTATACTTAATTTAATGTTGTAAAAGTTTAGAAAATTTAATTTCCCTCAAACATATATTTCTATGGGATTCAAATTTTATAAATATATCATTATAGTCGGAGAGATCGAAGCGGATTTTGTGCGTGACAAGTAATATGGAAAAACTATACAGGGATATGTTGAATTAGTTGTGTACATGACTTTCACCAACGGCCGGAAACCAGAGTGGGGGCCGAGGGTATTTATAAGGGGTCAAAGTCGCGGTTTTTATTATTTTTTTTGTGACGCTCATGATCGAGATAGTGAGCCAAAATTTGGAAATAAGTAGGTCATGACGTAACTAAGTAAAATCTCCTGGGGTGGCACGCTGCATGGCCGACAAAGGGGTGGAGCGGGGGTGAATACAAAAAATATAAGGGTTTTTTTGCGACGTTCGTGATTGAGAGAATAAACCAAAATTTGGGAATAAGTAGACCATGACATAACTTAGTAAAATCCTCAGAGCCGGAAACCCGAGGTGGGGGACGAGGGTAGTTATAAGGAGTCAAAGTCGCCGTTTTTATTATTTTTTTTGTGACGCTTATGATCGAGATAGTGCACCAAAATTTGGGAATAAGTAGGACATGAGGTAACTAAGTACAATCTCCAGTGGTAGAACGCTGCGTGGCCGATAAAGGGGTGGGGGGTAGGTGTGAATATAAAAAATATAAGGGGTTCTTTGCGACGTGCTAGATGGATATAGATAGTGCACCAAAATTTGGCAATAAGTAGACCATGACTTAGCTAAGTAAAATCCCCAGAGCCGGAAACCAGAGTTGGGGATGAGGGTAGTTTTAAGGGGTCAAAGTCGCAGTGTGTATTATTTTTTTTTAACCCGGCACAACATTTGTCCCCCACGCAGCGTTCTGCCCCTGGAGATTTTACTTAGTAATGTCATGATCTACTTATTCCCAAATTTTGTTGCACTATCTCGATCACGAACGGCAAAAAACCCCGATATATTTTTATACCCACCCCTGCCTACCACCCCTTTGTACCCCAAGCAACGTTCCGCCCCTGAAGATTTTACTTAGTTACCTCATGACCTACTTACTCCCAAATTTTGGTGCACTATGTCCATCATGAGCGCCACAAAAAAAAATAATAAAAACCGCGACTTTTAGCCCTTATAACTACCCTCGTCCGCCACACTGGTTTCCGCCTCTGGGGATATTACTTAGTTATGTCATGGTCTACTTATTCTCAAATTTTGGTGCACTATCTCAATCACGAACGTCGTAAAAAACTCCTTACATTTTCTTATATTCACCCCTGCCCCACCCCTTTGTCGGCCACGCAGCGTTCCACTCCTGGAGATTTTACTTAGTTACGTCATGACCTACTTATTCTAAAATTTTGGTGCACTATCTCGATCATGAGCGTCACAAAAAAAATAATAAAAAACGGGATTTTGACCCCTTATAACTACCTTCCTCCCCCACTCTGGTTTCCGGCTCTGGGGATTTTACTTATTTATGTCATGGTCTACTTATACCCAAATTTTGATGCACTATCTCAATCACGAACGTCGCAAAAAACCCCTTATATTTTTTATATTCACCCCTACCCCCACCCCTTTGTCGGCCACGCAGCGTTGCGCACCTAGAGATTTTACTTAGGTACGTCATGACCTACTTATTCCCAAATTTTGCTCTTAGACTATTATATCATAAGCAACAATTAATTTTCATTTACTTAACGAATTCCATTACTTCAAGCTTTTATAAAGATTTTTTCCGTAATTTTTATGATAAGGGGTAGTTTTTAGGGGTTGAATCAAATTAAAAGCTTGTATGTATCGGATTTTTATATTTAAATAATATAGTGTGTATTTGGATTCCGAGCAGTAAACACGTACCATATCGCTCTCGAGATTCAAGTTAGAAGTTTTTCTGCCGGTCTCGGCTATCGGCCGGGACTATTTTATAGACCAGGGCATTTAGCACTAAAAACACCCAAATAAATAAATTTATAAATACAGCACCTAGAGACATGCAGTTTTTTGCATTATGTTCAGGATGACGTCAGGAAAAAAGTCTACTATTCAAAAATGGGTGGAAATGCATAATTGCACACTAAAGTGCATCCAAAATTGCATAAATATAAAAATAAAGTCAAAATCAGTATATTAAGGAACAAAATTTATTATTTGCGGGGTTTTTGGGGTAACTGAATACGATTACGCCATCAAAACTGACCCACGGTTCACCTGGTGTCCAAGGTCACGGCAAGAGACGTCATCTTCTGGAGTTTCGATGGTTTTCGGCATTAAATCAATGCAAACGGATTACTCACGGGTTTTAGGGGTCGCTACATACCAATATGCCATCAGAATTGACCTCCGGAGTACCTGGTGCCCAGGGTCGCTACTAAGGCACCGGGGGTTTTTTTGATGTGGTTAAATACGAAGATGCCATCAGGACAGACCTTAAGATCACCTGGTGCCCAAGGCCACTGTAGGGGACGTCATCTTCTGGAGTTTCGAGGGCTTTCGGTATCAAATTGATGCAAAATGATTACTTACGGGTTTTTGAGGTCGCTAAATACGAATATGCCATCAAAACCTACTCTCAATGCACCTGGAGCCCAAGCTCACTGCAAGGGGCGTCCTCTTCTGGAGTTTGAGAGATTTCGGCATTAAATTAATAAAAATGGATTACCTAGGTAGTGATGTAACCAATAAAAAACGGTACCGTTTTTTTTAAACCGTTTTTTATTGCAAAAAAAAACGAAGCCTTCGTTTTTTTTGTTTTTTTTTTCGTTTTTTTTTATTTTGATTTTTTAAGTGGGTACAGTTTATTTAATGACAAAAACATATAATAAATATAATATTCTGTATAATTTTATAACAAAATAAGTATTATTTCGTATAAATCCTTTAAATAAAAAGACCATGGGTATAAACAAAATAAGAAGAGTTTATTCGTTAACTTGCAAAATGAAAGCAAAAATAAGTAATAAAAATGTTTCAAATAAAAAAGACAACGTCTTAATGATTGAAAAGGTTCAATTAATTAACCGAATCCCTTAAATGAACACTGATCCGTCCCGTCGCTATCTGCATTTTCTTCAGACTCTGAAGCTTCCTCTTCATCACTTTCAAAGACAGACTCCGACTGATCTGAATTGGATATTATCATTGGTTCCGGTTCAGATTCTAATGCAGGATTGACTGTGAAGCTAGGGCCAGCAATTGATTCTGAACTGGATGGAGCCACATACACGATTTTTGACGCTCGAGTATTGGTTTCTCTTGTTGGTGTGAATTCCCGAATATGAAGAAAAGGATCTTTCACATGCTGCTGATGTCGCTGGCAACTCTAGAAAACGAATCGCCAACTTGGAGAGTGCGGTATTTGAGCAAAGACCACTCCACCAGGCAATAGGGCTGATAGCTGCAATTGTGTCCTCATTCCATAGAAAAGCCTTTTTGAATAGTCCTTCTTTTGCAATAAAATTGACAACGTCAGCTAAGACGGCTGCTTCATCGACATCTGGCATCTTCTGTGCTACCTTGTATATGACTTCTGTCGCATCAGTCTACATTAAATAAAAAAATTAATATAAATATAAATAAAACCCACTATAACCTAAAAAAATTTACCATCTCATCTGAGCTAAGTTCGCAGCCACGATATTTTGGATCCAAAAGGTTAGCTACAAAATGAACACTATAAATAGCAAACTTCTTCCGATTTTCAAAAATTGCCCTTGTATCTGCTTCCTCTTTGGATAACAATGGACTTTTAGTGACATTTTCTAATGAGGTGTTAACCATTTTTTTAAATAAATGCAAACATTTTGAAATCGTTGGTGTGTCACCTTCTATAGAGGTAATTGTGTTAGCAATTGGTTCCAGAAGCATAATGTATCCTTGTACCCGGTCCCAAAATATATCGCTTAGAGCATTTTTTTTAAAGATGGGTGTTTGCTTACTGCCTTTTCAACTTCTTCATTGATAGCCATCCTTTTTATTATTTGTTTGTTAACAAGCAATGACTGTAGACAAAGAACTAATGATCCCCATCTGGTAGGCACTGGGAGTTTAAGACTGCAACTTATTTTTAATTCGTTTTGTTTTTCCTTTACCCACGCAGATAATATGTGGCTTTGTCGGATAGCCTTTGTAAGGGCAACAGCCTCGGCAGTAAACGATTTCAGACTTGTTAAATTTTTGAGATCGGTAAATATTAAATTAAGCGAATGAGCAAAGCATCCATAGGTAAAAATGTTATTATCAAAATCATTTTCAATCAAGGCCCAAGCAGCTTTCATGTTTGCTGCATTGTCTGTGACTATACCAAATTCCTTTCGGGGACCGATTTCACGTATTACTGCACCAAGGGTTTTTGCCATATATTCTGCAGTATGAGGTGCAGTGCCTGTGGGCATAATTTTAAAAAGGAATGGCTTTGGAGTTGTTACAACAAAGTTTAGGACAGCCTCGTTCCTAATATTGGCCCATCCATCCACCATTAGTCCAACAGAATGTGCTCCAGCTTAAAGTAAAGAGATAATTATTTTTAAGCTACTAGCATAATGTAGGTTTACTTGTCGGGCCGTTCTAAAATTACTGAAATATATACGACGGACGGTGTGGTACAACACTGTACCGCATCTGGTTGCTGTTCAAGGTCTTTCCTGTTAAACTTCGTCCGTAGTACGTTGTTCAGTGGTAATTTTACAGCGGCTCGCCTATATATTGTCAATGTTTTAATAAATATAATAACAGTAAATTAAATATTTTTTTAAAAATTCCAAAATTCCCCAAATTACATTAGTTTTAATGAACTAATACGGTTCCAACCGGAGTCGATGCCAAATTACATCATTTTGTACAACACTCCTTGGTAATGATGCAATGGCATCGAAACCGGTTGGAACCGTATTAGATTATTATTAAAACTAATGTAATTTGTGGATTTTCTAAAAAATATTTAATTTATTGTTATTACGCAGAATTTCACAGAGTAAGGGCCGAAACAATAAATTTTAATAAATATGGTAAAACTTAAATCTTACCAATGTTTTCCGAAACCATAGCCTTTACACGTAGGTGCTCACTGTCTAATAGTGGGCCTGATACAAGGTGTCGGGTTGGTATCTGATAAGCAGGTCTGAGAAATTTAAACAACTTCTGCCACTGTATATTTTCTACTAAAGCATCGGCTTTTACTTTTTGTTCAGGTGTCATTTTATCCATGAATGCGGACACCTCTTTAGATTGTGATTTCGGTTTTTCTGTAAATAAAATTCCCAAATTTATTAAATTTAAAAATAAGTCTGTAAAGTAAGGTTATCTTTAGGAATTTCTACTAAATAAAGAAGAGGGAAATTTGGAAATATTTTTAGAGCTTTGGTACATACCTTTAACTTTTTCCTCCCTTTTTTCATGTATTGTTTGTAATAGTCCAATGTTTCGTTGTTTTCTCTCCGTCACTCCATACTTTATTTTAACTTCCTCTAGACATTTTAGGCATTTTTTAATATGTTCCAACAAACGTGTCCCATTTTTTGATAGTTGAAGTGTACAAAAAGTACACTCTACTTGAGGAGTTTTTTTTTTCTGTGTTTTTAGCATTTTAAACAGGGAACTTACTTTGCAACTTTTCCTTCCCCGTGATTCCCGCGAAGAACAAGAACTCGAATTCGAAGACATTATAAACATTCAGTTTTTGTCACTAATGTCACTACAGTAGGTAACAAATAATTTATTATCATAAAACACAGAAAATATAATTAACAATAATTAATTTATTTAAACACACTTAAATAAGCACTAAACACAAATATTTCCGGCACAAGGCAAGTAAATCACAAAATAACAACAGAACACCTGCAAAAGCTAATCGGTAATTCCCCGGTTTTCTCAGCGCCAACGAATACGAGCGTCCTGCTAAATTTCGGTGATTCCCCAAAAGCAACGACGTAAAAAAATAATAGATAAAGGCAGTAAGGGTTTAATGTTTCAATATTTTTTAAAAAGGAACGTCAAACACTGAGTTTCTAGATGTTTTGGATATAATATTGAAATATTGGGTGATTTTTAGGCTTACAAACAACTCCTAATATTGATATTGTTAATATTACGTTGAGAAACTAATAAAAAACAATTAAAAACAAAAAAAACACGTTTTTTATTGTTTTTTTTTTCCGTTTTTTTTTTAGAATTAAAAAAAAAACACGTTTTTTTACATCACTATACCTAGGGGTTTTTGAGTCGTTAAACACGAATATGCTATCAAAACAGACCACCGGATCACCTGGTGCCCAAGGTTACTGCAATGGACGTCATCTTCTGGAGTTTCGGGGGCTTTCAGTATTAAATTGCTGCAGATGGATTACTTGCAGGTTTTTGCGGTCGCTAAACACGAATATGTCATCAGAATTGACCTCCGGAGTACCTGGTGCCCAGGGTCGTTACAAAGGCACGTCATCTTCTGGAGTTTCGAGGTATTTCGGCACTAAATTGATGTAGCTGGACTACTTAAGGGTTTTTGAGGTGGTTAAACACAAAGATGCCATCAGGACAGACCTTAGGATCTTACAGTGGCGCAAGGCCACTGTAAGGGACGTCATCTTCTGGAGTTTCGAGGGCTTTCGGTAACAAATTGATGCAAGCGAATTACTTACGGGTTTTTGAGGTGGCTAAACACGAATATGCCATCAAAACCGACTCCCTGTGTACCTGAAGCTCAAGCTCACTACAAGGGGCGTCCTCTTCTGGAGTTTGAGAGATTTCGGCATTAAATTGATGAAAATGGATTACTCGGGGATTTTTGAGTCGTTAAACACGTATATGCCATCAGAACGGACCACCGGATTACCTGGTGCCCAAGGTTGATGCAATGGGCGTCATCTTCTGGAGTTCGGGGGTTTTCAGTATTAAATTGCTGCAGACGGATTACTTGCAGGTTTTTGCGGTCGCTAGTCACGAATATGTCATCAGAATGGACCTCCGGAGTACCTGGTGCCCAGAATCGTTACAAAGGCACTTCATCTTCTGGAGTTTCGAGGTATTTCGGCACTAAATTGATGTAGCTGGACTACTCGGGGGGTTTTTGAGGTGGGTAAACACGAATATGCCATCAGAACAGACCTTAGGATCTTACAGTGGCCCAAGGCCACTGTAAGGGACGTCATCTCCTGGAGTTTCGAGGGCTTTCGGTATCAAATTGATGCAAACGAATTACTTACGGGTTTTTGAGGTCGCTAAACACGAATATGCTATCAAAACCGACTCCATGTACACTTGAAGCTCAAGCTCACTGCAAGGGGCGTCCTCTTCTGGAGTTTGAGAGATTTCAGCATTAAATTGATGAAAGTGGTTTACTCGGGGATTTTTGAGTCGTTAAACACGAATGTGCCATCAGAACATACCACCGGATTACCTGGTGCCCAAGGTCACTGCAAGGGACGTCATCTTTTGGAGTTTCGAGGGCTTTCGGTATTAAATTGATTCAAACCAATTACTTGCGGGTTTTTGGGGTCTCTAATCACGAATATATGTCATCAGAATTTAATTCTGGAGCACCTGTTGCCCAGAATCGCTACTAAGGCACGTCATCTTCTGGAGTTTCGAGGGTTTTTGGCATAAAATGGATGCAAATGCATTAATCGGGGGTTTTTGAGGTCACCAAACACGAATAGGACATTAGAACAGACCCACGGAGCACCTGGTGACCATAGTCACTGCAAGGGACATCACTGTGCCATTCAATTGTCTTACTTATGTATATATAAAATTTATACTAAATAAAATATAATATAATATAATACTATAAATTTATATATTTCCCAGATCGATTTACTGTATTCTAATAGCACAATGTTGTTATGCGTTGGCGTTATTATTGATCATCGTAATCACTAGGTACTTCAGACTCCTTCATCTAAGTCATACTCGTGTTCAACAATCCCAAAAACTCAAAAGTAATGTGTTTGCATGAATTTGGTACCGAAAACTCATGAAACCTCAGAAGATAACGTGCCTTAGGCACCAGGTGCTAAAGTGTGTGTTCTAACGACGTATTCGTATTCAGCAACCCCAAAAAGCCATGAGTAATCCGTTTGAATCAATTTAGTACCGAAAATTTTCGAAACTCCAGAAGATGGCGTGCCCTAAGCACCAGCTTGTCCGGTGTCTGTTCTGATGGCATATTCGTATTCAGCAACCCCAAAAACCCATAAGTAATCGGTTTGCGTCAATATAGTGCCGAAAAACCTCGCCCAGAGGATGATGCCCCTTGCAGTGACCGCGGACATCAGGTGCTACGATGGTCTGTTTTGATCGCATGTTCATGTTTAACGACTTTAAAAACCCCCGAGTAATCCATTTTCATCAATTTAATACCGAAATTCCTCAAAACTTCAGAAGATGGCGTCTCTTGCAGTTACCTTGGGCGCAGGTGCACAGGGTGTCGTTTCTGATGGCATATTCGTGTTTAGCGACCTCAAAAACCCTCCAGTAATCCATTTGCATCAATGAAATGCCGAAAACCCTTGAAACCCCAGATGACGTGCCCTAGTAGCGACCCTGGGCACCAGGTACTCCAGAGTTTAGTTCTGATTGCATATTCGTGTTTACCGACCCCAAAAAACCCGTGAGTAATCCGTTTACATCAATTTAATGCCGAAAACACTCGAAACTCCAGAAGATTACGTGCCTTAGTAGCGATCCTGAGCACCAGATATTTAGGAATTCAATTCTGATGGCATATTCGGGTTTAGCGACCCCAAAAACCCATAAGTAATCCGTTTGCATCAATTTAATACCGAAAGCACTCGAAACTCCAAAAGATGACGTCCCTTGCAGTGACCTTGGCACCAGGTAATCCGGTGGTCAATTCTGATGACATATTCGTGTTTGGCGACCTCAAAAACCGCCCGAGTATTCCGTTTGCACCAATTTAATACCGAAAGCCCTCAAAAGTCCAGATGATGACGTCCATTGCAATGACCTTGGGCACCAGGTGATCCAGAGGTCTGTTCTGATGGCATATTCGTGTTTAACCACCTTAAAATCCCCCCGAATAGTCCAGTTGCATTAATTTAGTGCCGAAATCCCTCGAAACTCCAGAAGATGACGTGCCTTAGTAGCGACCCTGGGCATCAGGTACTCCGGAGGTCAATTCTGATGGCATATCAGTACTTAGTGACCCCAAAAACCCGTGAGTAATCCGTTTGCATCGATTTAATGCCGAAAACCATCGAAACTCCAGAAGATGGCGTCTCTTGCACTGACCTTGAACACCAGGTGCTCCGGGGACCAGTTCTGATGGCGTAATCGTATTCAGTGACCCAAAAAAACCCTAAAGTAATAAGTTTTGTTCCTTAGTATACTGATTTTGACTTTATTTTTATATTTATGCAATTTTGGATGCATTTTATGCACTTTACAGTGCAATTATGCATTTCCACCCATTTTTGAATAGTAGACTTTTTTCCTGACGTCATTCCGAACATAATGCAAAAAACTGCAAGTCTCTAGGTGCTGTATTTAAAAATTTATTTATTTTGTGCTAAATGCCCTGGTCTATTAGTTTATTTATGGTAATTAGTGAAATAAAAAGGTAAAAAAAGATTTAAGTGATTAATTTTGAACTCAGTGGCGTACCATATTAAGGAAATGTACCACCAAAATCAAGTGCCAAATGGCGGGTAGTATAATGTGCCCCAAATATATACACAACCTCAACTGGTTTTAAAGCAATAAGTAAATCATCAGTTCGTAAAAAAACTGAACATCCCGTATCTCGGAAACTAAGCGTTTGCGGACGAATGATTATAAAGCAAATTGTCATTATTTTCTCATGTAGCCTACAATAACCCTTAAAGTTTTAAGCAAATATTTTAGAAACACCCTGTACTGATGACGAACGTGGCCAGTTGTTAAAGTACTTAACTTTTTTATTATTCAACATAAGCGAATGAATCGAAAGACAAAATGTTAAGAAAACCTGAGGCTATATAAATGGGTTTTATTTTCAGTATTTTATTTTTATAAATGCCAGAATAGTCCACAGGGTGATGCGAACCTTGAGAAAAAAACACAGTTTGATTCGTACACCCAGTATACAATGATAGTTTGACTGTCTAGCAACAATACTATTACAGAAATATTGTCAATGCATAAGGCTATAACGTGGTAAAAAATCACTTAAATCGGACAACAGGTTTAGGAAATTCGAAACATCAAAAATTACCAAATTTTTAGTGGATCTATTTTTTTGCACCGCAGTGTATATTGGAGAGTTCTTTAATATTGGTCTTATGATTGATGCAGGTTGATTACTTTTTATCATCTGTGTCCATCAGGTGGTGTATTTTTCTATTTTGTTTATATCTACGAACCATTTATTTTTAGAAAACAATCAGCGTATTTAAACCAAAGGACGAGGAACCTTATGGCAGGTTGAATCCAAAATGGACCAAATGGACGCATAAGTTATGTTGTCCATGTTGTTTTGGAAGATCCTGTTTGATACCAAATCAAGGGTATTTGTCAGAAGCTGCAGCCTCACTTGTTGATCAAAAGTTGAATCTGAATATTGTTCCCAAAACTAGAGTAAGTATTATAATATATCAACATAATATACTTATTTTACAAGTCATATTGCCAGTTTTTATTGTTTTTAAAATGCTACATAATGCATTACTGGAGTTGAAATCTCATTTTCATATCGATTAACGTCTTTTAACGCTTTTAGTAGATTGTATTTATATTTTAACACCACTTTTTATTTGTGCTGTTTTTACAATCTAGTAACAATATTTTTATCCTTACTGACTTTGTTATTATTTATTTTCGTATATTCTTTATGTCGTTCTATATGTGTATTATCAACATATCTTTGCCCATATTTTTTTTCTGCGGAAGCTATCTGTTATAAACCTGTTGTACTGCATCTCATTAGCTTATTGTAAATCTCCACTCAGCTTATTGTAAATAGCCACTCATGGTACTGCGGCGTCGTCGAATTCGACTAATTTTATCGAATTCAACTAATTAGCAAAAATTTGGATCGTGTGTGACCGTACATCCAACAAAATCGTACAATTGAATCGTAGAGACTCTGGCCTGTCCGCTGCAGTACTGCAGAATTGATATCATCGATGATCTTGTCGAACGACACCGTAGTACCGTGAGTGGCCGGCTTAATATTAATATATCTACGTCATACGTTATTGGTATATACCAATTATACATACCAGAGACAGATGATTTAGATACATTAATATATATGAAATAAGACAAGTGCCCTAAACAAATGAGAAGCGATAAATAGCCCTATTCATGAACTCCATTCTAGAATTCTGAAACCTGGTACATTGGTACCGTATGTCTTTGGAGTCTCTTGGTTGTCTCCAAAAAGGGTTTGCCGCCTGCGAACTAATGCGTCGCAGTCACTACTACAGAGTCTGCAGCTTAAGTTCTTCTTAAGCTGCCGTCTCTTTAGAAGGTTGGCGATAATCATGATTATTTGAACTTTGTTTATTGCTGCTTGAAAAAGCTGTTTAGATGAAAAGTTAAACCAACCACATTGCGCAGCCATGACAGTCGTCGCCTTCCAATGCTACGCTTTCCTAAAATCGTTCCCTGCATCATAGTCTTCAGAAGCTGGTATTTTGTTCCTCATCACGTGGCCAAGGTATTTAGGGCAGTTAGGGTATTTAGCTCCGAATTTCATCCTACTACATCGATTTACTCGATATTTTCACAGTAAGTAGGGAATAGCTCATGAAACAAAGTCTATCCTATGCCGATGTACGCTTTTATCTTGGGGGTGGTTCCCACCCCTTCTTGGGAGTGAAAAATGTTTTGGTTAAAATAGTCACGGAAGATGCTAAAGAACCTAATTTTAAGCAAAAACTGTTCTATAATTATTTTTTGAAAACTCAATACTTTTTGAGTTATTCGTGGTTGAAAATTGGCCATTTTCATTGAAAAATGGCACTTTTTCGGACGGATTTTTGTGAATAACTTAAAAACTATGCATCTAACAAAAAAACTATATAAAATATTTCTGTAGGTAATAAAAAAACAAAGAGATTCGTTCCTTCATAAATCTTCTAGTTAAAATAGAAAGAGGGATATGGTAAGTAAAGGGAGTTTGTTTTTTTGGTGCATGCTTAAATCGGTGTATTCAACTTGAAATCACAGAGAAACGGTCGATTTTAGGTATATAATGATAATAATAACTTTTGTAGTGCTTGAAAAGACCTTTAAAATGAGCAATACTAAATGTCGATTAAATTCAAACTAAGCGAGATATTCTGCAAAAAAGTTGATGACTAATGTATTTTAAGAAGAAATGAGAAGTATATTTAACCCCTCATCCATTAGAATTTAAATACATCGTTTTCCTTCTACAATACTTTTTATTATAGTGGTATTTATATGTTCAAAAAGTTAGACTGGTTTAAAATGAATAGTTTTTGAAATAAATAATATCAAATTATAGAGCGCATTTTTAATTTATCTTAAAAATCTTCCTTTTTCTCCATGCAACTCGAAAATGATAACGAGATACGAAAAAAGATACCACACAAAAATATAGGGTTTTTTCAGATAAAAATTTCCATTTTATTTGTCATTACTATATCTCTTATCATTTTCAAGTTACATGGAGATTTTTAAGAACATTTAAAAATGCTCTCTATACTTTGATCTTTTTTTTTTTTCAAAACCATTCTTTTTAAACCCGTCCAACTTTCTGAACATAGAAATAACACTATAATAAAAGGTAATGTAGAAGGAACACGATGCATTTACATGTTTTTGGTGGATGGGGGTTAAAATTACTTCTCATTTTTTTCTTAAAACACATTAGTTATCAATTTAGTTTGCAGCATATCTCGCTTAGTTTTAATGTAATGGACCTTTAATAGCTTATTTTAAAGGTCTTTTCAAGCACTACACAAGGTATTGGTAGCATTATACACGTAAAATGGACCGTTTCTCTGTTATTTCAAGTTGAATACACCAATTTGAGAATGTACCAAAAAACAAACGATTTTCATCTACCATATCTCTTTTTGTATTATAACTAGAAGAGTTATGGAGGCAAGTGTCTCTTTGTTTTTTTTATAACTTACAAAAATGTTGAATATAATTTTTTTAGTTAGATGCATAGTTTTTAAGGTATTCGCAAAAAACCTTCGAAGAGGTATTATGTTTCAATGAAAGTGGCCAATTTTCAACCACGAATAACTCAAAAAGTATTGAGTTTTCAAAAAAATATATGGATCAGTTTTTGCTTAGAATTAGGTTCTCTAGCGAATTCCGTGATAATTTTAACCAAAAAATTTTCCACCCCTCAGAAGGGGTGGGAACCACCCCCAAGATAAAAGCACACATCGGCATAGGGTAGACTTTAAATAAGGAGATATTTTCAGGCTATTCTTAAAACTTCATTAAAATCCATGCAGTAGGATAGAATTCGGAGGTAATATCCTATTCTTGCTCCCATTGACTGGCGTAATTGTAGTTTTCGTATCTTTATTTCATTATTCAGTTGTGGTTCGTTTGGAAGCTTCGCAAGACTTTTTCATTCGTGACTCTGATATTCTCTAGAATTCTTCTGTAAAATCACATCTCGAAAACTTTCCATTCATAATGATTCATATTTAAGCCATAATGTATAACTTGCCATATAAATTTTTAGACTATTCTCTTCAAATCTTCTATATTCTCTGCCATTCATACGGGGTTATCTGCATGCCGCAAGTTAATAGGGATTTCATTTACTACAACCCCAGGTGTTTAGTTGTCTCGTACCTCCGGCATAATACTTCCGAATATAAGTTAAATAGTAATGGAGAGAGAATGTAATTTTGCCGTACGCCTCTTTTAATTTTGATGTTCTTCGATTGTGTGTTATCTATTTTTATGAGCTATACCTGGTTACCACATAAGTTTTCTATTATTCGTATATCTTGCTATCGAATATTGTCTATTTGCTTTTGTTTCAAAATCTTCATTGGTCGTGTCTGACTCTGTCAAACGCCTTTTCAGTAATCTATAAAGCTGACCTATACATCTTTATTCCATTCCATCATGTTCAAACAGCACTTGTGTATAATTTTTAAAAATAATTTCAGTGTATGGTTCATTAAACTTATTGTTCTATGGTATTTACATTCTTTAACGTTGTTTTCTTAGGGATGGAAAGTAGAAGTCGGTCAATCATTTGGCATTTCTCCTGTTTCATAGACTGTATTAAAGAGCAATATTTTGTATTAAAAAAAAACATTAATAAATTAATTTTTTCGTGAATGGCGATTCTGAAAATAAATCCCAAAACAGGTCCATTTTTATTTTTAAATTATGATTTTTTTGGTATATTATATCGTCGGCTTACTGCCAAAACCACTTTTTGTGGATTTTGAGTACTCCTTTGGAATTAAAAATTCTCAAAGAATGTACTGATAAACGCGGGAAAAAGAAGGGTATCGTTGTTCCATTTTATCTTTGCCCATGCGTCACGATTCATTTTCAAACAAATTAAGTCAAAACATAAAGTGAAACGTACGTCTATGTGTATATGCATTGTTTATACTGTATACAATATGTTGAAATATCAACATACTTCTGTTTTCCCCTGTATACTTAAATTCTACCGAATGTATATGTTACGGTCAATGATGTAAATTGGACATTGACGTTAATGGCCGGGCATTGTCGTGAATGTCTATTTTCCTTGGTTATTAACGACAATGCCCGGCCATTAACGACAATAACCTTAGCTATTTTCGAATCTTGTAAAAGCTTAACGTAAAATTAGATTTTTCATCAATAACCGGCCAATAACGACAGTGGCCAGAAGCAAATGGCCAATGTTGATAAATCGATACCTCAGAAGATAATCGGTGTGAGTCAATAAGTGTTTATTAACCTTTAACTACACGCGCTGGCGTACTTTGTACGCCAGATATAAGAAGTCTACTGGAAATATATTTAAAAATTTAATTTTTGACCTTGCTTATTTTTCTAACCTATCACTGGAATATGCTTTACAATTTGATTTTAGTTTCGTTATAATCGGCGTTCTGGAAAGATCGTAATTTACATTTTATTATTTGTTGTTTCCGGTGGTGGACAATATACCCCAGGATTATATTACTATAAGTCGTAATATAAGTACATATTTTAATTGTTTTTTAGTCATTATGGCAAAAAATATATTTTTCTTTGTAAACAATACTTTTTCTCCTGTAAAAAATCACATTTAAAAAAAATTTTTATTAGTAATTTTATTTATCATGGAATCCAGTTATTCCATGATTCCAGTTATAAATCCCAATTGGCTTACTGAAAAGGAACTCCAAGTATTCACTGATGCCGAATAAGGTTTATTACAAACAACTAAGTGTATTTTTTCAAAAAAAAAATTAAACAAATCCGCTGTTTTTAAGTGTATTTTCTTGTGGCGTACAAAGTACGCCACGCGTGTAGTTATGTTATAACTTGATGCGCGGGTAGTTAAAGGTTAAAAGGAGATACTAAGATATATCTGAACGTAGTTGCAGAAATATAAGTAGTTATTAAAAACAAATAAAACGTCTTTATTTATCATAATATGGGAAACATATTCATAAATACAAACAAGGAAATAATAGTATTTTTATAATATCCAGTTG
The DNA here is from genome assembly GCF_917563875.1 of Diabrotica virgifera virgifera. Classification (NCBI taxonomy): domain Eukaryota; kingdom Metazoa; phylum Arthropoda; class Insecta; order Coleoptera; family Chrysomelidae; genus Diabrotica; species Diabrotica virgifera. The sequence goes on along the minus strand of NC_065443.1, from coordinate 180,109,765 downwards.
TAGCATAATATAATACTTTAGACTGGGTGTTTTCGTCAACTGGCATAATCAGTCGCTCTTTACCACTTATTGTAATTACATCATATTTAAAAACCATTATATAGTGCTTTGTTGTTTTTTTAGCACCCGATGTTCTCAAAATATTTTTCGCTTCTTTAATTTCACTTATTCGGCTATTGTATTCGTCACAGTTTAAAAATGATTTATTGTCATCACGTTTTGACTTGACTATTGCCTTTATATAATTATTAAAACGAGTGCGCTCATCGTTGATATCCATGATAACACTTATTAAATAACTTATTAAATAAATTTACGAGTAATTTCAGCACGAAAACAATACACAATATACACACATGAAGTAAACAATAGTAACCCTACACATAACCTATCTTTTAGTCAAAATTTCAACATTGACCGATTAACAACGGGCATTGTCGACATTGGCCGGGCAATGATAGAAATGTTATCAAGAATTTAAAATTATCATCAATGTCCAGTTACTATGGACAATAACGTTAATATCCGGCCATTGTCGACAATGACCAATTCAACCGGCCATTGTCGTTATTGGCCGGCCAATAACGTTGTACGGATTTGCGTCGTTGTCCGTAACATATACAAAATCTCGGTTACACACAACCAACGGAAACTATTATAATAAAACATAATTAGTTAAAACCTCTTATTGATTCATAGAAATATAAAATCCATTTTAAGTACCATATTCAACATCAAAACCATGAACAATAATTTCCTTTTGGTAGAAACAAATGAGTTAACATCTACACATGTCCCATTCAGTAAATTGAAATTAGGTCACGCTCGCCTTTTCCGTAAATCGGCATAAAATAAGGAGAATTAAATATACTCTCATCTCAATCGCCAAGCAGAAAACACACATTTCACATTTTTTCACTCTTACGCATTTTTATATTAAAAAGACAGTCTCTATTTTCTAGTGCGATTTAATTAAGTTAAATAAGTTAAACGGTAAATTAGTGTAATATTAAACATTCTCGATTTATAAATGAAAAATAAAATTTAGTTTGCATCTGGTGCTTTAATTTGGTATTGGTAGCAGTTTCCGAGTAGCTCAAGCGCTTCAAAAAATAAAGAAAAGAAAAGCAGTCGGACCAGATGATATTCCTGGGGAAGTATGGAGAGCATTGGGAGAGACAGGAATAAATTGGCTAGCAGGTCTATTTAATAGAATTATGGAAGTTGGACAAATGCCAGACGAATGGAGAAGCAGTATATTAGTACCTGTGTACAAAACAAGGGAGACATACAACAATGTATAAACTACAGGGCTATAAAACTACTTAGCCACACCATGAAAATATGGGAGAGAGTAATTGATAGACGGATACGTGAAGAAACCGAAATATCCCATAATCAATTTGGCTTTATGCAGGGTAGATCATTTATGAAAATAATACATGGTCGTATAAACAAAAAACTAGAAGAAGGAATAAATGATAGTCAGTTTGGGTTCAGAAACGGACTAGGAACCAGAGAGGCGTTATTTGCTTTTAATGTGTTAGCTCAAAGATGCATGGACATGAATGTGGATGTGCATGTTTGTTACGTTGATTTTGAGAAGGCTTTTGACAAAGTAAGACATGAAAAATTAGTCCAAATTCTAAAGACAAAAAACATAGACAAAAGGGACTTACGAATAATAACAAACCTTTACTGGAATCAAAGAGCACAAATTGTAATAGATAACGAACCCAGTCCAGAAATTGAAATCAGGAGAGGAGTTCGGCAGGGATGTATTATGTCTCCATTACTCTTTAATGCATATAGTGAAGCCATTTTTGAAGAAGCATTGCTATCTCAAAGTGAAGGAATAATAATTAACGGAAGATCTATTAACAACATAAGATATGCAGATGACACCGTGATTATAGCAAGCTCTGCTGAACAACTCCAACTACTACTGAACAAAACAAACAATTTCTGTAAGGAATATGGACTAAAAATGAATATAAAAAAGACCAAATACATGAGAATAACTAAGAAAACAAACATACAAACAAGCATATATTTGGGAAATGTACCGATAGAAAGGGTTGATAAATACAAATACCTAGGAACCTGGATTTCAGAGAAAAATGATCAAACAACAGAAATAAGGACCAAGATAGAAATAGCAAGAAATGCGTTTGTAAAAATGAAAACAGTTATCTGCAACAAAGACCTTAGCTTAGAACTGAGAGCAAGAGCTTTGAGATGCTACGTGTTCTCGATACTACAATATGGACTTGAAAGCTGGACATTAAAGCAAGAACACATAAATAAACTACAGTCATTTGAAATGTGGTGTTACAGAAGAATGCTTAGAATAGCATGGACACAGAGGAAAACGAACACGGAAGTACTGCGAGAAATGGGTAAAGAATGCGAAATAATAAACACAATAAAAATAAGAAAGTTACAATATCTGGGACACGTAATGAGGGGACCGCGATATGAAATGCTAAGACTGATAATACAGGGAAAGATAAGAGGCGGAAGGAGTATAGGAAGAAGGAGAGTGTCATGGTTAAAGAATTTAAGGGACTGGTTTAGATGCAGTTCTATAGAACTCTTTAGAGCAGCGGTGGATAGAGTAAAGATAGTGATGATGATATCCAACCTCCGATTAGGAGACGGCACTTGAAGAAGAAGGGTAGATCAACAACAAATGCAATTTTCATTGGCAGGCAACTGATGGAAAAATACAGGAATAAAGAGACCAACGCTCATACGGTATTCATTTATCTTGAGAAAGCATATGATAGAGTTCCTCGAGAGATTCTGTGGTGGGCACTCAGTAAGAAAGGAGTCCCTGGCGAATATGTAAAGATTGTGAGAGATATGTATGAGGGAGTAACGACTAGTGTTAGGACAGGTGTGGGAGAGACTGATAAATTTCAGGTGAAAGTAGGATTGCACCAAGGCTCGGTGCTTAGTCCTTATTTATTCTCATCAGTTTTGGACCAGATAACAGCGAAACTACAGGGTAGCATTCCATGGTGCCTAATGTATGCTGATGATGTAGTGTTAATAGGAAATAGTGAAAGAGACTTAGAACAAAAACGGGAACAGTGGAGACAAGCTCTGGAGGAAAAAGGTTTAAAACTTAGTGACTTAGTAGGACAAAAACAGAGTATTTGGAATGTTCATTTAAAGATGAAGTTACTACAAATAAAATGGTATCTTTGGATGGTGAAATGATTTTGAAAAGCAATAGTTTTAAGTACCTAGGATCGGTATTAAAGAGTAATGGAGAAATAGATGGAGATGCATGCAGTAGAATTATTGCTGGATGGATGAAGTGGAAAGAAGCGAGTGGTGTGTTGTGTGACAGAAAAATTCCAATGAAGCTGAAGGGAAAATTCTATAAAACAGCCATAAGACCGGCTATGATGTACGGAACTGAATGTTGGGCAGTGAAAAAGAAAGAGGAACAACGAATGCATGTGGCGGAAATGAGAACGCTTAGATGGATGAGTGGAGTGACAAAGAAGGATAAAATTAGAAATGAGTAGGGGAAGTCTAGGTGTGGCACCAATTGATGCCAAAATGAGAGAGCATAGGTTAAGATGGTTTGGTCATGTTCAACGTCGAGACGTTAATCACCCAATACGAAGAATGGCTGAAGTGCAGATTCCTGGAAGGAGTAGGAGAGGAAGACCTGGGGGGAGACGATAAGGCAGGACATGTTGGTAAAGGGGATTAACATTGATATGACTCAAAATAGAATTGTGTGGAGAAATGAAGCCGACCCCGCATATGGATAAGGCAAAGAGAATGATGATGGTAGCAGTTTCTCAGTAGCAGAATAATCGACTCATTCTTATGTGTGGAGATTAATACAAGATTCGCACATAATTTTGGTACCCCTGGTGGGATACACACAGACACAGGAGAGCTGAATCCCGAGTCTTCTCTCAAGAATTCATGGTACCCCTGGCATAGGCAGTAAGAAGCTGTCATCAAATACAACTCTATAGCTGCTACCACCCCCAGGAGGCAGACAACCAGAGGCATCTTTCTTTTCATCGGAAGTGCTCATATTCACAAGTTTTACTCAAGGTAACTTACGAACTATTATTATTATTAACAGTTTTGTATGCGCTCGCATTTTTATTTGCTCAATTTTTATTAATATTATATCGTGTTTATTGTTTGCTGTACTCACATATTATTCGCTCAATTTTTATTAATATTTTTTCTCTTTTACACTCATAATTATTTTTTACACTTGCTTTATTTATTTTTATTTACTGGTATTTCAATTATATATCATATTTTCGCATATATCGCACTGATAAATCTCTCTTTAGTTACCTATTACACAACAATTTTTGTATAATTTCACATTATTGCAGTGCAATAAACTTTTTGAGTGAACTTTCCTGTCATTATCGTTATATTTTGTCTAAATTAAAATGGATCAATTAAAGAGAGAAAAATCAACAACCAAATCAGCCATAACTCGCGTATTAACTTGGATCAATAAGTATCTTGATATTCAAACAAACTCCTTTGAAATAGAAGTCAGACAATCAATGCTAATTAGCTCTTTTAACAATTATAATCAAAGGACCCCGCACAAACCTTATGGAAAATAGGTCCCAGTGGATTTCGTTCATATTTTGGGAAAATACTCTTTGAAGCATCCTGATAAAAAGTTCTCATGGGCACAACTCAATCGTATGAAGGATTTTCAAGATATAGAGGCCCAAACTCGGAAAATTATAAGATTTACGGGGTATTCCAATTCCGTGAGTTACTGGTTATTTGGCAACATGTAGAAGTTTGGATCAAGGAAAAGTACTAGTAGTCTATGATTTCTTCCTGGTTATCCAATGGCGACCTTTACTTTGACCTTGACCTTCAACGGATGGCATCTTCTAGAGTTTCGAGGGTTTTCGGCATTTAATTGATATAAACAGATTACTCATGGGTTTTTGGGATCGCTAAACACGAATATGCCATCAGAATTGCCCTCCGGATGACGTGGTGGCCAGGGCCTCTGCAAGGGACGTCATCTTCTAGAGTTTCGATGGATTTCGGCATTTAATTGATGCAAATGAATTACTGGAGGGTTTTTTGAGGTCGCTATACACGAATATGCCACCAGAACCAACTCACGGAGCACCTGCTTTCCAAGGTCAATGATAGGGGCTCCTGGAGTTTCTAGGGTCTTTGGTACTACATTAATGCAAACGGATTAGTTATAGGTTTTTGGGGTTGCTGAACACGAATACGTGATCAGCACAGACACAGGAGCACCTGTTGCCTAAGACAGGTTATCTTCCGGAGTTTCGGAGGAATCAAATGGATTACTCTTAGGTTTTTGGGGTTGCTGAACATGCATACACTATCAGACCCGACCCACGAATCACATTGTGCCTACGGCACAATGTGATCACGTTTCGTGTTCAGCAACCCCAAAAACCTATAATTAATCCGTTTGCATCAATGTAGTACCAAAGAATCTCGAAACTCCAGGAGCCCCTTTCATTGACCTTGGAAATCAGGTGCTCCAGGAGTTGGTTCTGGTGGCATATTCGTGTATAGCGACCTCAAAAAACCCTCCAGTAATTCATTTACATCAATTAAATGCCGAAATCCATCGAAACTCTAGAAGATGACGTCCCTTGCAGAGGCCCTGGCCACCACGTCATCCGGAGGGCAATTCTGATAGCATATTCGTGTTCGATCCCAAAAACCCATGAGTAATCTGTTTATATCAATTAAATGCCGAAAACCCTCGAAACTCTAGAAGGTGCCATCCGTTGAAGGTCAAGGTCAAAGTAAAGGTCGCCAATGGATAGCCAGGAAAAAATCCTAGACTACTAGTACTTTTCCTTGATCCAAACTTCTACATGTTGCCAAATAACCAGTAACTCATGGAATTGGAATACCCCATAAATCTTATAATTTTCCGAGTTTGGACCTCTATATCTTGAAAATCCTTCATACGATTGAGTTGTGCCCAATAGAACTTTTTATCAGGATGCTCCAAAGAGTATTTTCCAAAAGTATGAACGAAATCCACTGGGACCTATTTTCTATAAGATTTGTGCGGGGTCCTTTGCAATAATATTGAATCACTAGGGCGATTTGGTTGCTGAAAACAGAGACGAAGTCGAAAATAATTATTGTTCTGCCATGGCAAGTTTAGAAAACAAATTACACAGTCTTGCTCATTCTCAATTCAACTATCTCTGGCTTCTGAACGCAACCATTTTATTCCCTCAAACGTAAAGTTGTCCCCCATATCAGTCCCACTTTCCATGGAGAGTACTCCAAATGGGTTTCCTTTTATCAATTATTCACCTCCCTCATCGTGGATAACCAGTAGGGTGCATCGAAAAAGGCGAAATTTTTTTTTGCGATGGAAAAGTAATACCTTACAAAAGGTGCCTAATCAACTGTCAAGTATTTTGGTAACAGAATAGCTCATAAAAATTGAATAAATAAATTCGGTTTACATTAGAAAATATTTTTTGGTTTCATAAGGCAATTAATAATTTTACTTAAGAAAAGTGTGCTCCAACATTCTTTTTATAACAAAATAGCCTAACTTATCTGTCTCCCTGACGTCACCAAAATTTTTTAATACTAAAATAAATATGATCCTTTTCATGGGCATTTTTCAGTGCGCCACAAATGGTAAAAAAAGGTAAGTCCGTGATAATACACATTTATAACATTTATTCTAACATGACATTTTAGTTAAATCTGACAGTTGTCACATTGCAATTTGGCATAAAAACAAAACAATTGTGTTTATTGCATTTATAAAATGGTATTTTCTTTGATTTGTATAGTCTTATAAATTGTACAGATTATATTCGTAGATATATTATATAACTTGGAAATTTTTTTTTCGATTATAGTGCTATCTATCGGCAACTAGAATAAATGTTATAAATGTCTGTAATCAGGGACGTGCCTTTTTTTCTGTCACGTACAATTTAATGCGTTAGAAAGAAATCGAAAAACTGTGACGCACTGAAAAGAATACGTATAAAGCAAAGTACAAAATTACTATAATTTTAAAATAGTTCATTAGGTATACAAATATCACAAAAAATATGGAAAAAACATTCTGTTCGAAGATGTCTTCCGATTTATCATTAACGTGAGGCATAGTTTTCTGGAATCAATTCGCTTTTTTATAAATCCACCCCTCGAATACGCTCCACAAACTGCTAGAGAATGTTGTGTCACAAGCTTGACACATCGTTCTACATATTGATTGTGGCAGTGATATTTCTCAATCTCAATTAGGATTCCTAATAAAATCTCGAAGATTGGCACTCGAAAATCTAGAGGTTCTATAAGGTGATATTCTTGCTAGTTAATTAACTCAAAGTAATCGTTTTAATCAAAATTTTTATAGGAGAAAGTTTGAAGACCCTCACGATTTTTGATTTGGTCACTGGAAAACTTCTTTTGATGTCCAAGGGTTAGATTATTTGAATGCCGCAGACATACAAACCACTGAAGCTGTTCTGAAGATGTTCTTCTAACAGTCGTATTACATCACCCTTAACGTCAATATTTACGACTGTTCCGTCGCATGTAATATCTGGATTTGATACTTTCTAATGTACGAGACAGTAGTGGAGACACGTATCCGAAATATTTGCACCTTGGCCCATGCACAAGTGTTATGTGTTCTTCCACGATCGATCGACGATAAAACTTTGTACCGTTTTTTACTTGAGCTAAAGTTTTGTCTTTGTGTCGGTACCTTCCTTCTTTTACCGTTGTTCTCTCTGAATATTTTTGCTTTCCATATCAATCCAGCTTATCACCATTTTTCTGGGACCTCTGTGATTTAATAGAAATTGGCGATCATCCAGAGTCACTTTTTGAAATTTGCTACAAAGACAATTCATCAGAGGGTCACATTTGCATGCTGCAAGATCGAAACGTGTAGTTTTACTTTTGTCGTCAAAGCATTGAATTTTATTTTTGTAAAATTCACTGTTTTGCCTCTTCTTAAATGGTTTCATAAGTTTCATATATTTGTCATGATAGGCTCTTAAAACTTGAATAATTCTTGTATGTTAAATTATTGGAATTGAAGCCTTTTCCATATTTCCTCTAATTTAATTGCAACCTGTTCGGCAATACCGGAGAATTCTGGCTCATTCTTGCTGAGTTTTTTATCCTTAATTAACCAGAAAACTTCATCACTTGTTTATATTTCGGTAAAACATTTTCAGGTATATTTGGCAGGTATATTTGGTGGTACCAAATATATTTTGTGGGCCGCCCCAAAAATGGGGCGGTCCACAACACATCTTGATTTTATTCCCCACGGTCCTGGTTTATCTATTTTAAAAATCTTTAATTTACAAACAACAATAATAACAAAGTAACGCACCGCACCAAAAATAAGCGAAAGTTACACGCACGGACTCACAAAGCGGGAATTTTCAAAGGCGTTGGGGAGACTGAAAAAACAAATAAAACTTTAAATATCGTTTAAATTTGCAATTGACAACATTTTAAGTTTTCTTTAATTGATCTTAGATCGAGTTAGCACATATAATAACATCCAAATAAAATAAATTGAAATTTCCGTAAAAATCAGATATTTTATAAAATTCAAGGTCATTGGGGAGGCAGAAAATTCGTTTAGAAAAAAAAATTAAAAATACTTACTTACTTTTTACTTAGTCCTAAGCCTTTCTACCTTTAGGTGTAAGGCTGGTGGAGTTGAGTTTGGCATTGTAGTCTCCATGCTTTCCGATCTTGCGCTAGGTTTCTTGCACTTTCCAATGTCAATCCCTTCTTCTCGACTTCTTTCCTGATTTCATCTACCCACATAACTCTTGGTCTCCCTCTTTTGTTTTTCCCCTGCACTCTCGTTTCGAACACTCGTTTTGTTAGCCTCTCGTTCGACATTCTACACACGTGCCCGAACCATCTAAGTTGTCCTTCTACTATTTTTTCATTGATTGGTTCTAGTTTTAGGTTTTGTCTAATTGTTTCGTTTCGTATTTTGTCTGTCCTTTTTCTGTTTGCTATTTTCCTCAGGAACCTCATTTCCATAGCATTGACTCTGGATTTTTGTCTCCCCGTCAATGTCCATGTCTCGCTGCTATACATGATTGTTGGTCTAACTACTGATTTAACGACTGCCGTTTTTACTTTTTCCGGTATCCCTTTTTTCCCAAAAAATGTTGTTTTCATAGTGTTAAATAAGCTTCCTGTTCGTCCCATTCTCTCGTTTATTTCCATGTCTTGTTTACCATTTGATTCGATTATTACTCCTAGGTATTTAAAATATTCCACTTGCTCTAGTTGTTTCCCGTCTAATTCTATTGCGTGTGTCTTCCTCGTATTTGAAATTATCATTGTTTTTGTTTTCTCTGTATTAATTTTCATATTTATGTTTGATAGTTCTTCTTCTAGGATTTCAAGATTGTTCTGTAAGTCTTCTCTGTTTTCTGCTATCAATACCATGTCGTCTGCAAATAGTAGCTCCGATAGTTGAGTCTGTTTCATTTGCCAGTATCCTAATGTTAGTTTTCTCATTCTTCTCTTGGCTTTCTTTATCGCTTCATCCAGTACCACTGAGAATAGCAGTGGACTCAGCACGCATCCCTGTTTGACGCCTTGACTTGTAGAAAATTCTCTGGATTCCTCGTTATTGGTTCTTACTGTATTTGTATTATTTTTGTACATATCCTTTATTACTTCTATTATGTGTCTGTCGACTCCCCTTTCTGTTAGTGTCTTCCAAACGTCCTTTCTTCGGATTCTGTCAAACGCCTTTTCCAGGTCAATGAAGCACATATGTATCTCTCTATTTTTCTTGATTACCTTCTCACTTACTTGTCTTAATGTGAATATTAGGTCTTGCGTGCTTCTGTCCTTCCTGAATCCACACTGTGTGTCTTCCATAGTTGTTTCTATTTGTGTTTTTATTCTTGTCTCTAGTATTCTTGCTAATACCTTCCCAGGGATACTTGATATGGTGATACCTCGGTAATTATTACAGTTTCTCTTGTCTCCCTTTTTGTGTATTGGTAATATAATGTCTTTCTTCCAGTCCTTTGGTAATTCTGCTCTATTTATGATATCATTCATTAGTTCTTTCATGCTATCCATTCCCTCTGTCCCCATGAATTTTATCATTTCCGGGGTGATATGATCCTTGCCTGGTGCTTTGCCCAGTTTTACTCTTTCTATTGCTTTCTCTAATTCCTCTCTTGTTATGGATTCCACTTGTTGTTCTTCATTCCTTTCTTGTATCTCCCCTATGTTGTCCTTGTCTACATGAGTTAGCTCTTTGAAATGTTCTCTCCATCTTTCCATTATTTGTTTTTCTTCTGTTAGTACGTTTCCATTCTTGTCTTTTATATTCGGCATCGTGTGCTCTTTCTTTTGTCTGAGTTGTTTTAATGCGCCGTAGAAGAGTTTTTGGTTTTCCCTATAATTTTTTGTCATTTTTTGTCCAAATATCTCCCATGACCTTTCCTTTCCTGCTTTCACCGCTATTTTAACCTCTTTCCTTTTTTCTTTATATGCTTCGTAATCTTCCGGGTGTTTTGTGCTTAGGTATCTTTTCCATTTGTCTTTTTTGTTCTTTATTTTCTCTCGTATTTCTTCCGTCCACCATTCTGTTCTCCTCATGTTAGTGTTTGCTATTTTTGCTTTCCCGCAAGTTTCCTCAGCTGCTTTGATTATGCTGGTTTTTAGATATTCCCATTTTTTTTCTATATTTGTATTTTTTGCCCTACCTTTCAAAGTATTATCTAATTTTTCTTGGAATTTCTTCTTATATATTTCCTCTTTTAATTTGTAACTTTTTATTTTTTCATTTACTACCTTTCTTCTCTTTTCTTCTTTTTCCTCTGTTGTTCTCATTCTCATTATTACTAGATGGTGGTCACTGCCAATCTCCGAGCCTCTTTTCACTTTCGTATCCTGTACTCTTTTCCATTTGTTGCTGCTTACCAAAAAGTAATCTATGATTGATTTTTCGTTTCTGCTGTCTTGTACTCTCGTGTATTTGTGTACTTCTTTATGTTTAAATTTTGTATTTGTTATAACTAGTTTATTCTCCATACATATTTCTATTATTCTTTCACCATTTCTGTTTAGCATTTCTTCTCCTTCTTTTCCCATGCACTCCTCTATTCCGCTGTTGTTGTTTCCGACTCTACCGTTTAGATCTCCCATTACAATTATGTTTTCTTCCCCATTATCAATTTGCATTTGGAGCTCCTCGAAAAATTTATCTTTCTCTTCTTTTCTTGCATCTTCATTTACTCCGTAGGCTGTTATTATTGTCCATATTTCTTCGTCCATCAGTTTAATTTTCACCGATAATATTCTCTGGTTAACATATGTTTCTTCTATAACGTGTTGTAGTCTATTCGGTGCAATTATTATCCCGACTCCTTCTTTTGCTCTCTCTTTTGTATCCGCTCCTACCCAAAGTAACCAATATCCTTTGTGTATTTTCTTAAGACCTTTTCCTTTCATCTTCGTTTCTGTTATGCCTAGTATTTCTATTTTTTGTCTTATCATATCTTCTACCAGTTCTTCCTCTTTTCCATTGATGCTTCTCACATTCCATGTTCCCATTTTTATCTCTCCTTTTTTCTGCAATCTAGCTTTCCCCTTTTTCCTATTTTCATCCTTGTTTACCTTTGCATCATCTTTTTCCCTATCGCTTTTCCCATTCATTGCCTTGGTTGTCATTGTTGTGGGTCCGGTCTCATTATTTTCTTTTAGTTTTTTGAAGTCCCTTCCCCGATATTTCTGTGAGTTAGTATAAGTTTCTCTTTATTATGGTCCCATTTCCACTCCTTTCCATTAATCTCCAGTTTCATATATCCTATCTTCGTAGTATTACCTTTGTCTTTTTCTTCTTTTGCCATTTTCCTAATTTTTGCTTGTATTTCCCTTTCCTTTCTTGTTAAATCTGATTCTATATACACCTTTTGTCCCTGTAGATTTTTCAGTTTTCCTTTGTTTTTTAGTACACTCATCTTATCCGTTAGGTTTTCCATTTCTGCTACAAAGATTTGGTCGCCGATCTTCACCGCTCCTCTCAGTCTGACCTCTAATTTCAGATTTCTTCCTATGAAGTGTTCTACTGACTCCTTTACAGGCTTTCCGTCGGTAGCATCTAGTGTTAGGCCTTTTAATACTATATTATTTCTCCGTCTATCTTTTTCCAATTGTTCTATTCTATTGTTTGCCATTTTTAAACCTTCTTCCAATTTTTCGTTTTTTTCTTTCAGCTCCTTAATATATTCCATCGTTTCTTTTTGGTCTTTCCGTATGGTTCTTATTTCTGCCATCATTTCATCATTTTTCCACATAACTTCCCGCATCATTTTTATCATCTCTTCATTTGTGTCGTTGCTTTTATTCGGTGTTCGTCTCGTCAGGTTACTCTTTTCAAAATATAATTTATCTTCTTTATATTTTTTCTTCTTAGATTCTTCGTCGCCACTATCAGATAGTTCTTCATTCTTTCTATAGGTTTCCTTTCGGATTGTTCCTGTTCCGCCACTGGCCATTTTAAATTAAATGTTAACCTCAGCACTAATATAAATATTATTATTATACACTTAGAAGTTTATTTTTATTTCGCACAAGAACGCTTTTTAAGTTTAACGATTATCGATAACGATAGGTCTTTTAAAAAAAACCGGTGTTTTTATTGTGATAGGTTTCGAATTCGAAATTACCTTATCGCCAATACACCTGCCACACGACCTCTCGCCTCGCTTGCCAAACTCGAACTCATTCTGGCTCATTCTTGCTGAGTTTTTTATCCTTAATTAACCAGAAAACTTCATCACTTGTTTATATTTCGGTAAAACATTTTCAGGTATATTTGGCAGGTATATTTGGTGGTACCAAATATATTTTGTGGGCCGCCCCAAAAATGGGGCGGTCCACAACACATCTTGATTTTATTCCCCACGGTCCTGGTTTATCTATTTTAAAAATCTTTAATTTACAAACAACAATAATAACAAAGTAACGCACCGCACCAAAAATAAGCGAAAATTACACGCACGGACTCACAAAGCGGGAATTTTCAAAGGCGTTGGGGAGACTGAAAAAACAAATAAAACTTTAAATATCGTTTAAATTTGCAATTGACAACATTTTAAGTTTTCTTTAATTGATCTTAGATCGAGTTAGCACATATAATAACATCCAAATAAAATAAATTGAAATTTCCGTAAAAATCAGATATTTTATAAAATTCAAGGTCATTGGGGAGGCAGAAAATTCGTTTAGAAAAAAAAATTAAAAATACTAATATGCTAAAAATAACACTAGCAACTTTTTCACGCTATTACATACAACATTTCCTACTTTTATTTTTTCGATGCACCCTAATAACCAGTCCATCTCAAATGCTCAAAAACTAATCTATTTAAAATCTGCTCTTCTTGGTAAACCCTTGACTCTTATCGAATCTCTCGAAATCACAAAAGATAATTTTGACTTAGCACTAGACATGTTAATGAAAAAATATAGTAACAATTTGGCAATTATCAATTCTCACATTAACTCTATCATTGACTACCCTTCTTTCTCTAAAAGTAATCGTCAAACACTAAGTGAGTTCATAAATGAGTCTAAAAAGCATGTTGGCTCACTGAAGTTGTTAGATGTGCCTGTAAAAACTTGGGATTTAATTTTAATTAATATTTTATCTCGCAAATTAGACTTTGCTTCTAAACGCTATTACGGCGAAAGAAGAAATCGCAGCTCGTAGCCAACATTAACCGAATTTTTCGATATTCTTAACGAACGTTGCAGTATTTTGTCTGATTTAACTCATCTCCCTGAATATAAAAGAACCACATTCTCCCTGAACCTAACAGGGAACCACATTCGCAAAAAGCTCACACTAAAACACACTTTACCTCTCTACATTCAAATACGTCACAATCTACGCAGCAAATTGTTTAGGTACTAAACACTCTCACAATGACTGTATTTCTAGAGGTTGTTCAATTTGTAACACACGGCATCGCAGTCTCCTCGATCAAGATTCTTCTGAGCAAAATCGCAACCCTTCTGCCCCACGCTTTCAAACTCAATACAATACACGTCCTAATGTGAATTATCCCAAACATTCCACTCAAGATATTAGAAATGAATCTCGTAACGTGCAACGTACCTCACCAAATTCTCTACCATCCACTAGTTCAGAAGGCACTTAAATTAACTCTCATAGGCCCTCACATCATGCCCAAATCAATGACAACAACCTTAGCTCATCATTAAGTGCTATGAGCAACATTTTAACTAATTCGTAAGTCCTTCTCGCCACTGTAAAATTCAGTCTGTTCGCGAAATCAGGTAAAACTATTCAAGTTAAGGGTTTATTGGATAGCGGAAGCCAGAATTCTTTCATCACTAAAAGTATTCTAAACAAACTTAATTGCGAAACACACGCTAGGACTTAACAAATTTCTGGAATATCTTAGAGCCCGCTCACTTCAAATCTCACTGCAAAAATTACTCTCTTTTCTGATCAGTCAGACAACCAACTTACTTTGAACTGTGCAATCATTCCAATAATAACTTGTAAATTAGCTCAAACGAATATTTCTCTAAGTAGCACACATATTCCCGAACACCTCAATTTGGCAGATGATAAGTTCTTTGAAGCTTCCGATATTGACATTTTAATTGGCGCGGACAAATATGAAATTCTTCAACCTGGTCACTTTAAATTAGGAACAAATCTACCAGTTCTCTTTAATACCACCTTTGGATGGCTGATCGAAGGAAATTTTCCCATTAATTCTCGTTCCCAAGAAAATTTAACTCTTTCGGTACAAACAACCAAAATTCTTCCCAATGATAATGATTCTCATCTTGATGTAGTCCTTGCTAAGTTTTGGGAAACTGAAGAATGTTCCACCACTAAAAAACTGTCCGAAGAAGACGAACTCAACTTCAGTCAGTCTTTGGCCGCGGAGTCAGTCGGTTGTGTTTTGATTTGCATCGGCCAGCTGCTCATTGTTTAAATGTTTTGTTATTGTTCTATTGTTTTGTTTTGGAGTCTTGTAAAACTAGTGTAAGTGTTCTATTTTTTTTTGCTTATTTTCGTTCGACCCAGTTTATTGCATATTAGCCCAGTCGGGATACCATTTGACCTTGCATTAGGAGCTGCCCCAAATTTTATTTTTCTAATCTTTAGGGGGGTCAATAGTAGTATAAATTTAAAATCTCGACTGAATTTGACTGTTGCGTTAGCCCCCATCTTGATTTTAAACGAGAACCGTTTTTGCTCAATATCTCCGCCATTTTCAACTTAAAAATATAGAAACTGAAATTGTTGAAAATGCAATTTTCTATAATTTCGTTTATTATAATTTTTTCGTGCGGTCCATATTTTCCGAGTTATGGGGAAAAACAGTGACAGTTAAAGCATATATTGATTTATTGAATTATCTCGTTGATTATTACATTTACAACAAATTTTAATCTATACAAAAATAAAGAGAATTAAATTTTGTTTAATTTTGTTTTCTTTCATTTTTTTGATAAAATCAATATTTAAGGTAGTATGCATGCGGTAAAGGCGGGAGCGTAAGACCCGTTTAATTTTAAAGCAATTGTTTTTGTTCAATATCTTCCCCATTTTCAACTTTTCGACAAAAAGTGTAAGGACTGAAATTGTTGCAATTACGATTTACTACAATTTTTCCAGAGAACCAGTGGCTGGTCTAAAAGGGGGGGAATGGGAAAATTCCCCCAACGGGGTCCAAAATTTAAAAAAATTGTTGAAATATTAAAATATGTTAGCTGACATAAAACTTAATTATCGACAGACAAATTCAACCAATAAAACCCGTTAGTTAATAAAATTAAGTGAACCGAATGCATATAAGTTATTATTTATGTCTTTTATGTACTTAGTTTGGATGGTGTTTCATTGGAAGTTTCAAAAATTGTATAAAATATAATTCTCTTTATTTTTGTTTATGTACAATTATGTCGTAAAGTTAATAATAAATGAGACAATTCAATAATTATGCTTCCCCTCCGCTTCCACTATTTTCCTTTTTAACTCTGAGAATATTGATCGCATAAAAAAATTGTTGAAAATAAATTGTAGGAAATTGCGTTTCCAACAATTTTAGTTCCTACTGTTTTTGTCGAAAAGTTGAAAATGGCGGAGATATTAATCAACAACGGTTCTCCTTTCAAATCAATATGGCGGCTAATGCAACCGCGGAATTCAGTCGAGATTTTAAATTTACACTACTATTGATCTCACCTAAAGGATAGAATTATAAAATTTGGGGCAGCTCGTAAAAAAGATTTAATTCAGTAATTATACTCCCCGCACCACTTTTTACTATTTTCCCACTTAACTCTGAAAATATCAACCGCACGAAAAAAATTGTTAAAAATAAATTGTAGGAAATCATATTTGGAACAATTTAAGTTGAAAATGGCGTAGATATTGAACAAAAACAATTGCTACAAAATCAATCAGGTCTTACGCTCGCGCCATTATCGTATACATACTACCTTAAATATTAACTTTAGCAAAAAAATGAAAGAAACTAAAATTCTGTAGAATTCAATTCTCTCTATTTTTGTATAGGAACATTTTTTTCGTAAAACTAACAATAAACGAGATAATTCAATAATTATGCTCTATTTATATATAACTCTCACTATTTTCCGCTATAACTCGGAAAATATCGATGGCACGAAAAAATTGTTAGAAATGATAGAAAATTACATTTTCAACAATTTTGGTTGTTATACTTTTTGTCGAAAAGTTGAAAATGGCGGAGATATTGAGCAAAAACGGTTCTCGTTTAAAATCAAGATGGAATGGCGGAATTCAGTCGAGATTTTAAATTTACACTACTATTGACCCCCCTAAAGATTAAAAAAATAAAATTTGGGGCAGCTCCTAATGCAAGGTTAGGCCTGTTATTCGTCTAACCCGACTGGACTATATCTAACCTTGAAACCATGTTCTACAACTGTGACAACTGCCTTGAAAAATTTGCGGATTCAGATAAATATAATCGATGGCGGTGCGATGGAGATTGCCGCCGAAATTTCTGTATGCGATGCACGAAATTAAATAAATCCACCACAAAAGCCCTATTGGAACAAAAATTTCCCCATCTAAGATTCTTTTGTACGGTATGTGACTCGCCTAGCTTAAGATATTTAAATGAAAAAATAACCAACTTATCAAAAAATCAAATACCACTAGAGAACTTTGAAGCTTTAACTCAAGTTACTAAGAAACTTACTGATAATTTGCATATTTTCATTGAGACTTACGATTTGTTGACAAAAAATGACGACAAACTGGACTATCTTACGAAAAAAATTGACGAGATCCATAAACTAAATAACCTGCTGAATCCTGAAAAGGTTTTAAAATCTGTTTAGTATGGTATAGTTAGACCCAAACCCAGACATCCAAAGTGAAAGTTATCCTCCAACACCAAATTGTTCTATATGTTCCACATAATGTTCAGAAAAAAGTCACACCATTTTGAGCGTCGGGTTTGGGGGGGAGAGGGGGGAGAAATTTGTAAATTCGTAGTTTTTTACGTTTTTCGTCAATATTTCTAAAACTAAGCGGTTTAGCATGAACAACCCTCTACACAAAATTGTTCTACATTAAATTTGAAATAAAAAAGGGCCTATGCATAACCCTTCTAAAATGAACGGTTCCAAAGTTACGGAGGTAGTATAGTATACAGTAGGAAAAATGAAAGAATACCCATGAACGAACATATAAAACACGCTGTATTTTCCTGTCACCGTGTCACACAAAAAATTGACCAGCGCAAATACTTGTAATAATTATTATTACATGAACTTGCGCTGGTCAGTTTTCTTTGTGACACGGTGACAGGAAAATACAGCGTGTTTCAAGGTTCATAAATAGACAGGTTGCATGGTAACTTTCCACCAATCAGCGTCGAGAATCTAATGGCGGGAGTGACGTCACCCAGAATGCTGCATTCAAATTCATTCACTTCACTCATTGAAATGAACTCGGAAAGTAGGAATGTTTTTAATGATTGAAAATATATATGTATATTTAAAAAAAATACGTTTGGATTTTTAATGACTATTTATTTAATATATTCTTTAAAAAATGTGGTAGATACCTGTAGAGCTACAAAAATCATAGAATATAATTGCAATTAAATATATGCAGTAGAATAGCATTACTACTTAATTAAAGCAGAAGTAGATTCTTTCTTGTGTTTATATATGGGACTAAATCATTCAAATATCCTAGGTATATTAATAATGGGTTGAATACAATTTACTTTTTTAAATGATTTTGAGTAGGTATATAATCATTTTGAATTGGGGATAGTGCATGTAGTACATTATTATAAATTCCTTCTAACATGTAAACCATGGTGAAAAAGAGATGCAACTAAAGATTTATGTACCTATCAAAATTAGTAGTTTTTCCCTTAAGTTTAACATAAGAGCATCTGATTACGTTAGGTACTGGATTATATCTAAAACTATTAAAACATTATGATTCCATTCAATAGGTACCTGTGAAGTTTTACATTAACAGAAAATTATAAAAAAAATACAATTTCAGTGCAATAAAGGGAATTTTCCCCATTTTATATATTCATTTACTTTATAATTGTTTATTCAAACGATCTTCAGATGGCTGCAATATTAGTTATAATTTTTTATGAAACAATTAGGTACATATAATAGATCTATTATCTATAGACTTAATTAGATATATGATTATGATATATTGTTCAATAAGTCTAAGCAGATTGTAACGTACACAAATGATGTAAACTTGATGTGAAGAACCACAAGAGATATTACAGAACTGTATGTGGAGCTTAAAGAAAATGCGAAAGAAATAGGGCTAGGCGTCAACGTATATAATACTTCTTGTAAAAGAGTTTTGGGTTTAAGTTATTATACTAAAAACACTTAATGATATCTATAGATACATTATATCTCAAGATATAAACACAAATTTAAACACTAACGATATTTAATAACAAAATATAGCCTCCAAACCACGTATCCTATTATGTTTACAAACAATTCGTAAAATTGATCGTCTGGGTGACGTCACGATGACAATATTTCATTTGTCAATGTCAAAGTTACCATACAACCTATGGTATAGGGACCTTTAGCGTGTTTTATATGTTCGTTCATGGGTATTCTTTCATTTTTCCGACTGTAATTGGTCCAAAAAAAGGCCTAACCCAGACATCCAAAGTAAAAGTTTTCCTTCAACACCAAATTGTTCTATATGGTCCACATATTGTTCAGTAAAAAGCCACACCATTTTGAGCGTCCGGTTTGGGGGGGAGATGGGGGAGAAGTCGGTAAATTAGTAGTTTTTTTAAGTTTTTCGTCAATATTTCTAAAACTATGCTTTAGCGTAAGGAATGTTCTATATAAAAATGTTCTACATAAAATTTAAAACAGAAAAGGTTCTATACATAATTGTTATAAAATCAACGGTTCCAGAGTTACGGAGGGTGAAAAGTGGAGGTTTTCGATGCTTTTTATATTTACCGATTTCTCCCCCCTCTCCCCCCAAACCCGACGCTCAAAATGGTGTGACTTTTTTCTGAACATTATGTGGACCATATAGAACAATTTGGTGTTGGAGGATAACTTTCACTTTCGATGTCTGGGTTTTTGGTAGTTATATCATAAATATTGCCCAAAAAATATAAAAAGTATCGAAAACCTCGGCTTTTCACCCTCCGTAACTCTGGTACCGTTGATTTTATAACAATTATGTATAGAACATTTTTTGTTTTAAATTTCATGTAGAACATTCTTGTATATAACATTGTTTACGCTAAAGCATAGTTTTAGAAATATTGACGAAAAACGTAAAAAAACTACTAATCTACCGGCTTCTCTCCCATCTCCCTTCCAAACCGGACGCTCAAAATGGTGTAACTTTTTACTGAACAATATGTGGACCATATAGAACATTTTGGTGTTGGAGGAAAACTTTTACTTTGGATGTTTGGGTTAGGCCTTTTTTTGGACCAGTTATACTATACTACCTCCGTAACTTTGGAACCATTCATTTTAGAAAGATTATGCATAGGGCCTTTTTTATTTCAAATTTAATGTAGAACAATTTTGTATAGAGGGTTGTTCATGCTAAACCGCATAGTTTTAGAAATATTGGCGAAAAACTTAAAAAACTACGATTTTACCGATTTCTCCCCCCTCTCCCCCCCCCCCCCCCCAAACCCGACGCTCAAAATGGTGTGACTTTTTTCTGGACATTGTGTGGACCATATAGAACAATTTGGTGTTGAAGGATAACTTTCACTTTGGATGTCTGGGTTATGCCATCTTTTGGATCAACTATACTATACTAGTTAGGCAAATGGAACATGATGTTTTCAATATATCGTCAGTTTTTTTCGGTGGTTCAGATGAGACTAATAAGGTTCAAATCCAAGAATCTAATTCAACTGATATTAAGTTGAGATTAGAAAGGCTCTCTTCAAACATCAATGAAATGTCGAATCAAATGAGCAATCTTACCAAAAGTCTATCTACCATACCAACGAAAAAAGAGGTATTGAAGAAAAATATATGTTATGCCAGCTCACGTACCCTCACGTACCAAAAATTACAGAAGATAAGTGTCACTTTGTAGTTATTAGTAACTTGAGCCCAATATACGCCCCTATACAAGTGGTTCACTATATTAAAGAGAAGCTAGGTATCAAGGAATATATAAGATGTTATGCCCTTCTTAAAGATGCCGACACAACAACTGGTTCTTCATTCAAAATAGGTATAACATCTAGAACATCTATAACCTATTATTTAATAAGGGCATTTGGCCAGCTGGTGTAAACATTAAATGGTCTAGCGAATCTTCATATTCCGAACCAACGTCACATAAGAATCCGAAGAATATCAGAAGTCCTATTAGCCTGGAAAATTCAGATAGCAGTTTATGCAACAACAAAGATGAAGTTCAGAGCACAAATATTCAAACAGACAAACAGGCCATCGAAATTTGCAAAACTAAGAATCCGTTCCATACCCATATTAATTTTATTAAGAAAGATACTTTAGAACCATCGACTAATCTGGATCCATTGACCCCACCAAGAGTTATATTAACCAATAACTCTAATAGTCGATATCTTTTAGCCAGATTAAGGGAACCGGATAGCTTAAAGGCCATTAAACTTCATCTTGCTTATCTACACGACCAACCTGCATCAGTATTTTATGATGGGTATACCAACACAAGTGTTAAATTGTTTCTGGCTTCCGAAGGACTTCCTACAAAGAGTGAAGATCTACGAAAAATTCTTCTAGATTTTAATGATGTTTATGGAATTGGTGCAGATGAGGTAGACGCTGATCTTGCTGCTTTTAGGTCTTTTCTAACTTCAGAAAGAATTATTCACCTGCAAACATCAAGGGAATGCCACCGAAACTCAGCGGCGGATCCAGCATTGTTAAGAGGGGGGGGGGGCGATCGGCTAAATTTCTAGATAATTTTCTACCTAAAATATACCGACCTGTTTTAGCCTACCGGCCCACCGGAAAGTCTTGTACTATCTCTGTATCTGTAGAGTAGGAAGGGCGAGTCTCTGTCCCACAGCACTTAGGCCACATATGCGAAATTGTACCTACATCCTCCCAGGTGGTTGTCGTCCTTAGCTCATTGTCCATCCTTCCATTTCCAGGAAGGTGGACAAATCACCAGGGGCCATCTCCCCCATGTCGGCAGGTGTAGGCCAAGGCTCGCCGAACGCATACTCTCGTATTGACGATAACTCCAGACATTAACATAGGACGTGCTCGACAGTTTCGTCATCTCGTTCACACTTCCTGATCCCAGTGTGTGGAGGTGTTTGCTTAGTTAATAGTGGCCAATTACAAGACCAACTGTCAAGCGTAGGTTTTTCCTGGTCATTCTCAAGTACTTTTCTGACGCTGACTTCCCATGGTTCCTTAGTGTTACCTTGGCAAAAAAAAACTGTCAACATTCAACTGAAAAATAGTTCCTGAAAATTATTATTTTATTGGTGAAAATAACACATTTGAGAAATTCTAGTTTGAACATTCAATCCATTAGCACGTTCCGAACACGAACACATAAAAAAATTAAGTTTAAACAACATTCAAGTGGATTACAGATAAGTGATTTGTCCTAGACCATAAAAACAGAAGGACTGTTCTTCTATAGAAAACCATTTCAAGTGTTGTTACCTTACAAGTAAACGACAAGGTAAAGAACATCACATATCATTTAAAATATAAAATTTAGATTCTTAGCATATAAAAATATTTTATATTTATGTCATACCTATAAACGTCATATACAGTCAATTGAAGAATAATTCAAGAGAATTGTTATTTTATTGGTGAACTAATATACATTTTGGAGAACACCTAATAAGAAACTAGGTATGAGCAATATCTAGATGGATTGTAGATGGGTGATTTGTCCTAGCCCATAGAAGCGGAAGTTCTATTCTTGTGTGGAGGACCTTCTCGGGTATTGTTGCCTTGTAAGTGATCCACAAGGTAAAGGACTTTATTAACTTATGATAATATGACACTTAGCTCTATAAAATACAGTAGGTTGTTTTGAGAGATTGTATATTTTATGTATGGTTTCTTAAACAAACTTTGCATAATGGGCGACAGCAATACAAAGAAATCTTCCATTAGTAGTATAACTACTAGTGGAGGCTTTGACACTTTTCTTTCGTCACAAGTAGACGAGGGGTCAAATTATAATATTAGGAATAGCGTAGAATTAAGTGGAGGAATTGATTTAAGTGTAGGTCTAACTGAAAAGTTTATAACAGAAAATAAAATAAAAGACTTATTTGACTTCATTGAAGGGGAAATGGACCTCGGTAAGAGAATAAACAAAACAAGAAAAGATACACTCAAAACAAAACTTATGTCCTTAACTATAGAATTAGCCAATATGGAAGGTCAAATTAAAATTTTAAAAGAAGAAAATACTAGACAAAGAATTGAAAATGAAGACTTAAGAAATAAAATAACAAAAATGCAGGGAGAAAAGCTATCGTATGCAGATATAACTGCAAAACCTATAAATTACAAAGCTGATAATAAACAATTAATTGAAACAAACAAAAAGATAAATACTCTGTTCATCACCAGTGAGACTGCACAGACTGGAAGGAAGGTGCAGGAAGAATTCACAAAACTCTTAGATCCAAGAAAAACAAAACTAAAAATTAATAAAATGAGAACCACTGGAAAAATTTTAATAATAGAAACTCCAACAAAAGATGATTTAGAATCTATAAAAAATAATGATAAAATAAAACAAAATTTTAAATGTGAATTACAAAGAAAAAGAAAACCCTTAATAATTATGTATGATATATCTAGTAATGAAAAAGAAGAAAACATCAAAGAATGCATATATGCACAAAATTTTGATGATATTCCAAGGGAGGAATTTGATCAGAATTTTAATATAAAATTTAAAACTGGACAAAGAAATAAACCTACTGTTCATTGTGTAATAGAGGCTTCACCTCAAATCAGACAAAGATTGATCTCAAATAAAATTTATGTAGGATTTACAAGTATAAACTCAAAAGACTACTTAGTAGTACCAAAATGTTTAAGATGTAATGATCTGGGACATGTGAGTAAACACTGCACCAAACAGACAGTGTGTGGTCACTGTGGTGATGAACATGAAAATAGAAATTGCAACAAAACTAACCAACCCAAAATTTGCGTACCTTGTAAAAATAGAGGTAAGTTATGTAACAAAGATAAAAAAGAATGTCCAACATATAAATTGCTTCTAGAACGTTTAGTTCAGAAAACAGACTTTGGCACACAATAATTATGAAAATATATAAAAATCAAATAAATATTATATCAAAATCTAAAATAATACAAAATCTAAATATCATAATGTATATATATTTTGACATTCAAATATATGTATATAATAATTTATATCTAAATAACCTAATATATAAAAGTCTCTGTAATGCATTGGTCAAAAACAAAATCGAAGAGATAGCAAAGCATACTTTAACTGCTCTTTATATAATACATTGTATCGGATGTGGAGTACGGAGTCAGGAATATAAATATCTTTTAATCACTAAAGTATATATAAAAATCAAAATAAGATTAATGAAAATTAAATTAATAGACATAAAATAAAATATAAATGGCTAATCATTCATTCAAAATAAATATTGGACAAATAAATGGAATGCGTAGTGCAACCGTAATACATGAAATAACGAAATTAGCAGAAGAAAAAAATCTTGATATTATATGCATTCAGGAACCATACACAAAATTGAATAAAGTCCCACACATGCCTATAACTGCACAATGTGCGAGCGTAGGAGATAATCCTATGGCTGTAACCATAATTTTTAACAAAGATATGAAAATTCTATTAATAAGTCAATATAGTAATCGACATTGTGTATGTTTAGAACTTCTAACTAAGGCAGGGAAAATAATTATCGCGAACTTGTATTGTCAATTCAGTGAGGACATAGACGATTACGTGGAACAGATGAGAGCTATATTCATAGCATACCGAAACGAACGAGTTGTGATTGTGGCTGATGCTAATGCTAAATCAGTATTATGGAATTCAAAGCAAACAGATCAGAAAGGTACATTAGTTGAAGAGATGATAAATGAACTTCAACTAATAGTTCATAATAAACCAGGAAATCCACCAACTTTCCAGAATAGAGCAGGTGCATCTAGTAACATAGATATAACTCTATCGAATGTCGCAGCAGCAAACCTAGTTCTAGACTGGGAAGTAGTTGAACATGCAACAACAAGTGATCACAATCTCATAACGTTCAAATTGAGTAACCTAGAGCCACGTAATACGGAAATGTCTTCGTTGAGGTACAATATAAGAAAAGCGAATTTTGAACTACTTAGGTCTGAATTCCGTGCACCACGTCTGATGCAAAGAGGGGATAATATAAATACTGCGACAAAAGAATTAACTAAAGCAATTAGAAAAGCAATGGATACAGCAATTCCAAAAATATCCAATAATAAAAAAGTAAAAAACTTTGCCTGGAAGGAAAACCTCACGAGAATGAGAAGCAGAGTAAGATATGCGCGAAAGCGATATCAACGAAGTAGTATCTTTCTCGAGAGGCAAATACTTCTAGGAGAGTATAGAAGATTAAAAAACGAATATAAAGAAGAAATAAATATAACGAAAGCGAGAAGTTGGGAAGCTTTTGTTTCAAGACATTTAGAATTAGATATGTGGGGTGTCCCATACAAAATTGTATCTAAAAAACTTAAATGTCCAACAATGCTTTCTACTTTACAAAAAGCAGATGGTTCATATACAAAAAGTTAGGAAGATTCAGCTGATACACTACTAGATGTATTACTACCTCCTGACGACTTAGAAAATGAAACAATAGAACAAAAAAATATTAGAACACTGATGATACAAGAGTATGAGATACCAGAAGAAAGACAGTTAGAAGAATTTACTGAAGAAGAAATATATGAATGTATGAAAAACATGAAAAGAAAAAAGGCTCCTGGGCCAGATAACATTCATGTAGAAATTCTTCAGGCACTTTCAGAGTACTTAATACCTATACTCACTTCTTTATATAATGAATGTCTAAGACAACAAAAGTTTCCCAACAACTTTAAACAAGCTGAAGTTATAATTATAAGTAAAGGAGAAGATAAAGATCCAACTTTACCTAAATCTTATAGACCAATATGCTTACTAAACACAATGGGGAAATTACATGAAAAATTACTTTGTAAAAGACTAAATCAAATAAGAGACGAAACTGGACTTCACCCAAATCAATATGGCTTTAGGGAAGGAAAATCAACAGAAGATGCTATTAATAAAGTTTTTAATATAATTGGGGGGAGCACAAAGAAGTATGTTTTGATGATCTTTATA
This sequence comes from Diabrotica virgifera virgifera, assembly GCF_917563875.1. NCBI lineage: Eukaryota > Metazoa > Arthropoda > Insecta > Coleoptera > Chrysomelidae > Diabrotica > Diabrotica virgifera. Next base: position 180,083,766 of record NC_065443.1, on the reverse strand, counting down.
GATGTGTCTGGAGCTTTTGACAATTTATGGTGGCCGGCATTATTCGAAAGACTTCGACAGATGCATTGCCCCAGAAACTTGTACGGAAGTTTCAGAAACTATTGTCAAGACCGATATGCCAGCTTAAGTTGTCCAATGGATAAAAAGACGAGACATATAACTAAAGGTTGTCCACAAGGTTCAGTGTGTGGGCCTATTTTTTGGGACATAATGTTAGAAGAACTGCTGGAACGGTTAGCTGTGGATCCTGAAGTTCTAGGGAGCATAGCGTATGCGGATGATTTGCTGCTTATCATAGATGCTAATTCAAGAAGAGAACTAGAAATAAAATCAAATGGAGTACTTGAAAATATAAATGAATGGATGAAAAAAGTTAAACTAACTATATCAGAAACAAAAACAACATATAGCCTTATAAAGGGAAGACTTGAAAGAAATCCAAGTATACAAATAAGGGGAAAAGCAATAAAAAGAACAAAAATAACTAGATATCTTGGTATCATAATCGATGAACCAAGACTCTTTACAAACCATATAAATAGCGTCTGTGAGAAGGCAGCGAAAGTCATGCATTGCATTGCAAGCCTAGCACAAAGGGAGTATAGAATTCCGTTCCAGCATATGCGCGTATACCTGAGTACGATACTTGCCTCAATTTTAGGGTACGGTGCAAGTGTATGGGCACACAGACTAACAAATAATACAAATATTGAAAAACTGAATAAAGCACAAAGAGGTTTCCTTGTTAGAATGACAGGAGCCTTCAGTACTACAGCAACATCAGCTTTAACAGTATTGACTGGTGTAATGCCCATGCACTTGGAAACACAAAAACGTGCATGTAGATATTGGCAAAGAAAAGAAAATTATGAAGAAATAATACAATTAATGGGAATAGAAATCAGAACAAAAAGAGAATTGGAAGAAATATTAAATAGAAAATGGCAAAACGAATGGGATAATTCCCCTAAAGCAAGACGTCTCTATAATTTTATTCCAAATTTAAATAATATACCAAATTATTTTAACCCAAAAAAAGGATTAATCCATTTTCTTACAGGGCACGGTCCGTACCCTACATACCTACATAGATTTAACTTAAAAGACAATCAATATTGTGAATGTGGAGAAATAGGCACACCAGAACACATAGTATTTATTTGCGAAAGACAAACAAATACACAAGAACTACAAAGAATGAGAAGAGACCTTGTTGGCATAAATATAGTAAATATAATACAAAATGAAGAATTATTTAATACACTAAATAATTTAGCGGACATAATATCAAAGAAACAATTAGAATTATATAATATTAGACGAAGAAGAAATCAAGTAAATAATATCCAACCTCTATGAATTTTAATAAGAAATTATACAAAAAAAATTAAAATTACATATAAAAATATAAAATAAAATATTGGAATAATTAAATAAATATTTATATAATAAATAATTAAAAATTAATATCAAATATAAAATAAAATAAAATAAATCAAAAAAAAAATATTAATAAAAAAAAAATTTAACTAAAAACCTGAAATTTTAAAACTCAATGGTCTGAGGCTCACCGAAATACCATTGAGAATATCATAAAGTCGATTAGACCTGCACTTAAAATTATTCGTGACTATTTTTAGATGAATAGTGCTGGCATTTCTCATCTGAGAATGAGAAATGGGAGCACTTTAATAAAAATTATATGTTAAAAAAAAAGTAATAATTTATCTTTTGTTTATTAGTTTTTGTTTAGTTGCTGTTATTTGTTTATTAGAATTGTTTACAATTTGTAGTTTTCATAATTAGTAGTAGATTAGGGCTATTGTTAATTAGTCAAATAGAAAAAATTCTTAAAATAATAATATTGTAATAAACTACTGTAATCCCATCAGGAAACGACCTGGATTAGTCACAAGAGGCCAGGTCAATTGTATAGTACTATAAATAAATAAATAAATAAATAAATGTTACCTTGGCAAGTCTACATTCTGGCCCTTCTTCCCATCTTTTCACGGTTTGCGTGTGGGAGTGACATTTGGCAATTTCCGCGATTGGTGCAGTTGACCAGCCAAAAAGATCACCAGGTCGTTTAAACTATGCTGGAATTTTTGCCCATACCCCATTTTATACTAAGGTTCAGTGATCTGGAGTATATCCCGCATCCTGAGCCTTCTTCCATTTTGAAGACATTGGTGTAGATGCAATATGCATTTGTTACGTTTGAATCCCTATGTTATCTTGATTAAATTTTGTAGGGTTTGTCGAAGACAAACGTAGGTTTAATTGAGTCGCCTCCATGGAGTGCATGTAGCAGGGGTAGTGCCTCCAGCTCACCTGCTGTTTGTCCTGCTCACCTCAATTGTCCCTTTCCTACATCTAGGTTTACACCCACTGAACGCAATCACATTATAGTCATCAGTGCCACCTCTTTGATATACAGGGTGTTTCATTAATAATTGTCCATATAGTTACTGGAGAAACCTTAGCACAAAATACGAAGATTTAACCTAAAACACTTAAGGCTATGGGTACATAATTCGCAAATATTTTACGTGTATCCCTACTTTTTCTGTCTTTACACGGCAAATTACGTGTAGTAAAATTCACACTGGTGTGGATATGTAAACATTACTAGAATGTCATTCTACTTGAAAATGTCATAATTAATTTAAAGAGATGGCTTTTGAATGTTCTTGGATAACTGTTATTTTTATAATTGCAAATTATTAATTCAGTTAATAAATGTGATAATTTTTTCACTAACTATGTTTTCAGTGATTGTAATAATTTATTTGTACAACAAAAACTAATAATCAATCGAGAAAAGAAAAGTGTTAAAGTGATTTTTTAATAATATGTTGTTATTTTGGAACGCTTACAATTTTGAACATCTCTAACAACAAAATACTTGGATCACAGGATATATCTGATGTATTCTCTGCTTGGATCTTTCACAAATAATACACAATAAATAACTTTTTATTAAGTTCACGTCTTAAATCAATTATTTATCAAATACACTATATATCAATAATATTTAATCAATTTCTCAAAATATTCCCGATGCAATGTCAAATATTTAAAATTGTCACTGTTTGTCAGTGTCTGACTGACAATATATGCTGACAATATTATATTCGGTTGAGTGCGTTGTAAGACAAAGACAGATTTGGAAAATATTACCACGGCATTGTGTTCATTTTTTTCAAATCCTGAAAAAACCAATAAATATTTTTGAAAAATTTAAACGCAGAATGAAAGACTAAATTATTACCGAGGGCCGAAAGTCCCTTAGAATAAATAAAAAGTTTATTTTGAATGAGATATTTGAATTTAAAAATCACACTAAATTTTCTCTTAGTTTTTTCACCCCTGTAACTTATTAAAATAAACATTGTAGAAGTTCTCAGGGACTTTCGGCCCTCGCTAATAACGTAATCTTTCATTCTGCGTTTAAATTTTTCAAAAATACTTATTAGTTTTCTCAGGATTTGAAAAAAATGAATCCCCATTTGAATAGCATTGCAGCCGAAAATACGTTCCGATCCTCTTAAATAAAATGTGGTTCCTTAATGATTAGTTTTATCTAAAAATTTAAAAATTATTTTAGCTCAGAATTTTAAAACTATTCGACGTGTCCCTTTCATACTTGGCAGAAAGTGCGACTGCTAGACACCCTACTAAATTATGATATACAAACATTTCTAGCTACTACCAGAGGCGTACGACAGGGGATGGTGAATGGTTGACCCTTCTCAAATTCTACGCCACTGGAGAAATTACTATTTTAGTGCCATTTTTAGATTCTCCAATACTTTCTACGTAAATAATATACTCTTCATTGGTAACGATAAAGTCATTAGTTTTCGAGATATTTGAAGTTAAATATGAAACGGCGCAGTTATTTTGATTAATTTATGATATGATTCATATGATTAAAATTTAAAAATTATCTGTACCCAGTACTTTAAAACTATTTGGCGTATCCTTATCATACTTGGCAAAAAGTGTAGGTACTGTACACTCTACTAAAGTAAGATAAATAAACGTTTCTAGCTACTACTAGAGGCGTACGACAGGGGATAGTGGTTGGTTGACCCTTCCCAAATTCTACGCCACTGACGAAATTGCTATTTTAGTGTAATTTTTTGATTTTGCAACACTCTTTATGTAAATAATATACTCTTCATTCGTAACGATAAAATGATTAGTTTTCGAGATCTTTGAAATTAAAAATAAAGCGACACAATACACTGATCAAAATAACCGTGTCGTTTCATTTTTAACTTCAAAGATCTCGAAAACTAATGACTTTATCGTTACGAATGAAGAGTATATTATTTTCATAGAAAGTGTTCGAGAATCCAAAAATTGAACTAAAATAGCAATTTCGCCAGTGGCGTAGAATTTGGAAAGGGTCAAAAATTCACTTTCCCCGTCGTACGCCTCTGGTAATAGGCAGAAACATTTGTTTAACATAATTTAGTAGTTTGTACAGTACCTGTACTTCCTGCCGAGTATGAGAAGGATACGTCGAATAGTTTTAAAATGCTGAGCAAAAATGGTTTTTAAATTTTTAGATAAAACACCCTGTAACTTAGTAAGGAACCACATTTTATTTAAGTGTTTTAGGTTAAAATTTCGTATTTTGTGCTGAGGTTTCTTCAGTTACTATATGGACAATTATTATTGAAACACCCTGTATATGTTGAAAGGAGTGATGCCAATGAGCAACTCCATTGCAGCAGTTCGTCTTGTTTTCATGGCATCTGTTATATTTACGCAAGCCATCCGCTGAATATGGTTTAGTTTGTTGATCGCTGTTGCCTGTAGAACTTTTGGTACCCAAGCAATAGTTCCGTAAGTTAGTATTCGCCTAATGACAGTAGTGTCGATCCAGACGATCACCCTGGGCGAAAGGCCCAAGTGCGTCCAACGGTTCGCCGATATTTTTCTTAGACAATATATGCTCTTTTAGCTCTAAGAAAGTTCCATGTTAACTTCCTGTCAAGGGTAATACCAAGGTATTTCACCTCTTCAAAAAAGTTTAGACTGCATTTTAGAATCCTTGGGGGTATTAAGCTCGTGATCCTTCTTTTTTTGGTGAAGAGGACTATCTCAACCGTTTTTGCTGAGTTGGTTAACCAGGGTATCCAAAACTATGTTCCAGAGGAGTGGTGATAACACCTCCCCTCCTGTGGACATCCCCTCGTAAGCATGCCTTACCTAACCGAAACGTTTTCTACATTTATGCTTATTGCTCTATTGGAGTACTAAATATCCATTCGCTCACGGCCAGGGGAACATTCCTGATATTGAGCTGTTGGGCGATGGTTGGGAATATTGTTTTATCAAACGCTCCCTCAATGTTTATGAATATACCTAAGGTGGATTCTTTATTGTCCAGCGATCTTTCAATTCTTCCCACTACTTGATGCAGTGCAGAATCAGTAGATCTTCCCGAAGTGTATGCATGTTGATTAGGGTGAAGTGGGTTGTGAACCAGAACTTCATCCCTTATGTACCTCTCGCATAGCCTTTCCATCGTTTTCAAGAGAAAAAATGTTAAGCTAATTGGTCGGAAAGCCTTTGGTAGGGTGTAATCCATCCTACCTGGTTTTGGTATGAAGACCACACGTACCTCTCCCCACTCTCTAGGAATATATCTTAGAGCCAAGGAGGCTCTGATCATTCCCACAAGGTGTGGCAAAAGAATATCCAGTCCCCACCGTAGTAGAGCTGGATATATGCCGTCAGGCCCTGGTGACTTAAAAGGGATGAAGCACTATATGGCCCATCTTACCATTTCCTTACTAATTAATGTTCTGGCAAGATGCCAGTCATTCGGTGTGGGTATGATTATTTCTTCCGTTTAGCTCGGTGCTTTTGAGGCACTAGAATCGGGGATGTGTGTTTTCATCAGAATCTCAGCACTTTCGCAAAGGTTGTTTACTTCACTTCCATTTTCCTTCGTTAATATGCCAATGTGGATCTTTTGAGAGCGCTGTTTGTAGCCTGGAAGCCTGCGGAAAATCTTCGATTTCCGAAGACGAACAGGTGTCCATTTGGATCAGTTTTTACCTCGTGGTGGAAAATGCACCATCTCGCAACTGACATGTCTGGATTTTGCGCCGTTAGCCTCCGTAGTACTCTTTCTGGGTCATCGGTTGTGGTAGTACCATCCTCCGAGATCCATAAAGAGGCTTTACAGTGACCTTGCCGTACTTCTTCTTATTGCGCCGTTTTCTTTCGAAGGTTGGCGATTCAAATGGCGACTGTAGCTTTGGAAAGTGCTGGACGAAAAATATCTGCGGATGAGCGGTCAAACCGTCTTCTCAGGTCCTTTAGCCACGAGTTCTGGTGTCTTCCTTCCTACTGATCTTTTGCCCTGTACTTTATCTTCCAATATGATTTGAAGTAGTTCATACCTTTCCTCTCTCAACACATGGCTCTAGTATTGTATTTTTCTTTCTTGGGTTATTCTTAGGCTACAGCTCCACGGGCGAGAAAATGACGCTAACAGTAGCAGTAAAATGAACTTAAGGTTCCGCGGAACGGAATGGGAATAGCCGAACTGAACCGACTACGCACAAGTCTTGTAGTCGGTACAGTTCGGCTATTCCTATTCCATTCCGCGGAACCTTAAGTTCATTTTACTGCTACTGCTAGCGTCAATTTCTCGCCCGTGGAGCCGTAGCCTTAGTAATTATTTTTGTTTGTTCATGCCGTACGGGTTTACCTTGTCTATGATAGCGACCCTAAGGTGTGTCAGTCACGGAGGCTTCCACGAAGCTTTGGGAAGTGACAGTGGCGTTTCCACCGCTGCGTACCTTCTTGTGCTTCTGTGGCGTGCCTTCCGTGGAAGTGCTTGTGTGAAGGCGCTTACACCGGTGGCTGTCGGTTCCTGATTTCCTTTGTAGGTGGAGCTATTGACAGCATCTGATGCGGGCACCTTCACCTTTATTTTGGGAGGGGTTGGAGAGGGATGGGTGGCCTTCTTTTTACCTCAGCGCCACAGGGTCTGTGGTCCTTTGGTCAATTTCCCTGAGGTGATACTTGAACAGCCTCTGCTTGGGCCGAAGTTTGAGGTAAAGATTGTAGCCCATTCTCCACTCCGGCTTCAGACTGAGGTGAACGTTTTTAGTCCTGTACTAATAAAATTTATTTATAATTCATATAATATATTATATCTTAATCAATATTATTGTAATTATAAAAAATGTCTAATTATCCGTTTGAAAAAAAAATAAATCACTTGGTTTGAGAGGGGGGGCCGATCGCCCCCCCCCCCTTGGATCCGCCACTGCCGAAACTACTATTCCGCTGCCTCTCCAAGACGAAATTTTTAAACATCACGACGTGTTGTGAGGGACTAGAATCCTCAAATTATTTTAGTGATAATAACTTTAGCATGGTTCTGATTAATATTCGTTCTATAAGATATAAAACTGATGAATTATTTCTGTTTCTAGAGGAATTAGGGTTTCCTCCGATAGTTGCGGTTACTGAGCACTGGCTTGAAGTCAACGAGCCTTTTTTTGTAGAAAAATATTCCACTATTGCTAGGCATGACCGTCCAAGTTCAGCTCATGGAGGCACCCTAATTCTTTCTACAATAATGATTTTTCTCTGGTAACAAAATATGACTTTCTATTAAGTGAAGCATTCTTTGAGTTTTCCTTAGTTTACAGTAAGAACCTTAATCTTTATATTATTTGCATTTATAGATCACCTGACTCTTCCGTGGAACTATTTTTTCAGAACCTGCTTAATTTGTTAGATGACCTGTCCCATAAAAGCAGAAAAATTTTATGCGGGGACTTCAACATTAATTATGCTGGTGCTTGTGCTACACAAATATCTCTGGTCAACATATTTGAATCATATGGTCTATCAATGCACATTGATTCTCCTACAAGGATTACAAAAACTTCATCTATCATAATTGATTATATTGTCTCAGATTTCTCACCCCGTGATGTCTGCGCTACAACTATTAATGCGGGACTATCTGATCATGAAGCGGTTTATACGAAGTTTAACATCTTTAGCAAGTCCTCCTCGAAAACTCGACGTTTAGGCAGGATTTTTTCCGGTCGGAACTTTCGTAAATTCCAAAATGTATGCTTAACCTTTGAGTGGCACTTTCCTTCTATGGGCATCGATTATAATTTCAGTGATTTTTTGAATAAGCTGGTCTGTATCTTCAATAAAGCATTTCCTTTAATCACAATTAATCAAAAACATCGCAAACCTTGGACTACCAAATAAAGGTGTCCGCATATCAGCCAAAAACATGCGTTCACTACTGTATATCAAGAAATTTACTACCAACGTCTCTGTTACTGAGTATATCACCAAGTACAGGGCAATCTATTTAAAACTTATAAAATCAGCTAAAAAATTGTACTATCAAAATCGTCTCAGAAGCTCTAAAAGTGTTGCAAAAGAAACTTGGTCCATAATAAACGATCTTCGAAATAAAACTCACACAGCTCAAACATTTTCCCTTCCAGACCCAGAAAATCTAAATGAATACTTTGTTAATGTGAGTAAAAATATATCATCAACTATTGTGTCACAACAAGATCCCATTTCCTATCTCCCTAATTCAAAAAAGGTTTAGAATTCATTCTTTATAAGACCGGTTGATAAATCTGAACTGATCCAAACAATCAATAGTATCAAAAGCAAATCTTCCTGTAGTACCGATGGACTATCCATAAAATTTTTTTTAAATCTCCCAGACAATGTGTTGGGAGTCCTCATCTCTCTAATTAATGATTCTTTTGAGAAAGGTAAATTTCCAGAGTGCCTAAAGACGGCCATCATTATTCCTCTTCATAAGGGTGGTGAAAAATCTAATGCCTGCAATTATAGACCTATTGCATTACTACCGATACTCTCCAAAATTATTGAGAGACTCATAAAAGCCCGACTTATGTCCTTTCTCGTTGATAACAAGATTTTATCACAAAATCAGTTCGGCTTTTTAAATAATAAATGTACCACCGATGCCATGTTTTCTGTGCTACATGAGGTTTATCAAGCATTAAACAATAATCTGCACATTGCCACTGTTTTTTGTGATTATGCCAAAGCTTTTGATTGTGTAAATCAAGACATTTTGATAAAAAAACTAGATTTCTATGGAATTCGAGGTATTTCTTTGAAATGGTTTCAATCTTAATTGGATAATAGGAAACAACTGGTTAGAGCAAATGATACAGACTTTAGTCTCAAAAATGTTGTATGTGGGGTTCCACAAGGTTCAGTATTGGGTCCTCTACTTTTCCTTATCTTTATTAATGACATCACTAGTTTAAAAATCGATGGAAAAGTTTTTCTTTTTGCTGACGATACCAGTATCAACCAGTATCACTTGGAGCAACTCAAATATCGCAACTCTTCATGCTACTATAACTTCTGATCTACTCACAATAAAATCCTGGTTCTATTCTAATTTACTCTCTTTTAACGTAGATAAAACAGTAGCATTACCCTATAAAGGAACTCTTCAACCCTTACCTCTTCATAACAGCCAGATCAGTATCGTTGATTCTGTAAAGTTTCTTGGTATTTTTTTAGATAGCAACCTTAAATGATCCCTTCATATCGATATGTTAAGCAAGAAACTATCCTCAGCTTGCTTTGCAATAAGATCTGTTTCGAAGGAAATGAATTTAGCCTCTTCCAAAATAACATACTTTTCATTGTTCGAGTCCCATCTTCGATATGGTCTGCCTTTTTGGGGTTCTGGTACAGCTGCCCAATCCGATGTTATTTTTAAATTACAAAAAAGAGCAATAAGATATCTGTTTGGCCTCAGAAGAACAACACACTGCAGAAGCTACTTCAAAGATCACAGGATTCTAACATTACCTTCTTTATATATTTTAGAAACTGTTTGCTTAATTCGTAAACATCTACATGTCTTTCCAGCAAGACCTAGACATGACTATTCCACCAGAAATTCTACCTTTGGCATCTATTTAACGATCCCGTCCAGTGAGTTAGTAAAGAAATCTATATTATATTCTGCAAAAAAAACTATACAACCATCTCCCTGTACAACTTAAATCTGCAACATCTTTCCCCAAGTTCCGTAAAATGACAAAAGCCTATTTATCTAAAAGACCATATTATTCAATAGCAGAGTTTCTTAACCAATAACTAAGAAATTACATTGTTCTTATGTATAAGTAGAATCTTAAGCTATATTTGAGTGTCATATGGAGCAGCATAACTTATTAAATTACTTATTAAATTTCTTAAGGTAGATTACGCAATTTGCAAATTTTTTTAAAATTTTGCAATAGATTGTTACTGATTTTTATTTCACTTTATTATGTTATATTTATATTGACGATTTGTATAATTGTAGTAAATTGTATTTGTTATTGTTTTTATTTATGATTCTTGTAAGCTTGGTCTATAAAATTGTTAAATTTTTCATGACAATAAAGCATATTTCGATTCTATTCTATTCACAACTTGTCAAAAAATTCTGGAAAATGGTCGCTATCAGGTGAATTTACCCTTGAAGTCCCCTTCCGAGCATCTTAAACTCGGCAATTCATTTTATGTAGCAAAGAAACGATTTGAGTTACTTGAAAGAAGGTTCAAAAGCAACCCTACGCTCTTTAATGAATACAAAAAATTCATCGACGAATATCTAAACTTAAATCATGCTAAATATGTACCTTTGTCTCTTCACAGTACTCACTCTCTAAATAAATACTTTTTGCCCTATCACTGCGTTCTAAAAGATTCTTTGACTACCAAACTTCGCGTAGTTTTTGATGGTAGCTCTAAATCCACTTCTGGGCACTCTTAATGATATTTTACTCACTGGATATTAGTCCAGTAAATGAACGGGAAATTCAGCGATACCGTGTAATTTTCAGGGGCAACTTCGAATTGCATGAAAATTTGGATTTAGGTTCTACTTACCCTCCACTTCAAAGTTGAAATTGTGCCGTTGGTTGCTTTTACTTGGGAGGTCAGTCACCCTTTCTCGGGGGTGAAAAACATACGTTCAAGATAAGACCGGAAATGGATAAATTGACTGATTTTAAGCAACTTTTGTTCTATAAAGTTTTTTACGTAAGTCAATACCTTTCGAGTTATTTGCCATTGAAAATGTTGATTTCTCGACAAAAAAACTACGTTTTCAGACGGTTTTTCGAAAATAACTCAAAAAGTAAATATTTTATCGAAAAAAATATTCTTAGCAAAAGTGTCGCTTATAAAAAACCCAAAAAAAATGGTGTATCAGTAAAGTCTATCAATCAAGTATATTCAAATGGGAAATAAGCCACAATTTTACCTAAAAATGATTTTATTAACGTTTCGACGCCCAAGTCGGGTGTCGTTGTCAAAATACAAAATAATACTGTTGATTATAAAAATGCCACAAGAAAAAAGCTTCAGAACAACATTAAGTCTATCAATAAAATAAAAACAAAGTTGTAGCTGATGAAAAATACGTTCTTATTCGTCTAATTCCAAATCGAATATTTCGAGGTAAAATCACTGAAAAATTAAGCACTTTTCGGGAAAAACCCATTTAAACTTTTTTAAAGTGTTTATAAAAAGCTTTGTTTTAATTGTTAACAAAAGTTTTAGCATTAAAAATAAGCGAGTTGCGCTCAAAATAAAGTTGGCCCTCTTTTTTTTTAATCATGAAAATCTCACCGTGTTTAGCTCCTCAAATGAAATTAATCGCTACCGCTTTACAAACAATTTACTTACCTATCTATTTTTTATATGATCTGTCAGTCTCACCGGTTTAAAGTGTTTATTTTTGAAAGGGTTATAATTGAGAAAGCTTGAATGGGTCACTAATCACGAGTGTATGCAATTTTTTTTTCTTTTTTCTTTTTTGGCTTGGACTATGGTCATTCAACCAGTCTCAATCAAAAGTAAATGTATTAAAGATATTGCCAATTAGTGAAACTTGGTTATTATAATATTATTACAATTTTTTACTTCTTATTTACCTACTCATTACAGCTAATGTACATACTATGTTAATAAATATAAATATATTATATTACTTAATGTTTATCAAGAACACATAGTGTATACATTTTACAAATAAAAATATTAATCTTAATATTAAAATAAATGCATTCTTTTTTGTATTTTATTTTAGTTTTTTTTTTGTTTTTTGTTTTGTTTTTTTTTTGTCACTACGATAGGATGTCAACCCGGTTCATCCCCGCGGAGGTTTAAATCCTCTTAGTGATTTTTTCTTTAATATTTTTTTTAATTATTAATTTTTTTATTTATTAATTTTTTTATTTATTTTTTTTTGTTCCATGTTTTTATTTTTTTTATTTTTTTTTTATTTTTTTTTATTTTTTTTTTCTTTTTATTTTTTTTTTATATTTTTTTAAACATATTTTACAAATACTTATAACTAATTACAATAATATTTTACTATCCGACAAGAAAGATACCAAACAGTCAAAAATTTTCTTTTTCTTCAGTGACAGAATAAAGAGAATATTTACAGGGAGTGGGATGTTCTGGTCTATAATTCTTTTAATTAGGTGATTGGTTAGGTGTTTATGCTTTTTGCATTCAAAAAATATGTGGTTCAAGTCACTTTTAACCTCACATTCTTGACAAATATTCGAATCTAATATGTTTATTTTAAATAAATGTGCAGGATAACATGCATGTCCAAATCTAATTCTACTGATGGTGGATATGTATTTGCGAGGGAGGGTGAAATTCTTATACCAAGGTTTTTCTGGAATAATCGGTTGTATCAAACTGTATTGTGTTGTTGAAATGTTACAGTACCTTTCCCAGTGTGTTTTCCAGCTCTTCATCTGTTTAGTTCTTAAACAAGCAAAAGCATCTAGAATGCAGGGCTGATATTTGGTTACTGTTCCATGGATGAGGGAATTTTTAGCTAATTGGTCTACATGCTCATTATGTGTAAGTCCTGAATGTGCTTTGATCCACATAAGTTTTATTTTTGGGGTGTGTTTATTAATTTCAAATAAGATTTTTTTTATTAAAAAAATGTATGGATTAGAAGTACTACAAGGTAGGTGAGGTGTTTGAATAGCAGTAAGCACAGATAATGAATCAGATAAAATTACTGCGGAATTATAGGATGCCAACTTGAAATAAATTAAAGCCTCATATACCGCCGCAGCCTCGGCAGTAAAAATGGAGAAATTTGAGGGCAGTTTAAACATTTTTTCTATAAATTTATCTGGCATATAAAAGGCACAACCAGTACCATTTGAACTTTTGGATGCATCTGTATAAATACAAACAGATTTTGACCAATTTGTAAGGTAGTTGTTTAAAACAATACTGTTTAATAAAAAGTGCTCATGATAACTGGGTTGTATAATATCTACTTGATTTAGTAACTCAAAGAAATCTTCGAAATCTACCACTTTATTTGCAACTGCAAGTTCAGTATTATTATCCGCAGTGTTTCGAAATGCGTCACATAACGGTGGCGAGTTTTTGTGAGCCCAATATTTATTTGTTAAATCAAAATAATTTAAGAACAGTCATATCTTAACCAATTTTTGTCTTACGGAAAAACAAAATAAAACTAGCATATTTATAATAGTAAAAGTTATTTTGATAAAATGAAATTTTTCAAAAATTTTTAGAAACTTTTTTTACTATAAAACCAAATGTTTTCAAAAATAAGCACTTCAAACCAATCAAACTTAAGGATCGTTTAAACACAGCGATATATCAAACAACTTATCAAGGTCAATCGAGTTGTTGCAACTTATCATTGTGTGTAAACGGTGCATCGCACGACTTATCAAAGTTGGAGTTGGGTTGAGGTTGGTATCAACTTATCACAAGGATCGAGTTGTTTTAATTTATCGTCGTGTCTAAACGGTACAGCGATTTATCATTGGACTTGGGTCTTATCAATTTAGGAGAATCTTACCGTATTAGAATTTATTTACATATATAATTAAATAATGTACAGGGTGATTGATTAGTGGGGTAAAGCTACGTAGATCCGTTATAGTAATAGATAGCAATAAAAGTTAATAACAAAAATTGTAGCCAACTTTTAGATTCACATTTATAAAATTAATTAGAATGTTACATAGGGTGTTCGATAACATAGTGGCAGAAATCATAGAGCAAAACAGCGAAACCAAACAAGTTTGATTTCTCCGCTCGCACTCTTTGTTATTTTTCCGAAAAATGAATCTCGATGTCCTGATATCTGAAGTGTTTCAAATAAAGCTGTTTTTGAATCAGTAAGATTCCCTATTCAGATGACGACGATGGCTTTTTAAATTTATAACTTTATGCAATTTTATAATTAAATAAATATTATGTAACTTAATAATTATTATTAGTTCTACGTTCTACAGTGTGGCAAAACCAAATGGAATAAATTCATTATTTCGTAAACCGACGACTAAAAAATCCGGACATATTTTTAAATTATGATTTTTTGGCATTTACATACTAGTGACGTCATCCATCTCGAAGCTGAAATAAAAAATATACATGCGGACCAATGTAAAAAAGGTCATTTCATTGTTGTCTTCTTACCGGCGTGAGAAATACAAAATAAGATTTACTATTTTATTTGGACATAAGTCACAATTCGAGTTTGAAATCAAGTTTACTTGACGTTTCGAGTTTCACTTCGGAAATCGTTATCAGTATATAAAAAAACATTCATAAATTAAAAATTTAACTTTTGTTTCTGGTGAAGCAACGCAGTTGGAACAAGCAGAATATTATAATTATTGTCACCGGAAAGCGAAAAAGGTAACGCACAACTTGAAAGAACTTATATATTTCTAACTTCGTTTCTGGTGAAGTAACGCAGTTGGAACAAGCAGATATATTATAGTTGTGTCACCGGAAAGCGAAAAAGGTAACGAATAACTTGGAAGAGCCTATAGTTTTCTAACTTCGTTTCTGGTGAAGCAACGCAGTTGGAACAATCAGATATATTATAATTGTGTCACCGGAAAGCGAAAAAGGTAGTCCCTGAAAACTATAGGTTTTTCCAAGTTGTGCGTTACCTTTTTCGCTTACCGGTGACACAATTATAATATATCTGCTTGTTCCAACTCGTTGCTTCACCAGAAGCGAAGTTAGAAAACTATAGGGTCTTCCAAGTTGTGAGTTACCTTTTTCACTTTCCGGTGACACAATTATAATATATCTGGTTGTTCCAACCCTGTTGCTTCACCAGAAGCGAAGTTAGAAAACTATAGATTCTTCCAAGTTGTGCGTTACCTTTTTCGCTTTCTGGAGACACAATTATAATATATCTGCTTGTTCCAACTCCATTGCTTCACCAGAAACGAAGTTAGAAAAGTATAGGTTCTTCCAAGTTGTGCGTTACCTTTTTTGCTTCCCGGTGACACAATTATAATATATCTGCTTGTTCCAACTCCGTTGCTTCACCAGAAGCGAAGTTAGAAAAGTATAGGCTCTTCCAAGTTGTGAGTTACCTTTTTCACTTTCCGGTGACACAATTATAATATATCTGGTTGTTCCAACCCTGTTGCTTCACCAGAAGTGAAGTTAGAAAACTATAGGTTCTTCCAGGTTGTGCGTTACCTTTTTCGCTTCCCGGTGACACAATTATAATATATCTGCTTGTTCCAACTCCGTTGCTTCACCAGAAGCGAAGTTAGAAAACTATAGGCTCTTCCAAGTTGTGAGTTACCTTTTTCACTTTCCGGTGACACAATTATAATATATCTGGTTGTTCCAACCCTGTTGCTTCACCAGAAGCGAAGTTAGAAAACTATAGGTTCTTCCAAGTTGTGCGTTACCTTTTTTGCTTTCCGGTGACAATTATAATATTATATCAGCTGCTTTTTCCAACTCTGTTGCTTCACCAGAAACAAAGTTAAATTTTTAATGTATGAATGTTTTTTGTTGATATTTTCAACTCAGGCGCTCCAAAACCAACAAACCACTCGCAAACCCGTGCAAATACGTATTGCGAACCATCAAAGCTTTTGTTGAAAAACCGACAGAAGTTGACGTGCCTGATCCCTTGATCACGCATTTTTAATTACTTTTTCTTTTGCGTAGACACACGAATGGGGAATGTTGTATACAAATTAAAGTACGGTAATGGTACTTTTTAATAGTGATATAAAATACAGGGTATCCCATTTAAATTTTACTGAAAAAATAATGTACCTACCTACTTGAGTTTTAACTCACCCTTTATTAGATATAAAGTAAATTAGCAATATCAATCATTTTTAAAAATTTTGACAATAAATAAAATATGGCATCAATAAACCATTGCCGTTGTGCTTATTTTTATTTATACAGTGAGTTGAACTTGTTACGATTTTCATATAAAATTGGTTATAACTTTGTAAATACCCTGTATAACATACCCAACCTTTATATTTTGAAAGTAACAGGATATATTTGTTTACGATGAAAACTAGTTATAATTCATTGAAGGGTCTAAAAGGGTCTAAAGCGTCGTTTAAACACAACGATAAGTCACAGCAACTAGTTGTGATGACAAGTTGAAACGCTGTTTAGACGCTGCGATTCAATGCGATACCACCTTCAACCCAACTCCAACTTTGATAAGTTGTGCGATGCACCGTTTACACACAGTGATAAGTTGCAACAACACGATTGACCTTGATAAGTTGTTTGATATATCGCTGTGTTTAAACGATCCTTAATGTACACAATGGTCCCCTCTTCAACTTGTTGTGGTCAACTTATCGCAGCGTCTAAACAGCGTTTCAACCTCAACAAATCACAGCAACTTGTCATCACAACTAGTTGCTGGACTTATCGCTGTGTTTAAACGCCCCTTTACACATCATATAAACAATACACGTACAGTTAAAATAAATGGTAAAGTCAAACGATTAATTTCATTTAGGGTACTAAATAGAGGGTTTTCACGATTTTTTTACCAAAAAAAAAGGGCCAACTTTTTTTTCAGTGTTACTCGTCTATTTTTGATGCTGTAAACATTTGTAAAAAACAAATAATAAGCTTTTTTTCGATACTTTATAAATGTTAATAAGGTTTTCCCGAAAAACGCTTCTTTCTTCGGTGATTTCGCGTTGAATTATTCGGTTTGGAATTAGACTAATAAGAACGTATTTTTCATGAGCTACAACTTTGCTTCTACCCAATTTGTAGACATTAATGGTACACCATTTTTTTGTTTGTTTATAGGCTACACTTTTGCTAAAAATATTTTTTTCGATAAAATATTTACTTTTTGAGTTATTTGGGAAAAACGGTCTGAAAACGTAGTTTTTTTGTCGAAAAATCAACATTTTAAATCGCGAATAACTCAAAAAGTATTGACTTACGTAAAAAACTTTATAGAACAAAAGGTGCTTAAAATAAGTCAATCCATTTCCGGCCTTATTTTAAACACGCGTTTCTCACCCCCCGAGAAGGGGTAAATGTCATCCCCCAAGTAAAAGCAACCAACACGGCACAAATTCAACTTTGAAGTGGAGGGTAAGTAGAACCTAAATCCAAATTTTCATGCAATTCGGAGTTGCCCCTGGAAATTACACTCCAAAACGGTCATTTATTGGGCTATATCAAGTACAACCTGATTTGTTCGATATCATTTGTCGTTTTCGGCAATTTAAATTAGTTTTTATCGTAGACATCTAGAAAATGTACAGACAAATTAATGTCAGTCCGGAACAAACTTTTCTCCAAAATATACTTTGGAGAGACAGCCCAAATGAACCATTAAAATACATCGAACTCACTGCTGTTACTTATGGAGTTACGTGTTCCAGTTCTAAAGTTGTGCTCACTACGGAGAGCAATGGATTGTATCCTCACTCCGACCCTTGATCCCTGGTATTTATATTCGTTATATTCGTGAATTCTCGCATTTAAAATAATGTATGTATTTTACATAGCGATCGTTCCAGAGGGATTGCAGGTCCAAATCCAGATGTGTTTCCTGACGAAGATGTATCTGTTACAAGGTGTGTATGGGCCATTCCACGAACATACGCCTGTTTTGGATTACTTCGACAACGAATATTTTACTGTGCAACATAAGAAGTACGAAAGTAAATGGCGCTAATAATTATTCCAATAAACAACAATGTAATTTGAAACTTATTTTCGTTCTTCTTATTTTGCACAGTAAAATATTCGTTGTCGAAGTAATCCAAAACAGTCGTATGTTCGTGGAATAGGGATATATGCCTTTTTACCAGTTGACTTGTTTCATTTTATTGTGCAATGCACAAATTCTAAAGCACATCTATATTTTGCTATAATATATTACTATATTTTGCAAATCGTCCGCAAGTCAATTTTTACAATTCAAGGACTACAATGGCGCGATGTAACAGCAGAAGAAATGAAATTTTTTTTTGGATATATCGTAAATATGGGTTTGAATAAAAAAACCGGAGATATCAATGTATTGGAGTTGCGCAATAACCTAAATACTCCGTGGTTTCGAGAGAAAGGTCTCAGTCGAAACCGATTTTTATTAATTTTAAAATTTTTACGATTTGCTGATCCAAATAACCTACAAGCAAATGATAGATTTTGCCGTATTAGACCATTTCTAGAACGTTTAGAAAGAATATTTCAACATAACTACCAACCAAAGAAGAATGTTGTAGTCGGCGAATCATTGATGTTGTACAAAGGCCGTTTATATTTTCGGCAATATATTAAATCAAAGCGGTGCAGGTTCGGAGTAAAAGTTTTTAGCCTTTGTTCCTCAGATGGATACATGTACAGCTTTGAAATTTATACTGGTCAAGGTCAG
The DNA here is from genome assembly GCF_917563875.1 of Diabrotica virgifera virgifera. Lineage (NCBI taxonomy): Eukaryota > Metazoa > Arthropoda > Insecta > Coleoptera > Chrysomelidae > Diabrotica > Diabrotica virgifera. Next base: position 180,064,979 of record NC_065443.1, on the reverse strand, counting down.
CAGCAGTTTGCTCTTAATGACGATGTTGCTAATGCTAGATTATCCCTTTCAGAAAGAATTGTAGTTCATCTTGGTAGAAATTTGCTGAACTTGGGTTATTCTTTGTATACAGATAATTGGTACAGTAGCACTCGACTTGCTGAATATTTATTAGAAAGAGAAACGCTACTTACTGGTACAATACGTTCAGATAGAGGGGTTCCACATATTCTAAAAAATTCTCTACTCAATAGACACCAATCAGCATTTTCAAGAAAAAATAATATACTTATATTAAAATATTTTGACACAAGGGATGTTTATGTTTTATCGACAGAGTTCACTGCAGAACTTACGGAAAGAGATATATGTTGCAGGTGGGCAACGAGAACTTTTCATGAAACCCGCAGCAATTCAACAATACACTCACTGCATGCGAGGCGTCGATAAAATAGACCAATTACTTCATTCTTATAATTGCTGCCGAAAATCTTACACCTGGTTTAAGAAATTAGGATTACATTTCCTTCAACGTGCAGTATTAAATTCACATTATGTTTACAACTAATTAAGCGGCAGAAATATGTCATTATTGACCTATTTAAATTTTGGCGTTCAGAGGGAAGAGCGTGGAAGGGCGTCCAGAAGAGATTGAAAGATTGGACGCAAATGAGCCACTGTGTAGACGACGTCGAAGACAACATATTGTAGTTCCAAACGGACCTGTCGTTCATACTCCTTCGACATTTCTACCTACTGCTCGTCGTCAGCGTCCACAACGAAGATACGTTATGTGTTATTCAAATAAAATACGACGCGATACTAGATACTTTTGCAATTTGTGCCCTACTAAACCTGCCTTGTGCATGCCAAACTGTTTTAATAATTATAATCATGTTTTGTAAATGTCAAATAAAATAAATTATGTATCACAAAATTATAAATTATATATCATATCAATAAAAAAACTTAAATGTATTTCTCTTTCTGTGTTATTTTTACACCCCTGATATTGTTCAGTAAAAAGTTACATCATTTTGAGCGTCCGGTTTGGGGTGAGATGGGGGAGAAGTCGGTAAATTAGTAGTTTTTTTTTACGTTTTTCGTCAATATTTCTAACACTATACCTTAGCGTAAACAATGTTCTATATAAAAATGTTCTACATAAAATATAAAACAAAAAAGGTCCTATTCATAATTGTTATAAAATCAAGGTTTCCAGAGTTACGGAGGGTGAAAAGTGGAGGTTTTCGATACTTTTTATATTTTTTGGGCAATTTATAATATTATTACTGATGAAAGAAATTTTCTTTAACAGGATTTTGTTTTGTAAATAAAATTTGCTATTTCAGTGGCCGATGGTGATAAGCCCTTGAAGAAACGTCAACCTCACCACCCAAAACCATCATCAATTGCCAAAAAAATATAAAAAGTATCGAAAAACTCCACTTTTCACCCTCCGTAACTCTGGAACCGTTGATTTTATGACAATTATCCATAGGATATTTTTTGTTTTAAATTTTATGTAGAACATTTTTGTATAGAACATTGTTTACGCTAAAGCGTAGTTTTAGAAATATTGACAAAAAACGTAAAAAAACTACTAATTTACCGACTACTCCCCCATCTCCCCCACTAAACCGGACGCTCAAAATGGTGTAACTTTTTACTGAACAATATGTGGACCATATAGAACAATTTGGTGTTAGAGGAAAAATTTTACTTCGTATTTGGTTTGGGTTTGGCCTCTTTTTGGACCATTTATACTATACTACCTCCGTAACTTTGGAACTGTTCATTTTAGAAGGATTATGCATGGGGTCTTTTTTATTTCAAATTTAATGTAGAACATTTTTGTATAGAAGGTTGTTCATGCTAAACCGCATAGTTATAGAAATATTGACGAAAAACGTAAAAAACTACGAATTTACCGATTTCTCCCTCCCAAACCCGACGCTCAAAATGGTGTTGACTTTTTCCTGAACATTATATGGACATATAGAACAATTTGGTGTTGGAGGATAACTTTCACTTTGGATGTCTGGGTTATGCCATCTTTTGAATCAATTGTATATTATACGCCACTATTATAAAACAATACGCCACTGAATCTCTAATCCAAATAAGTAAAAAGTATGGGAAATCCTGGAGAATCCTGTACAGGTGCCATCTATCCGTGAGAAAAATTTGGCACAATATAGTACATTTGGTTGCGTCTGTTTATACTTTTCACTCAACGGTATCATGCATTTTAATAGAAAATATCTTTTTTTGGTCAAGTTATTACATTTTTCAGTGTAGGTTCGTTCCTATGACGTACAACGTACGGCCGTTGGTATATAAGCATGGAAACTTACGCCGTATGTTCAAACTTAAAATCGCTGGGATTATTTACCTCAAAAAAATTAGTAGCTGGGGGTGAAAGGGTTAAATCTAACGCTACTTCTCTTCATTCAAATACCTCTGCACCTCTTCCCTCTCGCAATTACATCAAATGCAATTACTGCAACGATTCATCACACAAAATATACTCTTGCAAGCAATTTTCTTCTCTTTCTTCTTCGGAAAGATATAATTTTCTAAGATCAAATCATATGTGCTTCAACTGTTTGGGTACAAGACACACCCTTGCTGATTGCTCTTCCCGCGGTTGTTCCATATGCTCAAAGAAGCATCACACCCTGATACATCACAACTTATATTAAATTAATATTTATTGACGGAAAACTCCATTTTACAATTAAAAGTCAAAATTAAACATTGAACACAAGTTAACTTACATTACTTACAATTAAACTAACGATATCAAAAAATTCAAATCAAATTAAAATAATTCACGTGAAATAGTCCTTTTAAAAGCATTTAGTGTGACTCCCATAAAGTCTATATTTGGAAACTCATTTACACTAGAAACAATTCTATTTAAAGGCATATTTTCTGCATGACGTGTATTGCACGATCTAGCGGATAGCAAGGGACATCTTCTCAAATTCCTAGCTGTAACATAAAAATCTATTCGATCCAGAATGCTAGGTGCAACAATAATACCATTTAACACCTTAAATACGAAATTAAGGTCAAAGTATCGTCTGCGATCCTCTAGACGGTGGAAATGAAACATCTGCATGACCTGACTGGAATTCAATTGCATTCCTCTAGTACCTAATCGATACCGCAGATATCTAACGAATTTATTTTGAATCGATTCAATTCGATATTTGTGATTCTCATAACTTGGACTCCAAATCACTGAAAAATACTCTAGTAATGAACGAACATAACTCAAAAACAATCTCACAATTACAAACAAATTATTAAAATCATATGACATTCTGATGACTAACCCTAATGTCCGATTAGCACGCGCAATAATGGCATCATAATGGTCCACGAAACTTAGCTTACTATCCAGTAACACACCTAAATCCTTAATTACCTGAACCCTAGATAAATCCACATCTCCTATCTTGTATTTAAAATCACTGGTGGTCTTATTACGTGAAAAAATAATATATGAGCATTTCGAAGCATTCAATCTAAGATTATTTTCCTGGCACCAATGTACTAAAGAATCCAAGTCTCTCTGCAAACCCTCACAATCAGATTCTGACCTAATGCATTTAAATATATTTAAGTCGTCTGCAAATATCAGACAGATGAAATAGAGAATGTGGAAAAATCCCCTTACGAACAATTCACACATCCACCTTTTCGGGCTGGTGTATGTATCTGAATATCTGCAAATATCAGATATTCAGATTTAAAGTTACTACCAATATCATTTACCAACAACAGAAAAAGCTTAGGGCCCAAATGGGAACCCTGCGGAACCCCTGACACGGCTTCAAATCCATTAGAAACACATCCTGCTGATCTTACTTGCAATGTTCTTCCTTGCAAATACGAAGTAAACCAAGCTAATAAAGAACCAGTGATACCAAAGTTTCTCAGCTTTGTAATTAAGACATTATGATCTAGTAGGTCAAAGGCCTTACTGAAATCGGTGTATATAGAGTGCACCTCGTAACCCTCATCCATTGCTGTACCTATACTATCGATATACAAAAAGTGGTTAGTGAGAGTAGAACGTCCGCCTACAAATCCATGTTGGTTGTCCGTAATAATGTTCCTAAAACAATTATCCAAACTTGGCAAAACCATTTTTTCAAATACTTTAGATAAGGCTGACTGAATACAAACTGGCCGATAATTTTTGATATCACTATGATCTCCTGCCTTGAAAATAGGACACACAAAGTAATATTTCCATCTGTACGGGAAAATTCCCGTCTGGAGAGATTTATTAAGAACATATACTAATGGTTCACACAAGGACACTGCACTTTCTCTTAGGAACAAATTCGGTATCAAATCAGGGCCAGCCCCTTTATTGACATTTAATGACAACAACACATTCAGTAAATTGTCAAAAGTGACTTCGAGGTTACTAATTTCTACCTCCAGCTGTTGTGAGAAAATTTCATTACTCTCCAGGTTATCCAGAGATTTACCATTAAAAGTGCTGTATACAGTACCAAAATGTTTCGCAAACAACTCTGTTATTTTTTGTTTGCCATTCTCACTTTCCTCACCTAGAAACATAGAGCCAGGGAGAGCACCATGTCCGTTGGTTTTATTTTTGATGAACTTCCAAAATTCACCAGCGTTCTCATTTATTCTCACTTCCATCTTTGAAACGTAAGCATTGTAAGACTGTTCAGTGAGTGATGAGCATTTATCTCTCAAATTTTTAAATTCAATATAGTGGTGATACTTATTTTTAGTTTTATATTTTTTATCCGCAATCTTTTTGGCAATGACTTTACTCTTAAGTTCAGATGAGAACCAAACAGGAAAATTCGATCTTTTTACAGATATCTTTGGTACAAAAAGTTCAATTGCGTTCCAAATAATGGAATAAAAAGCATCTAAAATGTCATTTACGTCCTCTAAACAGTACAACTCAATCCAATTGATCTGAAGCAAATAATTATTCAAGGCACCATAATCCGCCTTGTGAAAGTTATAATAAATTTTAGTTTCCAAACTGATATATTGATTATCAAATAATATTAATGCTTCATGTGAGGGATGATACCTGTCACACGTCATTAAAGCTTCCGCTTTTTTTAGATTTAAATAAGTATCAGAGAAACACAGATCAAGAATTGAGTCATACTGGTTTTTAAAATAATTATATTGACCTAATCCTAAAAAATTGAACTCGTCACAAAACAAAATTTAATTATCATTACTTATATTTTTAGCAGTCGTCTCACCGTCCCATATCAGATTTGGTAGATTATAATCCCCAAATAATACTAGTTTAGAATCTTTATACTTATTCATAATTAGTTTTACAGTATCAATGTGATTGGAATAAACATCCAATCTAGATCTGGGCGGAATGTAGACACAGCCAAAAACATATTTAATGCAATTAATAGTAATTCCAGCAAAAACCTGTTCTACATTTGAACTGGCAATTTCCACTAGACAAGAACTGATATCACTTCTAACTGCAATTAACACTCCACCTCCTCTTGATTTCTCGCTGGAAATATGATCACGGTTCTTAAATCACTGATCTAAGTTCTTCATATAATTTCTTGAGATGATTTCGTTGCATTTGAGTAAGATCTGATTTAATCAATATGCTCAATGGCTTCAACTTATGTTTATTTTTAAGACATGCAATCACTGTGGTATTATTTTGAAAAATTACCTTAAGTGGTCTTGGCCTGTCACTACTGCTATTACCGCGTCCTACCCTCAAAACCTTAAACTCAGTTGCTCCAACCTTCAGTTTCGTTAGTACTTCTCGAATATTTGCTTTGTCATGATCTATTCTCTCATTAGTAACCTTAGATTGGCTCTCATCAACATTATAGATTAGTATATTTTTAGATCGACTACTTCTATCTTCTAATTCCAGGAACATATTTTGCTCATCTTTGATAATAGATACACTTTGATTTCTTATCTCTTCACTTCCATTTCCACACATGGTTTCAATTTTTTCTTGTAACCCTTCAAGTTTCTTTTCTAAAGTTTCAACTTTCGCTTCATTAGATTTTACAGACGCTTTAATTGTATCTATTGTTGCCTGCACTTCAGTCCTCTGATTTAACAATAGGTTAATTATGTGAACAATAACTACTAGTACATCTTTATTGGTAGTGGTGCTTTTCTTTAATAAATTATTTATTTCATCATTGATTGCAGTTTCACTCTCTACAGCATCCACAGTATTGCTCAGTAGACTTGAAAAATCAGCATTGGGCACCTGTTTTCCATTGTCAGCACTTTCTTTTGATACCTAATTTTTCCGGCTATTTGAGGCAGAATTTAAAGATATATACAAAGATATATACAAAATACTAAACATTCTCCTCCTTCTAATACTTTTCAGCCCTGCAATTATCGCCCAAGTAACACAAATGTAAATTTTTCTAGACTTACACCTTCTGTGCAATCCTCTCAAGAAAATAACAACAGAAATAAAAATTCTTCTCGTTCACATAATAATGCGAATTCTCCTGGTCCTTCATACCTAGTGTGACCAACTAGCCCGAAAAATCCGGGACATGACCCGAATTACAAAGTCGCGTCCCGGACAAGACTTCCGGGCCACCCGAATTTTCAATGTTTTGGTTAAATTCTGTATTGAAATTTTGAATACGTTCTTTTTCTAAGAATTCACATCAAATTGAATTGGTGGGATGAAAAAAGTCGACAATTTATAAAGTGTAATATTCTAATACCACTTCCAAAATGCATAATTTTATATGGTGGTATTATATTTCATCGCAAGACAAATACGATGTTAAGAAACAAGCTACAATAGTAAAAAGTAATAAACCTGTTCTGAAGCGGTTTCCTTTTGGCATGTTTGACAATAATTATATTTTTGATGGGATTAAGCCAACATTGGTTGTAATGATAATTAAATTTTTATATTAACCTAAGGTTATATTTACATGGAAATCCAACATCAGTTTATTTTTTTTTCTCTTTGAGAACAATTTCCGGATTGGAAGTCGAAACATGAAAAACTAACGAAAATGTAATTATCATTACAAACAATTGTGGCTGAATCCCATCAAAAATATCAATGTCAACACAAAAATGTTAAATAATAAATAAAATGACAATATTAAAGTTCTATATTACAAAAGGCCCGATTTTCATTCAAATGTCCCTGACTTAAGGTATTTTTTCAGCCTTGTCCCGAATTCAACTGAATTGGAGTTGGTCACACTATTCATTTCAGTCAAATAATGCCCAAGCATCTTCTTTCAACAACTCTCAGGAAGATGAAAACCACTCTAACGTTGCTCTTAGCGCTACAAATAAAGCTTTTACATATTCTTCAGTTTTCTTGGCCACTGTTCTAGTACGGTTAATCGACAATTCAGGAAAACCCATATTAGCTAAGGCAATAATTGATCCTGGAAGCCAAGTTTCTTTTATAACTAAAGATCTCTTAAGTAGAAGTAATTCCGAAACTTTCCGCAGGAAATTACAAATTTGTGGAATTTCACAAGGTTCCCTTACTTCAAAATTAATGGCAAGGATTAAGCTCTATTCACCTAACTTACAATCTACTTATCTTAACTTGGAATGTGCTGTCATTCAAAAAATAACTTGTCCACTACCACAATTCGACATCTACCTCAATACTCTCAATATACCCAAAGATCTCACTCTCGCTGATAAATATTAATCTAATATTGAAATTTTGATAGGAGCAGACTCTTATTACAACATTCTGCAACCTGGTCTCATAAAATTAGGACACAGTCTCCCCACCCTTTTTAATACAACATTTGGATGGGTTATCGCGGGTAATCTTTTAAATAAAGTTCAGTTTAAAGAAAACATCTCTCTACTTGTTCAAACTCAGGACCCCCATTCCGCAGACTCAAATTTTGATGCCCTTGTTTCCAAGTTTTGGGAAACCGAAGAATGTTTCGTCGAAAAACGAATCCTGATGATGAGTCAGCTGAGTTAAATTTTAACAATCGCCACAAAATTCTTGAAAATGGCCGATTTCAAATCAATTTACCTCAAAAATCACCATCCGAGCATCTTAAGCTTGGTGAATCGTTCCCCATTGCAAAAAAGCGTTTCGAATCACTTGAAAAAAGATTAACAAATAATCCTTCTTTATTCAAAGAATACAAAACATTTATTGATCAATATATTTGCCTGAATCACGCCAAATACGTTCATCTCACTCTCCAAAACTCCTTAAATGAAAATAAATATTTTTTGCCCCTTCACTGCGTGTTAAAGGATTCACTAACCACTAAATTGCGCGTAGTATTTGATGGAAGCGCAAAGTCTACTTCCGGATACTCCCTCAACGATATATTACTCACTGGTTATCAAACACAACCTGATCTCTTTGATATCCTATGTCGTTTTCGACAATTTAAATTTGTTTTCATCACAGATATAGAAAAAATGTATCAGCAAATCAACGTCAAACCCAATCAAACATTCTTACAAAATATTCTTTGGAGGGATAATCCCAGTGAACCCTTAAAATGTATTGAATTAACATCGGTAACTTATGGAGTAACTTGCTCTAGCTTCCTAGCCACTCGATATCTGAAGGAAATAGCTACTCTCTATTCCACAAAATATCCTCTTGGTTCTGATGCACTGTTAAACCAAACGTACGTCGACGATATTCTATATGGAACTAATAGTCTAGCTGAACTAGAATCCGCTTATCATCAGCTAAACGCCATGTTAAATTGCCACTGCATTAATCTTCACAAATGGGTTTCCAATTCTTCAGAATTCTCTGCGAAATACATACAGTCATCTCAATCAAATTATGAAATATCTTCAACTGACTTAAATAGCAAAGTCTTAGGTCTTTCTTGGAACCCTCTAGAAGATTATTTTACCATTTCAATTCCAAGTTCTTCAACTACCAACGACATTTACACAAAAAGGAGTGCGCTCTCATCATTCGCCAAAATATTTGATCCCATAGGACTCTTGGGCTCATTCACTGTCACTGGAAAAGCCTTTATCCAAAAATTATGGCCTCAAAAATTAAATTCGGATGACCCTCTTCCTGAAGCTCTTAATTTTGAATGGAAAAAATTTCTTGACGATCTCATACTCCTGAAGTCTTTAAAGGTACCTCGCAATTTGTTTGATAACAAACAAATCTTAAAAATAGAAATACATGGATTCTCCGGCGCATCAAATAAGGCTCGGCCGCTGTTATATATTTTCGCATCATTTACATTGATGATACTGTCGGTTGCACTTTAATCGCATCCAAATCTCGTCTAGCGCCCTTAAAATCTGTGTCAATTCCTAGATTGGAACTTTCTGCAATGTTATTGCTATCAAAATTGACCAAAAAAATAAACTCCATTTCTGAAAATCCTGTTAATTTTTCCTCTGTTAATTTGTGGACTGATTCACAAATCGCCCTATGTTGGATAAATTCCTCTCCTGGAACGCTTATGTTGCAAATCGAGTAACTCAAATTCAGGACTTGACTCCAAATTTCTTATGGAGGCATGTTCGTTCTCGAGAAAATGCAGCAGATTGCTTATCTCGTGGTTTGACCGCTACGGAATTTCTAAATTCTCGCATTTGGTGGAAGAGCCCCGAATTTTTACTTAAAAAGATTTAAAATTGACTAAATTAAATCCTTAATCTACCCAAGTAACCATACTCGAAGAAAGATTGTCATCTCTTATAATCACACGCCCACAAATCACAACAGAAGATGCATTCTTTAATAATCTCTTCTCCAAGTTCTCTTCATATTCCAAGTTATTACGCACTATTGCCTACGGCCTACCTTCACAGACTTTCTTTCAATACCAGACGTTCAGCTCATAAAAAACTTTGCACATTATCTCCAGACGAATTGCGATCCGCCTCAATATCAATACTTATGGCTTCTCAATCCCTAAAATTCTCCAAAGAACTTCTTGAATTAAAAAATAAAGGGTTTATCACAAATAAATCCTAATAACCCCGAATCCTTTATTAAATTCAGAAGGTCTTCTTTGTGTCGGTGGACGTCTAGTAAAAAATAAAGGGGTTATCACAAATAAATCCTAATAACCCCGAATCTTTTATTAAATTCAGAAGGTCTTCTTTGTGTCGGTGGACGTCTAGAAAACGCTAACATCCCCTACGAACAAAAACACCCAATATTACCACCCTCTAATTCCCACGTCGTCAATTTATTACTTGCTCATGAACATTATCGGCTAGGCCACGCCGGACCCCAAGCCACCTTATCTAATGTTAGACTCAATTACTGGCCTAAGTCTAATAGGAAGATGATGATGAAGAAAATCATGCTTCACGCATAGACGAGAAAATATGTATAGCCCGCGAAAAGGCAACTGACAAAGCTCTACGAAATTATGTATAGGACAACCAAAGGCAACAGAAAACGTCCCACTGGTGGGCGACAAATTATGTATAAGGCAAATTATGTATAACGATTGGATGAACAAGAGGTCATGAAGGCTGAACCAGAAGGATCAGGATGGTATTATCCTTGGATGGAATAAGGAATGACCGAAGATGGAAAGATCCAATCGCTTACATTGACGATACGAAGACCACGTTGCTCAGTCGGAAGAGATGTGGAAGTGGTTCTTTGGGTTGGGCTTGTGTTGCAATGAAAGATGTTAAATGAATAGATAATGATACGCGAATAGGGCTACTTAAACGACAATAGACAAAAGATAAAAGATGGATAGATAACACTAACTAATGGTTTGACACTTGGGCTCAAATAAGACGAGAGTACTAAATACATAAAACAAAAAGAAAGGGCGCCATTAATTTTTTACCGATTTAAATTTACAAAGGAGCAGTTAACTATACGTAACACAACAAAGAAAAATTAGCAACACTGCTCCGACAAAACACAAATGTTCTAGTCTTGAGCTGTAAATAATAATCAAATAAAATGCAACATCGTACACTTTAATAGAACATTTATTAAACACTCAATGGAATCTTAATATTCACATAATCTACACAGAGAGAAATAACTAAAAAATTGTTGACCAAAAAAGAAAACTTCAAATACATTGACTTAATATTTGGTCAACACAAAACAGACCGATAATAAACGACGTAGAATAGATGACTATAATTCCTAATGACTCTACTTACTATACTGAAAAACTGAATAATTGCTCAAAAAAATTTAAAATAGATAATTGACACTCATATTTCGTCATCTATTCGACAAAAAACCTTTTTTGTTTCTATAATAATAAATATTATTACACAAAATATTTCATAATGAAAATGTCTCTAGTTTAAATGATCATCCATTTAAAAATAAAAAAAATAATCAATAATGAGATAAACTTCACACTAAAAGTGTGACCTACTTTACAGAATGTCACTATCACAAACTGAGCAAGAAAAACACAAAAAGGTCTTTGCCCTGGACATGCGAAAGGCATCTCTACTAGCTTCTTCAGTAAGTAAAGGATGAGTAACTTACTTTAAAACAGATGTCAGAGGGTAGCCCGTGCCACAGGCATCCCTGTCGGCTACTTTTAGGTCATATACCCAGCGGCAAAGTCGAAATAAAAGGAGCGACAAAGAATAGCTTTGGCCACAGTGTAATGTGGACGTAGATATTAGCGGTAGTAACTTGTGACCAGCCCTGTGAACAAAATTAATTATTCACAGCGAGTGTTTTATGAAGAAAATGGTTTTTTAAAGACTTACCAGACGAATGCAGGCTGGTCTAAGGTCACAAAATACTAGAGTACTAAGACAACTCAAGTCACTATCAAAGTTCAACTCGCAAGAATGACGCCGATTTTTCAGAATTTGTTCTTTTGATGGACGTTTGGCGTCGGTTGATGGGGGTGGGTTTTCTAAACCAATCAAAATCATGAGGAACTGTGAGAAATATTCAAAATCAGATTCGTTAACACTCGTAAGTGCTTAGCAACCCTATTTCTTAAATGAGTTATAATCCTCACATTTTGCGTGAGAACGCATCTATCGATAGCAACACACGTGTTTCTGAGAAAAACATGGCGATAGAGATTCTAAAATCTACAGGCAGTTAAGTCAAAAACCGTGAAGCGATAAAACTGAATTACAATCTAAACTGGGAAGAATAAAAACGCTACAATGCAACTTTTTGCATTCGATTCGAGAAAGTGTCATTAAACTTTGCGAACTAAATTGATCTCTGAACATTTTCAAAGTACATCTCGAAGAGATGAATAACTGAAATTATTTTAACTACGTTACATATATTACAGATTTGTAGAAAGTCAAACATTACAACGATTTACAATAATTAAGTAAAAACATATCTATATATTACCTAAAATCAACAAATAAAAAATTTACACAGATATATCACAAAAAATTGTAAATAGTACATAGGTAAGTACTGTAACACAGATCGATGTTAATAGGCCAGGGTAATAAGACTGAAGCGTTTTATCGACAGGTAATACCTTCTTCCTCTTGTTCTTATGCCGTCTTCTAACGAAGGTTGGCGATCACTTTTTTAAACGCTTCTCTGTCTTTTGCAACGTGAAATATCTGTTCAACACTGAGGTTAGTCCAATCTCTGATATTCCTCAACCAAGATTTCTTCTTTCTTCCCAAGCCTTTTTCCCCTCTACTCTTCCTTGCATGATGACGTGTAGCAGAGAGTATTTATCGTTACGAAGTATGTGGCTCAGATACGATGTTTTTCTTATTTTAATTGTATTCGTAAGCTTCCTGCCATGTCCAATTCTTCTTAACGCTTCTTCGTTTGAGACCTTTGCAGTCTAAGGAATTTTCAGAATTCGCCTATATAGCCACATTTCGAATGCCTCCAATTTTTTTACGGATTGTGCTTTTGTTGGTTTTAGAAGGTTTCCAAGCTTCTACCCCATATAGTAGTTGCGACCAAAGATAACATTCGACGAACCTCAATCTAATGTCCATACTCAATTTCTTATTTGTAAACATTGACTTGAATTTAATAAATCCTTTTCGAGCTATTTCTATTCTGACCTTTGTCTCCTCATCTTGATCTAATTGTGGGTTTATAATTGCTCCTAGGTATTTGTACTTCTCGACCCTTTCTATCGGTTTACCCTCTAATGTCAGATGTATGTTGTCAACAGGGTTTTTTGAGATCACCATTATAGACCAGGGCGCATCTGTAAAAATATTAGTACATTTGGACGTTGAGAGGTGACTCAAATTTTTTTGCAGAAATTGCTTGAAAATAACTCAAATAATAATATTTGAGTTATCCTCCCTCTCAAAAAGGTCCGGAACATTGTTTAAATAATCAAAATGTTAAAAAATTAAGGAAAAATTCGATTTGTTTCTTCGTTTTTTGATTATAACTTTAAAAGTATTCATTTTCGAGAAAAATTGTACTGACATAAAAGTTGCGTAATTATATTTTCTACAATATAAAATTGGTTAGACATTTCAAAAATAGTCATCCTTGTTGCAAAAAGCAATAATTGCGAAAAAACCATACAAAAATATGTATTCGCATTTTACGTTTTTCAACCATTTGTGCTAAGCTTAGGACCTTCAAATTTCACCCAGAAAAACTCTATGATACAGTAAAACAATACTGTAAATTTCATTAAGATCGATTCAATAGATTTTGCAAAATAAATTTTGCAATCCAGCTTTCGCAAAAAAAATTCATTTTTTCAAAATGTTACAGGACTAAAAATAAAGCAGATATCAAGTTGAAATTTTTTTTGCGTATAGAAGTGTACTGTACCTTTCATTTGAAATTTGCAAAATTAAAATGAATTAACAACCACGGCGTCAGAATTTTTTTTAAATAAACATTAATTATTGGTGCTACGCGCAGGACAGCGGATAGTTTGCTCTGATTGGGCATTCCATTGACATTTGATAATGATTAATAGATTTTAATTTTTATTACATTTCGATATAAATAAATAAATTTGTTTATTGCAAAATAAAAACACATTCTCTATTAAAATAACACTTTTTTTAGCAAAAACTTTCTTTGTTCATATATTTTAACTTAGAGAATAAAAGTTTATTATTTTTAAACAAATGCAATTGTTTAAACAATATTTCACAAACAGTAATTAAATTAGTTTGATTTTTGTGGAATTAAAATATTAAAATACAACAAAATAAAGAGTAAGAAAATAATATATTAGATAAAGATTGGAAGAAATTTTGGTGGAAATCAACTTGTGTGAATCGAACACCGCTGTCCTGCGCGTAGCACCAAAAATTAATGTTTATTTAAAAAATTTCCTGACGCCGTGATAATTAATCCATTTTAATTTTACAAATTGCAAGTGAAAGATACAGTACACTTCTATAAGCAAAAAGAAATCAACTTGCTATCTGCTTTATTTTCAGTCCTGTAACATTTAAAAAAAAATGAATTATTTTTGCGAAAGCTGGATTGCAAAATCTATTAAACCGATCTTAATAAAATTCACAGTACTATTTTACTATATCATAAAGTTTTTCAAGGTAAAATATGAAGATCCTACGTGTAGCATAAATGGTTGAAAAGCGTAAAATGCGAATACTTGTTTTTTTATGTTTTTTTTTTCGCAATTATTGCTATTTTACAACAAGGGTGACAATTTTAAAAAGTTTTAACCAATTCAATATTGTAGGAAATTTAATTACGCAACTTTTATGTCAGTACAACTTTTCTCGGAAGTGAATACTTTGAAAGTTATAATCAAAAAAACGAAGAAAAAAGTCAAATTTTTCCTAAATTTTTTGACATTTTAATTATTTAAACAATGTTCCGGACCTTTTTGAGTGGGAGGATAACTCAAATATTATTATTTGAATTATTTTCAAGCAATTTCTGCAAAAAAATTTGAGTCACCTCTCAACGTCCATCTCAAAACAGATGCGCCCTGGACTATTATAGTTTTTTTTGCAGAAATTGCTTGAAAATTACTCAAATAATAATATTTGAGTTATCCTCCCACTCAAAATGGTCCGGAACATTGTTTAAATAATCAAAATGTCAAAAAATGAAGGAAAAATTCAATTTTTTTCTTCGTTTTTTGATTATAACTTTAAAAGTATTCATTTCCGAGAAAAGTTGTACTGACATAAAAGTTGCGTAATTACATTTCCTACAATATACAGTGATGAGCGCGCCAATAACCGGCAAAATAGCACAAAAGATGGAAAACGTATTAAGTTGTGAGATAAAAGGAAATGAAACTAGTCGAGCTGGGAAATTTAGCGATAGTAACCTTTTTATTTACATATATATTGATTGTTTCCCAGCTTTATACGTATCAGAGGAGTATGTCAACTAAAACTGCCACTGTGACAGTCGTATTTGCCAAACTCGTCCGATACGTCTAAAGGTGGGAAGCAATCAATATGATGTAAATAAATAGGTTAATATCGCTAAATTTCCCAGCTCGACTAGTTTTATTTCTTTTTATCTAAAAACTTAATAAGTTTTCCATCTTTTATGCTATTTTGCCGGTTATTAGCGCGCTCATCACTGTAGAATTGGTTAATAATTTAAAAAATAGTCACCCTTGTTGCAAAATAGCAATAATTGCGAAAAAAAACATACAAAAACAAGTATTCGCATTTTACGTTTTTCAACCAATTAATCTACACTTAAGACCTTCATATTTTACACAGAAAAACTTTATGATATAGTAAAACAACACTGTAAATTTGATTGAGATCGTTTTAACAGATTTTGCAAAATAAATTTTGCAATCCAGCTTTCACAAAAAATAATCATTTTTTTTAATGTTGTAGGACTGAAAATAAAACAGATAGCAAGTTGAATTTTTTTTGCTTATATGTAGAAGTGTACTGTACCTTTTATTTGCAATTTTTAAAATTAAAATCGATAATTTACCACGCGGCGTCAGGAAATGTTTTAAATAAACATTAATTTTTGGTGCTAAGCGCAGGACAGCGGTGTTCGATTCACACAAGTTGATTTCCACCAAAATTTCTTCCAATCTTTATCTAATATATTATTTTTTTACTCTATATTTTGTTGTATTTTAATATTTTAATTCCACAAAAATCAAACAAATTGTATTACTGTTTGCGAAATATTGTCTAAACAATTGCATATGTTTAAAAATAATAAACTTTTATTCTCTAAGTTAAAATATATGAACAAAGAAAGTTTTTGCTAAAAAAAGTGTTATTTCAAAGGATAGAGTATATGTTTTTATTTTGCAATAAACAAATTTATTTATTTATATCGAAATGTAATAAAAATTAAAATGTATCAATCATTATCAAAGGTCATTGTAATGCCCAATCAGAGCAAACTATCCGCTGTCCTGCGCCTAGCACCAATAGTTAATGTTTATTTAAAAAAATTCCTGACGCCGTGGTAGCTAATCGATTTTAATTTTGCAAATTGCAAATAAAAGGTACAGTACACTTATATACGCAAAAAACATTTGAACTTGCTATCTGCTTTATTTTCAGTCCTGTAACATTTTGAAAAATGAATTTTTTTTGCGAAAGCTGGATTGCAAAATCTATTGAACTGAACTTAATGAAATTCACAGTATTGTTTTACTGCATTATAAAGTTTTTCTGGGTGAAATATGAAGGTCCTAAGTATAGCACAAATGGTTGAAAAACGTAAAATGCGAATACTTGTTTTTGTATGGTTTTTTCGCAATTATTACTATTTTGCAACAAGGGTGATAATTTTTAAAAAATTTAACCAATTCTATATTGTAGAAAATTTAATTACGCAACTTTTATGTCAGTACAACTTTTCTCGGAAATAAATACTTTTAAAGTTATAATCAAAAAACGAAGAAAAAAATCGAATTTTTCCTTCAATTTTTGACATTTTGATTATTTAAACAATGTTCCGGACCTTTTTGAGAGGGAGGATAACTCAAATATTATTATTTGAGTTATTTTCAAGCAATTTCTGCAAAAAAATTTGAGTCACCTCTCAACGTCCAAATGTACTAATATTTTTACAGATGCGGCCTGGTCTATTAATTTAGTTTTATTTATATTCATTGTTACTCCCATCTTTTTGCTTTCTCTGTTAATAATATCTAGGAGAATGTGTAAATCGTCTATATTCTCTGCCATGATTGCGGTAATACCCATAAGAACAAATTGTATTTCCTGCGTAGGATCTGGCGGACATTTTTATTTATAAACAATTTAGTGTCAAAAAAGGTCATTTTTTTCCTTTTTTTTTTCATATTAATGGAAAACAGTAAGAATTATGCTTTTCTTCGAGAACAGTACAGTACGAGTACAGGCATCTTCGAGAGAATGGAAAAAGCTTTAAAAAGGCGTATTACAAGGTTTAATACACTCATTTATTGTTAATATAATTGGGAAAACAGGACGAAATTGAAAAAAAAAATTAATTTTGCAATAACTATTGTAAAAATACGTATACAGCTTTGAAATTTTTGTCAAATGAGGGTTCTTGTTTAAATTTTATTCAAATTGTTTATCCCAGAGAGCTTTTTTTGCAATAACATAAGTCAGAAAAAAAATAATGTTAGAACCCTTCTACAGGTGTCAAATGAAAGAGCATGAACTAAACTTTCAAATTGGTTTAAAAAGCTTTAATAAAAAATGTATTTATTAGTAATAAATAATTATGCAAAAGTATCGTCAATTTTTTCTTATAAACTTTTTGAATAACTTTTTTTCAAAAAAATCTATTTTTTTGCCGTTTTTAGGTGCACAACTATGTACCAAGTAATGTTATGAATATGATAATTGATGAAAAATTGTAATAAGTATATATAATTTATTATATAAAAAAGAAAAAGTTACAATAGTTAAAGTAGTTACAATTTGTTCTTATAGGTATTACCTGTCGAAAAAACGCTTCACTACCCTGGCTGTTGAAGTGTCATGGAAAAATCCTTATTACCCTGGACTATAAAAGATGTTAGATCGACGAGTACTTTCCATTAATTTCAATGAAACGGAAGGAAAATGAAAAATTTAGAACTCGGGTAATATTGACGGAAATGGGTTCAATTTTTATACATCGGGGTTTTGGGGTCGCTAAGCACGAATTTCATGACGGCGATGGTCTTCGAAGTACCTGGTGCCCAGGTTTATGTTATAGTCATTCAAAATCAGTCAATCGCCATTACTCGGGAGTTTTGGGGGTCGCTGAATATGAATTTTTCATGAGTAAACTTTCTCAAAATACTTTTATAGTATATCTAAAAAAATTATCCAAAAATTATTTTTAAATTTTGGAGCTTTTAAAGCAGTTTGTACAGCAATAATGTAAATTGGAAACTGACGTTAAGTCTGGGGATTGTCGTAAATATCCATTTTACCTGGTTATTAACGGCCTTTAACGAAAATAATATTAGCTATTGGCCAATGTTGTAAAAAAATAACTTAAAATTAGAGTTTTCATCAATAACCGGTCAATAACGACAGTGGCCAGAAGCAAATGATCAATGTTGATAAATAAATAAAATTATCCATGATGTATTATTTTTTATTTAAAACAACTTTTGAAGACCATTCTCATTTTGACAAGATAGTGAACCATGGCATTTTGAATTACAAATTTTATTGTTTGCACGACATGCACACTTATTATTTTTATAACCTCCTTTGCATTGGCAACGCTTGTAACCTTAACTCCCTAAAAATCTATTTTTGCACGATTGATCATTTTTGACTGTTTACCGTGACAGATTTTACGTCAGTATGTGACATTTACTAGCAACTCGACGGTATGTAATCCAACTCGACGGTAAGTACTCCACTTACCGTCGAGTTAAAAAATCTCTTAATTTTAATTTATTTTTTGAAAGAATAAAGAAAACTAACGAATTATTTATTAATATTGAAACTTATGGTACAATTTGTTAAATTATTTAATGAAATCCCACTTGTTTGGGCTGTGGTTTCACTTCTAACAGAAACTCCTGCAGAATCGCATACATTAGTAGTATTACTAGTATTAGAATAATTGCGGAACACCCTTCTTCCCAAGCCCGTTCAATTTCTTCAAATTCACTTTCGCTCATATTTTAATTTATAATAATCAAAATTGTACTTAAAATTATTGACAACTAAATAAAAACTCAATTCTCCATTGTTGTTATGCACCCTAGTTACTACCTAACAACCAAAGTATCTATCTTGATAAAATGAATGAAACTAGTCAATATGACGAAAATGTTTAATTTTATAATTTATAATGGTATCAATCGTGCAAAAAACGTTATAAGCATGTCGAACGTTAAGAGTAACCGATCTCAGGCAATAATTGGAGTCGTCGCTCCGCTCCTCCTCCAAACAATTGTCTTCGATCGGTATAAAACCCTTACCGTTCTCCATACTTAATACATATACTATTTTCGCTGCAGCTTGTCTGAGAGTTATAGTTTAAGAGCTGGAAGCGGATTTTGTGCGTGATAAGTAATATGAAAAAACTGTACGTGGATATGTTGAATTAGTTGGGTACATGACTTTCCTCAACGGGCGGAAACCAGAGTGGTGCCGATGGTAGTTATAAGGGGTCAAAGTCGCGGTTTTTATTATTTTTTTTTGTGACGCTCATGATCGAGATAGTGCACCAAAATTTGGGAATAAGTAGGTCATGACGTAACTAAGTAAAATCTCCAGGGGCGGAACGCTACTTGGCCGACGAAGGGGTGGGTTCAGGGGTGAATATAAAAATTATAAGGGGTTTTTTGTGACGTTCCTGATCGAGATAGTGCACCAAAATTTGGGAATAAGTAGACCATGACATAACTAAGTAAAATCCCCAGAAGCGGAAACCAGAGTGGGGGACGAGGGTAGTTATAAGGTGTCAAAGTCGAGGTTTTTATTATTTTTTTGTGACGCTCATGATCGAGATAGTGCACCAAAATTTGGGAATAAGTAGATCATGACATAACTAAGTAAAATCTCCAGGGGCGAAACGCTGCATCGGGTACGAACGTCACAAAAAACCCCTTACAATTTTTTATATTCACCCCTGCCCCCACCCCATTGTTGGCCACGCAGCGTTCCGCCCCTGGAGATTTCTTAGATACGTCATGGCCTACTTAGTACTTACTTATTTCCAAATTTTGGTGCACTATCTCAATCAAGAACGTCACAAAAAAACCCCTTATAATTTTTATATTCACCCCTGCCCCCACCCCTTTGTCGGCCACGCAGCGTTCCGCCCCTGTAGATTTTACTTAGTTACGTCATGGTCTACCTATTACCAAATTTTAGTGCACTATCTCGATCATAAGCATCACAAAAAACATAATAAAAACCGCGACTTTAATTCTTTATAACTACCCTCGTCCCCCTTTCTGGTTTACGCCCCTGGAGATTTTACTTAGTTATATCATGATCTATTATTCCCAAATTTTGGTGCACTATCTCAATCACGAACGTCACAAAAAAACCTTATAATTTATATATTCACCCCTGCACCCACCCATTTTTCAGCCACGCAGCGTTCCGTCCCTGGAGATTTTACTTAGTTACGTCATGACCTACTTATTCCCAAATTTTGGTGCACTATCTCGATCATGAGCTCCACAAAAAAAATAATAAAAACCGCGACTTTGACCCCTTATAACTACCCTCGTCCCCCACTCTGGTTTCCGCCTCTGAGAATTTTACTTAGTAATGTCTGTCATGGTCTACTTATTCCCAAATTTTGGTGCACTATCTAAATCACGAACGTCACAAAAAACCCCTTATAATTTTTATATTAACCCCTGCCCCCACACCTTTGTCGGCCACGCAGCGTTCCGCCCCTGGAGATTTTACTTAGTTACGTCATGGTCTACCTATTCCCAAATTTTGGTGCACTATCTCTATGAGCGTCACAAAAAATAATAATAAAAACCTCGACTTTGACCCCTTATAACTACCCTCGTCCCCCACTCTGGTTTCCACCCGTTGGGGAAAGTTATGTACACAACTAATTCGACATATCCCCGTATAGTTTTTCCATATTACTTATCACGCACAAAATCCGCTTCTATCTCTCCCGACTATTATTTCCCTCTCTTTTATTGAATCAGTTATATTTTCCAATAAAAAGATATAGAAAGAGAAGAGAATTTTAATGATAAAACATAATAAAATTTTTTCGTTTAATACTTCTTCTTTCTTATAATCCTTAGTGCCCTTCAGGGCGTCAGATTCGTGTAATACATTTTTTATTAAATAAAATTTTTGGTATTAATATTCAAAGAAATTGTTTTAATCTTCATTTGATACCACACTTTTATCGTATAACTTAAATAAATAATTTAACATAAATATTTAGATACCATAGTAAATAATGTAATATACCTGACAGAATTCCAGGCGACGAGTTCCACCATGGGCACCAGGCACCTCGAGAAACATCGCCGTCATGAAATTTATACTCAGCGACCCCCAAAACCCCACAAGTAATGGTTATTGACTGATTTTGAATGATTATAACATAAAACTTAAGGCGACGTGTTCTACCCTGCGCACTAGGTACCTGGGAGACCATCGCCGTCATGAAGTTCGTTCTCAGCAACCCCCAAAATCCCCGATTAATGGTTATCGACTGATTTTGAATGATTATAACATAAAACTCCAGGCGACGTGTTCTACCCTAGGCACTAGGTACCTTAGAGACCATCGCCGACATGAAATTCGTGCTCAGCCACCCCAAAACCGCGGAGTGATGGTTATTGACTGATTTTGAATGATTATAACATAAAAGTCCAGGCAACGAGTTCTACCTTGCGCACTAAGTACCTTGGAGACCATCGCCGTCATGAAGTTCGTCCTCGGAGACCCCCAAAATCGCCGATTAATGGTTATCGACTGATTTTGAATGATTATAACATAAAACTCCAGGCGACGTGTTCTACCCTGGGCACTAGGTACCTTAGAGATCATCGCCGACTTGAAATTCGTGCTCAGCCACCCCCAGAACCTCCGAGTAATGGTTATTGACTGATTTTGAATGATTATAACATAAAACTCCAGGTGACTAGTTCCACCCTGGGCACCGGGTACCTTGGAGACCATCACGGACATTAAATTCGTGTTCAGCGACCCTCAAAATCCCCGTTTATAAAAATTGAACACATTTCCGTCAATATTTCCCGAGTTCTAAATTTTTTATTTTCTATCTCTTCGAGACGCACTTTGAAAATGCATTTTTCTTATGCCCAAAATGCAATTTTTATCTCCCGGAGATCAATTTAATTTACAAAATCTTCTGACACTCTCCCAAAGAATGCAAAAAAGTTGCATGACGATTCATCTTACTGCACAAAATTCCTAGGTTTAAGGCTTCGTTGCCTCGCCTGATATAGGAATTAACCTTAAATTGCGTATTATAGATTACGTGTAGTGATGTAAGTCCGATGTAGTATATAGCCGTTAGATTTATAGCTAGAACTTTCAGAACTTATCGGTTTATGAGGGTAATAAATATGCTGCTATTCATGGACTGAGCTTAAGGTGATACAGTAGCGATCAACAGGTAGCCAAAACGCGTTCCAAGATTGCGGCTGTAATTTTAAATATTTTTTCGAGATATTTGGCACACGTATTCGTAATATAATAAAGAATGGCGGTACAGAGGTAAAGAAGAACAAAAAAATACACTTTCTTCAAATAAACTTTTTTTATCCGATGCCTAGATTTTGTGTCATTTTGGAACTACTAATGAAATAAAAAATTTTGGTAGTTCCAAAATGACACAAAATCTAGGCATCGGATAAAAAAGTTTATTTGAAGAAAGTGTATTTTTTTTGTTCTTCTTAATCGCGGTACAGGCTCGTTTTTTTAATATTGTATATAATTACAGAGTAATTTCCACATATTAATATATTTTTCAAATTGGGCTCTGTACCGCCATTCTTTATTATATTACAAATGCGTGTGCCAAATATCTCGAAAAAATATTTAAAATTACAGCCGCAATCTTGGAACGCGTTTTGGCTACCTGTTGATCGCTACTGTATCACCTTAAGCTCAGTAAGATATATCTATAAACTATCCACTGCTGTAACTGAACTGCGTTACTGCCTTGCTTATGTATTTAGTATGTACAAACAAATCCTAACTTAACTGTGATAGAACAGAAATTTCTCGAGAGTGGACATAGCTTCATGGGAGTAGATATAATGCTATTGAAAAGGCGCAAAAGAATGTTTAAGTTTACAATATGCATGGCTGGCTTAATATTTTCCGTATGGCAAGAACTAGTAGATCTGGCAAGAAACCTTACATTTACATTGGAGAAGAACTCATTACTCCAGGGAAATAAGCTAGAAATATACCATGTTCGGGACACTCAAAGATCCAGGTAGATGACTACTTTTTTAGTTATCGTAGACCTATAGGAATAAAACTATAGAAGAAAACCTACATGTTTCCTGCCTAGACCTCGCGTCCGTCTTTTAATTATTAACAATTTAGTGCAAAAATCGCGATTTTTTCGATTTTTGGCACCCTATTCAAAAGCTAAACAGTTGACATAAAACTACAAAATTTAATTTTTTAGTAGAACATTGAAAAACATTCAAAATGCCGATTTTTAAAAGTTAAAAAGTTAATTTATTGCTACGCAAACTGCAAAATAAGTGATAATGGTTATTTGTTAATAACTTTTAAGAAAACTACTTTAGAACTTTAGTGTTTCACCCAAAGTTGGGTATTGAGGTACTGAAAACCCTCAAAATTTGAGACCGATCCAGTAATTAGTCTAAAAGTTATTATTTGTTTAAATTCTGCGTATGTCAAATGTAAGTAGAAAAGTGCTTCTATCAAAATGTACTAAAAAAAGATAAAAAAAATTATCTAATATAGTCAAAAATCCTAATGCCAAATTTTTGAAATTGTGTAGTTTATAAACATTTAGAATAACTTTAAAAATATTGTCCGTAGAAAAAATCATTTTACATATTCGAAAATATGGTATTTTACACGAATTTTTAAAAATTTAGTTCAATTGGAAACGAAAATTAGAGTCGCGGTAAGTGAAGGGGGAGCTGGGAGCCGACAAATGTACGAATTCAAAAACTACAAAAGGCAACTTAAAACTACTATCATTTTCTATATCTCGGGATGTACGGAATATATTTTAATCTTTCTTTTTTTAATTTGTATGTAATTTTTCTGTACCTACATTACAAATTATATGCAATTTGTCTATTTGCAATTTGACATTCATTAATTAATAAACAGTCTAATTTTTTCCATGTTTTTAATCATACTATCATTATTAATCATAGAAAAAGTTAAGGTATACTTTAATAAATAAATTATTTTTAATAAATAATTATCTAATAAAAATAATTTATTTATTAAAGTGTACTTTAACTTTTTCTATGATCATTAATGATACTATGATTAAAAAAATAGATTTTTGTAAAAAAATATTTTTTCAAGAATTGTTTAAACAAAGTAGACTGATTATTAATTAATAAATTTATAAACAAATTGCATATTTGTAATGTACGTAGAAATTACATACAAATTAAAAAAAGAAAGATCAAAATCCATTGAGTTGATCCGGAGATACAGAAAATTGTATTAGGTTGAAATTGCTTTTTCGGTATTGTAAGAGCTAGCCACGTTTTCGAGCAAGTATTTTAAGACAGCTGATTCTTTCATATATTGTTCCCTATGCTTCCTGGAACACCGTACCGGCCATCTGGCTGCTGATACAGGTTGCGTTCATTACTGCGCAGCACACCTGTACAGGTAAATACAAAATCAGGGTGATGGATTAGTGTGATAAAGCTTAGTAGATCCGCTATAGTAATAGATAGCAATAAAAGTTAAAAATAAAAACTGTAGCCAACTTTGAGCTACATTCACATTACAAAATTAGTTAGAATGTTACAGGGTGTTCGATAACATAGTGGCAGACCAAACTTTTGTTTTTTTAAATGGAACACCCCATATTTATTTTATATTCGAAATGTTCTTAACTTCCCCTTCACAAAAATATAAAGGTTTGTTATGTTATACAGTTTATTTACAAAGTTATAACCAATGCTCTACTAAATTCGTAATAAGTTCAGCTCCCTGTATAAAGCACAATAGCAATGGTTTATTGGTGCCATATTTTTTTGTTGATTGTCAAAATTTATAAAAATGGTTGATATTTTTAATTTTCTTTATATCAAATACAGGATGAGTCAAAACGCAAGTACATTATTTTCTCAGTAATTAATAACTTGCTCTGAAAAATGAAAATATCTCGAAAACTAACAAATTTAGACATAGGGAATATTATACAAAAATTAAAGTATGGTAATGATATTTTTCGATGGTGATATAAAATACAGGGTGTTCCATTTAAAGTTTCTGAGAAAAGAATGTACTTGCGTTTTGACTCACCCTGTATTCGATATAAGGAAAATTAGCAATATCAACAATTCTTAAAAATTTTCACAATCAACAAAAAAATATAGCACCAATAAGCCATTGCTGTTGTGCTTATTTTTATGTATACAGGGAGCTGAACTTGTTAAGATTTTCATAAAAAATTGGTTATAACTTTGTAAAAGCCCTATATAACATAACAAATCTTTATATTTTTTGTGATGGAGAATTAAGAGAATTTCGAATATAAAATAAAATATAGGGTGTTCCATTAAAAAATATATAAGTTTGGTCTGCCACTATGTTATCGAACACCCTGTAACATTCTAACTAATTTCGTATGTAATATAAATCTGAAAGTTGGCTACAATTTTTGTTATTAACTTTTATTGCTATCTGTTACTATAGCGGATCTACTGAGCTTTATCACACTCATCAATCACCCTGTATATTGAATTTAAATTATTTTAGGTCGAAACATTTTTTTGTCATTACTTTTTAAACCACAGAAATGTCTGGCAATTATAGTTCATATTTCTAATAATGTTTAAAAAGTAATGAAAAAAAAATTTTTCATCTTACAATATAGTGCAGTCACTGAAGGTTTTCACCTCCGATTTCGTTGAACCTCCATCGATTTTCATGAAAATTGGTGAGTAATTAGAGGATACCTCAAGGAACAAAGGTGACATGATGCCAACTTGCGCTTTTACCCTAGGGGTAAAAATTATTTTATTAAAAATAATACCGTAAGTCGATAGAGGGACAAATTATAAGCAAAATTTTTTATATAAAGTTATTTAAATAAATCAATACTTTTTGAGTTATTAAAGACCAAAGATTTTAGTTTTCGCAAACAAATTCATGTTTTAAATCGGTTTTTCACGTATAAATAAAAAATTATAAGCTTTTACAAAAAAGTTGTAATTACTGAAATTGAAGATAATAAAAAATTAAATACATTCCTCACATAAAGAACTAAACTAATGTTAGTTCAAAGTGAGTTATTGGCAATTGAATGTATATTTTTTTCGAGTACTCAAATCTAAGTATTCAAGCTTAAATAACGGGAAAACGATGCAATGTATAAAATATTCCTGCTAAACATTTGTCAAAGTACTTTGGAATACCTACCAAATGAGCTTCAGAACAAGGTAATAGCGTCAAAATTAAGTAAGTTATAATGAAAATAAAAGAACCGTTTAGAATTTTTTAGGAAAAAGTGAAAAATAAAACATACGCCATTTCCACAAAAATTAAAATTTATAGTAATCTTTACAAGAAGTTCTTTATATTAGCATAAGTAATATTTTCGATAATTTTGACCGGTTTAGAATGCATATTTTTGAAAAAAGGATATAATTTACAAAAATCATCATTTTTAAAATTATTGTAATTCTCATATTCTTTTGATAATACTCCAAAAATACTCAACATACGTAAAAAATTATATATAACCAAATTTTATTTTTATCTGTGCCAAATATTTTACCTGTTTTACTATTTCTATAGGGTAAAAAATAACCGAGATAGAAACGTCTAAATCTTAAATTTTGCTGTGGCAACCATGCAACCGGGGCCATTTAACCAATTTTAAAAAAGTAAGGGGTTTAAAAGATTAGGTTCAACGTGCTTAAATATCACTTGGAATTATCTTTCAAACAGTTTTTAGATGAACCTAATACCGTAAACACGAACGGAGTTATTAAAAAAAAACAATAACTTTTTTGGAAAAATTTTTAAAAGATAAGTTTTGAAAAAATTTTGGAGCATAAATTTTAACGCTATCAACATGTTCGGGGGCTCATTTGATAGATATTTTTAAGTACTTTGACAAATGTTTAATAAGTTTATGTTATAAAATGCATCAATGTCCCGTTATTTCAACTTGAATACTTAGAGTTTTTTACTCGCCGAAAAAAATATACATTCAATTACCTATAACTCACTTTTAGTTAACATTAAAAGGTTTTTCTAGTAAGAGGTCTATTTCGTTTTTTATTAGCTTCAATTTTGATGATAATAACTTTTTTGTAAAAACTTAAACTTTTTGAGTTATTGATGAAAAATTGGTTAAAAGCATGCATTTTTCTCAAGAAAAATTAAAATCTTTGATCTTTAATAACTTAAAAAGCTTTGATTTATTATAATAACTTTATATAACAAATTTTGCTTGAACTTTGTCCCTCTATCGAATTATGGGGTTATTTTTAATAAAATAATTTTCAGCCCCGAGAAGGGGTGGCATCCACCCCCCAGGGTAAGAGCGCAAGTTGGCACCATGTTACCTTTGTTCCTTAAGATATCCTCTAACCACTCACCAATTTTCATGCTAATCGATGGAGGTTCAACGAAATCGGAGGTAATAGCTCATATCCACCTTCAGTGACTCCACTAATAATTTTAAATTCGATATATTTACCTGTACAAGTGTGCTGCGCAGTAATGAACGCAACCTGTATCAGTAGCCAGATGGCCGGTACGGTGTTCGAGGAAGCATAGGGAATAATATTATATTAAAGAACCAGTTGTCTTAAAATAATTTTTTTCCGACGTTGATCCGACGTTTTTTTCCTCTTGGTCAATCGGTGGATTCGTAGGTTTCCCCTGGTAACCGATTGAACTACATTTTTGAAAAATCGTAGAGGGTGCTGTGAAGATACAATGTTTGTGCAAGTTTTTTAACAAAAAATACAAATCCCATTCTTTAAAATGGTATCAATGAAATTCCTTTTAATTATTATAAACAAATTAGCTGTGAATTAAAAAAACACATGGCTAACTTTGTCCCAAATGAACCCAGGCTAAATTTTTTTATTTGAAAATTCGTGTTAAAATACCAGCTTTTCGAATATATAAAAAGATTGTTCCTACGGACAATATTTTTAAAATTATTCTAAATGTTTATAAACTAAAAAAAAAGAATGTGTGTGTACTTTGTACGCACGTAAGAAGTTATTCTTCTATTATATAATTTCAACGAAGTAAATATACTTAACAGGTTATTTGTATTTTATTTAAATATTAAACTAACTTTCTTATCTACCACTTTCAAAAAATTTTTATTAAAACAACCAAAAATTAAAAAAATATATGAATCGTCCAGGATTAAAACCCGCGACCCGTGCGACCTTCCAAGCACTGACCCAACGCTCTACCAACTACGCCACCGAGCTTCTTTAAATAACACGTAAGTTTCGGATATAATTACACAACACGGTGACAAATAGACATATAAAAATGTTATACCTACATAATATTTTATTATCTTACTACAGAGAAAGACAAATTCAAAAATTATACTAAATAATACATTTACTAAAAACACTAATATATTCTTTTAATGACTTATTTGCGCTGATACAGATACATACATACCTATCTTGAAAGATTAGCAACGAACTATTACTGTCTGTGTGCACATGCGCGCAGATTTATGAAATGTTACTCACAATCGCATCGCGCCTAAAGAAGAATAACTTCAAAAATTTCAAAAATTTTGCATTAGGATTTTGATTATATTAATTAATTTTTTTATCTTTTTTAATACATTTTGATACTATCAGTCTTCTACTTTCATTTGGCATAATCAGAATTGTCCAATGTTCATTATTTTCTGCTTTATGTTATTGCAAAATAAAGGCCTTTGGGATAAACAAATAAAATAACTTTTAAACTAATTAATGGATCGGTCTCAAATTTTGAGGGTTTGTTAAGTACCAAAATAACTCACTTTGGGTAAAACCCTAAAATTCTAAGTTAAAGGGCCTAGCCGGGTAAGATGGTGAAAAGTGCCCCCAGCTCGATTTAAATTCCATATAGGCCAATTTTTAGCACATATAGAGGAACTCAATTTCTGAAATTTTTAGCCCCCTAGGTGGTCACGTGACCCCCCTAGAGCCTAATTAGGCTTTTTATGTTTTTATTTTTTATCTCAGGCGCATCAAGAGCTAGCCAAAAACTTTATTAAAAAAGTTGTAAGTTCCAAAAAGATCTATAAGAAAATTTTTTTTTTTTAATTTTTGGCGGAAAATTCGAATTTTTAGAACAATTTTAAACTTTTAAATGACTCTGAAAAAAAAACTAAGACACTCGTTTTTACGAAAATTAATTATAATGTGTATTTTTGCACAATCTTTCACTCTCAATTTTTTCAGATTTTTAAAATTGGTGAAACGTACCTTTAAAAATAAAAAACCGCATTTTTTCAGTTTTTTTTTCGTATTTTGAAACAATTTTATACATATTTTTCAAAAAAGGTAACACTATCACTAGAATAGGTAAAAAACTGAAAAATAATTGGGGTTTGCTTAATAAAAATTTTTTGTAAAGCCATCCATTTTCAAAATACAGGGCGTTGAAGAAAATAAAATTTTACACATTTTTTACGATTTTGCTGAAACTACTGGCAACATTGTAATAAAACTTGGCGGGATTTAAGAGCTGGTTATTGTGCATATTTTGACATACAATTAATGATTTGATATTCATCATTGGCTCGCATAGGGGTAATGGTCTGAACTTTTTAAAGAATAAAGATAGTACGCCACTGACATATTTCAAATTAACAATCGTTTT
This sequence comes from Diabrotica virgifera virgifera, assembly GCF_917563875.1. Classification (NCBI taxonomy): domain Eukaryota; kingdom Metazoa; phylum Arthropoda; class Insecta; order Coleoptera; family Chrysomelidae; genus Diabrotica; species Diabrotica virgifera. Next base: position 180,035,054 of record NC_065443.1, on the reverse strand, counting down.
TTAATTTCTCGTTCAATTTGTGACAAAAAATGTATCTTCTTATTTTTTCATACGACGCGCCATTTTTATTCAAAAAATAAAAGACCTTAACCCTTACAAAGTATTCGAACTTCTAGTAGTTTCTACATCTACATACATAATAAACTCATACATCCATTATAAAAATTAATTCGAATACTTTGGAAGCGTTAAGATATTTTATTTTTTGCAGCAATACAGCGCGTCGTATGAAAAAATGAGAAGATAGATTCTTTATTGCAAATTGAACGAGGAATTCAAAAATGATTGTTAATTTGAAATATGTCAGTGGCGTACTATCTTTTTTTCTTTGAAAAGTTCAGACCATTACCCCTATGCGCGCCAATGATGAATATTAAATCCTTAGTTGTATGTCAAAACATGCACAATAACTACCTCTTAAAACCCGCCAAGTTTTATTACAATGTTGCCAGTAGTTTCGGCAAAATCGTAAAAAATATGTAAAATTTTGTTTTCTTCAACGCCCTGTATCTTGAAAATGGATGGCGTTACAAAAAATTTTTATGAAGCAAATCCTAATTATTTTTCAGTTTTTTACCTATTCTAGTGACGGTGTTAAATTTTTTGAAAAATATGTATAAAATTGTATCAAAAAAACGAAAAAAAAAACCGAAAAAATGCGGTTTTTTATTTTTAAAGGTACGTTTCACCAATTTTAAAAATCTGAAAAAATTGAGGGTGAAAGATTGTGTAAAAATACACATTATAACTAATTTTCGTAAAAACGAGTGTCTTAGTTTTTTTTTCAGATTTATTTAAAAGTTTAAAATTGTTCTAAAAATTCGAATTTCCCGCCAAAAAAATAAAAAAAAATTTTTCATATAGATCTTTTTGAAACTTATAACTTTTTTAAATAAACTTTTTGGCTAGCTCTTAATGCGGCTGAGATAAAAAATAAAAACATAAAAAGCCTAATTAGGCTCTAGGGGGGTCACGTGACCACCTAGGGGGCTAAAAATTTCAGAAAGTGAATTCCTCTATATGTGCTATAAAGTGGCCTATATGGAATTTAGATTGGGTTGGGGGCACTTTTCACCATCTTACCCGGCTAGGCCCTTTAGTAAAAGTTATTGACAAGTCATCCAAGTCCATCCAAGTCTATTTGGGCGCTGCGCGCGCAACGCTTGGAAGCTACTTTTATCGTGTCACCTACTCGTTCAAGTACATTTCTATCAACAGGTTCTATCAAAGTTGTAGGACGGTGGCCAACTTTCTTCCAAGTAGTGACAAAGTGTAAAGTTACAATGGCGTGGCAGTCGGAAAATAAAAAACGGTATATATGTATAAATAGAAAATGGGATGAAAGGGAGAGCGTTAGATTTATGGAGCTGTAAGAAGCTGAGGAAACATTATGGAATATAAAAATAAGGATTTTAGAAGTGCGGCCCTAAAACGAATAAAAATGCACATGAATATTCCTGGTTTCTCAGAAAACGACGTATTAATGCCATGAGAACTACGTACTAACAAGAAGCCGAAAAAATAAAAGCATCAACTACAACAGATGCGTCAACTGAAGACATTTATGTGCCCAATATAGCGTGATTTGAAATCGCAGATCAATTTTTATATGCTGTAATGAAGATCCGAAAAAGGTTCTTTAATCTGCTAAGTAATTAAGTGAAATAATATTTTTTCATATTATCAGTGTGTCAGATTGTGGTATATGGTATCATTTTTCATTTTCCATTTTATCATTTTTCTGTTAACAAAAATATTACTTATATTTACATATTTTGATTATTTCTATATCTATAACCGGTACTTTATACTCGTTATTTTTGGTACTTAAAAGGTAGAGTAATCCACTCAAAGCAAACAATTTTTTCTTTTTATTACATACAGTTGTACTACAGTAATAAATCCATAAATAGTGCAATATCAAAGAAACCGTAAACCCATACCTTTTAGCAGGCCTTTTTTTCCATTTTTTCATCTCTTCACAGACACCGACATGCCAATCGTTGTTTGGTTCGATATTACGGACATCTGGTTATTTCGCTATATAAAATAGTTTATTGTTTTATTCAGACTTCTTTTACTCTGTGTACGTACACCAAAAGTAAGAAGCATTCTTACAACGAGGAATCGATATTTATACTTTGGGTATTGTTATGTATGTACATACAAATATCCGTTACTTGACGTTACATTACATTAGTTACACTATACCTGATAATTTAATGATTTATGCACATGTTCATACAAACAAATTTTCTCTCATATTTGTATCAACTTTTTGAATTGACCATTTTCAATAGTTGTTTAAAATGTTTCGGTAGTTATTCTTAAATGGATTTTAAATGTATCTGAATCTTCATTTACTACTTCACTTAGAAAATTAGACGAAGCTCCAAGCGCTTCACTTACCCAATTAAGAGTCCAAATTTTCCGTTTTGTGAAGTTATACCAAATACTATTGACTGTAATACATACAACTCTTGACATTTCCCATTAATTTTGAGGAAGCAAAAAAATAGCGCCATCAAGCGGTATGAGTAAGATAACCATAGCAATCTAACCTTACATTTATAAAATTTATTTATTATTATTTTTGTATGTGTTTGAACTATTTTTGAATGTTTACGTCAAATTTTACGTTGTCAAAACGTAGTTCAACTGAAGCCGACAGTGGCGCTAGTGGCAACGTGCTTCCAGATTTCTGTGGGAGTTGGATGTGGATTCCTTTATGGTTATTTCTCGCTAGATCTCTTGTGGAAGGTGAAAAAGAAAAAAGGGAGGAGCATAGGGGAAAACTGCGGGGTTGTGTCACTAATTTCCTCCTAGAGCGTCAAACCCTCGTGACGATCTGTCGAATTTGAGTATGTATAAGTATCGTACCTACTTACAGTTTACAGGATTTTGCGGTGTGTAGGCGACTGGTTCAGTTTCCTATCTTTTATGGAGGTGAAGTTATACACTGCACTGATTTTTAATTTGAAGTACTGATTTATTTTTAAACATGAAAACTATGAAAAACATTTAACTTGATAAAACTACTTTGCTCTTGGTAATATTTTAAATGAGAGAGAATGAAAAATTTACTTTTAGACGAGAACTTAACTTACAAAAACGGTGAAAATGCTGAGAGTGAGAGAGCTGCGTGGCGTCACTTGCTTCCAACTTTTTGGAGAGGCCGGAAGTGGAAGTGATTTTTCGGATGTAAGTGGAAATGCGATTTTTTGAGGGGCCGGAAGTTTTGGAAGTGGCCTTTGACAATATAAATATTTAGACATTTATAATTCTATGGTTGGTTTTCCAACAGGATGTATTACAGTCAATAGTATTTGGTTATACAGTAGAACCCCGATTATCCGTGTGCGGATTATCCGGGCTGCGGATTATCCGTGCTATGATTTTCTATTACTTAAATTACATTTTTGAGATTTTATCAAAATAACGTCACTGTAAATCACTCGACGGAAACTCTATACGCGGAGAGTGAGACTCATAATGAAAGATTTATTTTTTCTGTTGCCTTTTTATGGTAGGGCTATATGTATGGATATACGTAAATATTATGTATTACAATAAGAAATAAATGTTCGGATTATCCGTGCTTTTCAATTATCCGTGCCAACGTCCGGTCCCGAGGAGCACGGATAATCGGGATTCTACTGTACTTCTTTAGGCGCGTTTGGGAGGAAATGTATATGTGCGCGAATTTATCAAAAGTCTTGGTCCTGGGCGCAGCTGAAACGGTATACGGGCTCTCATTGGGTATTACAATGACCTGTCAATAATTGTTCAATATGGCGGTTATGGGTAAACAAATGTTGTGTACAGTAAGGTCTCTTTTTATGCGGATTTTGTTATGCGATTTTGAAGTTATGCGGTGTGTATTTCATCCAAAAATTTATATTATTAATAACTAGTATAATTAATATTAACTATTCCCATCCAGATGTCATTAATCTGAGGGTTTGCAATTCGGGTATTCCCCTTGTTCCATGATGTAGCATGTAGCTATTACATCAATCTGAGTTTCGCATTGAAAGGTATAACCTGTAGTTCTTTTGAAATTAAATTTAAATGTTTAAGTATTTAAGAGTTTAACGCTCGGTTTCATAATCAGTTAAAGTGGACTTTAAATTTTAAGTTGGTACCTTTATCAATGCAATTAATATGGGTAAATGTCAACGTTAAAGTGAACTTTAGTTAATGTTCACTTTAAGTTGATTATGAAACCGGGCGTAAATGTTGCTGATTTCAAGTTGCAGTATAATAAACAGCGCATTTTGATTTCTGGATTGAGACATTTTTATGTTTCAAACAAGTTTTATGTTTCATTAGAAGAGGTTTTTGCAATTTCAATATCGTTAGTTTGCATTTTTAATTCCTTCTTTAAGATTTTATTTGGCCTAATGGAGAAAAAAACATCAAACACATACAATTTTTGGTGGACAAACGTCCACCATTTTATGTGATTTTAGAAAACTACGGAACGTATCCCTACTTTTTCAATGCAAGTAAAAGTCTTTTTTATGCGATTTTTTTATGCGCTTTTCTGTAGAACGTATCCACCGCATAAAACGAGACCTTACTGTATATTAGTTTTTGTTGTTGTGAGGACAGAGACAAAAGCAACTTTATAATTGTAGTGACTTATTAAATAGTTTTTAAAAGCAACAGGTACGTAACTGTAAATGTTTCAGTATTGTAATAAAAAATTACGTACCTATTTCGAAAATCTAAAATGTACCTACCTAGTAGGTAATGCTTTGATGTACATAATTTGATTACGAACAAAATTTCTACCAATCTTCATCTAATAGGTATATTGTTTTCTTACTCTATGTTTTGTTGTATTTTAATATAAACTGTTTAAAATATATTGATTTCGTTGACATCATATGATAGAAGTATAACTTCTTACGTGCACACATTCTTTTTTTTTCTTTTTTCTTTCTTTTTCTGGATTTCAAGCTCATATATTAACATCAGCAGTCAGCAACTACTTGAATACCCTCCATAATAACTTTCGCCATCTTTGCATTGGTTATTTAATTTGACGTCCAAGTAATTTACATGATCAAAGTAGTTTTCAAGTAAGCGCGCGCAGCGTCCAAGTTGACTTGGACTAAGTACACTTAGATCGAACTTGAAACGTGTCAACCCGCCTTAAACGCAACAGCAAGTGACAGAAAGTGGCTACTGCTCTGATCCCGGGTTATATAGTATAAAATTTGACGTTATCAAATAAATAGAATGTCAAATGTAGGTTTTGCTTTAAAATTTTGGTGCATAATTACAGGGACATTTGAAGTAGCTTAATAAATTCTTTTAATATCATTGATTAATAAATAAATGAACAGTTTATAAAAAAAATCAATAACATGACTTCTTTTTCTCATTTTATTCACTTTGGCGGAAACTTAAACACTTCCTTAACTGTGTAAATGAGGTTAGTTTTGTATGTTGTATAATAAATGTAACAAATGTTATAAATACACTTACCATAAAATTTCAAACTCCAATATAAACTTAGTTGTGAAAAATACTGTTTGTGTACTATAAAAAACTTGAAAATGCAAATATTAGACAAAATTCAACTGACTGACAGCCACAAAAGTAAACAAACCAAAACCGTCACAAGTTGTACTCAAAATCTGAAAACATCCCCAAACGTCTTTTTTGTACCTATCTCTTTTCAATGTACTGAGTCTAGAGCGTTCAGATAATAACATGTGTTTTTACTTAATAACAGGCGGCAGCTGGTTTGTCATTAGTTTTATGTGTGTAAGAGAATGATGCTAGATAAAAAGTATGTGTTTTATATCGCCAGGTATTAATGACGCACGGGTAAAGAATCGTGGACTTAAGTGTAACCTGAAAGCTAATTGTACAGCTTTGTACAGCTAACTTTGTGAAGTAAAAAAATATGTTTTTCATATTTTTTTTTATTTACACTTTATTTTAACAATTTTTTTCGTTTGCAATGTTATTTAGTTTAATATTTTTCAGTTGTTAAATCATTTTTAAATTCAGACGATTTTTCATTTTAAATTAAAATTTAAAACGTAAATTTCTCGAAAGTTTGAAAAATCCGGCGATATCATACTAGTGATCTGGGCGTGATGATGTAATCGATGATTTTTTTTAATGAGAATAGGGGTCGTGTGCTACCTTATTTGAAAGGTTCAATTCTCTATTCAGTAATATAAACATTAACAAAATTACTTATAGCGGGTGTCAAAAAATTTTTTTTTGGAACAACAAATTAATTGGGACAAAAAGAAGATTGTGATTTAATTCATATGTGATTTATTTATTTAAAAATACATTTTACTGCTGTCAGAAAACAGGAAAAAATGTTTATTTGAGTAATAAATATTGTTTTTCGCTTAAATTCAATGTTAAAGCTGCCACCAACCTGCCTCTTGGCAGTTTAATCTCTCATATGAAATTAATAAACGAATGCTTCTTTTATAGATTAAGAAGTGCATATTTGGAATCTGTCTTTTTGTGTTATAATATTACGACTTTATCTTTTTTTTTTTCGTGTAAAATAAAAATGCTTAAGAAAGTTACGTTATATTCATGTTTTTCCTTTGTTTTAGGTAGTTAAATTAGTATCAGAAACTTTTAACTATTTAAGGATAGATAGGCAAAAAGCTAGGGTAAAAAGGGCGATCATGGAACAGTTTCCTAATGTTGGATTAAGATTTAATAGGATAGGTTTGCCACCGAAAGTAAGTACCTTCTTAAATAAAAAAATATGTAGGCCCAGAAATAAATCAAATTTAAATTTTATAATAGGTAATTGTTAAAAATGTGTAAATAAATATTAAGTAAAAATACCAATTTGACTAATTCACTAATTCAGTTTACTAAAAACCTACGGGAATATATCTTTAAAAGTTTGCTGGAGACTCACATATTTCCGAAGTACAAACTGTCTATGTTCTGAAGCTGTTTCCTTGTTAGTCCATTCACTCACGATAAAATATATTGCAAAACCTAATTTTGAACAACCGCTTAGATCGACATGAAATTTGGCATACATATATCTAACATATTAAAAAAAGTGATATTGTGCCGATGTGTGGTTTTGCCCTAGGGGTGAATTTCATCCCTTAGGGGTGAATTTCATCCCTTCTCGGGGGTGAACTATCAAAATAAGTCCGGTAATGGATAAACTTTCTAATTCTTAGCAACTTTTGTTTTACAGAGTTTTTCACGAAGTCAACACTTTTTGAGTTATTTGTGAGTTAATATGTTCATTTTTCGACAAAAAAAAACACGTTAGACAGTTTTTCGCAAATAATTCAACAATTAAGTATTTTATCGAAAAAAACATTGTTAGCAAAAACATAGCTTATAAAAAGTGAAAAAAATGCTGTATATATTATGAGATCTTTAGACCCAGTAGAAGCAGAGTTGTAGTTAATGAAAAATAGGTTCATATTCGTCAAATTCCGAATCGAATATTTCAACGTGAAAAACCAAAAAATTAAGCACTTTCTAGGGAAAACACATAAGTGTTTTAAAGTGTTAAAAAAAGCTTTAATTTTGTTTTTTTTTAGTTTATAGCATCAAAAGTAAGCAAGTTGCGCTCAAAATAAAATTGATCAAAATGAACAAAAATCAAAAATATTCAGTAAAGCAAAACCTACATTTTTTTCTCTTTGAGATGTTTGTTATCACTAATAATCTTTTAAGTTATTTTGAAAAGAAAAAATTTTTTTTCAAAATTAAAAATCACAAAATTTTTACTTTAAAACCATTTTTTTTTTAAATAAAGCACTTTGAACCGATGAATCTTACAGATCATATAAACAATACATAAGTAAAGCAACTTATGAAGCGGTAACGATTAATTTCATTTGGGATGCCAATTAGGGGGTGATGTTCACCATTTTTTTACCAAAACAAAAAGGGACCAACTTTATTTTCAGTCTAACTTGCTTAATTTTGATGCTAGAAACTTTTTTAAAAAACAAAAATTTCACATTCAAATAGTCGATTTGGAATTTTACGAATATGAACTAATTTTTCATTCGCTAAAACTCTGCTATTAGTGGGTCTAGAGACCTCATACATACACCTTTTTTTTTTTCAAAGAATGTTTTTTTTTTCGATAAAATACTACTTTTTGAGTTATTTGGGAAAACCGTCTAAAAGCGAGTTTTTGTGTTGAAAATTAAACATATTCATTCGCAAATAACTCGTAAAGTATTGCCTTGGTGAAAAACGCTATAGAACAAAAGTTGCTTAGAATTATATATTCGGATATATACATTATCATCATCATCATCCAGCCTCAAAAGTCCACTGCTGAACATAGGCCTCCTCCCCTCGTTTCCAACCCCATCTATCCTGCGCCGCCCTCATCCAGTTTTTATTTACCTTTCTTAAGTCGTCAGTCCATCTTGTAGGCGGTCGACCGACGCTTCTCTTGTCTTCTCTTGGCCTCCATTCCAATAACCTCTTCGTCCATCGCCCATCTGTCATTCTGGCTACGTGTCCTGCCCATCTCCACTTCAACCTGGCTATCCTCTCGATGACGTCAGTCACCTTTGTTCTTCTCCTGATTTCTTCGTTTCTGATTTTGTCTCGCAGAGTTATTCCTAACATTGACCGCTCCATTCTTCTCTGCGTGACTCTTAGTTTGGTAGCCGAGGCTTTAGTTAAGGTAAGTGTTTCTGATCCGTACGTCAAGACTGTGAGGACGCACTGATCGAATACCTTTCTCTTTAGACATGTGGGTAACTCACTTTTAAAAGTTTCTCTCAGTTTTTCAAATGCTGCCCACCTAAGACCGATTCTTCTCTTCAGCTCATGAGTCTGGTTATCCCTGCCAATCGTAATTTCATGTCCCAGGTATTTATATCTATCTACGAGTTCTATTTCCTTCCCACCAATACTGATGTTCTGGTTGGGTACCAAATTTGTCATTATTTTTGTTTTTGAGATGTTTATATTTAAACCTACATTTTCTGTAGCTACAACGAGTTCTTGTACCATCTCTCTTGCCATACCTAGATCCTCAGCTACTATGACTATATCATCGGCGAAACGTAAGTTGTTTAGGTATTCTCCATCTATTTTTATTCCCTTTGTCATCCAATCCAAACTCTTGAAAGCATGTTCTAAGACCGTATTAAAAAGTTTAGGTGACATTGGGTCTCCTTGTCTAACCCCCCGTTCTATTTTTATGCGATTACTGTTAGTATGTAATTTGACAGTGGTTGTTGCCTGTAAGTATATTTTGTGTAATAATTTTGTATACCTATAATCTAGCCTGCATTCTTTAAGCGCCTGTAATATTTTGCTAAGTTCAACTATGTCAAAGGCTTTATGAAAATCGATAAAAAGTAGAACTAGGGGTATATTGTATTCCACTACTTTCTCTATCAGGGTTTTTATACTTTGTAGATGGTCATTTGTTCCGTAATTTTTTCGGAATCCTGTCTGTTCTCTTGGTTGATAAGTCTCTAACTTTCTATCCATTCTCTTAACTATTATTCGCGTAAATAACTTATATAAATGGCTGAGGAGGCTAATCGGTCTGTAATTCTCTAAATTGGCTTTGTCTCCTGCTTTGTGTAATAGAATCATAGTAGCGTTGTTCCAGTCTGTTGGAATATTGGCGTTGTGAAGGCAGATATTGAAAAGTTGTTTAATTTTTTCAAGTAGTATATTTCCTCCAATTTTTAGTGCTTCTGATACTATTCCATCTTCACCTGGGGTTCGATTATTTTTCATTTTCTTCAGAGCCTCTTTGATTTCTGATTTTGTTATATCGGGCATTAAATCCGATCCTTGATTTAATACCCCAGTTTTTACTGTAATTGGAGGTTGCGCATTGTCATCTTTTTTTCTTGATTTGTATAACTCTGTGTAGAACTCTTCGACTATTGTTAATATTTCATCTCTGTTTGTAGTTTCTTTTCCAGTTCTGTTTCTTAGTTTGTTGATTTCTATTTTTCCTTTTTGTACGCTTACGTTCTTCAAAACTTTCATGTTCTTATTTTGCTCTATTGCTTGTTTTGTTTTTTCTACATTGTAGTTTCTTATGTCTTTTCTTATTGACTTTGTGATAGTCTTATTTATTTGATTTAGCGCTTCTTTGCTGGAACTTGTATCTCCTTTCATCTGTCGTCTTAGTTCTATAAGGGTTTTAGTAGGTTGACTTAGTTTTTCATCTTTTTGGTTTGTTGGACAGTATTTAGTTTGAGCCTGTTGTATTGTGGTGATTATTTGCTTGTTCAGTATATTAATGTCTGTTGTTGTTGTATCTTTCAATGTATCATTAATATATTTTTCGAACTCCTGAATATTAGTTGGTTTTACCCATTTCTTTGGGTGTTTCTTATTTATCATTTTGATTTTTTCCTTTTCGATCGATATCGTTATTTTAGCTCTTACTAACCTGTGATCACTGCTTGTGCTGAACTGGTTTAACACATTTACGTCTTTAAATAATTCTTTTTTATTTGTTAAGAAATAGTCGATTTCGTTCCTTGTTTTTCCATCTGGACTTTCCCAGGTCCATCTTCTGTGTTTTTTCTTTTTAAAGAAGCTGTTCATTTGATAGAGATTGTTTTCCAAAAGAAAAGTTAACAGTTGTTTGCCTCTATCATTTCTGCCTTCGCTTCCAAAATTTCCCAATATTATTTCAGAGGGGTCTTCCTTGGTACCTATTTTGGCGTTGAAATCACCGCCTATTATTAAGAAGTGGCCAGGATTTTCCTTGATTGCACAGGATATTTGGTCGTAGAATATTTGGACTTCTTCATCTGAATGGCCTGTAGTAGGTGCGTATACTTGAATGAACTTTAGGATATATCTGGTGCTCATTTTGATGTTTAAGTAGACCCCCCTTGTTGATATTTGGTTTATTGACACAATTCTGTTCGCAATTCTTTTGTGAACAAAGAAGCCGACTCCTCCGACTGTCGATTCCTCTTCTCCTTTGTAGTACCACAGATGGCCTGATGGGAGTGAGATAAGATTCTCTCCTTTTTTTCTAACTTCGCTGATACCCACAATATCCCAATTCACTTTTGAAAGTTCTTCCTCCATTTCTTCGAACCTTTCTTCGGTAGAGAGCGACCGAGCATTATATGTGGCGATGTTGAGGTTTATATTTTTGACGCACTTTGAATAGGGTTGGTTTACACTGGTCGGGTTTGTGGCATTTAAACACCGTGCTTGCCTTGCATGTTGGTGAGTATTCATATTTATTCCCACGAGTAGCTGGGGATCGTTGTCGATTCCTGTAGAGCCCCGCGTACAGGAACAAGGCTAATTTTCAATGGGATTTCGCCCGGTGTCCCAAGAGCATCGTTAGCGGCCGCGTGACGTGCGACCATTCAGTTTTTAGCACGATAGCTTCCACCTTAACTTACGGATTTTTTGCATCTGGTTTTCTCCATATTTTGTTGGGTAAGATGGGGAGGGAAAAAGGTGTATATGGGAAGAATCTGTAGTAGAAAGAAATATAGTTACCCGTCTGCCTTCGGAAACCTAATTGCCATTCGGGGTCGGAAAAAAACAAGAGTTAGCCAAGAGAGGCTGATAGAAAAGATTAAAGACATTTCACTCAAGACAAGTTGAAGAAGAGTAAAATGTGAAGGCCCTTATGATCCGCCAGGTGCGTTTCATAAGCGTATGACTATTGGTACGCTTTGTGTTCCCGCTCATACTTCGGGGTGTTGACTACAGACTGTATGGCTCGTCCAGCATGCCATAGCATGGAGGATAAGGTTCACGTAATTTTTACTATGTAGACACCCTAAACTCCATGGTCTGACAGAATCCACAAGGCGGATATATACATATATATATATAAAAATACTATAATATATATATATATATATATATATATATATATATATATATATATATATATATATATATATATATATTGATACATGTATCCATGTGACTTCCAAAGTAGATTCTCGTAATGCGTTGTTACTTCATATATACCGTTATGACTTCCGATTTCGGAAGTCACAACGTTTTGCCTATATTTTTACGAATTTGGCTACTAGATGGTATCAGAAGGCTTATATTAAAAATTTCGCTGGAAGTCATATCGTATCTAACATACTCATAAGATCAGATTTTAGTTCGACGGTATATCACCAGCGCTAGTGTCCCTCCCGTGCTACTATACAGGTTATGTACACAACGCGTAGCGTCTTCCGTATACCACACCGCTCGGTGTGACTTCCGTTTTTTGGCAACCCTGTGTAACGGTTTCCAGACATTTATCTGTTGTAGATTCGCGGTCCTAATCGTACTTAGTGTTTTGTGTGCCTTTTGTTTTTAAACATGAATAATAGCAGATCTGCTTTACTTTTAAAGTTTTACTTTTAAAGTACTTAGTAAAGCAGATCTGCTTTACTAAGTACAATAAGTGATTATATATCTCTATAATTATATATTTTCTGTACTTATTTCAATCTATAATATTTACTTACCTATTTACTTATATAAATTCATTTTTCTCGTGTTTTTGTTTACTTCCTTTTTTACAATGAACTTCTAATTTAATCTACACTCACCGGCACGAAAAACGGGCACCCTAAAAAAATGGGTAATTTTTGATCTCTCGTATCTCCCAAACCTTTGGTCCGATTTAAGTAATGTTTTTAATATGTTATAGCCTTATTATTTAACAATATAGCTATGATAACATTGTTGATAGACAGGTAAATTTTCATTGTATACCGGGTGTACCAATCAAACTGGGTTTTTTTCTCAATTTTCACAACACCCTGTGGAATATTCTAGCCTTTATAAAATATTTAAATTAAAGCCTAACTATAGCTCCAGGTTTTATTAACATTCTGTTTTTTTATTGATTCGCTTACGTTGGATAATAAAAAAGTTAAGGACTTTAACAACTAGCCATGTTCTTTATCGATACAGGTGTTTCTAAATATAAGTGCGACAAATTTTAAGGGGTAATTTCTGCATGAAAAAATAATGATCGTGTGGCAAAATAATTTTATATTTGCAAGCATTTGCGGACATAGCTTTATCAAGTAAACGATCATTATTTTTTCATGCAGAATTACCCCTTAAAGTTTGTCGCACTTATTTAGAAACACCATGTATTGATAAAGAACATGTTTAATTGTTAAAGTCCCTAACTTTTTTATTATCCAACATAAGCGAATGAATAACAAACAGAACATTAAGAAAGCCTGGGGCTATAGTTGGGTTTTAATTTCAATATTGTATAAAGGCTAGAATATTCCACAGAGTGTTGTGAAAATTGAAAAAAAAAAACCAGTTTGATTGGTACGCCCAGTATACAATGATAATTTACCTGTCTAGAAACAATATTATTACAGCGATATAGTTAAAGAATAAGGCTATAACATATTAAAGAAATACTTAAATCGGAGAATAGGTTTAGGAGATACGAGCCATCAAAAATGACCCATTTTTTGGGGTGCCCGTTTTTCGTGCCGGTGAATGTATCTATTAAATAATCTAAATTATTTTTAAAAATCTTATTAAAAGCTTAAATACAAGAAATGTAGGTAAATGTTCTCATTTAACGAAATTTCCGAAAATTGTGTATTTTTTTGACCCAAGTAGGCTGAAAAATCGATTTTATAGTTATTGTTATTTCGAAAGTAATAAAACGTGTAAAAATTACAAAAAAATTGAATGTACAATTACAATTGAATGGAATTAAATACACGATAAAATGAATCAAGAGCGATAAAAAGTTTAAAGTAATAAATTCTAGTAATAATATAAAATGCAGTAAACTCTCTCTTAAGGGGGTAGGCGCAAAATCTCTGTCCAATGCTATTTTAATACATTTATTTTTTTCGAATCCTGAGAAAACTAATAAATATTTTTTAAAACATACACCCAGAATGAAAGATAACATTATTACGGGGGACCGAAAGTCCCTTAGAATAAAAAAAAGTTTCTTTTGAATGAAATATTCGAAATTAAAAATCACACTAACTTTTCTCTTGTTTTTTCATCCCATTATCTTTATTAAAATAAACATATATTAGGTATATAAGTTATTAAAATAAACATTATATAAGTTTTCAGGGACTTTCTGCCCTCGGTAATAATGTAAGCTTCCATTCTGCGTTTAAATTTTTCAAAAATACTTATTAGTTTTCTCAGAATTCGAAAAAAATTAATGCATTTAATTAGCACTGGACTAAGATTTTGCGCCTATCCCCAACGAGCACCTCCTCTATACGGACGGTATTTAAAACAAAATTCATTTGCCGATATACTGAGCCTGTACTCTTCCGGACAATCCCTTAAAATGATGTGTACCTAAATGAAAAAAAAAATACATAGATATTTTTTCCAAATCTTTTAGAATACAAAACTACAATATTTATATTTTATTATTTCAAATTAACACAGAGATGACAACGAGTGATATTTAATAACTCTTTACCTTATCAGCAGTAGGTAATAAAAATCTGGTTCTAGTGTGGGATCCGTCATTAAAATATTTTGTGTGTCGGTCATTAAAAGAAATGTGACACCATAACGCGTTGCTCTAATAATACTTTAACATTGATATTATGTTGTGACTAAAAATGTTAACGGAATGTCTGCTTGGCAAAAGAAAACATCGGCACAATATCAATTTTCTTCTTTGATATGTTACCTATGTGTATGCCAAATTTCATGTCAATCTTAAGTGGTTTTTTAAAATTTATGGGTTTTGCAATATTTTACCGTCAGCGAACGAACGGACTAATAGAAGAGGATCCGATATAAGGCCGATCTGCATCGATCTATTTAATGGATAACAATAATTATTGGATATGTAATTTAGTATGTTAACAATTATAAAAAACAAGGGGTGCATGATCTAATTTTCTTCTGACTATAATCAATCAATAATTAATAAATGACTTTTATCTACTCTATGTCATATTATAATTGATAAATTTTTAGTTTGTGAAAACTGTCATTATAGATAGCAGTGCTTTAAAGTAAGCATGAAGTAACAATGTATTTTAAATGGGATTTACTTTTTCTCACTGTTTTTGACACACTTTCATATAATTAAATATTCTTTCTTAACTTTCGCGTTTCATGGTGATGACATCTTCTTTTTCTTCAAGTGCCATCTCCGCGAAGGAGGTTGGCAATCATCATAGCTATTCGGACCTTGGAGACGGCTGCTCTGAAAAGTTCGTTTGATGTACATCCGTACCATTCTCTCAGGTTGCGCAACCACGATATTCTGCGTCTCCCTATGCTTCTTTTTCCTTGAATCTTTCCCTGCATAATGAGTTGGAGCAAGTTGTATCTCTCTCCACGTGTAATATGTCCGAGATATTCCAATTTTCTGGTTTTAATTGTATTTAAGACTTCCATTTCTTTATTCACCTTTCTCAGAACCTCTTTGTTTGTGACGTGTTCTGTCCATGATATTTTTAGAATTCTTCTATATACCCACATCTCGAATGATTCCAGTTTTTTCATTGATGCCGCATTCAAGGTCCAAGCTTCCATTCCGTAAAACAGAGTCGAGAAAACGTAGCACCTAGCCAACCTTATTCTTAGCTCTAACCTTAGATCTCTTGTGCAGAGCACAAGAGAGGTGATGACATAATGAGCAATAAATTACAAAAAAAAATTTGACAGTTTTGTGGTTTGAAAGAAATTAGAATTTTTATATGTCACAGTTCTAAGAATTGTAGAATAGAAATGAATTCCAGTGACGAAGAGTTACAGTATTTTTATTTGTTTATCGTAGATAAAATATTGTATGAAATTGTGCGTGAAGTACTTTTTGCGAACTTACGCGATGTATAGCACTCACTCCGTTTCATAAATAACTATTTTCATATATTAAAAAAAAATGTTTCGACCCGGGTAGATATTATTCCAGATTTTCTGATTTGGGCACAGAGTTGGATTGTTGGGGCATATATGGAGAGCAGGTAGCGCAACAACTATAAACTCAATTTTACAATGGAGACCAGGAGTTAGAAGGAGACGCGGAGGAACTAGAATAAATGGTTACAGGAATTAAAGGAAGATTTATATAGGGCAGGAATTAGAGACTAGCAGAAAAACAAAAGAGGATAGAAAGAAATGGAGAAGCATAGTCAATAGTATCGACTAGCAGATTGGGAAAAATCTGCTCGAAAAAGATGGATCTAGATAGCTTTTTAGCGGGTAATCCCCACCTGGAGGGTTTAGCCATTTAATTTTTTATTACATATTATTATTGGTACATCAAAAATTAAAAGGACGGTGCCTGTAATAAAATCTAAAATATTAAAATTTTCTATAAGTTCAAATTTATTTATTAACATTTTTGATATAATTTTCGTAAATAAATGACTTACTATTAACACTTTTTTAATTAATTCCAATAAATCCATTTTACAGCAATAATAATATATTAGTATTTTTGTAAAATAAATATCAATCATATTATCATAAATAACACAGGTTTACAAAAAAAACTAAATTTCGGACAATTTGACGAAACCATATGACAAGGGGGTTTTTGGAGTGGCTGATCACAAATCCGGGGTCTTCTCACCTCTATCGCGTCAGGTAAAGGTCATTTCAAGGTCAAATCAAGATAAATCGACAGTCGCTCTGAAAAAGTATATTAGGGGGTTCTTGGGGTCGCTGAAGATGAATCCGGAGTCCGCTGACCTCTATCTCGTCTAGTTCAACGTCATTTTAAGGTCAAATCAACATAAATTGACACAATTGCTCTGAAAGTATAGGGAGTTTTGCGGTCGCTGATCATGAAAACTGCGGTCCGTTGAGCTCTACTACGTCATGTAAAGGTCATTTCAAGTTCAAATCAGGAGGAGTTAACAAAATTGATTTGACCTTAAATGGCCTTTACCTGACGTGGTTGAGCTCAACGGGCCCCAGTTTTGTGATCAGGGACCCCAAAAACACCCTAATATACTTTTTCACAGCGATTGTGTTGATTTATCTTGATTTGACCTCGAAATGACCTTCAGCTAGACGTGATAGAGGTCAGTGGATCCTGGATTCGTTATAAGCGACCCCAAAACCCTCCTAATATACTTTTTCAGAGCGACTGTCGATTTATCTTGGTTTGTCCTTGAAATAACCTTTACCTGACGTGATAGAGGTTAGCGAACCCCAGATTCGTAACCAGCGACCCCAAAAACCCCCCTAGTCATATGGTTTCGTCAAATAGTCCGAAATGTATTTTTTGTAAACCTGTATAATCAAAAGAATATCAATATTTTAATTTAAATAGACAACTTTAAAACACAGACAACTGTATTCACAGTAAAAGTTTCAAAAGATCACACATTACGCTCAAAATAGGAGGTAAATCTAGCAGACGAGTCGTTGTGACTTCCAAAATATGACAACACCGCTGGAAGTGACAACACGCCTTGAACTACCCTATATATGGAAGCCATAACGTATGCTGTACGCTTCGGTATATACGTATATATATACAAAATTTATTTTGGTAAATCCTTTCCCCTCAATAGGTAGACCCATTTTATAAGCCCCCCTTTTACCAAATACACAATTTTTAAAAAATAATTCCTAGTAGAAAAGGTGGAAGTCGGACAGCCTCTTCTGTATACCGGTAACGTGCATCAATATATATATATATATATATATATATATATATATATATATATATATATATATATCTACGGCATAAAGTGGACTCCGCCCATGTTTAAACGGAGCGATATACGGACCCCACTTGACCATTCCTTAATAATGGTTCTCTCGATTCGTCAATACGTACAGCTTCATAATTTTTAAAAAAATTGTGGAGCTCATAAGTGCCTCTGTATCGTTAATGTATATTGTGTAGTTCACGTGTATATATTATAGCGGTCGTTCAGATCTTATATATATATATATATATATATATATATATATATATATATATAT
The DNA here is from genome assembly GCF_917563875.1 of Diabrotica virgifera virgifera. Lineage (NCBI taxonomy): Eukaryota > Metazoa > Arthropoda > Insecta > Coleoptera > Chrysomelidae > Diabrotica > Diabrotica virgifera. The sequence goes on along the minus strand of NC_065443.1, from coordinate 180,017,132 downwards.
ATATATATATATATATATATATATATACAGCGTGTCTACTTGAGTTGGAAACATATGGGAAACTTTTTTATTATTAATTTTACGAAAAAAAGTTATTCTTTATAAAAAGTTCTGCATGCCCCAAAACCTAAGATTCAATTATCAGATATCAAATTTTCTCAATATTATACGAGGTATGTCAAAAAATATGAATTTCGGCTAAGGGTAAAGTACCTTTATTTCTCTCAATATCGAAAATTCTTATGATAAAAAGTTGTTTGGAATTAAAAACTAAGATGAAATATGCAATTACATGCTTCTTATTGAAAAAAAAATATTTTTCTCAAATTTATGGATACCCAACATCGTTTTTAATTATTACAAATATCATAACTCGTTTATTATTCATTTTACGAAAAAAAGTTATTCTTCATAAAAAACTTTGCATGGTCTAAAATCTAAGACACAACCATGATATACCAACTTTTATTAATATTATACGAGGTGTGTCAAAAAATATGAAATTCGCTCAATATTATAGCACCTTTATATTTCACAGTATTTCAATTAGAAGGATGTAATTGCATATTGACACATAGTTTTTAATTCTAAACAACTTTTTTAATAACCGTTTTCAATATTGTGAAAAATAAAGGTACTTTACTCTTGAGTGAAATTCATATTTTTTGACATAACTCGTATAAAATTAATAAAATGTCATATCTGTTGGTTGAATCTTCGGTCTTAGGACATACAGAGATTTTTATAAAGAATACCTTTTTTTCGTAAAAGTAATAATAAAAGAGTTATCGTATGTGTAATGAATAAAAACGAAGTTAGTATCAATAAATTTGAGAAAAATTTGGAAAATATTTTTTTCCAATTAGAAGCATGTAATTACATATTTGAGCTTGGTTTTTATTTCCAAACAACTTTTCATAATAAGAATTTTCGATATTGAGAGAAATAAAGGTACTTTACCCTTAGCCGAAATTCATATTTTTTGACATACCTCGTATAATATTGAGAAAATTTGATATCTGATAATTGAATCTTAGGTTTTGGGGCATGCAGAACTTTTTATAAAGAATAACTTTTTTTCGTAAAATTAATAATAAAAAAGTTTCCCATATGTTTCCAACTCAAGTAGACACGCTGTATATATATAAGGAGAGGTTAGCGCGAGTTAATAGATATCGGCATGGCTCGCAATAAGTATGAAAAACAAAATATGCACAAGATGGAATGCAACCATAGCTATATCATACTGATGACGACTAATAGGTCAGAAACACGTGTCTATGGCTGCATTCCATCTTGTGCATATTTTGTTTTATATATATATGTAATAATGTTTTTAACCATCAAACTTTTGGTGAATAAAAAACTCAATTGTGTTTCTCTCTGTAAGAAAAAGGAACTTTATTATTTTATGTACAATATTAACGATTTACAAAAACGTTACCTGTAAGAAAAAGAAACAACATTTAAAGCTTATATTCTAGATTTTAGTTTATAATGCTCAGCAGGTAACAAATATTTCAATCATCGAAATTAATTAGTTGTCACTGTCAAAACACCTCACACGTCATAAGTCAACATAAAAATAAAAGAAGAACTTAATGTTTTGACAGTGGCGTAACAAAATGAGAATATAAATAAATATTAAAAGAAAAGCTATTAAAGAAAAATAAACAATAGTTTTTCTTTACATCTCCCCCCCTTGGAGAAGTTTCAAACAAAAATTGAACTTTTACTAAATATTTTCTTTCAATACTGGAGTAAGTTTAGTTATATGGAAGAGGTTTGATTCTGTTTTCCTATGCCCAGTATCAACTTCGTAAATTGATTTGGAAATCTTCTTTAGTATTTTGTATGGTCCAATCCTTAATTCGTCTAACTTTTTTCTATTTAGACGGTTACCGTTCTCCACATATACTAAATCCCCAATGTTCAAATCAATTTCCTTCCTATGTCGATCGAACTGCTTTTTATTATAATCATGTGATTTTTTTGTATTTTTCAAGGCAACTATTCTATCTACTTCGAGATCTTCATCTGTGACTTTAGGTTTTAGTTCGTTTGGTAGGATGCTTACACTTTCTCCTTCTACTAAATATTTTGGTGAAAATTTTGTGATGGTATGTTCAGTTTCATTATATTTTTCTATACATTTTTGAGCAATTGTTGTCCATGCTGTTTTCCTGTCACCTTCATTTATTTTGCATCTGATTTTATTAACCAATGTTTGGTTTAACCTTTCATTGATACCATTTGAAAATGGTGCATCAACGGCAGTAAATATCATTTTTATGTTATTGACCTTTAGGAAATCTTTGAATTCTTTTGAGTTGATGCCAGGATATTGATCAGTCATCACAGTTTTAATTTTGTGATCTTCTGTTACCTTTTTAATTAACTTTATGAAGTCATCAGAGTTTTGTGTTTTTGATGTCAAACAATAGGCATATCTTGAGAAATGGTCTACTAGGAGATGAAGATATTTTTTTGTTGAACGAGATCCTCCAAAACCACCAATGGTGTCAATCGAGACAATTTCAAATGGATATGTCGCTGGTCCTAATTGTGACATTAAACCATAGTCAGGTTTCCTTCTTGATTTATTTTTAATGCAGATATCACAGTTCTCACATATTTTCTTAATATTAGTAGTCATATTGTTGGCTGTATAAAATGGTGATATTTTATTTAACATCTGGTTTGTTCCTAAATGACAGTAAGTATTGTGTACACTTTTTATCAATGTTTTACTTAAATCTTCAGATAAAATAATTTTGTCTTTTCTGTTTGACTTTTTATAATAAATATCATTCTTGAAACTGTATTTAGTCTTATTATTTTGTAGATCAATATTTGAGAGTTGGTCAATTTTTATATCTTCCAGATTAATCAAGTTTACTACTTTTAATACTTCATCTGTATTTTCTTGAGATTCTAAAACTGGATTTCTGCTTAAACTGTCTGCTTCCTGGTTATATTTTCCTGGATTATACTTTACTTTAAAATTATATTGAGATAAGTAAAATGTCAAGTCTCCCAATTCTTCATCTGTTCTAGCTTTTATGTTTAAATTTTCTAAAGGTTTGTGATCTGAATATACTATAAACTCTTTTCCAATGAGCAGATGTTGCCAATATTTTATAGCTTCCTTTATCGCTAGACATTCTAAATATATTGCCTTCTTTTTCTTTTGACTTTCCATTAATTTTTTGGAAAAATATGCCACAGGCTTGCTACATCCGTTTTTATCAATTTGTTTTAATACAGCTCCTACTCCTTTTATGCTGGCATCGGTATATATATTAATTGGCAAATCAGGGTTGAAAATACTTAATATTGGTTCCGAACAAAGTAATGACTTTATTTTATCGAAAGATTCTTGACATTCCTTAGACCAAATAAAGTCAACATCTTTTCTCAATAAGTTGTGCAGCGGGTCTAAAATAATTGCAATATCTTGGACAAACTTATGATAATAATTGATTTTTCCCAAAAATTGACGTACATTCTTTCTAGTTTGTGGAACAGGGAAATTTTTCACAGCAATCAAGTAGTCTTTTACAGGTCTTATGGAATTATTTTCTATTATGTGTCCTAAGTATTTTACTGATTTTTCTGCAAAGGTACATTTCGAAAATTTTAGTCTAAAACCTTCATTTAATATTGCATCAAATAACTTGGACAAGTGTAATATATGTTCGTCAAAGGTTTTTGAAAAAATTAGGATATCATCTATATAATTGACTGTGAAATCTGAAAGTTTATATTTTCTTATAATGCTGCTTAAAATACGTTGAAAAATTGCTGGAGCCGTTTTCAAACCAAATGGGAGGCAAGTCCACTGGAAATGGCCTTCTTGTGTCACAAATGCTGTTTTTTCTTTATCTTGTACTCTCATTGGAATTGACCAGAATGCTGAATTTATGTCTAAAGTAGAAAAGTACTTACAATTGCTAGTTTTTACCATTAAGTCCTCGATCAATGGAAAAGGTTGCGATTGGGGAACAACGATTTTATTTAGTTCCCTAAAATCTATGCAGAGTCTGGTCTTTCTGTCCTCTCCTTTTTTGAATGCAAGTGTCACTGGAGCCGCAAATGGACTATATGACTCTTCAATTAAATTATTCTTCAAAAGTTCTGCTATCTGACTTTCTATCTCTTTTCTATCTTCAATGGTACATCTATATGGACGTTTGGAGCAGTATTTATCTACAACTAAGTCAATATGAGCTTCATACTCTCTTAGTACCTACATCATATTTGTCTTTAGCAAATGCTGATTTATATTTATTAATCAATAGTTCAATTTCTGATTGCTGATTTAAATCTAAATGATTAATTTCTATTTCAAAATTGTCAGTATTTATACTCTCATTAAAATTTATTTCATATTTGAATATATCATTAGGTATTGAAAAAATTTCATTTTCCTCAGTCTCAATTGAGGTGATCGTGATGATATTTGTTTTTGTATCAGTCTGCAATGATTTAACGGTAAATTCAAATCTCAGTTTTGCCATTTTATAATGGAAAATTATTATATTTCTATCAGCAAAAATGTTGTTTTGTAATAATGTTTTTAACCATCAAACTTTTGGTGAATAAAAAACTCAATTGTGTTTCTCTCTGTAAGAAAAAGGAACTTTATTATTTTATGTACAATATTAACGATTTACAAAAACGTTACCTGTAAGAAAAAGAAACAACATTTAAAGCTTATATTCTAGATTTTAGTTTATAATGCTCAGCAGGTAACAAATATTTCAATCATCGAAATTAATTAGTTGTCACTGTCAAAACACCTCACACGTCATAAGTCATAAGTCAACATAAAAATAAAAGAAGAACTTAATGTTTTGACAGTGGCGTAACAAAATGAGAATATAAATAAATATTAAAAGAAAAGCTATTAAAGAAAAATAAACAATAGTTTTTCTTTATATATATATATATATATATATATATATATATATATATATATATATATATATATATATATATATAAAGTAATTAGGTAATATTGACTGATACTATGTAGATTATAGTTTTGTTTTGGGGTTGCAGTCATTTATTTTTTAGGGGCAGGATAAGTAAAACTCTGTGTTATTACCTATATATAATAAAAATATATATATAATAAAAATGTATATATATATATATATATAATAAAAATTTTATAAAAATTTTTTTGGGGAATGCAGTCAATAAATTTTTGGGCTATTCAGTGAAACACTTTGAACTTATTAGTCGAGCTTTCGAAAATTTTATTTTCTTTATCAAGACTATCTACAAATAAAAATGTTTAAATTTAGATAAAATTCAAAACAAAACTTAACTTACTGCTCGTGGTTACAAATTAATAATTATACAACTTATATAAAAACATGAAAATTTCTTAAAAGTAATATGTAAATGTAAAAATTTTGATAGTATGTCAATTCGACATCACTCAAAAAAATGTCGTTGGACTACTATAATAATTCGATAGGTTGGGAAAGAAATTAATGACATATTTTTTTGCAATTTATGATAGAAGAAATAAAAAAAAATTATTTTAGGTAGAATTATTAGTAATATTTCAACAAATTTTAATAAGACAAAATGTTATTATAAATGATACTTAATTTATCAATGTCAGATCTCTTATTAATGCAATTTGATTTTTTTATCCAAACCATTTCTTTAAATTCTCTTTTGCGTAAATTAATTTCCCTTTCTAAAATTGTGGTTTCTTGAAACATGAAAACATGATCATCATTAATCACATGTTCTGCCAAGGCACAAGATGGGACATTTCTCTTAATATCACTTGTAACAAAATGAGGTTGTGTTGTGGCAGAATAGATATAACTTTAAAGGGGTAGTTACTTAGTTATGAAAGTTTCCTCAAACTAGGCTAGCTGGAAATTTAAGAGACTAAACAGTAGGGCTCAGGGGAGGATCAGGCGTATTTGCACGCCCAAAATAAGACGGTACCTAATGAAGTACTGGAGTGTTAGAAACTAAATGAATATAAGGAGTAATGAAAAGAAAGGGAACTACTGACCAAGAAGATATTCAGAAGTAGTGTTGAGCGCCAGGGAAGGATTTTTATAAATTCTTCTCCACGTGACCTATATTGCTGCACCTAAATAATATTTCCAATATATACTAAAAAATGGTAGGATAATAATATATTTATGTACAACCAAATTTAATGAAATATGAATACCTATACCTCTATATACAAATTTATACACTAGCTAACCAGTACCTGTCGTACTAGAAGGATACAAGTGAGTTTATATTATTATTAAGGTTATTTATTTCAAAGTTATTAAAACTATTAAAGTTGAAAGATATTATTGAACAAAAATTGAAAACGTAAATTTTACTATAAAACCTGTTGCTTCTACAAGTGAGAGCTGGTTTCTTCTCCAAAATCCTGCTAGATGAATGGTTGGAGATCCAAGTTATCCTCCAATCTTCCCCAAACCTGGGGGGGTACTGTCACCCACAAGGAGGTACGCTTCTATGACTGGCAAATCAACATATATTCCATAAAAATAACAAAATCGCCCAAAATTTCCCAAAATTATTTTATTCCATTTCCAAAAAAACAAAAGCTGTGACTTGACTTAATCTCCTACTTCTCCTTCTCCACCAGTGGCTAAAAAAAACAAACCTTGATCAGCTGGTTGGCCTTGAGCATATATGAAACAGGGCTCTACAAAAAGGTGTATCACCTTATCAGAACTTGACAAAGAAAAAATCTAAGTAAAAATGAGGTTTGATGTACATGCTTAAGTTCATTGACCTTGATTATCCTTGACTGGAAAAAACTTTTATACGAATGTAAGAAAGTATTTGGACAAGTAAATGGGGATCTTGTAATCAAAGATTACACTCTGGAGTTATTTAAAGGAGAGAATGAGCTTATCATTGATTTCAAACTTGTGGAGTGAAAATGTAATTCTTGGAATTTTTTTGATCTGTAGAACGTAGATTAGAAGTAGGTATTGAAACTGTGATAACTGAAGAATAGCAATGTTTTCAATATAATCTAAACATGGTATTAGAAATTATTTAGACAGTTACTTTTTTTTCACGGAAAAAAAATGAAAAACCATAGCTATGTGACATTCATACATACCCATTGCTTTCCAAAAACGGAGTTGAAAAATAAAAACTCTTCTCTTGAAACACTCCACACTACAAAACCAAAACAAAACTTCCTCCAACGTAAATTACTCTTCTTATAAATTAATATGTCAACCAAATTTCTATTTCTTATGCAATGGCCACCGGCGGAGATTGAACTGTTGCCTTACCAAAAGCCGAAAACTAAGTGACGGACCGCTGCGGTTGCCGAAATGACAAACACGCCAGCCGGATGCCGGCATCGCCAGGCGAACCAACTTATAAAACTTGAATTTCCCAAAAGTTACAAACATCATCCAAATAGTAAAAATCTAGGCAATACCTACTACACGCTGAAGTATATTTGGTTGCATACTTATTGGGAGTTGCTTTTCCTAATAAATATTTTGAAATGCATATTATAAAGTGACGATGAGTATCACTCAACGTTACATTCCCCCATTACTTGTAAGAAAAAAAAATTTGATCTTATGAACAAATTTTTTTTTATTATATATATATATATTATATATATATATATATATTTATTTACGGTAACAATTGACTTCCCACATGTAAAGTTGTAGGTTCAATTGGCTTCCGCTGGTCAATTGGCATCCGGTATTCGGATGCCAATTGACCTCTTCAAAATAATATCAGAAACGCATAGTGGATGATATTATAAGGCTCTCTACGCGATATGAACCCGGAATCCAATTGGACCGTTTTTTGATTCGTAAATAAATCGTAGTTCGAGGCAAAAAATAAGCAGCGCCACCATCGATTTGTGTATATTGAGTTGAAGCGATATTCATGTCGTTACAGCTTAGCGGTTCAATTGGCATCTACAGGATGTGATACGATTTTGGAAGCCAGTTAGTCACTTAGATTGTCTTAGATTCCAGGTTTATAAAGGTTCGAGTAACATCTGGTCGATTCGCGTTTGAGTTTAATTCTTAGAATGGATATTTTTTGTTTAGTTTTTGGATTTACAATATATTATTGGTTTTATCTTACTTTCTTGTTATCTGCAGTCTTTTATTCTTTTTGAAAGGTTTTATAACCTTATTTCTCAGCGCCATGTGTATAATTTTTTGAAGCACATTGCTAAAACGTTGTGTATTAAAAAGCATTTAATGTTAGGGGTTGTAAATGCATTAAAAATGTTGTGAATTTTGAAAATGTGGTTTGGCGCTGTGTTAATAAGATTCTTTCGTTAAGATGCTTAGTTTTTATCTATCTCTGGTTATGCTTTGTCTTTTTTTCTGTGAAAATATTAACTAATATTATAAATGTGAGTGTAAGGTGTTTGTCGGCTTGTTTTTTTCGCATTCCCTGCTTAACTTTTTAACCGATCATATTGATTATTTTTGCAATTTTGACAGGGACACAAATAAGCACAGATGATACATTTTATTAAAAAAAGTTGTATTTTCAAGGGATACTTCTCGGCAGAAGACGCCATCACAATCGAATCGAGGATAAAAGCTAGTATTTTATATGTAAATGAGAATACAATCCACTCTTAACTGATCAACATTTAATATGTCATCACAGGTGTTACGTGTGCAATGCTGCCAGGTCACCCATGTACAGCTTGGAACAACAAGAGCCATTTGCTGATCGGTTTAGGTCACCGAAACCCAACCAATTATGATTGGATCAACAGAAACAACTACTCCGTGGGCTAATACCCCTACCGGCATTGAATTATACTATTGATCCAATGGTCGCAGAACAACACAACCCATCAAGTGTGAAACGCCAAACAGCTGTTTCGGTCCGCCAGACCTTATCAGTGACGCTTGGCTTCTCCATTGGAAAGTTGTCCGTTCTGCTTAAGGGGACAAGGTCCTCTGAATCTCAAATGTAAATGAGAATGCAATCCACTCTTAACTGATCAACATTTAATATGTCATCACAGGTGTTCCGTGTGCAATGCTGCCAGGTCACCCATGTACAGCTTGGAACAACAAGAGCCATTTGCTGATCGGTTTAGGCCGCCGAAACCCAATTAATTATGTTTAGATCAACAGAAACAACTACTCCGAGGGCTAATACCCCTACCGGCATTGAATTATACTATTGATCCAATGGTCGCAGCACAACACAACCCATCAAGTGTGAAACGCCAAACAGTTGTTGCGGTCCGCCAGACCTCATCAGTGACGCTTGGCTTCTCCATTGGAAAGTTGTCCGTTCTGCTTAAGGGGACAAGGTCCTCTGCATCTCAAATGTAAATGAGAATGCAATCCATTCTTAACTGATCAACATTTAATATGTCATCACCGGTGTTCCGTGTGCAATGCTGCCAGGTCACCCATGTACAACTTGGAACAACAAGAGCCCTTTGCTGATCGGTTTAGGTCACCGAAACCCAACCAATTATGTTTGGATCAACAAAAACCACTACTCCGAGGGGTAATACACCTACTGGCATTGAATTATACTATTGATCCAATGGTCGCAGATCAACACAACCCATCAAGTGTGAAACGCCAAACAGCAGTTTCCGTCCGCCAGACCTCATCAGTGACGCTTGGCTTCTCCATTGGAAAGTTGTCCGTTCTGCTTAAGGGGACAAGGTCCTCTGAATCTCAAATGTAAATGAGAATGCAATCCACTCTTAACTGATCACATAGGTGACCTAGCAGCATTGCACACGGAACACCTGTGATGACATATTAAATGTTGATCAGTTAAGAGTGGATTGCATTCTCATTTACATTTGAGATTCAGAGGACCTTGTCCCCTTAAGCAGAACGGACAACTTTCCAATGGAGAAGCCAAGCGTCACTGATGAGGTCTGGCGGACCGCAACAACTGTTTGGCGTTTCACACTTGATGGGTTGTGTTGTGCTGCGACCATTGGATCAATAGTATAATTCAATGCCGGTAGGGGTATTAGCCCTCGGAGTAGTTGTTTCTGTTGATCCAAACATAACTAGTATTTTATATTATAGCAAAGTAATACATTTTCGGGTAGATCAGATATGTAGGATTTAGTGCTCGCTCTTCTACCTATATTTTATTAAAGTGTCTTATGAAATTTCAATTTCTGGATCATTTTTTGTCTTTAACTGGGATATTATTACTCTCCTGCCTTCTACTATTCTTTGCTTTTCTCACCACTCCTGCTGATATCTCTATATTTGTGTTTCGTTTATTTATTCGTTCATAGTTTGTTATTAATTTTGCCTCACACATATTTGCGTCTTAATAATTTTAACAATATAGAAATCTTATTACCTGAATAAAGGAATCATGTTTTGTTTAAATAAATTTAATAAATTAAAACCATTTCTACATACCATTTTGAAGATAATCATAACAACTTGAAAACACTACAACAAATGAAATGGAATAAGCAGTTGTTCCACATCTCTAACGTAAGGATATGAAGAAAAATTGATTCTTAATATCGTGTGTATTTTTCACCAGCGCGAATTAGTGCTTGAAATCTACGTGGCATGCTGCGTATAAGCCTGTCGATATCTTGTTGAGGTACCTATATTTTCCCATTCTTCGATTAGAGTTTCTTTTAGTTGTTGAAGGATTTGAGGTGGATGTGGGCGCCTCGGGACACATCTATCTAACATATCCCAAAGATGTTCAATTAGTATAAGCGAATAAATGCAATACACTCTTAACTGCTCAACACATCAAGGTGTTATAGCAGGTGTTCCGCGTGCAATGCTGCCATGTTCACTATTGAAGTCACTGGAGTAGTTGTTGCTATTGATCCAAAAAGTTAAGCTTTGCTTGGGTTTTCGGTAACCTTAACCGACAGCAAATGACTCTTGTTTTCCACGCTGTACATGTGAACATGGCAGCATTGCACGCGGAACACCTGCTATAACACCTTGATATGTTGAGCAGTTAAGAGTGTATTGCAATTTTTCGCTTATATTTTATAGTCAGAGGACACAGTCCCCAAAGCAGAACGGACAACTTTCCAATGGTGAACCCAAACGTCACTAATGATAGTCTGGGTGGACCGAAACAGCTGTCTAGTGTTTCACACTTGGTGAGTTGTGTTGTTCTACAACCATTTGGATCAATAGTGTAATTCAACACCGGGAGAGGCATTAGCCATCGGAGTAGTTGTTGCTATTGATCCAAAAAGTTAAGCTATGTTCAATTAGATTTAGATCGAGACTCAGGGGTGGCCAATCCATGGTTTGAATCCCGTGCTGCTGAAGGAAGTTCTTGGGTTTGATTTCCTTTTACGACCCTGTCCAATGCGTCTTTTATATCGACCGGTTTCTACATATCGATTCCAAGCATGATGGATGACGGAAGAACTGACGATAAAATTCCTTGCCACCTGTCGAATACTGGTACCATTTTCATTAGTAACAACAAGAACGATTTCTTGCTTATTTGTATATCATTCTGTCATCTCTCATTTTGAAAAACTAGTGTGAAACTTAACAATTTATGATGAAATGTAAAATTTCTAAAATAAAACAACTGAAAACTTTTGTTTTCTGTACTTCCACAAAATTTATTTAGTAATTGTCACTACAGCTGTTTCGGCAACTTGCCTTTCTTAAGTGATGGTTAACCTACTGTGCGTTCAGGTTATATAGTTTCACTGAACAGGTTGAGAAGGGGGGAGTTGTTAGTCTCAAGTTCGTCATTCAGAATTGGTGTCTTTTAATTTTCATAGATTCTAATAAAGATAGCTTAAGGCTTTTATTTTGGACGTGAAGAATTTGAAATTGGTCGTTAAAAGAATGATTATGATCTAGAAGGTGAAGTGCATATGTGGATTCTGTTTTCCTATTATTGAAAGCCCTTTTATGTTCTGTTATACGTTTGTTGAAGGCTCTACCGGTTTGACCGATGTAAGCTTTTGGACAGTCTCCACAGGTGAGTTTATAAACCCCAGTGTGTAAGTGCATGTTTTTCGTTTGGCTCTTGTTGTTCTTAATATATTTAAATGCTGGTGTTATTCTTTTCTTTTGATCTGTCTGGCTATTTTAGTTAATATATTACCTGTATATGACGTGATCGAGCAATATATTGTATTGGGCTTTTTCTCTTGTGGTGGGAAGATTGATTTAAGGGCTTTCTTGAGTAGTTTTTGCTGTAACATTTTGTTTATTATGTGTTCGTTGTATCCAATATTTATTGCTATAAGTTTAATGATATTCAATTCTACTTCGAAGTTATTATTTGACATTGGGATTTCTGTCAATCTGTGGAACATACTATAGTAGGCTGCTAATTTATGTTGTGCAGGATGGGATGAAGTACTGTGTATGGTTGTGTCAGTATGTATAGGTTTATGAAATACAGAGAACTCGTGTTTGTTTTCAATTCTTATAATTTTTAAGTCTAGAAAATTTATTGACTGGTTTTGTTTTATTTCTCTTGTAAATTTAATATTACTATGGATTGAATTAACGTATGATAAGATTTGGCCAAATTCATGAAACATAAAATAATGCAATGTCAAAACCTGTAGCATGTTATTAATTATTCATACTTTATAGTACATTCTTAACTTTTGTTAAAGGTATTTCATACCGAAATTAAGAAGTATTCATGGTTTAGCCTATTTCTCCTTCGTGGCTATGAGTAATTGCATTAAATCAGAGTTGTGCAGCTGATTTGTAAAATGGGATTATTTCGTAAACTGTTAAGTTTTGAAGTTATTAACAATTATACCTTTTTTTGTTAAAATCATGTAACTCTAATATTTTTTTACCCAAATAGTGCTAACTTAAAGAGCAAAAAAGTTAAACGCAAATGTATGCCGCCTATGTGGCGTATGTGGCGTCCTCAATCAGCTACATCAGTCATCAAAGTATGCATCAAATTATAATTCCTCGTACTCAAAAGCCCTCAGTCATAAATTTTAATTCGTAAAAATGTCTACAAACATGAAAGTTGTAGCGAAAAATAAAATTTTAAATTTCAACTTTAACACCCTGTATCTTTCTTAATACATATTTACATTTTAAGCAAACTGGCTTAAATGGGAATATTTTGAAGTTTAGAGTCTACTGTTTCTTTTTGTACAATTACTTACGGATCACCCTGTATAAAAATATGAACAAAAATGGAGCAAAAATGATATTTATTTAATACTTAGGTATAATTTATTTCATGAGAAGATAAAAATCGTGATCACCAATTTCGACATGATGTTTTTTAGTTAATAAAAATAGAATTGGATGCAGATTAAGGATTTATTAGATTCTGTAATGAAATATATTTAAAACAGTAAATATTCCAGATGAAAAATAAAGTGATAACGACAGCTTACAAGGTACCTACCTGTAAAAATATAATCCCTTTCTGAATAACATAATACGTCATTTTATAAAAAGGTAACTATGGATATTGTGATTTGTCACGTTTATTTCTTTTGAAAATACACAACAATATTACTGTTTAATCTCCTTGTCTCCCAATAATTTACCCATTTCATTGTTAAGTTATATTATCTTCCTAATTCATTGTTTAGTTTTCGGAAAATATGTAAATGTGCAGAACAGCCAACTCTTTATCTCACTTTTCTTAACATTGCTTTTAGGAAAGATTATTTAAATAAGATTTCAAAAGGTTTTACGACATGAACGTGTATTATTATATTATATTGTATTTTGGTAATCCTAAGATAGGCCCTTAATTTTTGTAAAATCGTAAATCCTCTTTTAGTGGATTTTTCATAACATCATGAAACATCTTTGTCCGATAATTTAGTATAAATACGGTAACTTACTCTTAAAATTTTAAATCAGTTTTAAGTGTAGTACTGAAATATTTCGAGGCCTGTTAATATTTGTGGAAGTGATCTACGTACGATGAATATGAACAAAATTAAACATAAATATAAGTTTCGTTCACGTACAGTGAAATTAGTGAATGAAGCCTTAAGTACAGGTAAGTTACATGTTAGTTATAATAGATCTTAGTCCATATCTTATTGCAAAGCTATCTATTTGGGTATTTTCCATTTTTACTTTTTACTGTGTACCTTTTACTGTCATCCTTATTAACATTACAAATTTCCAATTCATAAAAAATGTGGTCAATGTCTTACACATTTATTCATCTCCTCGTCTTATCATATTTATGTTCTCCTAAATTAAATAAAAATTACAAAAAGTTGTTTGCTTGCTTCTGGAACGTCTGTCATTATTGTGTATTACATCTATCACTAATCTTTCTCTTATAAAACCCGTTTGGTAATCCCCTAAAAAATTCTCGGTGTAGTGCCATAGTAATTATTACATTTCGTGCTATATTCTTTTTATAGTATAGGATAAATCACTGACTCTTATAACGGTAAATAAATATTCTTTAAAATTTCACTAAAGTTACTTAATAGAAGTTAAAAACTTAAAAGAAGTTAAAAAAACTATTAAACGGTTTCTACGGGTTTTAATGCTACTGCATCAATTTCAAGGAATAAATCACAAAACAACTTAATTCCAAGGAAACTATTTAAAATTAAGTTAATAGGTTGGTTAAAAAGGTAGTGTATTTAAAAAATCTTAAAAGGAATAACTAAAACGAAAAATACCGTAGTAACTAAACAGACATTTTGATAAAATAACTCCAATAAATTAAACAAAACTCTCAATAAATTTTCTAGATCTAAAACTTACTCGTGAAAATAATGCACTGCTGGTCAAAAAAATCCGGACACCTGAAAAAATGTGGTTTTATTCCCAAAAAACATTATCTAATTGTTACATCAATCTTTGGAAGATTAACAATTAATGTTTTCCAGCTTTGAATACTATTCATCCTTTTCTTCCCCTTGTTTTATTTTCTATTTCTAGGGTTGCTAAAATATTTTATTTTTCTGTAGCTGTAAATTAAATATAAAAACTTGACTGTTCCTTAATTATCGTCGCATTCCAAGTCCTAATCTTTTAATATGGCATTTCTTGTTTTTTGTTTGCATCTATCCTAATTAACTTACACAAATTATCGCGTGTTTTCTATTCGACTGTTCTTTCACCATTATTCTCCGTTTTTTTTTGTATTTCAGTCCTTGTAAATGTTCCTTTCTTTTCCAATTCCCATTCTTCCAAATCCACTGTACACTGTTTACAATTTATTTTATATTTTTACATGAATTCCTAACATTATTTATGTATAATATCTTTCCTCAGTTGTCTGTTTTTCTCATTAATTTTTTTACTTTTTTTACAAGTTAAAGCCAGACTTTTTAACGCATAATTTTGTTTCCTTTTCTATGTTTACCACCTCGTTTATATGTATAATGTTATAAAATTGTTCTCTCTTCTTTAATTTTTCACTACTCATTCGTATCAATGTTTGATATTCCAATCAGTATCAATCAGTCCACATATTTAAAGTTTTGTTTGGTTTTTTAAAATTTGTTTTCATCGGCAGATTTGGTTTTTATAGCTTTTTAATTTCTTCTCTATATTCTCTATTTTTGTTTTATTATTTCTCTTAGTTGTTTAGATACCGATTTTCTTAATAATATCTCACTGGAGAACTTGTTGATTTTTGCTATTCTTAAAAACCTGAGTTACTATTTTTGTTTTTTAATAGTCACTTATTTTTGTCACTATGTGCAACCATCTTAAACTGGTTTCAGAATAAACCCTTATTAGCCGTCGTTTTCGATATATCTTTCACACAATTTTATTTGCAGCGTTGATTATAATTTTATTTTATACTTAATTTTGCGTTATATTATTATGATTAGGCCATCTGCGTAAGCTATACAATGGCAATATACTTTGAACCTTGTCAGTTTTATTTAGATTTTTCTATACCTACTAATGTTCTCTTTTAGAGTGCCATTCTAAGCCTCTCGATCAATCAAGATCATCAAACGGTAGCGAATATACTCCTACCTGTTTCAGTGGTAATACATATTTATTTTTGATTTCAAACACTTTAACTATAACTGTAATATATTTTAGATGATTTGGATGACTCATATGAAATGCACTCTATTTCTATTGAAACAACAGATGACAGTGTGGCAAATAGTAAGTTTCTTTGAATACAAATTTTGGTCAAATTAATAAGCATATTACGTACTCACGCTTGACAAAAAATAGTTATCTTATCTCCATCTTCCTTATTTTACATGTGTCTATGAACTAATCGGTGGCTTAATTTTTAATAATTATTTTAGAACAACAAACAGATTGTGACTTGATGTATGAAAATGATGCTATTTTAGATGACTCTACCCCTAATCCAATATATCAAGAACTTATAGCATCATCTTCTCTCGGTAATTGAAAAGACCAGCTTTCAGTATTTTATAATAATACTTATTATTATCATTACAGATAATATAGAAAAATCAGCGGATGAAACTAATTCCTCACTTATTGACAGTGTATGTTTGAAGAAAAGAAGGATACGAAGAAAACACAATTGTATTTACTGCGACATCCCTGTTTTAAATTTTGCTAGACACCTTGAAAGAATTCATAGTGATGAACTTGAGGTTCAAAAATACTTATCTCTTGACAAAAAGGATCCGAAACGAAAATATTTCATTGATAAAATACGAAAGGAGGGAGACTTCTGCATTGGCAAATCCGTACCTGTGTTTCGTAGAAATGTTTTAAGTAATAGTGATGAATCTTCGACTAATTCAAACATGCTTCCATGTATACACTGTAAAGGTATTTGTCAAATTTTTAGATAAATTGTTATTTTAAATGTTTATTTTTAGGATATTATGCCAAAAAATCGCTTCGGCGCCACATTAGACGGTGCTATTTTAATGAAAAAAAGGCAACAGGAAAAGTACGACATCAGTCCGAAGCCCAAAACCTAATGGCTACTAATTTTGGATCAACCGATCCACTAAGGACTTCGGGCGGGTGTTTTAAATTCACTAGCTGCGGATGACATCTCTGTAGTAGCAAAGAAAGACAAACTTATATGCGATGTAGGAAGGAAATATGTAAAAAGTCATAAAGACAGACATCTGATTCAAGTAGCCAAACGACAAATGCGGCGTTTAGCACGTCTTCTAATACAATCCAGGAAAATTGAAAACAATAGCAATTTAACGTTATTTTTCCTCCTACATCCCTCAAAGTTTAAAACAATTGTGTCCGCAACTCGGTCAATTGCGAATTATAATACTGAGAGCAAATGTTTCCAGTCACCATCACTTGCTCTTCAGATGGGTACATTAATTAAAAAAGCAATCAGTTCTGCTTATTCTATGGAGGTTCAAAGGGATGTCGATTCTGCTAATATTAAGAGCTTAGACGTCATGAAAAAACTTATCGATGATCAATGGGCGTTAGAAATATCGACTGAAGCTGGACAGAATATTCAAATCAATCGATTTAATAAATCGACCCTGATTCCCATGGCTGAGGATATTGCTGTAAGTAGACTGTATAACAACTGTCATTCTTTCAAAGCCTACCTGTTGTTTTGCTATATCATTATGAATGTTTTACTGAAAAATTCTTTGGTCAGAATACTGTCATTAGCACACTAATTTAAAAATTGATAAATTCATTGTATATTCAAATTATGAATCGGTTGCACTTGTGAGTCCATTTCAAAAGGTACGTAAAATGAAAGAAATGTTTAGACTTACTCACAATCGTTTATTTAACTATGGACGACCGGTTTCGACCAATACACTTTACTGGTCATCATCAGGTCTCCGGTACAGTTAATTAAAATGCTAAAAAATCAACAACAAATCAGGACAACAAAAGCTTTATGAGGTCTAATAAGTAAGATGCCAATCTAACCTAAATATGGTTTGAGGGTTATCTAATATACTTATATGCCGGTACAAGCTATGGAAACTATCGTGTAGTAAAAATTTCATTTGTGTTACTTGGTTCAAACTATTGGGTGATAACTGTATTATAGAACGATCAACTTTAGGGTAAGATCTCGAGGAGTAGATATTTGGGATAGTACATTTCCCAAATATCTACTCCTCATGATCCTACCCTTAAGTTGATCGTTCTATAATACAGTTATATACTCTCCAATATCGGAGACCTGATGATGACCAGTAAATTTTAGTGGTCGAAACCGGTCGTCCATAGTTAAATAAACGATTGTGAGTATGTCTAAATATTTCTTTCGTTTTACATATCTTTTTTTAGTGTATTTGTGACATTTTAGTTCATAGAGATTTCGAAATTAAAATGGTCATAACTCGTTAAATGCTCTGTATAGTAATATAGAACCCTATATTTTAAGAACAGGGATTATAAGAGAAATGTACATATGAGAATATATACAGGGTATCCCATTTAAAAAAATGTATTTTTGCTTTACCACGCAGTTATGAACCACCCTGTAGAATTGGGCATATTTTCAAAGCAAGGAGCATATCATTGCCTACAATTTTTCTTAAAAACTTTTTTTGGATATCTTGTACTCTAACGGAGTTATCGACCAATCTCACACTAAAAACTCACCCTGTAGATAATGCACCTAGAATACTAATAACAGTTTATGTACGAATATAAATTACTAATACTAATATCCATTTCATATTTTTTTCAGAAAATGAAGACTTATCTGGATGAGCTTATAACATCTTCAATAACTCACCTGGATGAAAATGTGAATAACACACAAGCGTACAAATGTCTGCTCGAGGGTACATATTGCAGCTTACTACTTTTTAATAAGAGACGAGTAGGGGAGCTGCAGAGATTACCTTTAGATATTTATTTAAAACATCATGATTCTCAATCTTCTAAAGAGTTTGAGAAAGTCCTAACAGAAACCGAGAAAATTTTAGTTCACTCTTTAAAACGCACAGTAATAAGAGGTAAGAGAGGTAGAGGCGTACCTGTTCTGTTTGACAAATTGACCAAAAGTGGAGTTGACACTTTAATTAAATATAGGAATAATTTTTTTACCTCTTACAACGAATACCTATTTGGCATACCGAATACTATTAACTGCATCAGTGGATATCATGTTCTCAGAAAGCATGCTTCTAAGGTGTTGAATGATGCAAACAAAATCACTACCCTCACGTCAACTCGCCTCAGAAAACACTTAGCAACAATAATACAAATTTTAAAAATGGAAAAGGGTGAACTAGAACAACTAGCAAAATTTATGGGGCATACCTCAAAAACTCATGATGAGTGGTATCGTCTCCCGTCAGACATTTACCAAACCGCAAAAGTTTCCAAAATATTATTGCTCGCTCAAAACACTAATATTGACCAATATAAAAATCGAAATTTAAATGAGATTGAAGTCGATAACGAGATATTGGAAGACGCAAAAGAAGCTGATAGTGACGAAGAAAATACTAATCAACCTATTCTTCAACAAAATGAAGTAAACATCCCGTCACAAAATAGAATAAAGGAGAAAGGTAAACGTATTTTAGTTCCATGGACAAAAGAGGAAAAAGAACTTACGCAAAAATTCTTTGCACGTCATATTAAGAAGAAAATTCCGCCAAAAAAAATGGAAGTTTTAAATTTGGTAGAAAAGTATCCAAATGTTTTTAAAAACAGGAAATGGGACACAATAAAAGTATTTGTACAAAATAAATATAAATCACAATAATTCATTCAAGTGATTACGATTTTCAATAAAATATTCTATTACAATCCTATAGTTTTAATGTATCCTTCATTACTTTCTTATTGAATTAAACCTAATTTTATTAACGTTTTAAAACGTCGTCATATTAATATTTTCTCTTGGATTTTGTAAATCCAATGAAATGTTGTAGATAGAATTTGAGGTTGGACAAACATTCATTTTTTCTTAGCTGTTCTAGTTTTAAAATAAAGTTTCTAACTAGTCTATGTTTCTAATGGTAATAGTGGGTTTTGTACAATTGCTAACGTATAGACTTTACCTATTTTACGTTTTTATCGAGGCTATTTTTTTTTAAATAAACCCGGTGTGGTCAATGTTGATTATTTCCATACGACATGTGAGTCCTAAAGTAACGAATAAATTCAATATTTTTGTAACTAAAAATATTTTGACGAAATCCTCGTACAGGTCGATTTTTGTTTTTTGTTGTGCATTTTTTCAATATAATCTTTTTATACAGGGCGTGTCGTGTAAGAGTGGCCAATACCAACTTTCTTATTTTAAATACAACACCCTGTATATTATTATATCTTTTGATTTCTAAGAATATTCTAGATAAAATTTATATTCAATCTTCTATTCCTATCTTTAACTGTTTTTGAATAATCGAGGTTGGAAAAGTGACAATTGCTCACAAAATCTAAACAGTTCGATCTAGAGTAAAATGGTTTTTATATTAAGACAAAAGCTTTTTGTATTTACAAAAAGCTTTTGTCTTTATATTGATTCAGGGTATACAGCCAACTATTGGATTTGGTCCATTTTAATTAGTTTTTATATTACTATCTTAGTTTTTAATATGCTATCTAGTGGTATTAAATAAAAATAAAATACGAAAATTGTCGTGGTCGGCCCTAAATTTCAAAATTTGTCATTTTGAATATAATCCTATCATCTCTGGGTTTGATACCACTAGATAGCATATTAAAAAGTAAGATAATAATGTAAAAACCATTTTACTCTAGGTCGAACTGTTTAGATTTTGTGAGGAAAAATACACGAAATGTCACTTTTCCAACCTCGATTACTTAAAAACGGTTAAAGATAAGAATAGAAGATTAAATATAAATTTTACCTAATATTCTAAGAAATTCAAAAATATAATAATACACAGGGTGTTGTATCTAAAATAAGAAAGTTGGTATTGGCCACTGTTACACGACACGCCCTGTATAAAAAGATTCTATTGAAAAAAATGCACAACAAAAAATAAAAACCGACCTACATGAGGATTTCGTCAAAAGATTTTTAGTTACAAAAATATTGAATTTATCCGTTACCTTAGGACCTCACTGTATATAAATCACAATGGATCATTTTATGTACCATTATAGGTATGTGCCATGTATAGCCTTGATAAAGACTTAAAATAAAGTAAAAACATTGGCAAATTTTAAACATTAACTAGGTTTTAATTGTCCCTAACCCACTATTACCATTAGAAACTATTAAGTGGACACTACTCCTAAAACGTTGTTTACGTTGAAAGCTATGTATCGCCATTTTAAAAAGAGAGACCAAGAAAATTTGTAAATTATATGTTTGCAACTGTGTTTCTTACAAAAACCTTTTGTATGTATATAACTTCTTTATTATTCACTTCTAATGAAGTTAAGAGATAAAATACTGATTCTGAATTTTGTTTAAAAGAAGTCTACCTTTAAACATTTGATTTTCAACTTCTTCAAAGTTACAGTAATTTCAACATCTTTTCAATTCTTGAGTACTTCAATTCCCAAGAGATTTCAGTAATTTTATTTTATTTTTTTCTACGTAGGGCAAACACAACCATGAGATATAATCGAGACTCCATATATTTCAAACTAGGTTGATTTTGATAAAATTGGTTTTTGTTAGGTACAGATAATAATTACCTATGTAGTGCCTTCATAACAGGTAATTCTTATTTTTATGTTACAGCCTTAAAATAAAACATACATTATGTCGAATAAATTTTGATATATTATTTATTAACAAACGGTTAAAGAAAAACAAATATGTGTTAAAATACGACTCTTTTTTAATTATTGCTTTTCATAGTATATGGACATAATATTTTATCTCTTTTTAATGTAAAAGAATCTGGTTCGTTTTGATTGTGCATCTATTATTATATAATACCACATCAAACCAGATTCAGTGACGTACGAGAAGTATGGGCAGAGGAAAGAAAAATACACACAGTTGTAAGAAGTCAGATACCAAAAAATAAAGGAGAAAGTTATGTGCACTTTGCGTTCGGCAATAATGTGCCTGTTGTCTTAAACATCTTCACTTGCAAAAATTTTCACAGTGAGTGTTATCAAATGGTCGTATACTCTTATAAGTACTTTTGTTTGCTTTCTAAGTATTTTTCATGGACTTTGAATTTGCTAAAATATTGGAAAGTGTCATCGAAAATGCAAATCGAAGAGAAATACGAACAAGAACGAGAAAATACAGCCCATATAGCCCATAATGCGACGTAACAGCCCAAGACATGAAGTTACAATCATTGTAACATTTAATTTTAACATTTAATCCTACTATACCAGAATTTCTTTAGTAATACCAAATAATTCATTACAACAGAGCTCTTTTACTCAGGGAATAATCAGACTAGAAGTTGTTAAAAGACGATAAAACATTTTTAAATTACTGAGCTTAAAAAATGTAAAATAAAAGTATTTAGCAAATTAAATCAAATTTGAAGCTGTCATAATTTTAAAAGAAAAATATTCAATCTCGAAAAAAGCAATAACTACCTGCCTACAATTTATAGATAAAGAGTAATATACTCTAACAAGTTAAATTTTTAAACATCCGTTTCGACAACAAAATATTACAATGACTGAACAGATGAATTGACTCAGGTAGAATTCCACCGAAACCTTTAGGTATTATTGTCGACTTGAGTCATAAACCAATGGATGCTAAAGGTCCAAAGCCAATCGATGCCAAAGAAACCGCAACAGCGATTGATGCCAATTGGTACCGCAACAGAATTCGCTGTATATTGTGGCCCGTGAATATTCACGGATGCCAAATGGGAATACTTTTCGTCCAGAAGTCAATTGGTACTACAAAGAAATATATATATATATATATATATATATGTATATATATATATATATATATATATATATATATATATATATAAAAACGTCCAAGGAGTAATTGGGTTACTAGTAAATAAAAAAAAAAAAAAAAAAAAAAAAACTGAGGAAGCAATGAAAGACTGGTGCTTCAAAGTGAGTGCCTTTTATTTTGGTCAAGCTTTCGCCTATTGTTTTTAGGCTTCTTCAGGACTTGCTACAAAGAAGAACATTCTTTACAAATATGCTTAAAGATAGAACAAGCAATTCTTACCGAAATAGGTGCACTAGTGCTCAGTGAAAATAAGAATACATCTTTTACCTTGCCTTTTTTGTGTATACATAAGTAATACAGATATTTTTGTTGTTATTATTTAGCTAATAAAACCAGATATCGAAACTGAGTCAGATCCTCTCTATTCAACCTAATCCATTGTAAGAA
Source organism: Diabrotica virgifera virgifera (assembly GCF_917563875.1). Taxonomy (NCBI): domain Eukaryota; kingdom Metazoa; phylum Arthropoda; class Insecta; order Coleoptera; family Chrysomelidae; genus Diabrotica; species Diabrotica virgifera. The sequence goes on along the minus strand of NC_065443.1, from coordinate 179,993,915 downwards.
AATTTGGACAAGTGTCGTTAGAAGTTGATTTTTTTATTTACAAAATGACACCTATCGATCCATCGATTGTCAACGTCCTCTTCCGTTTTTTTTACGTCTGACTGACACATAGAAGATTTGTTTAGAGATTTCGAGAGAAGAGACTCGTAACATCAAACAACCATTCGACTGTCACTATTCGAACAGCTGTCTGAAATCACTTCTTCTCTTTTTCATGATGTAATTGTGGTGAGTTTATAGTAATTTTATTATTATTTTATTACTAATTTTCATTGCATTCTTTCACCTTTGATCCATCCTTTGCAATTGGTTGGGTGGGAGGTTCTTAATCAGAAGCTCACCACAATTACATCATGAAAAAGAGAAGAAGTGATTTCAGACAGCTGTTCGAATAGTGACAGTCGAATGGTTGTTTGATGTTACGAGTCTCTTCTCTCGAAATCTCTAAACAAATCTTCTATGTGTCAGTCAGACGTAAAAAAAACGGAAGAGGACGTTGACAATCGATGGATCGATAGGTGTCATTTTGTAAATAAAAAAATCAACTTCTAACGACACTTGTCCAAATTTTCTTACAATGGATTAGGTTGAATAGAGAGGATCTGACTCAGTTTCGATATCTGGTTTTATTAGCTAAATAATAACAACAAAAATATCTGTATTACTTATGTATACACAAAAAAGGCAAGGTAAAAGATGTATTCTTATTTTCACTGAGCACTAGTGCACCTATTTCGGTAAGAATTGCTTGTTCTATCTTTAAGCATATTTGTAAAGAATGTTCTTCTTTGTAGCAAGTCCTGAAGAAGCCTAAAAACAATAGGCGAAAGCTTGACCAAAATAAAAGGCACTCACTTTGAAGCACCAGTCTTTCATTGCTTCCTCAGTACCAGGGTTTTCCCAGCTGTTATCTCAGTACTTTTTATATATATATATATATATATATATATATATATATATATATATATATATATATATATATACCCATATAGATACTCCATACAAGTATCCACAGAGAAATATCACACGCTGTGGGATCCAACACAGCCGTGAATAAAACAAATATCTAAAATATAATAAGAACCTACGAATACTACACTACTATAAACTAACCTATCGTTGGACACCGTCCAAACTCATAGTACCAGTCCTCTGTGACATATACTCTAAAGACCAAATTGTGTTCAAGTTGATTTAGTAGATTTAAATAAAACCCCAAATTATAGTCAACAAGAACACCATAACAACAATATTCGAATACAAACTCAATATAACCTATACGACGACTAACTTACTCACACTTACAGCTGACTCGATCGATCATACCTAACCGCCAATTATGAGTCATGTAAATGGAGATGAATTAATGCCCGATATATCTCATATGGTACCAACATACATAGTTAAGGTTTATTATAACCCTTTGCTAAATTTCATAATTCAGATAAATTCTAATAAAAAAAATGTCGAATGGGACGAGTAGTACAAATTGTTCTATCGATGGACAACAGATTTAAATAGAGTATATCCAAAGTGAACAATCAGTAAAAATTTCGTAGCCAATTCTCAACATGCAAAAAAAAAATAGACCGGATAACCTAACCTAAATATAAGAGTCATTAACAAGAAAGGGGAAAATTTATTGTAGCAAGACGTTTATCCTAAATTGATCCGACAGTGGACAACAGATTTATAGGGAAGCATATCCAAGGTGGAACAATCAGGCAGATTTAATTGAGCAATGCTACAACTTAGAGCTAAATGTGCTAATAATGATTACATATTTGTTACCATGACCCTAACTCAACTGATCATCAGATTTGTATCAGATTCAATGGGAGATCTATCTAAGGGTAACTAATCGAATAGTTGACCTAACAGAAGTTAGCTTACTCTGGGACTCTTTAACTATAGCTATAGCTACAACAGATTGATAAGAATGGCCAGAAGAAGCTAACCAATATTTCGAAGTCATCTCTCATGAAAGAATTCAAGAAGTCACATATTATTAACTCTTATAAATAAAACCAATTATGGAAATACTAGAGAACAAGTAAATCAATTTCTAAAGAAACTGCAGATTAAGAAAATGTTCCCTAGTTACTCACAGAGAACAGGATATTGATCCTGACCCTAAGGTACATATGAACCAAAAAAAATTTAGTTCCTCGGAAAGATGATGCTTGAACAAAATAATCCTCCGGTGAATACAAAAGCTACAATATTTCAGTATATCAAAGAAGTTACCATCATTATCAGAATAATAAAATAGTAAACTTAAGAAAGATAGATAAACATAAAAGTTAAGACTAAGTTTCTTCAGAATGAATGTGAACTGAAAATCGAATAAGAATGCCTAGTGCATGATTAAAATGATGATTAAACATTCTATCATAAAGATTCAGCATCTGAACTAATTGAGGTATGGCTTGGAACTAGGCAACTGTGAGCAATGAAATCTGCTTCCTATCAGGTGCACAGTCGATAAGCAACAAGTCTCGAACCCACGTATTTGCATAGCCAAGCTAGGCAAACCACTTTCCTAAGAAATGTTCACTACAATAAATAATGAAATGGTTTCATAGTCTTTATCATAAATTTAATCTCAATTAACTTTATCAAAATTTGGACACATGAAGTATAACTTTGGAATCACACTGTATACTAAAATTGCATTTACCCAAACAAATATCACAATGACTTCTTTAGACAAAAATAAGCTAATGTACCAAGGAATCATGCTAAGCACTGAAATAACTTACCAGTAGAAACTACAAAATCAAATACAAAACGAGATAATCCTAATCTAAACCTATTATGTAGATACACTAATCTACAAGTGATGACATATATAAGCATAATCACATACAAGGTGTTAACAGTTCCATACCAGTTCAATAATAAGCCAAATTAAGCTAAATCTCAATAATAAACTAATGAAATCTCAGATACATAGAATATGGAAAGCTAGAAAGATTACTATAATAGATAAAACATAGAGTCCCTATCTGGTGACTAAAATCAAAATCCAATCGTTAACCTATTCATTGAACAATCGAGTATTTTTAAAATTTAGAAAGAGGAATTAACTTGATCAGTGTTGTTAAGTTAATCTTCTTCTTCTGACGACGAAGATGCTAAGTCGTTGACAGTATTATCTGGTAGTAAGTCCTTTATGTGAAATCGACCAAGTTTCCTGTTGGACGAACTATCTTTTAATTCATATATTAAAGGAGAGATTACTTTACTGACAACACATGGGACATATTTCTGACAAAATTTGGCAGAAATAGCATCACCTTTACTTGACTTAACAAAATTACGTTTTAATACCCGATCACCAACAAAGATCACCAACAAAGAATCGCAAATCTCTTTTCCTCAAATTGTATTGACTCTGTGACTTAAGGTAAGAAGATTTTAACTTCTTCCTGATGTCTGCAAATATTGGGGGCAAAGTCTGAACATCATCTAAACGATGAAGTTTCTCAGAGATCTGAGGGAGATTTGTGGAATTGTCTGAAATTAAACCAAAATAATCACCAGACAAAGCAATATTCCTACCAAAATTTAAATAAGCTGGGGAACATTGAGTAACTTCATGGACCGAAGTTCTTATGGCTTGAGCTATTGAGTGAATATACTGGTCCCAAGCTCTGTGATCTGGATAAGTGTATGATCTAAGGGCTGTTACAATACTGCGGTTCACTCGCTCACTATGATTAGCTTGCGGATGGTATGCAGCATTATAAAAGATTTTCTGAACTTTGTACTTGGTTAGAAGATCCTTAAAGGCCTTAGACACAAATTGAGGACCATTGTCACAAGACACAATTTGGAACACCAAACAACAAAAAGACTTGCTCCTCCAAATATTTCACAATGGCAGGGACAGTGGCATTACGAAGAGGAAAAACTAGTGGAAATTTAGTAAAGTAGTCCACAACCACCAAACAATAGGTATAGCCATTGTAACTACGAGGATATGGTCCAATCAGATCCATGGATATCATCTGCCATGGGAAGTCAATGTTCCTAAAAGTACCCATTAATCCAGCTTGTGGCATAGTACTTGGCTTGCAAGTAGCACAAACTCTACATCTAGAAATATATTTCTTGATATAGTTGCGCATGCCAGGCCAATAATATAATTCTGCTATCCTACTAAATGTTTTATAAGAACCAAAATGACCAGATGTCACATTATCATGAAATGTACGAAGAATTTCATCCCGGTTTGTTGTTGGGACAACAATCTTCCAATCAGACATATTAGACAAAGCTTCCACTGAACTAACGACATGCTTATAAAGGATATTATTTTCTACCTTAAAATCAGGATACTGATCAGGTGTTTGAGTAACCTTTTCCAACATTTTCTGATACCATCAGCTACTACAACATCATTTGCCTTACGATGGACGATATTATAATCAAAGGCTGACAACTTACAAATCCATCGAGACAAACGTTGGGATGGGTTACGCATAGAATGCATCCAGAGTAAAGAACTATGATCAGTAATAAGGGTACACTTACGACCTTCCAAATAGTAACGGAAAGCCTCCAAGCCATGAATAATAGCAAGGAGTTCACGCTCGGTAGTGGAATAATTTTTCTGAGCCTTATTGAGCTTCTTACTAGTATATGCTATGGGGTGTTCAGAACCATCTTTCATCTGAAAGAGTACACCACCTGAGGCGGTATTTGAACAATCCGTCATGAGGTAGAAATGTTCACTGAAATCAGGTGAAGTCATGACAGGAGCACTGGTAAGAGCTTCTTTAATGCGATGAAAAGCATCATCAGCTTCAGGAGTCCAGGTGATAGTCTGGCCCTTTTTCCTATTTTTAAGGAGGTCAGTAAGCGGTGATAATAAAGTAGAATAAGAAGGCACAAATCGACGATAGTACCCACACATGCCCAAGATCCTACGTAATTGTGTAGTAGTTTTAGGAATGGGGAAGTCCTTAATAGCGGCTACTTTATCAGGGTCTGTTCTCAAACCTTGATTATCAACAACATATCCTAGAAATTTCAAATTAGGACGACAAAAATTACATTTCTCTAAATTAACGGTGAGATTAACCTCTTTAAGGCGTGAAAATAACTTCTCCAATATCTCAATATGTGAGGAAAAATCAGGAGTAACAACTATAATGTCATCTAAGTAATAAAATACAAATGGTTCAAGTTGTGGACCAATAACCAAGTCCATTAGACGACACATTGTTTGTGGAGCTGAAACTAGACCGAAAGGCATTGTGACAAATTGAAATAACCCTTTGCCATTGACAGCGAAAGCAGTATACTTCTTACTCTCTTCGCTTAACGGAATTTGTAAGAAGGCTTTGGATAAATCGATCGAAGAGATATATTTGGCATTCTGAAGTTTGCTAAGAATTATATCTATCCGAGGGATGGGATAAGCATCTCGATTAGTAGTGATACTATTAAGTTTGCGACCATCGAAGCATACTCGGGATGATCCATCCTTCTTCTTCGTCATCCATAACGGCGAACAATATGAAGAATTTGAATGTTCGATATGTTTAGAGAGAGCATCGAATCAATTTCTTTACCCAAATCTGCTTGCCATGCCTGAGGTATGGGATATTGATATTGTCTAAACGGAGTTGAAGTGTTCACTTCGATAGTATGAGATATTAAATGTGTACGGCCTAATTTATCTTTGGAAGAGATAGAAGAAAATTTAGAGATAATATTCTCTAACTAGTTTTGTTCTAAGCTAGACAAACTAGAGAAATCACGAATGGCACTTACAGTTGCAACATTAAAGGAAGATATAAACAACGAAAAATCTGAATAGTTTAATGTACTATTAAATGCATTTAAGAAATCCATGCCAAGAATTATAGAATTTTTAACTGAAGGGATAACATAAAATGTAATCATTTTCCGAATATTGGCAACTACGATTTCTGTGTCAAATTTACCTGTAATTGACTGGATTGCACCATCCGCAGTAGAGACTTGCAGAGAAGAAATAGGCATAACATTAATATCAGTGTTTTCTAACAATTTCAGCGAACACGAACCTATTAAAGAAATGTTAGAGCCACTATCTAATAGAGCTAAACAAGATTGTCCTAAAATTTCAATTTCAAGATAAGGTCGGTTATCATTATGTTTCCTAACTAATAACGAATTTATATCAAAATCCAAAATATCTGATTTATTTTCAAAATTATCTGGTATTAACATAGACATATTATTATTATTTACAAACGTTCAACCTGGTATAGAATTTGGAACTGTTTCCTCGTCTTGATTATGCTTACTACTAAAATTCCAGCTTAAGACTGGAGGGGATAATCTTTTTTTTTTTTTTTTTTTTTTTTTGGGAGGTGAGAATCTTCAAAAGACCGTCTGGGAAGGTGTCCCAGGTGTGTCGGATTCGATCCGTCACGCTTCACCGTGCCGACCCGCCTACCGACTAAACTCACCTCCTCTTCCTCCAGCCGACAGGTCTGGAACCGCTCTTGGCGAGCATGTCTGACTCGTCGACCTTACTCATAACTCCCCCCGGGCACCCTCTGCGTGCACTCCGTAGATTAAGCGGCCACCCAGCCGCCCCGTCCCGCACACACCCCGCACAAAGACCGGTCGGTGAAGACGACCGTCCCGTGCAGACCATGTGCGGGTGGGGCGACCGGGGTGCCCCCAATCAAACATGAACTAGCAAAAGGATACCAGTCGACAGTTACGAGCAACTCCAAACATTCGTGCTTTCATCAATTCGCACTCACACTCATACCCATTCATTCTACAGTTAACAGGAAGCAGTCAGTGAGGTTGGGTGTAAAAATCCTCCCCCACTACCTGATACAAAACAAAAAACAGACTAAAACAAGACAAAACAGAAAGTAAACAAAACAATACAAAGGCGGTCAGCATGGGTTAGATGTAAAAGGTCCTCCCCCTGCTGACTACCGCTTACAACACGCAACACATTTGAGTAATAAAATTGATTTAAAATGATAAATATTGTATAAATAAGATTGAAGAAGTAAATAAGAAGATAAAACAAGATAAAATAAATAAATAAGTAAAACTAGTTAAAATAAGACAGACAGCGCAGGTTGGATGTAAAGGATCCTCCCCCCACTGGCTGCCATCTGCGACACAAAAATAAAAACGTTAAAAAAATAAATAAATAGACGGTCATCCCGCTTGCAGTCGCCTCTCTTTCTCCTCTTTGTGCTTCATTGTCTTCGTGACAAAAGCAATGATCAGGTCGAAGTCTCTCTTGCTATTGATAGCTTTATCAATTAGCTCGTGAGGCTCGCCTAGAGGGGATCCCAGTCCCAGCTGCAGCTCGGTACGTCCCGCCTGGTATGCAGGGCACACGAAGACGACATGCTGCGCGTCATCCACTACTCCACACTCAGGGCATAGATCGTCCATGGTTTTCCCTATACGATGAGTAAACTTCCTGAACGATCCATGTCCCGTCAAAAATTGTGTGAAATAGTAGCCGACGCGCCGATGCCGGCACTCGTACCACCTCACCACATCTGGAATCAGGGATCTCGTCCAGGCCGCCTTCTCGACTTCGGCTGCCCATTCCCTCTGCCACATCTCTAGACTTCTTTTCCTTTCTTGTGGACCTGAACCTATTGCCCCGTTGCCCCTCTGGTACATTCGGACTCTTTCTCTGGCCAGGATGTGCACCGGTACAGACCCAGCCACCACCTGTAAGGCAATGGTTGATACGGTTCTATACGCGCTGCACACCCTGATCAGAGGTTTCCTTTGTGTCCTAAGAAGCACGTCTTTATACTTTTTCATTCGAAGGACCTCGTGCCACACTGGGGCTCCGTATAAAACTATGGATAAGATGGATTGTGCCATCACTATTCTCTTCTGGGATCCAGGACCCCCTATATTTGGCATAAATTTATTTAGTATAGAGGTCCTTTCTTCTGCCTTCCGACATGCTTCTTGTACGTGTTGTCCGAATTTAAGCTTGTCGTCGAAAATAATTCCGAGGTACTTAACCGTCTTTTGGGGTCTTATTACAGAGCCTTTATATCCAAATATTATGTCATCTCTCTTTCTTGGTCCCCTCAAGATAATGGATTCTGTCTTCTCTACTGCTAACTTTAGATCATTTCTCTCTATCCAATCTGCGGTCTTCTGTATTGCTTCGTTTACTTTTTGTATTATTCCCCTATTCATGTCGTCTTCGACCAGTAATGCTAGGTCGTCCGCGTATGCAATCGCTCTCACTCCTCTCTGCCTGTTTACTTCTAGTACCCCGTTGTATAGTATATTCCAAAGTAAGGGTCCCAGGACTGACCCCTGGGGTACACCCGCGGTCATTTCTTTCTTCTTTTTCTTCGATATGCATACGGTTCTTTCAGATAGGTAGTCCTTTATTATGTTGGACACATACTCTGGAGCCCCAAATTCGACTATTCGGTCTACTATGTGACCCCAGTTTGCTGAATTAAAAGCATTTTTTATGTCCAACAGAACAAGGACCACCCATCTTTTTTTACTTGCTTTAGCCGCGTCCCTTATCCAGGTCGCGGCATCGACTGTCGATTTACCTTTTCGAAATCCATATTGTTGATTTGATAGCACTCTTTGATCTTCCAACACGCCCTCCAGCCTCTTCCTGATAAGCCCTTCGTAGAACTTACCAAGGCAGTCCAGAAGGCATATTGGCCGATAAGAGGCTGCTGGATCGGGGGGTTTCCCAGGCTTTAGGAGTAGAACTAAGTTCGCTTCCTTTAAGTCCCTGGGAAACTCTTGCTTCTGCAGTAGGTCGTTGTATATTCTTCTGATCAAACCTGGTTTCTCCGTTGCTATTATTTTTATTGCCTCTGGTGGCAGCCCGTCAGGGCCGGGAGCTTTCCCTGTCTTCATCTCCTGACCAGCTATTCTAACTTCCTCTTCCGTGAACTCCTCTACCATCGTTGGAAATATCTTAAAGAAATTTTGATGATCCTTGGTAGGAAAGAGGAGCTCAGCTGATTCCATCCGCTGGTCTTCGTCGAGTCTATATGGGGCGATTATTTTCAGCGTCTTCATAGTGATCTTGTACGCATCGCCCCATATATCTTCGTCCAATGCTTTTATCAGGGTCTGCCACTTTTCTTTTTTCTCTTGTTTTATTTTTTTATTTAAAGTTTTCTTTAGATCTTTATATATTTCCTTGAGCTCGAGGCTGCCCTGGCTTCTCGTATAATTCCTTCGAGCTCTGAGGCATCTCTCCCGTAGACCTTCTATCTCATCCGTCCACCAGTAGGGGGATTTTTTATTATCTTTTCTCTTCACGGTGGCCAAATTTGCTGCACTTTGCAGTGCTCTTCTCAGTTGGCCAAGGTCAGAAATCTCTTGTTCATTAATTTTCCTGACCTCCGATAGGTACTTGGTTTTGTTAAAATAAATCTCCGTGTGTCCTATCGGCCGCCTTATTCCCCCTTTAACCTTTATTTCGTATTGTATATACCGGTGGTAGGTGAATAACTGATCGTCAAGGACATCCCAGCCGTGCACTCTCCTGGATAGCCCTTCACTCGCGAACGTAATATCAATGTGTGTTCGGCTGACCCCCCTTACGAATGTTGGTTTGTTATTGTTTAATACTTGGAGGCCAGCCTGGGCTATCCATTCATTCCATATTTCCCCCTTTCTGTCGTTTATGGGGGCACCCCACAACCTCGATTTCGCGTTAATGTCCCCGGCGATCATCACTTCTTTTTCGTTCGTGGCGGCGCTCATTATTTCATCTACAATTGCTTTGTATCTTATCATAGGGATATTTGGGGACACGTAGCATGCCAGCAGGCTGAAATCCCTCAGTTTGATGAGGATATGATTTCCTCCCCTGACAATACCACGCACCCCCAAACCCCTATTTCTAAAGAGCACCGCCACATTCTTCCCATTATCCTGGACCCAACCACCGGCTGATGTTATTTTTTTGTTCGGTTCCGGGACGATGAGCAAGTCTATTTCTAGCTTGCAGGCTTTTGCGTGGACAAGGTCGTGTGCTCGGCGTGCCCTGCCCACGTTCACCTGCAATATCCGTATACCAGGTTGATCCTTGAGGTCCACTTTGGTTCAGTTCCCAGAGGTCGTTTCTGCGTCGGACTCACGTCTTTCGAAAAAATTAAAAGCATAAAAGCTAAAACAAATAAATTAATTAATATAAATAAAATAAATAGATACGGTATATAGATAAAATATGTAAAAGTAAAAGAATTCAATAAATAAAAGCGGTTTAGTAAAATTGAAATAATAGAGTAAAATAGAATAAATAAAATAAATAAAATAGATAAAATAAATTTTAAAGATATAAAATAACACCTAGGTGGGCTGTATATGGGCCCACCTTCGTTTTCCAGGGAGTCTATTTTATGTTTGGTCAGTTCGTTTTAGGGGTTCCCCTCTCCTCCCCTACCGTATACAAGGGCTCGGTACGACGGACAGGCCATCCTGTCCATCCTATGCCCTTCTTCTTTGCATACCGAGCAGTACGGTTTATTACCGCAGCTTGCAACGGTATGTCCCGTTTGGAGACAATTATAGCAGCACGCCGCCCTGCTCTCTTCCTTGCATTCGTAAGTGTTGTGCCCGAACTTTAGGCACTTAAAACACCTAACTGGGTTGTGTCTCTCCATTATTGGACACACAACCCACCCTATTTTTATTGAGCCGTACCTCCTCAGCTCTTCCGCTATGGAGGGGCGTACGGCTATCGTAGCTACCTGCTCCCCATATCTGTTTGTTCGTAGAACCTTGACTTCTATCTCTCTCTCAGGAACGCCTGTATAGCTCTTTATCATTTTCTTTAGAGTTTCCTCACCAACCCCAGGGTCCAACCGCGTAATCGTGAAGAAAGTCTCTTTTCTTCTGATTGCCGTGTCCATCCCGTTCATTTTGCTGTCCAGTTCAGCCCTCAACTTCTCCGCAGCCCCTCTTCCCTTTAACTTTACAAGGAGATCTCCCCCATTCGTTCTTTTTAACTTCTCCACTTGTAGACCGATTTTTCCAATGTCGATTTTTTCTCTCATTTCGCTAAGAACTTCGTTATATTTTTTCCCCCCCATCTTTATAAGGAGGGCTTCTTCTTGTTCTGACTTCTTCTCTACCTCGAGTTCCTTCCCTCTTACTATCATCTCCCATGAGATACTTTCCCTCCGCCCCACATATTCGAGGGCTTTCCTTATGATCTCCTTGTTAAGGTCGTTACCGGCTACGACCCGTACAACCTTTGGTGTTTCATCCATCTCTTTCTTAATTTTAGTTATAGCCTTTTCTGCTAGGTCGTATATATCGCCACCACTTTCTTTTTCTATTCCAGCGACAAACGTGTACCAAATTGTTTTTTTTATTTTCTTTCCTCCTAAAGTTCTCAAGGAATTTGATTTCTCCCTCGTTCACTTCCTCTAGTGTTTCTGCCAGATCCTCTCCCACGTCCTTTATTATATTTTCTACCCCTTTGTCCTTCGCATCCTTTTTTGTTACTATCAGACATGTTTTCTTCTCGACCGTTTCTCGTAACCCCCCTTGTTCCCAATTTGTCTTTATATATGCTTTCTCCTCCCATTTGCTATTACATATACTCATGAAGGTTTTTTTTCCTCCCCCCATGTTTAGAGCCCTTTTAATTTTTTCTTGCTCTTCTCTCTGTCTTTCTTGTTCCACTTTTAGCTTACAGTGATCGCATTTTACTTCTTGTTGTGTTTTTTCGGCTATACTGTCGTCTTCTTTTTTGTTGTTAGTGGATTTTATGACCCCTAACAGTTTTTTTAATTCCGTATCCATCTCCACCTTTTCCCCCTTTTTTTCGCTTAGGTTAGTAAATATCTCTATTAGTTTTATATTTAACTCTTCGAGTTTCCTGTTTATTTTTTGTTGTTTGGTTTCGTTAGGAAACTTAATACTCTCTTCCAGTCTCTCCCTCTTCAGATCATTTATTCTCTCTAGACTGTCCCCTTTCCTTTTCTTCTTATTCATGGTTTCATCATCAAGCAAGAAAGAGGCTAACACCCTCTCCTGAATATTTTGCCATCCTTTTTCTATTTTTTCCACTTCCTCTTGTGATCTTTCCTCCCCTATCTCATCGTCATCATTTTCACTGCTTTCCAGCATTTCATCCCCTACTAGTGTCGACTGTTTTGGGGCAGTCGACCTGTTCATCTTCTGTTTCTTTTTATGTGAGTTTATGAGCTCCCTCTCAAAACTGTTCATTCCTTCTTCCCATTTCAAGTCGTCAGGCGACTGTTTTTTCCTATTCTCATTTTCCATATCCGTTCCATTGTCCGTGTCTCGCCGATGGTCGTCTTCACTCACCCCCGTCTGTTCAGAATTGTGTTTATTGGTACTCATATAAATTCCCACGAGTTGGGACGTACTATACGTCTGGCGCGGCAGTGCGCCCTTACCACGCCAAGGCTTGGTTACTTCGGGAGGTCGCCAGGTATCCCGAAGGGATCGTTTGTGATGCTCTAACCCTCGCATCTCTCATATCTTTGGCACGATGCCTTCCACCGTGATAGTGGGGATTGTTTTATTGAGGTTTACTCCTCTAGGCTTTTTTTCACGGTTGCCTCCGGACGCAGTGGCAGTTTGTATTCACAGGCTACCTGGAGTTTCCGCGTAACTGCTGCCTCCCCTGTTACGCGGGATTTGGAATGGATGTGTGGTCGGGTAAGACATGACGGCTACTCGTAGTGGGTATGTCGAAGAAGTTTTCGAATAGAAATTTGTGATCAGAGCCCGATGGCGGAGCCCCCCGCACACTGCTTTGGGGCCCCCCATCGACCCCCGGTCACAATGCTGAGGTGGACGAGATTAACTTTTAGGGATTAGAGTAGCCGTAGGGAAGTTGGAGGGTGATATACATCTGCTGAAGGCGAAAGGCGTCGCAACTGCTCGCCTCAGTTGCGACGCCTTTTTTAGCGTCCAGCGGCGGTGTCCGGCGCTCACCCGGTGCACAGTCGCTGGACGCTGGGACTGTCCTTGGTTTCACCGGTCGTGCTCCCCTCACAACTTTAGGGACCACGATCGGTTACTCGGCCCTCCCACCGTCGTCGAGGTAGAAATACAATCCCAGGAGGGGGAGGGGATAATCTACGATCAAGCGAACCGCACGAGTCAACTGAAGTGTTACTAACAATTACTTTTTCACTGATTTCGGTTTGCGTGCTGGTCTCCGGTTGGAAGTGTTTCTTCCTTCCTGAGAGGGTGTGTTTGAGCTGCTGGCGGGTATTGGACCTGAAGCCTCGTCTACAGCTGCGGTCATATTCCCTGATGGGGCTGCTGTTTGAGGAACGCTCAGGGTACGAGCCTCTGCATGCTCGTTTCCCGAACACTTAAAACAGTTACGTTTAAGCGTATTTTCTCTACCACAACCGTGGCAGAAAATCCGTGTTTGGGGTCTGGTACAATCACGAAATGCGTGACCAACCCCCTGACAGTTCCAGCAAGACAACGAATAAGTAGTCACAGACACATTCGGTGTATGGGGTCTAGATTGCCAAGAACGATTTCTCGAGGAGTGAGAGTTAAATCCAGCACGAGAATTAGATGTTGTAGGAGGATGAAAAGACCAGGATAGAGTTTCCTCTAACCGTTTACACTTATCTGTCAGGTCTTCGATAGTGGCTATATCAACCAGTGCCAATTGGGCATGGTAAAAGGGTAACAAACATTTTACAATTATCTTTATTTTTGCATGATCTGTTAAAGGAGTATCTAAACGACTACACATACCCAACATGGTGTTAATAAACATAGTCACTGATTCTCCAGGTTTCTGCTTGCGGTTCTTGATCTCGTCTAAGAGATCAGTTTGGAAAGAATAAGGCAGAAAATCGGATTTTAGTTTCTGAGCCAAACCAGTCCAAGTGGTAAAACTACCACGGTTGTTCATAAACCACGTAAAAGCATGGCCTGTAAATAATTCTGCAGAAGCTGAAAAAAGATCTTCCTCACTCACACCTCTTGAAACACGAAGACATTCTACCCTATCTAAAAATGAAATTACTTAGTCATAATGACCTTCACCAGAAAACGAAACTCCCCACTTATGTACCTGCACAGGCTTGGGATGTAACAAGGAATTAGAGGCTTGCATTGAAGAAACAGGAGTGGACGTGGCTAGAGGATTTACTCGAGAATCGAGTTCACCTTCTAGACTGAGAATCCTAATGGACATAGAGCGTTTGTAAAGTTGTTGCTCCTCATCTGAGCAACATAATAAGTGAACACGACCAGAGATATGAGCAAGACGTGAAATGTATCTAGAATACATGCTATCATGGACAGTCCCTCTAAAATTATTTATCTTTTGCGTAAGATCCTCTATTGTCTCATTTATTCCCTGTTGTTGTTCCAGGAAAGGAATAGATGCAGCTGAAATCTGACGGAAACTCCTATTTCCTTGCTCCTGTTTAAGAGCACCACGCAATAGACTGCGTTTTCTATCACATTTAGCGGCTTCTTCAACCTATATTTCCCTTATCCTCAGCTCATAATCTAACTCCTTAACTAACAAATGTTCTGGCTGAAAGGTACACATGGTGATAGGGAAAGAATTAGTAACAATAAACCCAACCCAACAACGACAAACCGAACCCACCCCAACAAACTAACGACCCAATTAACCGACAATCTACTAAACAAGCTGCTCAACCGACGAGCTGCTAAACTAACGACCTAACAAACCGACAAACCAAATATAACCGAGATATATATTTGGGGTAAATATTTAAAATAATTTAAGTAAATGTTTAAACGAAAATGTATATAAAAAAAATGAAAACTTTATAAGTTATATATAGGTATAGAGTGCAATAACTTAGCAAAACTAATTACGGCTGCACCTAGATCAAAATCAAGTAAAGTACCTAGATATCAAAACAAATCAATCAAAATTTTTCAAAATAAATACCCAGGCATCACCAAACCGACCAGACCGAAATGTCAACCAATATACCTGTTCAAATATTATCCTATTCAAGATTTACAATTTTATTTTAAATAAATTAAAATAATACCAATACAGCAATATAAGTGCACTAGTTTATTTTTCCAAGTAACGTACAAAAAGAAACCAAAAATATCTCTATATAATTACAAAATATACAACAATGGACCAGAAAGATACTTACTAGAAAAATTTACAATAAACAACAAAATAAAAGGTACTGTCTTACTGAAAACTGGGCTCCACGTTGGCGAGCGCCAATTGTAACAAAATGAGGTTGTGTTGTGGCAGAATAGATATAACTTTAAAGGGGTAGTTACTTAGTTATGAAAGTTTCCTCAAACTAGGCTAGCTGGAAATTTAAGAGACTAAACAGTAGGGCTCAGGGGAGGATCAGGCGTATTTGCACGCCCAAAATAAGACGGTACCTAATGAAGTACTGGAGTGTTAGAAACTAAATGAATATAAGGAGTAATGAAAAGAAAGGGAACTACTGACCAAGAAGATATTCAGAAGTAGTGTTGAGCGCCAGGGAAGGATTTTTATAAATTCTTCTCCACGTGACCTATATTGCTGCACCTAAATAATATTTCCAATATATACTAAAAAATGGTAGGATAATAAAACATATATTTATGTACAACCAAATTTAATGAAATATGAATACCTATACCTCTATATACAGAGTGTCCCAAAAGTAGTGGAACGGTCGAATATTTCGCGAACTAAACATCGGATCGAAAAACTGAAAAATACGTGTTCAATCATTTTCAAAAATCTATCCAATGACACCAAACACCAATCCCCACTACACCCCCTGGAGATGGGGTGGGGGTAACTTTAAAATCTCAAATGGAAACCCCTAGTTTTTCTTGCAGATTTGGATTCGTTACGTAAAAGTAAGCAACTTTTATTCAAGACATTTTTTCGAACTGTGGATAGATGGCGCTATAATTGGGAAAAACGATTTATCCTGATACCATAGGTAAATTATAGAAACGGTCTAATATCTCGAGAAATACACTTCCAAATGAGAAACCGAAAAAAAAAAGTTTTTAATACTTTTCGAAAACCTATCGAATAACACTAAACATGACCCTCCAACCCACCCCCTGGAGGTGGGGTGGGGGGTAATTTTAAAATCTTAAATAGCAACCCCCACTTTTTATTACAGATTCGGATTCGTCATGAAAAATTAAGCAACATTTATTCGAAACATTTTTTAGAATTGTTGATAGATGGCGCTTTAATTGGAAAAATACGATTTATTAGCGCCATCTATCAGCAATTTAAAAAAATGTTTCGAATAAATGTTGTTTAATTTTTCATGACGAATTCGAATCTGCAATAAAAAGTGGTGGTTGCTATTTAGAATTTTAAATTTACCCCCCACCCCATCTCCACGGGGTGGTTTAGAGGGTCATGTTTGGTGTATGTCGATAGGTTTTCGAAAAATATTAAAAACCTGTTTTTTGGTTTCTCATTTGGAAGTGTATTTCTCGAGGTATTAGACCCTTTCTATAATTTACCTATGGTATCACGATAAATCGTTTTTTCCAATTGTAGCGCCATCTATCCACAGTTCGAAAAAATGTCTTGGATAGAAGTTGCCTACTTTTACGTATCGAATCCAAATCTGCAAGAAAAACTAGTAGGCCTTGGGCCCGCATATACAATTATTATTTATGACCACACCGTTGAAACTTTTTGTACTTGTTATTTGGGTGGAGTCGGACAAATTTTGAGCTTGGCGCATTATGGTAGTGGGGCGTTTGTCTGTCAAGCGGTGACGAAGTTGTCAATTTTATGCAAGAAAAAAATTTATTACCACATTGGTCATTCTATTTTAATCAATGGATTTTATCATATAAACAACGAAAACAATTTTGTCGGACAAAAATATTGGGGCATATGACGCGTCGGACACGCTAAATATGTCAAATTTATGAAAATAATAAATTTATTACCACATCGGTACTTTTAACGGTATCTATCATAAAACCTTTTTACAATAATGTGGTAACCTTGTCGGACAATTTTCACGGGGCATATGCGCAGTCGGACGCACCGAAGATGTCAATTTCCTGAAAATTTTTTATTTATTACCACAGATGTCATTTTTATTTTGTACTGTTCTTTTACATGTGTAATGCATATTGGATCACTTGTCGGACAAAAATAATGGGGCGTTTTGGTACAATTAAAAGAAGAAGTAATTTTTATGCATACAGGGTGTTTGGTAAAGAATGGGCCATAGCTTAACCTCAGGTTCCTGAGGTTAAAATAGGCCGATTTAAGCTAACTTACCTTAGTACAAAGTTTATAATAGCCGAGATACAGGGTGTCAAAGTTAAACTTTTTTTTTATTTATTATTTAATATTTCCTGATAGGTATGAGATAACAACATGAAATTTTATATTTGGAGGTTTCTTGGGTCGAGAAATCTAAATTCCTTACCAAAAATTATGCATTACCCAGAGGGCGCCACATATGCCTTTCAGCACTCATTTATTACGTTCAATTTTTTTTATCCCTCACTCTGTATAATTTTGACATTAAAATTTTTATTTTCCTATTAGTTTTACTTAATAAAGGTATACTTCTTTCATCTTCCTAAACTCAACCGTTTTCGAGATAAACGCATTTTAAATATGCGATACACCATCATTTTTAGCATAATATCATTGAAGTTACACCCGAAAAATAACTTAAAATTTATGAAAATAATAAATTTATTACCACATGGATAATTTTAACGGTATCTACCATAAAACCTTTTTACAATAATGTGGTAACCTTGTCGGACAATTTTCACGGGGCATATGCGCAGTCGGACCCGCCGAAAATGTCAATCTCCTGAAATTTTTTTATTTATTACCACAGATGTTATTTTTATTTTGTACTGTTTTGTTACATGTGTAATGCATATTGGATCACTTGTCGGACAAAAATAATGGGGCGTTTTGGTACAAATTAAAAAAAATTAATTTTTATACATTTTTGACTTCATATTAAATTACGTATTTTTCGGCTCATATTACCCGTATGCGCGCCAATGGTGAATATTAAATTCTTAACTGTAGTTAAAAATGTGCAATAACTACCTCTTAAAACCCACCAAATTTCATTTGCATATCTCAACTGGTTTTAAAGCAATAAATAAATCGTCAGTTTGTCAGAAAAACTTCAACACCCCCTATCTCGGAAACGATGCATTTGTGGACATACGTTTTTCTCGTAAAGCAAACTGACTTTATTTTGTCATGCACAATTACTCCTTAAAGTTTGCCATTTAAAAACACACTTTGTCTATGAAAAACATGGCTAGTTATTAAAGTCCTTAACTTTTTTATTATCCAACATAAACGAATGAATGAAAAAACTGAATGTTGAGAAGGAATGAGGCTATAGTTAGGTATTAATTTTAGTATTTTATAGATGCTAGAATATTCCACGGGGTGATGCGAACTTTGAGAAAAAACATTTTTCCCTTTTTAAATAGAAATTGAATAAAATTTCTGAGATCGGTAACTTTTGAATGGTATATACAATTTTCAAAATTACAATGGGATAAGACAGGGAGATTCCCTGAGTCCTCTGTTGTTCAACCTGATCATGGACGAAATAATAAAAAAAGTAAGAACAAAAAAAGAATACCAAATGGGAGAAAAACCACTTAAAATAATCAGCTATGCAGACGACGCAATACTAATCTCTCAAAGTGAAGATGATTTACAACGTATGCTGCACGAATTTAATATAACCGCTAGAAAATTTAACATGTAAATTTCCCTAAAAAAGACTAAATGCATGGTTATAACAGCAGATCTAATAAGGTGTAAATTAGAGCTGGAGGGTCAAATAATAGAACAAGTCATGGATTTTAAATATCTAGGCATCACACTATGCAGCTACGGAAAGCTCGAAACAAAAGTGGAAGATCAGGTGAATAAAGCAAACAGAGCCGCAGGTTGCCTGAATGAAACAATATAGAGAAATGAAAACATCAGAAAAGAAGTGAAAGGCAGAATTTACAAAAGAGTCATCAGACCAATAATGACATACGCGGCAGAAACACAACCTGATACAGAAAGGACAAAAAGAATGCTATAGAAACAGCAGAGATGAAAACATTGCGAAAAATCGATGGTAAGACGCTGTGGGATAGAGCTAGAAGTGCAGATATATGAAGGAGATGCAAGGTGGACAACATTAATAACTGGGTGAAACAGAGGTGTAACCAGGATGATCCTTAGGGGGAGTTACGTCTACTTGAAGGTCTCTGGGGGTATGGAATAATAATTGTGTTAAGCGTATAGAGCTCAAAGTACATCCAAAAGGGGGGTTATAACCCCCAAAACCACCCCCTGGTTACGCCTATGGGGTGAAAAGCAGAAGAGTAGAATGGAACGACCACATAAGCCGAATGACAACAAATAGAGTAGTAAGGACGGTCAGAGAAGGTTCCCCAATAGGAAGACGATCAGTGGGAAGACCACGAAAAAGGTGGAATGACAACTTACTGGAGGCACATTGAAAAACAGACAGAGTAATGTCTATATAAAAGGAAGAAGAAGAAGAAGAAGAAGAAGAGAAGAATTTTCAAAATTAAACATGCTTTGGAAAGGTATTGTTCAGTACTAAAGGAAGCTGTAAAGTCGGACTTAAATTTTCTAAATTTTTGGGAGTTTTGGGGACGAGAACGAAAAACAGACTGTAAATGGGACGTAAAATCCACACCCTTGGACCAAAATGGATGGTGGACATATATCTCTTTTCCTATATTTTAAGATTGGATTTGGCCCAATTTTTTCAATTCAGTCACATTTAGAAAATCGAAAATTTCTTGTATAATATAGTGTCGCATGTACGGGAACAGCCGTTCTCTGGGATATAAAAAAATAATAAGCATCAAGGAGACTAAAGCGAACTATAAACAATTTTTCTCGGTTAGATCTACATAGATCAAACTGAAAATTTGTAGAAATACACCTTATAATATTTATAAGGACGTAACGTAGAGAACATTCCTTCTTCTTCTTCTTTCTCATAATCCTTAGTGCCCTTCAGGGCGTCGGATGTCGGGTTCCGCCTTGTAGAGAACATTCTAAAATTTTAAAAAAAATTTCCGAAATTTTCCCTCTTGTCGGAAAATCTTTTTGGAAAATTTTGTGTACAATTCTTTGTCATGCCCTTTTAAGTGTAGTACTTAGCGTGTGTACCAATTTTTAGCTAAATCGATTCAAAAGTAACCGAGAAACACTGTTTTAAATTTTTTTTTGATAATACCTCTTCGTCGATAGCCTAAAAGAATTAAGATTTCTGTTAGTTTGCCCCAACATTTTTGTCAGACAATTATATTTTTTGTTTAAGAATAACTTGTAACCTACTACTTTTGTCGGAAAAATGGTTGTAAAGATAAGGGATGCACGAACCCAGCATAATTTGAAAGTATACTTTACTAATAAAAATAAATTTTTTGTCCGACTGTCGAGTTGCCCCAATATTTTTGTCCGACACTTTGATTTTTTGATTAAGAATATAATTACTTATGATCTACTAATGTTGTCGGAAAAATGGTTTTAAAGGTAAGGGTTGCACGAACCGAGTAAGGTTTAAAAGACAGTTTATTAATAAAAATTAAATTTTTTGTCCGACTTTGGATTTGACCCAATATTTCTGTCGGACACTTAGATTTTTTGATATAGAATATAACTACTTATAACCTGATACTTGTGTCAGAAATTTTTTTTAATTGGAAAAAAAAACTACAGAACGATGTTTGTCGTTGTTCAAGGAGTATGTAAGCAAATATCAGATCACAATTTTTCAAAAATTTTCCCTCTTGTCCGAAATTTTTTTGGGAAAATTTTGGGTACAGCGCTACGTCATACCCTTTTAAATGTTTTACTTAGTGTGTGTACCAATTTTCAGCTAAATCGATTCAAAAATAACCGAAAAAATCTATTTTAAAATATTTTTGGATAATACCTCCTCGTCCCTAGCCTAAAAGAATTAAGTTTCCTGTTCGTTTGCCCCAACATTTTTGTCAGACAATTACATTTTTTGTTTAAGAGTATAATTACTTGTATCCTACTACTTTTGTCGGAAAAATGGTTGTAAAGATAAGGGATGCACGAACCCAGAATAGTTTAAAAGTATAGTTTATTAATAAAAATTAAATTTTTTGTCCGACTTTGGATGTGCCCCACTATTTATGTCGGGCACTTAGATTTTTTGATTTGAAATATAACTACTTATAACCTGATACATGTGCTGAAAATTTTTTTTTAATTGGAGAAAAAAAATACAGAACGATGTTTGTCGTTGTTCAAGGAGTATGTACACAAATTATCAGATCACAATTTTTCTAAAATTTTCCCTCTTGTCGGAAAATTTTTTAAGAAAATTTTGGGTTCCGATCTGCGTCATACCCTTTTAAATGCTTTACTTAGTGTGTGTACCAATTTTCAGCTAAATCGATTCAAAAGTAACCGAGAAACACTGTTTTAAATTTTTTTTTTGATAATACCTCCTCGTCGATAGCCTAAAAGAATTAAGTTTTCTGTTCGTTTGCCCCAACATTTTTGTCAGACAATTATATTTTTTGTTTAAGAATATAATTACTTGTAACCTACTACTTTTGTCGGAAAAATGGTTGTAAAGATAAGGGATGCACGAACCCAGCATAATTTGAAAGTATACTTTACTAATAAAAATAAATTTTTTGTCCGACTGTCGAGTTGCCCCAATATTTTTGTCCGACACTTTGATTTTTTGATTAAGAATATAATTACTTATAACCTACTAATGTTGTCGGAAAAATGGTTTTAAAGGTAAGGGTTGCACGAACCCAGTAAAATTCAAAAGACAGTTTATTAATAAAAATTAAATTTTTTGTCCTACTTTGGATTTGACCCAATATTTTTGTCGGACACTTAGATTTTTTGATTTGGAATATAACTACTTATAACCTGATACTTGTATCGGAAATTTTTTTTTATTTTGAGAAAAAAAACTACAGAACAATGTTTGTCGTTGTTCAAGGAGTATGTACACAAATTATCAGATCACAATTTTTCTAAAATTTTCCGTCTTGTAGGAAAATTTTTTAAGAAAATTTTGGGTTCCGATCTACGTCATACCCTTTTAAATGCTTTACTTGGTGTGTGTACCAATTTTCAGCTAAATCGATTCAAAAGTAACCGAGAAACACTGTTTTAAAATTTTTTTTTGATAATACCTCCTCGTCGATAGCCTAAAAGAATTAAGTTTTCTGTTCGTTTGCCCCAACATTTTTGTCAGACAATTATATTTTTTGTTTAAGAATATAATTACTTGTAACCTACTACTTTTGTCGGAAAAATGGTTGTAAAGATAAGGGATGCACGAACCCAGCATAATTTGAAAGTATACTTTACTAATAAAAATAAATTTTTTGTCCGGCTGTCGAATTGCCCCAATATTTTTGTCCGACACTTTGATTTTTTGATTAAGAATATAATTACTTATAACCTACTAATGTTGTCGGAAAAATGGTTTTAAAGGTAAGGGTTGCACGAACCGAGAAAGGTTTAAAAGACAGTTTATTAATAAAAATTAAATTTTTTGTCCGACTTTGGATTTGACCCAATATTTTTGTCGGACACTTAGATTTTTTGATTTGGAATATAACTACTTATAACCTGATACTTGTGTCGGAAATTTTTTTTTATTTCGAGAAAAAAAACTACAGAACGATGTTTGTCGTTGTTCAAGGAGTATGTACGCAAATATCAGATCACAATTTTTCTAAAATTTTCCCTCTTGTCCGAAATTTTTTTGGGAAAATTTTGGGTTCCGATCTACGTCATACCCTTTTAAATGCTTTACTAAGTGTGTGTACCAATTTTCAGCTAAATCGATTCAAAAGTAACCGAGAAACACAGTTTTAAAATTTTTTTTTGATAATACCTCCTCGTCGATAGCCTAAAAGAATTAAGTTTTCTGTTCGTTTGCCCCAACATTTTTGTCAGACAATTACATTTTTTGTTTAAGAATATAATTACTTGTAACCTACTACTTTTGTCGGAAAAATGGTTGTAAAGATAAGGGATGCACGAACCCAGCATAATTTGAAAGTATACTTTACTAATAAAAATTAAATTTTTTGTCCGACTGTCGAGTTGCCCCAATATTTTTGTCCGACGCTTTGTTTTTTTGATTAAGAATATAATTACTTATAACCTACTAATGCTGTCGGAAAAATGGTTGTAAATAAAAAAAATTCAGGAAATTGACATCTTCGGCGCGTCCGACTGCGCATATGCCCCGTGAAAATTGTCCGACAAGGTTACCACATTATTGTAAAAAGGTTTTATGATAGATACCGTTAAAATTATCGATGTGGTAATAAATTTATTATTTTCATAAATTTGACATATTTAGCGTGTCCGACGCGTCATATGCCCCAATATTTTTGTCCGACAAAATTGTTTTCGTTGTTTATATGATAAAATCCATTGATTAAAATAGAATGACCAATGTGGTAATAAATTTTTTTCTTGCATAAAATTGACAACTTCGTCACCACTTGACAGACAAACGCCCCACTACCATAATGCGCCAAGCTCAAAATTTGTCCGACTCCATCCAAATAACAAGTACAAAAAGTTTCAACGGTGTGGTCATAAATAATATTTGTATATGCGGGCCCAAGGCCTATAGGGGTTTCCATTTGAGATTTTAAAGTTACCCCCCACCCCACCTTCAGGGGGTGTAGTGGGGGTTGGTGTTTAGTGTCATTGGATAGATTTTTGAAAATGATTGAACACGTATTTTTCAGTTTTTCGATCCGATGTTTAGTTCGCGAAATATTCGACCGTTCCACTACTTTTGGGACACCCTATACAAATTTATACACTAGCTAACCAGTACCTGTCGTACTAGAAGGATACGCTCCTGTCGACAATGAGATTTACAGAAAAAAAGTTATTTACCTAAACAAAAACATTATATTGATATTGACCACAGTATTGGCTGACAATCCCGTATCTGAGCTAAAGTGACAAACCTGAGTACAATATCTAATAACTGAAATAAAGGTTATGAAACAAGGGAATAAGCACCTAGATATTGTATACAACACCTTTACACGATGGTTTATAACCTTCAGACTATTTTAAATGAATGATGTGAACGGTGAAAGGTAAAATTTGTTGAAAAATATTAAATATTAGACAGTTAATAAATTTTAGCAAAGTGAGTTTATATTATTATTAAGGTTATTTATTTCAAAGTTATTAAAACTATTAAAGTTGAAAGATATTATTGAACAAAAATTGAAAACGTAAATTTTACTATAAAACCTGTTGCTTCTACAAGTGAGAGCTGGTTTCTTCTCCAAAATCCTGCTAGATGAATGGTTGGAGATCCAAGTTATCCTCCAATCTTCCCCAAACCTGGGGGGGGGGGTACTGTCATCCACAAGGAGGTACGCTTCTATGACTGGCAAATCAACATATATTCCATAAAAATAACAAAATCGCCCAAAATTTACCAAAATTATTTTATTCCATTTCCAAAAAAAACAAAAGCTGTGACTTGACTTAATCTCCTACTTCTCCTTCTCCACCAGTGGCTAAAAAAAACAAACCTTGATCAGCTGGTTGGCCTTGAGCATATATGAAACAGGGCTCTACAAAAAGGTGTATCACCTTATCAGAACTTGACAAAGAAAAAATCTAAGTAAAAATGAGGTTTGATGTACATGCTTAAGTTCATTGACCTTGATTATCCTTGACTGGAAAAAACTTTTATACGAATGTAAGAAAGTATTTGGACAAGTAAATGGGGATCTTGTAATCAAAGATTACACTCTGGAGTTATTTAAAGGAGAGAATGAGCTTATCATTGATTTCAAACTTGTGGAGTGAAAATGTAATTCTTGGAATTTTTTTGATCTGTAGAACGTAGATTAGAAGTAGGTATTGAAACTGTGATAACTGAAGAATAGCAATGTTTTCAATATAATCTAAACATGGTATTAGAAATGATTTAGACAGTTACTTTTTTTTTCACGGAAAAAAAATGAAAAACCATAGCTATGTGACATTCATACATACCCATTGCTTTCCAAAAACGGAGTTGAAAAATAAAAACTCTTCTCTTGAAACACTCCACACTACAAAACCAAACCAAAACTTCCTCCAACGTATATTACTCTTCTTATAAATTAATATGTCAACCAAATTTCTATTTCTTATGCAATGGCCACCGGCGGAGATTGAACTGTTGCCTTACCAAAAGCCGAAAACTAAGTGACGGACCGCTGCGGTTGCCGAAATGACAAACACGCCAGCCGGATGCCGGCATCGCCAGGCGAACCAACTTATAAAACTTGAATTTCCCAAAAGTTACAAACATCATCCAAATAGTAAAAATCTAGGCAATACCTACTACACGCTGAAGTATATTTGGTTGCATACTTATTGGGAGTTGCTTTTCCTAATAAATATTTTGAAATGCATATTATAAAGTGACGATGAGTATCACTCAACGTTACATTCCCCCATTACTTGTAAGAAAAAAAAATTTGATCTTATGAACAATTTTTTTTTTATTATATATATATATATATTATATATATATATATATATGTATATATATATATATATATATATATATATATATATACCCATATAGATACTCCATACAAGTATCCACAGAGAAATATCACACGCTGTGGGATCCAACACAGCCGTGAATAAAACAAATATCTAAAATATAATAAGAACCTACGAATACTACACTACTATAAACTAACCTATCGTTGGACACCGTCCAAACTCATAGTACCAGTCCTCTGTGACATATACTCTAAAGACCAAATTGTGTTCAAGTTGATTTAGTAGATTTAAATAAAACCCCAAATTAGAGTCAACAAGAACACCATAACAACAATATTCGAATACAAACTCAATATAACCTATACGACGACTAACTTACTCACACTTACAGCTGACTCGATCGATCATACCTAACCGCCAATTATGAGTCATGTAAATGGAGATGAATTAATGCCCGATATATCTCATATGGTACCAACATACATAGTTAAGGTTTATTATAACCCTTTGCTAAATTTCATAATTCAGATAAATTCTAATAAAAAAAATGTCGAATGGGACGAGTAGTACAAATTGTTCTATCGATGGACAACAGATTTAAATAGAGTATATCCAAAGTGAACAATCAGTAAAAATTTCGTAGCCAATTCTCAACATGCAAAAAAAAAATAG
The DNA here is from genome assembly GCF_917563875.1 of Diabrotica virgifera virgifera. NCBI lineage: Eukaryota > Metazoa > Arthropoda > Insecta > Coleoptera > Chrysomelidae > Diabrotica > Diabrotica virgifera. Next base: position 179,967,667 of record NC_065443.1, on the reverse strand, counting down.
ACCGGATAACCTAACCTAAATATAAGAGTCATTAACAAGAAAGGGGAAAATTTATTGTAGCAAGACGTTTATCCTAAATTGATCCGACAGTGGACAACAGATTTATAGGGAAGCATATCCAAGGTGGAACAATCAGGCAGATTTAATTGAGCAATGCTACAACTTAGAGCTAAATGTGCTAATAATGATTACATATTTGTTACCATGACCCTAACTCAACTGATCATCAGATTTGTATCAGATTCAATGGGAGATCTATCTAAGGGTAACTAATCGAATAGTTGACCTAACAGAAGTTAGCTTACTCTGGGACTCTTTAACTATAGCTATAGCTACAACAGATTGATAAGAATGGCCAGAAGAAGCTAACCAATATTTCGAAGTCATCTCTCATGAAAGAATTCAAGAAGTCACATATTATTAACTCTTATAAATAAAACCAATTATGGAAATACTAGAGAACAAGTAAATCAATTTCTAAAGAAACTGCAGATTAAGAAAATGTTCCCTAGTTACTCACAGAGAACAGGATATTGATCCTGACCCTAAGGTACATATGAACCAAAAAAAATTTAGTTCCTCGGAAAGATGATGCTTGAACAAAATAATCCTCCGGTGAATACAAAAGCTACAATATTTCAGTATATCAAAGAAGTTACCATCATTATCAGAATAATAAAATAGTAAACTTAAGAAAGATAGATAAACATAAAAGTTAAGACTAAGTTTCTTCAGAATGAATGTGAACTGAAAATCGAATAAGAATGCCTAGTGCATGATTAAAATGATGATTAAACATTCTATCATAAAGATTCAGCATCTGAACTAATTGAGGTATGGCTTGGAACTAGGCAACTGTGAGCAATGAAATCTGCTTCCTATCAGGTGCACAGTCGATAAGCAACAAGTCTCGAACCCACGTATTTGCATAGCCAAGCTAGGCAAACCACTTTCCTAAGAAATGTTCACTACAATAAATAATGAAATGGTTTCATAGTCTTTATCATAAATTTAATCTCAATTAACTTTATCAAAATTTGGACACATGAAGTATAACTTTGGAATCACACTGTATACTAAAATTGCATTTACCCAAACAAATATCACAATGACTTCTTTAGACAAAAATAAGCTAATGTACCAAGGAATCATGCTAAGCACTGAAATAACTTACCAGTAGAAACTACAAAATCAAATACAAAACGAGATAATCCTAATCTAAACCTATTATGTAGATACACTAATCTACAAGTGATGACATATATAAGCATAATCACATACAAGGTGTTAACAGTTCCATACCAGTTCAATAATAAGCCAAATTAAGCTAAATCTCAATAATAAACTAATGAAATCTCAGATACATAGAATATGGAAAGCTAGAAAGATTACTATAATAGATAAAACATAGAGTCCCTATCTGGTGACTAAAATCAAAATCCAATCGTTAACCTATTCATTGAACAATCGAGTATTTTTAAAATTTAGAAAGAGGAATTAACTTGATCAGTGTTGTTAAGTTAATCTTCTTCTTCTGACGACGAAGATGCTAAGTCGTTGACAGTATTATCTGGTAGTAAGTCCTTTATGTGAAATCGACCAAGTTTCCTGTTGGACGAACTATCTTTTAATTCATATATTAAAGGAGAGATTACTTTACTGACAACACATGGGACATATTTCTGACAAAATTTGGCAGAAATAGCATCACCTTTACTTGACTTAACAAAATTACGTTTTAATACCCGATCACCAACAAAGATCACCAACAAAGAATCGCAAATCTCTTTTCCTCAAATTGTATTGACTCTGTGACTTAAGGTAAGAAGATTTTAACTTCTTCCTGATGTCTGCAAATATTGGGGGCAAAGTCTGAACATCATCTAAACGATGAAGTTTCTCAGAGATCTGAGGGAGATTTGTGGAATTGTCTGAAATTAAACCAAAATAATCACCAGACAAAGCAATATTCCTACCAAAATTTAAATAAGCTGGGGAACATTGAGTAACTTCATGGACCGAAGTTCTTATGGCTTGAGCTATTGAGTGAATATACTGGTCCCAAGCTCTGTGATCTGGATAAGTGTATGATCTAAGGGCTGTTACAATACTGCGGTTCACTCGCTCACTATGATTAGCTTGCGGATGGTATGCAGCATTATAAAAGATTTTCTGAACTTTGTACTTGGTTAGAAGATCCTTAAAGGCCTTAGACACAAATTGAGGACCATTGTCACAAGACACAATTTGGAACACCAAACAACAAAAAGACTTGCTCCTCCAAATATTTCACAATGGCAGGGACAGTGGCATTACGAAGAGGAAAAACTAGTGGAAATTTAGTAAAGTAGTCCACAACCACCAAACAATAGGTATAGCCATTGTAACTACGAGGATATGGTCCAATCAGATCCATGGATATCATCTGCCATGGGAAGTCAATGTTCCTAAAAGTACCCATTAATCCAGCTTGTGGCATAGTACTTGGCTTGCAAGTAGCACAAACTCTACATCTAGAAATATATTTCTTGATATAGTTGCGCATGCCAGGCCAATAATATAATTCTGCTATCCTACTAAATGTTTTATAAGAACCAAAATGACCAGATGTCACATTATCATGAAATGTACGAAGAATTTCATCCCGGTTTGTTGTTGGGACAACAATCTTCCAATCAGACATATTAGACAAAGCTTCCACTGAACTAACGACATGCTTATAAAGGATATTATTTTCTACCTTAAAATCAGGATACTGATCAGGTGTTTGAGTAACCTTTTCCAACATTTTCTGATACCATCAGCTACTACAACATCATTTGCCTTACGATGGACGATATTATAATCAAAGGCTGACAACTTACAAATCCATCGAGACAAACGTTGGGATGGGTTACGCATAGAATGCATCCAGAGTAAAGAACTATGATCAGTAATAAGGGTACACTTACGACCTTCCAAATAGTAACGGAAAGCCTCCAAGCCATGAATAATAGCAAGGAGTTCACGCTCGGTAGTGGAATAATTTTTCTGAGCCTTATTGAGCTTCTTACTAGTATATGCTATGGGGTGTTCAGAACCATCTTTCATCTGAAAGAGTACACCACCTGAGGCGGTATTTGAACAATCCGTCATGAGGTAGAAATGTTCACTGAAATCAGGTGAAGTCATGACAGGAGCACTGGTAAGAGCTTCTTTAATGCGATGAAAAGCATCATCAGCTTCAGGAGTCCAGGTGATAGTCTGGCCCTTTTTCCTATTTTTAAGGAGGTCAGTAAGCGGTGATAATAAAGTAGAATAAGAAGGCACAAATCGACGATAGTACCCACACATGCCCAAGATCCTACGTAATTGTGTAGTAGTTTTAGGAATGGGGAAGTCCTTAATAGCGGCTACTTTATCAGGGTCTGTTCTCAAACCTTGATTATCAACAACATATCCTAGAAATTTCAAATTAGGACGACAAAAATTACATTTCTCTAAATTAACGGTGAGATTAACCTCTTTAAGGCGTGAAAATAACTTCTCCAATATCTCAATATGTGAGGAAAAATCAGGAGTAACAACTATAATGTCATCTAAGTAATAAAATACAAATGGTTCAAGTTGTGGACCAATAACCAAGTCCATTAGACGACACATTGTTTGTGGAGCTGAAACTAGACCGAAAGGCATTGTGACAAATTGAAATAACCCTTTGCCATTGACAGCGAAAGCAGTATACTTCTTACTCTCTTCGCTTAACGGAATTTGTAAGAAGGCTTTGGATAAATCGATCGAAGAGATATATTTGGCATTCTGAAGTTTGCTAAGAATTATATCTATCCGAGGGATGGGATAAGCATCTCGATTAGTAGTGATACTATTAAGTTTGCGACCATCGAAGCATACTCGGGATGATCCATCCTTCTTCTTCGTCATCCATAACGGCGAACAATATGAAGAATTTGAATGTTCGATATGTTTAGAGAGAGCATCGAATCAATTTCTTTACCCAAATCTGCTTGCCATGCCTGAGGTATGGGATATTGATATTGTCTAAACGGAGTTGAAGTGTTCACTTCGATAGTATGAGATATTAAATGTGTACGGCCTAATTTATCTTTGGAAGAGATAGAAGAAAATTTAGAGATAATATTCTCTAACTAGTTTTGTTCTAAGCTAGACAAACTAGAGAACTCACGAATGGCACTTACAGTTGCAACATTAAAGGAAGATATAAACAACGAAAAATCTGAATAGTTTAATGTACTATTAAATGCATTTAAGAAATCCATGCCAAGAATTATAGAATTTTTAACTGAAGGGATAACATAAAATGTAATCATTTTCCGAATATTGGCAACTACGATTTCTGTGTCAAATTTACCTGTAATTGACTGGATTGCACCATCCGCAGTAGAGACTTGCAGAGAAGAAATAGGCATAACATTAATATCAGTGTTTTCTAACAATTTCAGCGAACACGAACCTATTAAAGAAATGTTAGAGCCACTATCTAATAGAGCTAAACAAGATTGTCCTAAAATTTCAATTTCAAGATAAGGTCGGTTATCATTATGTTTCCTAACTAATAACGAATTTATATCAAAATCCAAAATATCTGATTTATTTTCAAAATTATCTGGTATTAACATAGACATATTATTATTATTTACAAACGTTCAACCTGGTATAGAATTTGGAACTGTTTCCTCGTCTTGATTATGCTTACTACTAAAATTCCAGCTTAAGACTGGAGGGGATAATCTTTTTTTTTTTTTTTTTTTTTTTTTTTTTTGGGAGGTGAGAATCTTCAAAAGACCGTCTGGGAAGGTGTCCCAGGTGTGTCGGATTCGATCCGTCACGCTTCACCGTGCCGACCCGCCTACCGACTAAACTCACCTCCTCTTCCTCCAGCCGACAGGTCTGGAACCGCTCTTGGCGAGCATGTCTGACTCGTCGACCTTACTCATAACTCCCCCCGGGCACCCTCTGCGTGCACTCCGTAGATTAAGCGGCCACCCAGCCGCCCCGTCCCGCACACACCCCGCACAAAGACCGGTCGGTGAAGACGACCGTCCCGTGCAGACCATGTGCGGGTGGGGCGACCGGGGTGCCCCCAATCAAACATGAACTAGCAAAAGGATACCAGTCGACAGTTACGAGCAACTCCAAACATTCGTGCTTTCATCAATTCGCACTCACACTCATACCCATTCATTCTACAGTTAACAGGAAGCAGTCAGTGAGGTTGGGTGTAAAAATCCTCCCCCACTACCTGATACAAAACAAAAAACAGACTAAAACAAGACAAAACAGAAAGTAAACAAAACAATACAAAGGCGGTCAGCATGGGTTAGATGTAAAAGGTCCTCCCCCTGCTGACTACCGCTTACAACACGCAACACATTTGAGTAATAAAATTGATTTAAAATGATAAATATTGTATAAATAAGATTGAAGAAGTAAATAAGAAGATAAAACAAGATAAAATAAATAAATAAGTAAAACTAGTTAAAATAAGACAGACAGCGCAGGTTGGATGTAAAGGATCCTCCCCCCACTGGCTGCCATCTGCGACACAAAAATAAAAACGTTAAAAAAATAAATAAATAGACGGTCATCCCGCTTGCAGTCGCCTCTCTTTCTCCTCTTTGTGCTTCATTGTCTTCGTGACAAAAGCAATGATCAGGTCGAAGTCTCTCTTGCTATTGATAGCTTTATCAATTAGCTCGTGAGGCTCGCCTAGAGGGGATCCCAGTCCCAGCTGCAGCTCGGTACGTCCCGCCTGGTATGCAGGGCACACGAAGACGACATGCTGCGCGTCATCCACTACTCCACACTCAGGGCATAGATCGTCCATGGTTTTCCCTATACGATGAGTAAACTTCCTGAACGATCCATGTCCCGTCAAAAATTGTGTGAAATAGTAGCCGACGCGCCGATGCCGGCACTCGTACCACCTCACCACATCTGGAATCAGGGATCTCGTCCAGGCCGCCTTCTCGACTTCGGCTGCCCATTCCCTCTGCCACATCTCTAGACTTCTTTTCCTTTCTTGTGGACCTGAACCTATTGCCCCGTTGCCCCTCTGGTACATTCGGACTCTTTCTCTGGCCAGGATGTGCACCGGTACAGACCCAGCCACCACCTGTAAGGCAATGGTTGATACGGTTCTATACGCGCTGCACACCCTGATCAGAGGTTTCCTTTGTGTCCTAAGAAGCACGTCTTTATACTTTTTCATTCGAAGGACCTCGTGCCACACTGGGGCTCCGTATAAAACTATGGATAAGATGGATTGTGCCATCACTATTCTCTTCTGGGATCCAGGACCCCCTATATTTGGCATAAATTTATTTAGTATAGAGGTCCTTTCTTCTGCCTTCCGACATGCTTCTTGTACGTGTTGTCCGAATTTAAGCTTGTCGTCGAAAATAATTCCGAGGTACTTAACCGTCTTTTGGGGTCTTATTACAGAGCCTTTATATCCAAATATTATGTCATCTCTCTTTCTTGGTCCCCTCAAGATAATGGATTCTGTCTTCTCTACTGCTAACTTTAGATCATTTCTCTCTATCCAATCTGCGGTCTTCTGTATTGCTTCGTTTACTTTTTGTATTATTCCCCTATTCATGTTGTCTTCGACCAGTAATGCTAGGTCGTCCGCGTATGCAATCGCTCTCACTCCTCTCTGCCTGTTTACTTCTAGTACCCCGTTGTATAGTATATTCCAAAGTAAGGGTCCCAGGACTGACCCCTGGGGTACACCCGCGGTCATTTCTTTCTTCTTTTTCTTCGATATGCATACGGTTCTTTCAGATAGGTAGTCCTTTATTATGTTGGACACATACTCTGGAGCCCCAAATTCGACTATTCGGTCTACTATGTGACCCCAGTTTGCTGAATTAAAAGCATTTTTTATGTCCAACAGAACAAGGACCACCCATCTTTTTTTACTTGCTTTAGCCGCGTCCCTTATCCAGGTCGCGGCATCGACTGTCGATTTACCTTTTCGAAATCCATATTGTTGATTTGATAGCACTCTTTGATCTTCCAACACGCCCTCCAGCCTCTTCCTGATAAGCCCTTCGTAGAACTTACCAAGGCAGTCCAGAAGGCATATTGGCCGATAAGAGGCTGCTGAATCGGGGGGTTTCCCAGGCTTTAGGAGTAGAACTAAGTTCGCTTCCTTTAAGTCCCTGGGAAACTCTTGCTTCTGCAGTAGGTCGTTGTATATTCTTCTGATCAAACCTGGTTTCTCCGTTGCTATTATTTTTATTGCCTCTGGTGGCAGCCCGTCAGGGCCGGGAGCTTTCCCTGTCTTCATCTCCTGACCAGCTATTCTAACTTCCTCTTCCGTGAACTCCTCTACCATCGTTGGAAATATCTTAAAGAAATTTTGATGATCCTTGGTAGGAAAGAGGAGCTCAGCTGATTCCATCCGCTGGTCTTCGTCGAGTCTATATGGGGCGATTATTTTCAGCGTCTTCATAGTGATCTTGTACGCATCGCCCCATATATCTTCGTCCAATGCTTTTATCAGGGTCTGCCACTTTTCTTTTTTCTCTTGTTTTATTTTTTTATTTAAAGTTTTCTTTAGATCTTTATATATTTCCTTGAGCTCGAGGCTGCCCTGGCTTCTCGTATAATTCCTTCGAGCTCTGAGGCATCTCTCCCGTAGACCTTCTATCTCATCCGTCCACCAGTAGGGGGATTTTTTATTATCTTTTCTCTTCACGGTGGCCAAATTTGCTGCACTTTGCAGTGCTCTTCTCAGTTGGCCAAGGTCAGAAATCTCTTGTTCATTAATTTTCCTGACCTCCGATAGGTACTTGGTTTTGTTAAAATAAATCTCCGTGTGTCCTATCGGCCGCCTTATTCCCCCTTTAACCTTTATTTCGTATTGTATATACCGGTGGTAGGTGAATAACTGATCGTCAAGGACATCCCAGCCGTGCACTCTCCTGGATAGCCCTTCACTCGCGAACGTAATATCAATGTGTGTTGGGCTGACCCCCCTTACGAATGTTGGTTTGTTATTGTTTAATACTTGGAGGCCAGCCTGGGCTATCCATTCATTCCATATTTCCCCCTTTCTGTCGTTTATGGGGGCACCCCACAACCTCGATTTCGCGTTAATGTCCCCGGCGATCATCACTTCTTTTTCGTTCGTGGCGGCGCTCATTATTTCATCTACAATTGCTTTGTATCTTATCATAGGGATATTTGGGGACACGTAGCATGCCAGCAGGCTGAAATCCCTCAGTTTGATGAGGATATGATTTCCTCCCCTGACAATACCACGCACCCCCAAACCCCTATTTCTAAAGAGCACCGCCACATTCTTCCCATTATCCTGGACCCAACCACCGGCTGATGTTATTTTTTTGTTCGGTTCCGGGACGATGAGCAAGTCTATTTCTAGCTTGCAGGCTTTTGCGTGGACAAGGTCGTGTGCTCGGCGTGCCCTGCCCACGTTCACCTGCAATATCCGTATACCAGGTTGATCCTTGAGGTCCACTTTGGTTCAGTTCCCAGAGGTCGTTTCTGCGTCGGACTCACGTCTTTCGAAAAAATTAAAAGCATAAAAGCTAAAACAAATAAATTAATTAATATAAATAAAATAAATAGATACGGTATATAGATAAAATATGTAAAAGTAAAAGAATTCAATAAATAAAAGCGGTTTAGTAAAATTGAAATAATAGAGTAAAATAGAATAAATAAAATAAATAAAATAGATAAAATAAATTTTAAAGATATAAAATAACACCTAGGTGGGCTGTATATGGGCCCACCTTCGTTTTCCAGGGAGTCTATTTTATGTTTGGTCAGTTCGTTTTAGGGGTTCCCCTCTCCTCCCCTACCGTATACAAGGGCTCGGTACGACGGACAGGCCATCCTGTCCATCCTATGCCCTTCTTCTTTGCATACCGAGCAGTACGGTTTATTACCGCAGCTTGCAACGGTATGTCCCGTTTGGAGACAATTATAGCAGCACGCCGCCCTGCTCTCTTCCTTGCATTCGTAAGTGTTGTGCCCGAACTTTAGGCACTTAAAACACCTAACTGGGTTGTGTCTCTCCATTATTGGACACACAACCCACCCTATTTTTATTGAGCCGTACCTCCTCAGCTCTTCCGCTATGGAGGGGCGTACGGCTATCGTAGCTACCTGCTCCCCATATCTGTTTGTTCGTAGAACCTTGACTTCTATCTCTCTCTCAGGAACGCCTGTATAGCTCTTTATCATTTTCTTTAGAGTTTCCTCACCAACCCCAGGGTCCAACCGCGTAATCGTGAAGAAAGTCTCTTTTCTTCTGATTGCCGTGTCCATCCCGTTCATTTTGCTGTCCAGTTCAGCCCTCAACTTCTCCGCAGCCCCTCTTCCCTTTAACTTTACAAGGAGATCTCCCCCATTCGTTCTTTTTAACTTCTCCACTTGTAGACCGATTTTTCCAATGTCGATTTTTTCTCTCATTTCGCTAAGAACTTCGTTATATTTTTTCCCCCCCATCTTTATAAGGAGGGCTTCTTCTTGTTCTGACTTCTTCTCTACCTCGAGTTCCTTCCCTCTTACTATCATCTCCCATGAGATACTTTCCCTCCGCCCCACATATTCGAGGGCTTTCCTTATGATCTCCTTGTTAAGGTCGTTACCGGCTACGACCCGTACAACCTTTGGTGTTTCATCCATCTCTTTCTTAATTTTAGTTATAGCCTTTTCTGCTAGGTCGTATATATCGCCACCACTTTCTTTTTCTATTCCAGCGACAAACGTGTACCAAATTGTTTTTTTTATTTTCTTTCCTCCTAAAGTTCTCAAGGAATTTGATTTCTCCCTCGTTCACTTCCTCTAGTGTTTCTGCCAGATCCTCTCCCACGTCCTTTATTATATTTTCTACCCCTTTGTCCTTCGCATCCTTTTTTGTTACTATCAGACATGTTTTCTTCTCGACCGTTTCTCGTAACCCCCTTGTTCCCAATTTGTCTTTATATATGCTTTCTCCTCCCATTTGCTATTACATATACTCATGAAGGTTTTTTTTCCTCCCCCCATGTTTAGAGCCCTTTTAATTTTTTCTTGCTCTTCTCTCTGTCTTTCTTGTTCCACTTTTAGCTTACAGTGATCGCATTTTACTTCTTGTTGTGTTTTTTCGGCTATACTGTCGTCTTCTTTTTTGTTGTTAGTGGATTTTATGACCCCTAACAGTTTTTTTAATTCCGTATCCATCTCCACCTTTTCCCCCTTTTTTTCGCTTAGGTTAGTAAATATCTCTATTAGTTTTATATTTAACTCTTCGAGTTTCCTGTTTATTTTTTGTTGTTTGGTTTCGTTAGGAAACTTAATACTCTCTTCCAGTCTCTCCCTCTTCAGATCATTTATTCTCTCTAGACTGTCCCCTTTCCTTTTCTTCTTATTCATGGTTTCATCATCAAGCAAGAAAGAGGCTAACACCCTCTCCTGAATATTTTGCCATCCTTTTTCTATTTTTTCCACTTCCTCTTGTGATCTTTCCTCCCCTATCTCATCGTCATCATTTTCACTGCTTTCCAGCATTTCATCCCCTACTAGTGTCGACTGTTTTGGGGCAGTCGACCTGTTCATCTTCTGTTTCTTTTTATGTGAGTTTATGAGCTCCCTCTCAAAACTGTTCATTCCTTCTTCCCATTTCAAGTCGTCAGGCGACTGTTTTTTCCTATTCTCATTTTCCATATCCGTTCCATTGTCCGTGTCTCGCCGATGGTCGTCTTCACTCACCCCCGTCTGTTCAGAATTGTGTTTATTGGTACTCATATAAATTCCCACGAGTTGGGACGTACTATACGTCTGGCGCGGCAGTGCGCCCTTACCACGCCAAGGCTTGGTTACTTCGGGAGGTCGCCAGGTATCCCGAAGGGATCGTTTGTGATGCTCTAACCCTCGCATCTCTCATATCTTTGGCACGATGCCTTCCACCGTGATAGTGGGGATTGTTTTATTGAGGTTTACTCCTCTAGGCTTTTTTTCACGGTTGCCTCCGGACGCAGTGGCAGTTTGTATTCACAGGCTACCTGGAGTTTCCGCGTAACTGCTGCCTCCCCTGTTACGCGGGATTTGGAATGGATGTGTGGTCGGGTAAGACATGACGGCTACTCGTAGTGGGTATGTCGAAGAAGTTTTCGAATAGAAATTTGTGATCAGAGCCCGATGGCGGAGCCCCCCGCACACTGCTTTGGGGCCCCCCATCGACCCCCGGTCACAATGCTGAGGTGGACGAGATTAACTTTTAGGGATTAGAGTAGCCGTAGGGAAGTTGGAGGGTGATATACATCTGCTGAAGGCGAAAGGCGTCGCAACTGCTCGCCTCAGTTGCGACGCCTTTTTTAGCGTCCAGCGGCGGTGTCCGGCGCTCACCCGGTGCACAGTCGCTGGACGCTGGGACTGTCCTTGGTTTCACCGGTCGTGCTCCCCTCACAACTTTAGGGACCACGATCGGTTACTCGGCCCTCCCACCGTCGTCGAGGTAGAAATACAATCCCAGGAGGGGGAGGGGATAATCTACGATCAAGCGAACCGCACGAGTCAACTGAAGTGTTACTAACAATTACTTTTTCACTGATTTCGGTTTGCGTGCTGGTCTCCGGTTGGAAGTGTTTCTTCCTTCCTGAGAGGGTGTGTTTGAGCTGCTGGCGGGTATTGGACCTGAAGCCTCGTCTACAGCTGCGGTCATATTCCCTGATGGGGCTGCTGTTTGAGGAACGCTCAGGGTACGAGCCTCTGCATGCTCGTTTCCCGAACACTTAAAACAGTTACGTTTAAGCGTATTTTCTCTACCACAACCGTGGCAGAAAATCCGTGTTTGGGGTCTGGTACAATCACGAAATGCGTGACCAACCCCCTGACAGTTCCAGCAAGACAACGAATAAGTAGTCACAGACACATTCGGTGTATGGGGTCTAGATTGCCAAGAACGATTTCTCGAGGAGTGAGAGTTAAATCCAGCACGAGAATTAGATGTTGTAGGAGGATGAAAAGACCAGGATAGAGTTTCCTCTAACCGTTTACACTTATCTGTCAGGTCTTCGATAGTGGCTATATCAACCAGTGCCAATTGGGCATGGTAAAAGGGTAACAAACATTTTACAATTATCTTTATTTTTGCATGATCTGTTAAAGGAGTATCTAAACGACTACACATACCCAACATGGTGTTAATAAACATAGTCACTGATTCTCCAGGTTTCTGCTTGCGGTTCTTGATCTCGTCTAAGAGATCAGTTTGGAAAGAATAAGGCAGAAAATCGGATTTTAGTTTCTGAGCCAAACCAGTCCAAGTGGTAAAACTACCACGGTTGTTCATAAACCACGTAAAAGCATGGCCTGTAAATAATTCTGCAGAAGCTGAAAAAAGATCTTCCTCACTCACACCTCTTGAAACACGAAGACATTCTACCCTATCTAAAAATGAAATTACTTAGTCATAATGACCTTCACCAGAAAACGAAACTCCCCACTTATGTACCTGCACAGGCTTGGGATGTAACAAGGAATTAGAGGCTTGCATTGAAGAAACAGGAGTGGACGTGGCTAGAGGATTTACTCGAGAATCGAGTTCACCTTCTAGACTGAGAATCCTAATGGACATAGAGCGTTTGTAAAGTTGTTGCTCCTCATCTGAGCAACATAATAAGTGAACACGACCAGAGATATGAGCAAGACGTGAAATGTATCTAGAATACATGCTATCATGGACAGTCCCTCTAAAATTATTTATCTTTTGCGTAAGATCCTCTATTGTCTCATTTATTCCCTGTTGTTGTTCCAGGAAAGGAATAGATGCAGCTGAAATCTGACGGAAACTCCTATTTCCTTGCTCCTGTTTAAGAGCACCACGCAATAGACTGCGTTTTCTATCACATTTAGCGGCTTCTTCAACCTATATTTCCCTTATCCTCAGCTCATAATCTAACTCCTTAACTAACAAATGTTCTGGCTGAAAGGTACACATGGTGATAGGGAAAGAATTAGTAACAATAAACCCAACCCAACAACGACAAACCGAACCCACCCCAACAAACTAACGACCCAATTAACCGACAATCTACTAAACAAGCTGCTCAACCGACGAGCTGCTAAACTAACGACCTAACAAACCGACAAACCAAATATAACCGAGATATATATTTGGGGTAAATATTTAAAATAATTTAAGTAAATGTTTAAACGAAAATGTATATAAAAAAAATGAAAACTTTATAAGTTATATATAGGTATAGAGTGCAATAACTTAGCAAAACTAATTACGGCTGCACCTAGATCAAAATCAAGTAAAGTACCTAGATATCAAAACAAATCAATCAAAATTTTTCAAAATAAATACCCAGGCATCACCAAACCGACCAGACCGAAATGTCAACCAATATACCTGTTCAAATATTATCCTATTCAAGATTTACAATTTTATTTTAAATAAATTAAAATAATACCAATACAGCAATATAAGTGCACTAGTTTATTTTTCCAAGTAACGTACAAAAAGAAACCAAAAATATCTCTATATAATTACAAAATATACAACAATGGACCAGAAAGATACTTACTAGAAAAATTTACAATAAACAACAAAATAAAAGGTACTGTCTTACTGAAAACTGGGCTCCACGTTGGCGAGCGCCAATTGTAACAAAATGAGGTTGTGTTGTGGCAGAATAGATATAACTTTAAAGGGGTAGTTACTTAGTTATGAAAGTTTCCTCAAACTAGGCTAGCTGGAAATTTAAGAGACTAAACAGTAGGGCTCAGGGGAGGATCAGGCGTATTTGCACGCCCAAAATAAGACGGTACCTAATGAAGTACTGGAGTGTTAGAAACTAAATGAATATAAGGAGTAATGAAAAGAAAGGGAACTACTGACCAAGAAGATATTCAGAAGTAGTGTTGAGCGCCAGGGAAGGATTTTTATAAATTCTTCTCCACGTGACCTATATTGCTGCACCTAAATAATATTTCCAATATATACTAAAAAATGGTAGGATAATAAAACATATATTTATGTACAACCAAATTTAATGAAATATGAATACCTATACCTCTATATACAGAGTGTCCCAAAAGTAGTGGAACGGTCGAATATTTCGCGAACTAAACATCGGATCGAAAAACTGAAAAATACGTGTTCAATCATTTTCAAAAATCTATCCAATGACACCAAACACCAATCCCCACTACACCCCCTGGAGATGGGGTGGGGGTAACTTTAAAATCTCAAATGGAAACCCCTAGTTTTTCTTGCAGATTTGGATTCGTTACGTAAAAGTAAGCAACTTTTATTCAAGACATTTTTTCGAACTGTGGATAGATGGCGCTATAATTGGGAAAAACGATTTATCCTGATACCATAGGTAAATTATAGAAACGGTCTAATATCTCGAGAAATACACTTCCAAATGAGAAACCGAAAAAAAAAAAGTTTTTAATACTTTTCGAAAACCTATCGAATAACACTAAACATGACCCTCCAACCCACCCCCTGGAGGTGGGGTGGGGGGTAATTTTAAAATCTTAAATAGCAACCCCCACTTTTTATTACAGATTCGGATTCGTCATGAAAAATTAAGCAACATTTATTCGAAACATTTTTTAGAATTGTTGATAGATGGCGCTTTAATTGGAAAAATACGATTTATTAGCGCCATCTATCAGCAATTTAAAAAAATGTTTCGAATAAATGTTGTTTAATTTTTCATGACGAATTCGAATCTGCAATAAAAAGTGGTGGTTGCTATTTAGAATTTTAAATTTACCCCCCACCCCATCTCCACGGGGTGGTTTAGAGGGTCATGTTTGGTGTATGTCGATAGGTTTTCGAAAAATATTAAAAACCTGTTTTTTGGTTTCTCATTTGGAAGTGTATTTCTCGAGGTATTAGACCCTTTCTATAATTTACCTATGGTATCACAATAAATCGTTTTTTCCAATTGTAGCGCCATCTATCCACAGTTCGAAAAAATGTCTTGGATAAAAGTTGCCTACTTTTACGTATCGAATCCAAATCTGCAAGAAAAACTAGGGGTTTCCATTTGAGATTTTAAAGTTACCCCCCACCCCACCTTCAGGGGGTGTAGTGGGGGTTGGTGTTTAGTGTCATTGGATAGATTTTTGAAAATGATTGAACACGTATTTTTCAGTTTTTCGATCCGATGTTTAGTTCGCGAAATATTCGACCGTTCCACTACTTTTGGGACACCCTATACAAATTTATACACTAGCTAACCAGTACCTGTCGTACTAGAAGGATACGCTCCTGTCGACAATGAGATTTACAGAAAAAAAGTTATTTACCTAAACAAAAACATTATATTGATATTGACCACAGTATTGGCTGACAATCCCGTATCTGAGCTAAAGTGACAAACCTGAGTACAATATCTAATAACTGAAATAAAGGTTATGAAACAAGGGAATAAGCACCTAGATATTGTATACAACACCTTTACACGATGGTTTATAACCTTCAGACTATTTTAAATGAATGATGTGAACGGTGAAAGGTAAAATTTGTTGAAAAATATTAAATATTAGACAGTTAATAAATTTTAGCAAAGTGAGTTTATATTATTATTAAGGTTATTTATTTCAAAGTTATTAAAACTATTAAAGTTGAAAGATATTATTGAACAAAAATTGAAAACGTAAATTTTACTATAAAACCTGTTGCTTCTACAAGTGAGAGCTGGTTTCTTCTCCAAAATCCTGCTAGATGAATGGTTGGAGATCCAAGTTATCCTCCAATCTTCCCCAAACCTGGGGGGGGTACTGTCATCCACAAGGAGGTACGCTTCTATGACTGGCAAATCAACATATATTCCATAAAAATAACAAAATCGCCCAAAATTTACCAAAATTATTTTATTCCATTTCCAAAAAAAACAAAAGCTGTGACTTGACTTAATCTCCTACTTCTCCTTCTCCACCAGTGGCTAAAAAAAACAAACCTTGATCAGCTGGTTGGCCTTGAGCATATATGAAACAGGGCTCTACAAAAAGGTGTATCACCTTATCAGAACTTGACAAAGAAAAAATCTAAGTAAAAATGAGGTTTGATGTACATGCTTAAGTTCATTGACCTTGATTATCCTTGACTGGAAAAAACTTTTATACGAATGTAAGAAAGTATTTGGACAAGTAAATGGGGATCTTGTAATCAAAGATTACACTCTGGAGTTATTTAAAGGAGAGAATGAGCTTATCATTGATTTCAAACTTGTGGAGTGAAAATGTAATTCTTGGAATTTTTTTGATCTGTAGAACGTAGATTAGAAGTAGGTATTGAAACTGTGATAACTGAAGAATAGCAATGTTTTCAATATAATCTAAACATGGTATTAGAAATGATTTAGACAGTTACTTTTTTTTTCACGGAAAAAAAATGAAAAACCATAGCTATGTGACATTCATACATACCCATTGCTTTCCAAAAACGGAGTTGAAAAATAAAAACTCTTCTCTTGAAACACTCCACACTACAAAACCAAACCAAAACTTCCTCCAACGTATATTACTCTTCTTATAAATTAATATGTCAACCAAATTTCTATTTCTTATGCAATGGCCACCGGCGGAGATTGAACTGTTGCCTTACCAAAAGCCGAAAACTAAGTGACGGACCGCTGCGGTTGCCGAAATGACAAACACGCCAGCCGGATGCCGGCATCGCCAGGCGAACCAACTTATAAAACTTGAATTTCCCAAAAGTTACAAACATCATCCAAATAGTAAAAATCTAGGCAATACCTACTACACGCTGAAGTATATTTGGTTGCATACTTATTGGGAGTTGCTTTTCCTAATAAATATTTTGAAATGCATATTATAAAGTGACGATGAGTATCACTCAACGTTGCACACTTTTGTGTGAAGTTAATCTAAGGGATAAATTCCTTGAGGTTTGACCAACGTAACATTTACCACAAGTGTTACAAGGTATAGAGTAAATAAGATTAGAACTCTCCATAATTTGTAGTGGAGTCTTCGTTTTGGTAAATGTTACGTTGGTCAAACCTCAAGGAATTTATCCCTTAGATTAACTTCATACAAAAGTGATATTAAGAGAAATGTCCCATCTTGTGCCTTGGCAGAACATGTGATTAATGATTATCATGTTTTCATGTTTCAAGAAACCACAATTTTAGAAAGGGAAATTAATTTACGCAAAAGAGAATTTAAAGAAATGGTTTGGATAAAAAAATCAAATTGCATTAATAAGAGATCTGACATTGATAAATTAAGTATCATTTATAATAACATTTTGTCTTATTAAAATTTGTTGAAATATTACTAATAATTCTACCTAAAATAATTTTTTTTTATTTCGTCTATCATAAATTGCAAAAAATTATGTCATTAATTTCTTTCCCAACCTATCGAATTATTATAGTAGTCCAACGACATTTTTTTGAGTGATGTCGAATTGACATACTATCAAAATTTTTACATTTACATATTACTTTTAAGAAATTTTTATGTTTTTATATAAGTTGTATAATTATTAATTTGTAACCACGAGCAGTAAGTTAAGTTTTGTTTTGAGTTTTATCTAAATTTAAACATTTTTATTTGTAGATAGTCTTGATAAAGAAAATAAAATTTTCGAAAGCTCGACTAATAAGTTCAAAGTGTTTCACTGAATAGCCCAAAAATTTATTGACCATTCCCCAAAAAAATTTTTATTACATTCCAACAGTCATTACATATTAACAATCATATATATATATATATATATATATATATATATATATATATATATATATATATATATATATTGATGCACGTTAAGTTGTGACTTCCGGTATACAGAACAGGCTGTCCGACTTCCACCTTTTCTACTAGGAATTATTTTTTAAAAATTGTGTATTTGGTAAAAGGGGGGCTTATAAAATGGGTCTACCTATTGAGGGGAAAGGATTTACCAAAATAAATTTTGTATATATATACGTATATACCGAAACGTACAGCATACGTTATGGCTTCCATATATAGGGTAGTTCAAGGCGCGTTGTCACTTCCAGCGGTGTTGTCATATTTTGGAAGTCACAACGACTCGTCTGCTAGATTTACCTCCTATTTTCAGCGTAATGTGTGATCTTTTGAAACTTTTACTGTGAATACAGTTGTCTGTGTTTTAAAGTTGTCTATTTAAATTAAAAGAGTGATATTCTTCTGATTATACAGGTTTACAAAAAAATACATTTCGGACTATTTGACAAAACCATATGACTAGGGGGGTTTTTGGGGTCGCTGGTTACGAATCCGGGGTCCGCTAACCTCTATCACGTCAGGTAAAGGTCATTTCAAGGACAAATCAAGATAAATCGACAGTCGCTCTGAAAGAGTATATTAGGAGGTTTTTGGGGTCGCTTATAACGAATCCAGGATCCGTTGACCTCTATCACGTCTAGCTGAAGGTCATTTCGAGGTCAAATCAAGATAAATCAACACAATCGCTGTGAAAAAGTATATTAGGGTGTTTTTGGGGTCCCTGATCACAAAACTGGGGCCCGTTAAGCTCAACCACGTCAGGTAAAGGCCATTTCAAGGTCAAATCAATTTTGTTAACACCTCCTGATTTGAACTTGAAATGACCTTTACATGACATGGTAGAGCTCAACGGACCGCAGTTTTCATGATCAGCGACCCCAAAACTCCCTATACTTTCAGAGCGATTGTGTCGATTTATGTTGATTTGACCTTAAAATGACGTTGAACTAGACGTGATAGAGGTCAGCGGACTCCGGATTCGTCTTCAGCGACCCCAAGAACCCCCTAATATACTTTTTCAGAGCGACTGTCGATTTATCTTGATTTGACCTTGAAATGACCTTTACCTGACGCGATAGAGGTGAGCAGACCCCGGATTTGTGATCAGCCACTCCATAAACCCCCTTGTCATATGGTTTCAAACCTGTGTTACTTATGATAATATGATTGATATTTATTTTACAAAAATACTAATATATTATTATTGCTGTAAAATGGATTTATTGGAATTAATTAAAAAAGTGTTAATAGTAAGTCATTTATTTATGAAAATTATATCAAAAATGTTAATAAATAAATTTGAACTTGTAGAAAATTTCAATATTTTAGATTTTATTACAGGCACCGTCCTTTTAATTTTTGATGTACCAATAATAATATGTAATAAAGAAATTAAATGGCTAAACACTCCAGGTGGGGATTAGCCACTAAAAAGCTATCTAGATCCATCTTTTTCGAGCAGATTTTTCCCAGTCTGCTACTCGATACTATTGACTATGCTTCTCCATTTCTTTCTATCCTCTTTCTTTTTCTGCTAGACTCTAATTCCTGCCCTATATAAATCTTCCTTTAATTCCTGTAACCATTTATTCTAGTTCCTCCGCGTCTCCTTCTAACTCCGGGTTTCCATTGTAAAATTGAGTTTATAGTTGTTGCGCTACCTGCTCTCCATATATGCCCCAACAATCCAACTCTGTGCCCAAATCTGAAAATCTGGAATAATATCTACCCGGGTCGAAACATTTTTTTTTAATATATGAAAATAGTTATTTATGAAACGGAGCGAGTGCTATACATCGCGTAAGTTCGCAAAAAGTACTTCACGCACAATTTCATACAATATTTTATCTACGATAAACAAATAAAAATACTGTAACTCTTCGTCACTGGAATTCATTTCTATTCTACAATTTTTAGAACTTTGACATATAAAAATTCTAATTTCTTTCAAACCACAAAACTGTCAAAATTTTTTTTGTAATTTATTGCTCATTATGTCATCACCATGACAACGCGAAAGTTAAGAAAGAATATTTTTCTATGGATGCTATAAAATGTGCAACTTATCTCACTACTTACATATATTCAAAACGAACAATTTCTCAGGCAGTGAGAAAAGTCGGCCATTGCAGTGAGAAATATTTTTTCTCACGGGTTCACCGCCGGTTTACATACACTTACTTACTTACTTACTAGCCAACGCCCACCCTTGGCATGTTAGCCATTTGGCGGCGCGCTGACCAGTATAGACGAGCCGTTTCTCGTAGGCGATCTTCATCCTCCTCGGGTGGGTCTGTTATCAGGGCTGGGCACTCTGGGAGGTGAGCAGCATCCATCTGGGGCTGATTACATAGTGGACAGTTGTCATTTTCACGGACGCCGATGCGATGTAGATGGGAGGCCAGGTAGTCATGCCCCGTAGTTGTTCTGAACGCGGCTACACTGATGGGTCTCGGCAAGTTGTGAGGGATTGGTGACTCTATTAGGTGGGCCCAAGATTTTCCAGCACCGGCTTGTATTTGCTGGTCTTTTATCTTCCCTTTGATTCCTCTTCTAATGGTTGACTTTGCTGATGTGTACGATTGGAAGCTAGGGGGCTGTGGAAGAGTAGTGCCTTCTTTTGCAAGTTCATCCGCCGCTTCATTCCCTTCAACGCCGACATGACTAGGGATCCATTGTAAAGTAATCAGCCACCCTTTTTCCAGCAAGTTCGACAGTTGGACGCGGCAAGATATTGTCTGAGCACAGTCGGTATATCGATTTGTCGACAGGGCGAGGATTGCAGCTTGGCAGTCGATGAAGAAGGCAACTTTTTGGGGGTGTTGGAGATTCTCGAGACTTTTAGCGGCTTCGTGTATAGCAGCAATTTCGCCATCATAGTTGGTGAGAGGGGCACCCACAGCTATGGAGCCTTTGGAGAACGTTGAGACATATCCTGCTCCTGTTCTTCCCGAGTCCGGCATCGAGGAGCCATCGCAGTAGATGTGGAGCCACTCATGCGCTGGGTAATTGGTGTGTATCGTCTCTAGGGCGGCTTTCCTTAGGACAATGTCTGACGATAAGTGCTTCGGGTCGTTATGGTTTTCAAGACGCAATTCTGTGTTTGGTAGACAGCGGGCGAGTGTAGTTTGCGCTGGGAAGGGGGCGGCTTTCGACAGGTCAATGTGGTATTTTTCCCTGATTTGATTCGCTACTGTAAGCGGAGTGGTTTGTGTTTTAAGACGTGAGGCTGCTTGTCTATATTCGTCCCATTTTTGTGGAAGTATTCGTCTTTGCCTTTCCCAGAAGGTTAACGGTTTACATACATATGATCGCCATTTCCATGGTAACATGCACAATACAAATACAATTATTATTTTTGTCAAAAAAATGTCAAACAACTTGTCAAAACTTATCAAAAATTACCTTTTAAGACTGTTCAACTGTGAATTATAATTTTAAATAAATAGAGTATATAAATATTAAGAATAGTAAATACCTATGTGTATATATGTATTTTATTTCAATTTAGGCATATAATATACCTAAAAGCACCTAAATTATTTAATTTTGAAGTTTGAACTCTTGACAAAAACGCATCCATAGAAAAAGTACAGTGTACAACACGAGAGAAAATGACATATTTCTCTCTCGCTTGATTTGCGGCACTCGCCTCGTGCCTCGGCTCGTGCCAACAAACTTCTGCGCTCGTGAGAAATATGTCTTTTTTCTCTCTTGTTGTACAATATACTATTGATTATATGAAAGTGTGTCAAAAACAGTGAGAAAAAGTAAATCCCATTTAAAATACATTGTTACTTCATGCTTACTTTAAAGCACTGCTATCTATAATGACAGTTTTCACAAACTAAAAATTTATACATAATATGACATAGAGTAGATAAAAGTAATTTATTAATTATTAATTGATTATAGTCAGAAGAAAATTAGATCATGCTATTTTTGTTTTATATTTATTTTATTATATTATATCTATTTTATCATTGTTTTTTATAATTGTTAACATACTAAATTACATATCCAATAATTATTGTTATCTATTAAATAGATCGATGCAGATCGGCCTTATATCGGATCCTCTTCTATTAGTCAGTTCGCTGACGGTAAAATATTGCAAAACCCATAAATTTTAAAAAACCACTTAAGATTGACATGAAATTTGGCATACACATAGGTAAGATATCAAAGAAGAAAATTGATATTGTGCCGATGTTTTCTTTTGCCATGGGGGTGACTTTCACCTCGTCTAGGGTTGAAAAAATATACGTTCAAAATAAGTCCGGAAATGGATTAACTGACTAATTCTAAGGAACTATTGTTCTTTTTTGTTCATTTTTCAACAAAAAAAAACACATTTTAACGGTTTTTTTTTTGCAATTAACTCAAAAAGTAAGTATTTTATCGAAAAAAACATTCTTAAGAAAAATATAGCCCATAAAAAAGTCAAAAAATGGTGTACTTATGTATGAGATCCCTAGACCCAGTAAAAGAAGAGTTGTAACTAATGACAAATAGGTTCATACACGTCAAATTTCAAATTGAATATTCCAACGTGAAGTGTCAAAAACTAAAGCACTTTTTGGGGAACACTCATTACAACATTTTTGTAGTGTTTAAAAAAAGGTTAAAAAGTTTTTAGCATTAAATTAAGGAAGTTAGCAAATAAAATTTATCGTCACCACTTCACAAGTTGATTTACTCGTGTATGTATTGTTTATAAATATGATCTGTAAGCTTCATTGGTTCAAAGTGCTTATTTTTGAAGGGGATGCAATTGAAAGGGATTGAACTAGTCACTAACCAACTGTGTATGCCAATTTTGAACAGCCATATCTTAACCAATATTTGTCTCAAAGAAAAAAACATAATCCTAAATATTCAGAAAAGCAAAACCTACATTTTTTACTCTTCGTAATTTTTGGTAGCACTAATAAATTTTATGTCATTTGGAAAAAAAAACATCTCTTTCAAAATTTAAACAATTTTACTTTAAAACCCAATTTTTTCAAAAATTAGCCCTTTACTTAACCCGAATTAAGGGGTGATTTTCGGAGTTTTTTAAGAAAAATAGGACCTACTTTATTTTGAAAGTATCTTTCTTAATTTTAACGCTAGAAACTTTTTTAGAAAACATAAAAAAGATTTTTTTAAAACTTTAAATAAGTTGTAATAAGTTTTCTCACAACAGTGCATCATTTTTTAGTTGCTATCATTTTTTGGTTATTTCAGGTGAAATTATTCATTTTTAAATTTGACGAATATGAACCTGTTTCCTGTTTTACATTAGCTACAACTTTGCTTCTACTGATTCTAAAAAGTTATACGTACATCAATTTTGTTACTTTATAAGCTATATTTTTAATGTTTTTCCCGATAACATACCTACTTACTTTTTGAGTTATTGGCAAAAAACCGTATAAAAGTGTTTTTTGTTGAAAAATTGACATATTGACTAGCAAATAACTCAAATAGTATTAACTTAGTGAAACATTCTATATAACAGAAGTTGCTTAGAATTAGTGTGTTTATCCATTTCCGAACTTATTTTGAACGTATATTTTTCCCCTCTGAGAAGAGGAGAAACTCAACCCCCAGGGCAAAGTTTTCTTTTCACTTTTTTTCTTTTACATGTTATCTATGTGTAAGCTAAATTTCACGTCAATCCGTTCTTTAAAATTTGGAGCAAAAACCGTTAATGAACAATACTATCTCCGTAAGATCGTAAAAAGCGAATCAGAATATTTTTCCTATCGACTAAGATACAACCTGGAATACCTACTTTCAATACACCAATAATAATTATTATTGCGTTTTTTATAAATGCATAAAAGCATAATATTTTAGTGCATATTTCAATTCAACTGTTTTTTGCATAATTTAAGGTTTTTTTAAGTGCATATTTACCGATCTCTATTAATTCATACAGTCAAAGTCTCCCTTCAATCCCAAACATTTTTAAAAGAAAATACAATTTTTATTGGATATGTTCAATCAAGCAGACATTCCGTTAACATTTTTAGTCACAAGATATCAATGTTAAAGTATTATTAGAGCAACGCGGTATGGTGTCACATTTCTTTTAATGACCAACACAAAATATTTTAATGACGGATCCCACACAAGAACCAGATTTTTATTACCTACTGCTGATAAGGTAAAGAGTTATCAAATAACATTCGTTGTCATCTCTGTTTTAATTTGAAATAATAAAATATAAATATTGTAATTTTGTATTCTAAAATATTTGGAAAAAATACCTATGTATTTTTTTCATTTAGATACACATCATTTTAAAGGATTGTCCGGAAGAGTACAGGCTCAATATATCGGCAAATGAATTTTGTTTTAAATACCGTCCGTATAGAGGAGGTGTTCGTTGGGGATAGGCGCAAAATCTTGGTCCAGTGCTAATTAAATGCATTAATTTTTTTCGAATTCTGAGAAATCTAATAAGTATTTTTGAAAAATTTAAACGCAGAATGGAAGCTTACATTATTACCGAGGGCAGAAAGTCCCTGAAAACTTATATAATGTTTATTTTAATAACTTATATACCTAATATATGTTTATTTTAATAAAGATAATGGGATGAAAAAACAAGAGAAAAGTTAGTGTGATTTTTAATTTCGAATATTTCATTCAAAAGAAACTTTTTGTTTATTCTAAGGGACTTTCGGTCCTCCGTAATAATGTTATCTTTCATTCTGAGTGTATGTTTTAAAAAATATTTATTAGTTTTCTCAGGATTCGAAAAAAATAAATGTATTTAAATAGCATTGGACAGAGATTTTGCGCCCACCCCCTTAAGAGAGAGTTTACTGTATTTTATATTATTACTTGTATATTTTTACACGTTTTATTACTTTCGAAATAACAATAACTATAAAATCTATTTTTCAGCCTACTTGGGTCCAAAAAAATACACAATTTTCGGAAATTTCGTTAAATGAGAACATTTACCTACATTTCTTCTATTTATGATTAAACAGTAGCGATTAACAGGTAGCGAAAACGCGTTCCAAGATTGCGGCTGTAATCTTGAATATTTTTCGAGATATTTGGCACACGTATTCGTAATATAATAAAGAATGGCGGTACAGACCCCAATTTGAAAAATATATTAATATGTGGAAATTACTCTGTTATTAAGTACAATATTAAAAAAACGAGCCTATACCGCAATTAAGAAGAACAAGAAAATAAACTTTTATCCGATGCCTAGATTTTGTGTCATTTTGGAACTACTAAAATTTTTTATTCCATTAGCAGTTCCAAAATGACACAAGATGTAGGCATCGGATAAAAAAGTTTATTTAAAGAAAGTGTATTTTTTTTCTTGTTAATGGCGGTACGGGCTCGTTTTTTTAATATTGTATTTAATTATAGAGTAATTTCCAGATACTAAAATATTTCCCAAACTGGGCTCTGTACCGCCATTCTTTATTATATTACGAATACGTGTGCCAAATACGTCGAATAAATATTCAAAATTACAGCCGCAATCTTGGAAGGCGTTTTGGTTACCTGTTGATCGCTACTGTATCACCTTAAGCTTTTAATAAGATTTTTAAAATTAATTTAGAATATTTAATAGATATACTCACCGGCACGAAAAACGGGCACCCCAAAAAATGGGTCATTTTGATGGCTCGTTTCTTCTAAACCTATTGTCCGATTTAAGTATTTTTTTAATATATTATAGCCTTATTCTTTAACAATATCGCTGTAATAATATTATTTCTAGACATGTAAGTTATCATTATATACCGAATACCAGGCGTAGCAATCAAACGGGGTTTTTTTCTCAATTTCCACAACAGCCTGTGGAATATTCTAGCCTTTATACAATATTGAAATTAAAACCCAGCTATAGCCCCAAGTTTTCTTAACATTCTGTTTTTTTATTCATTCGCTTATGTTGGATAATAAAAAAGTTAGTTACTTTAACAACTAGCCATGTTCTTTATCGATACATGGTGTTTCTAAATAAATGCGACAAACTTTAAGGGGTAATTCTGCATGAAAAAATAATGATAGCAAAAATAAAATTCTTTTGCCAAACAATCATTATTTTTTCATGCAGAATTACCCCTTAAAGTCAGTCGCACTTATTTAGAAACACCTTGTATTGATAAAGAACATGGCCAGTTGTTAAAGTCTAAAGTCCATAACTTTTTTATTATCCAACGTAAGCTAATAAATAAAAAAAAAACAGAATGTTAAGAAAACCTGGGGCTATAGTTGGGTTTTAATTTCAACATTTTAAAAAGGCTAGAATATTCCACAGGGTGTTGTGAAAATTGAGAAAAAAAC
This sequence comes from Diabrotica virgifera virgifera, assembly GCF_917563875.1. Taxonomy (NCBI): domain Eukaryota; kingdom Metazoa; phylum Arthropoda; class Insecta; order Coleoptera; family Chrysomelidae; genus Diabrotica; species Diabrotica virgifera. Next base: position 179,941,570 of record NC_065443.1, on the reverse strand, counting down.
CCAGTTTGATGGGTACACTTGGTATACAATAAAATTTACATGCCTATCAACAATATTATTATAGCGATATTGTTAAAGAATAAGGCTATAACATATTAAAAAATTACTTAAATCGGACAACAAATTTAGGAGATACGAGACATCAAAAATTACCAATTTTTTGGTTGCCCGTTTTTCGTGCCGGTTAGTGTAGATTGAATTAGAAGTTCATTGTAAAAAAGAAAGTAAACAAAAACACGAGAAAGATGAATTTCTATAAATAAAGAGGTAAGTAAATATTATAGACTAAAATAAGTACAGATAATATATATTTATAGAGATATAATTGGCTTCATTTAAGGCTAACTTTAAAAGTAAAGCAGATTTAAAAGAAAGCTATTATTAATGTTAACACAAAAGTATGAAATTATTCATGTTTCATACACAAAATACTAAATACGATTAGGACCGCGAATCTACAACAAATGCATGTCTGGAAACCGTTACACAGGGTTGCCAAAAAACGGAAGTCACACCGAGCGGTGTGGTATACGGAAGACGCTACGCGTTGTGTACATAACCTGTATAGTAGCACGGGAGCGACACTAGCGCTGGTGATATACCGTCGAACTAAAATCTGATCTTATGAGTATGTTAGATACGATATGACTTCCAGCGAAATTTTTAATATAAGCCTTCTGATACCATCTAGTAGCCAAATTCGTAAAAATATAGGCAAAACGTTGTGACTTCCGAAATCGGAAGTCATAACGGTATATATGAAGTAACAACGTATTACGAGAATCTACTTTGGAAGTCACATGGATACATGTATCAATATATATATATATATATATATATATATATATATATATACAGTATGTCCCTGTAAGTTGTATCCATATGGAAAACTTTTTTATTATTAATTTCACGAAAAAAAGTTATTCTTCATAAAAAGCTCTGCATGGTCCAAAACCTAAGATTCAACCATCAGATAGCAAATTTTATGAATATTATACGAGGTATGTCAAAAAGTTTGAATTTCACTCAAGAGTAAAGTAGCTTTATTTTTCACAATATTGAAAATTGCTATTATGAAAAGTTGTTTGGAATTAAAAACTATATTCTAATATGCAATTACATCCTTCTAATTGAAAAATTTTTTTTTGAAAAATTATGGATAACTAACATTATTTTCAGTAATTTTAATTCTAATAACTCTTTTATTATAAATTTTACGAAAAAAGTGTTTCGTAATAAAAAGTTCTGCATGGTCTAAAATACTCTAAAACCTAAAATACAACCATCTTATGTCAATTTTATACGAGGTGTGTCAAAAAAGATAAATTTAGATCAAAAGTAAAGTACCTTTATAGTTCAAAATATTTCAATAAGAAGGATGTAATTACATACTGAAACATGGTTTTTAATTCTTAATAACTTTTCATAATAATAATTTTCGATATTGTGAAAAATAAAGGTATTTTACTCTTGAGCCAAATTCATATTTTTTGACATACCTTGTATAAAATTGATAAAATTTGACATAAGATGGTTGTATTTTAGGTTTCAGACCATGCAGAACTTTTTATTAAGAATCACTTTTGTTCGTAAAATTAATAATAAAAGAGTTATCAGAATTGAAATAACTGAAAATAATGTTAGTTATCCATAATTTTTCAAAAAAAAAATTTTCAATTAGAAGGATGCAATTGCATACTAGAATATAGTTTTTAATTCCAAACAACTTTTCATAATAGCAATTTTCAATATTGTGAAAAATAAAGCTACTTTACTCTTGAGTGAAATTCAAACTTTTTGACATACCTCGTATAATATTCATAAAATTTTATATCTGATGGTTGAATCTTAGGTTTTGGACCATGCAGAGCTTTTTATGAAGAATGACTTTTTTCGTAAAATTAATAATAAAAAAGTTTTCCATATGGATACAACTTACAGGGACATACTGTATATACAGAACTGGATTCGAAATCTTAGATTCAGAAAGCAATTATAAGAAAAGATTGTTCCTCGAGATGTACCACATAAACAGTAATAAACGTTCAATTAATTACAAATCAGACACAAGTAGATTAAGCGAAATTTACTGCAATGTTTTAAAATTCGAAAAATAGCAGAATATTAAACAGATGGCTCGATATTGGAACTTTTGACCCTTAACACATGTGAGAAAAGATACCTGACTCAGTGCCGCCCTCGACGTTCTCGTGAAACGACATGCATAGCTTTAAGTTAAATTGCCTTATATAACATACCTACAACAATTCGTAAGTTATATCATTGTAATATTATGTTTGTACCTAACTGTTAGTTAATTTTGTAGTTTGTTCCTGATGAAGATGAAAAATTAATAAATACTCATCGAAATATCGAATTCAACAGAATTAAATGTAGTTTCAATCTAAGCCACAGACCGCAATTCCCGATAATTTCAACACTGTTTTATAGTGTTATAGAGTATATATATATATATATATATATATATATATATATATATATATGAGGTGAACAAAGGAGATATACTAGTAGTCATGGGAGATCTGAACGCGAAAGTTGGCAAAGACAACAAGGGAGTGGAAACATGCATGGGAACACATGGACTAGGGAATAGAAACAACAATGGAGAGAAACTCATAGAACTTAGCCTAGAAAACAATCTTGTCATTGGAGGAACGATTTTTCCACACAAAGACTGCCACAAAATAACCTGGATATCACCAGATAATAAAACGCAAAATCAAATAGACCACATTTTGATTAATAAAAAATGGAGAAGTAGCCTTCTAGATGTACGAAATAAAAGATCAGCAGATGTAGGAAGTGATCACCACCTACTAATAGCAGAAATAAAAGTAAAAATTAAAGCAAAACGCGGGAGTAAACAATATAACAAACGAAGAAGATACAATATACAACGACTGAAAGACAGTGAAACTCAAAAAATGTTTTGTAACAAAATAAAGTTGAACACAGAAACTGTAAACAACACACAGACAAATATAGCAAACAAATGGGAGATGATCAAAAAGGCTGTACACCAAACCGCACAAGAAGTGTTGGGCTACAACGAAGAAAAGAAATCAGAGTGGCTAAGTGATAACACATGGCAACTGATAAAAAAGAGGAAAGACTTAAAAGCCGAACTAAATAGAATACAAAAATTAGAAGATAGAATCAGAATAACCCAAGATTATGCAGATACAAATAAACAAGTAAAAAAGAGCGCTAGAAATGACAAAAGAAAATGGACAGAGAAGATGGCGCGCTTAGCAGAAGAGGCAGCCGAAACAAATAATCAGAGAGAGCTATATAGAACCACTAAACGTCTTGCAAACAAGAACTTCAACAGTGACAAACCACTAAAAGACAAACAAGGACAACTGCTTACAACAACTGAAGAGCAAACACGAAGATGGCATGAGTACTATAGCGAGCTTATGACAGAAGAAGAAAATGAGCCGCCGTTCCAAGAGGGTAACGACGTAGAGCCAAATGAAAATTATCTAAGGATAAACGAGGAAATTCCAACGAAAAAAGAAATAGCTGAAGCAATCCGGCACCTGAGGAACAACAAAGCAGCGGGAATGGACGATATCCCAGCAGATCTGTGGAAAGCGGACACTGAGAGAACCGTGGACCTAATAGCACCATTATTAGCAGATGTATGGACTGAAGAAATCCTACCTAAGGAATGGAATAATGGAATTATAGTCAAGCTTCCAAGAAAAGGGGACGTACAGCTATGCGAAAACTGGAGAGGAATAACGCTGTTATGTTCCATAAATAAAATATTAGCATTTATTGTTCATCAAAGAATCAACAATATAATAGACAAAACTCTCAGAAAAGAACAAGCGGGTTTCAGAAGGGGAAGATCCTGTATAGACCAAATCTCGACGGCAAGAATCATCATAGACGAAACTATAGAGAAGAACGCAGCCTTGATAATGGCCTTTATATACTTTGCTAAAGCCTTCGACAGCATAAAACATACAGCCCTATGGAAAATCTTAAGACTAAATAGATTACCTCCAAAGATCATTGGAATAATCAAAATGATGTATCAGCAAACAACATGTCAGGTATTGCATAAAGGGCAAATGACAGATAAAATACCAATTGAAGTAGGTTTAAAACAAGGTTGCATACTGTCACCTTTGCTCTTCAATATATGTCTTAATCATATACTGGAAAAAACAATTGAAAGAAAAAATGGGATCCCTTGGAACTACCTTCAGAACAAGAAACTAGCAGATATGGAATACGCAGATGATATCTGTTTCGTAGCGAACACAATAGATGATATGAAGAACATGTTAAGGAAGCTAGAGGTGAAATCGGCAGAAGTGGGTCTTAAAATCAACACGAACAAGACAGTAGAGATGAGAATAGGAGTAACTAACTGTGACAAACTATACATCAACCAACAAGAATTAAAACAGGCTCAAGAATTTTGCTACCTAGGCAGTATAATCAGGGCAAAAGTTGGAGCTCAAGCAGATATTAAACAGAGAATACGAAAAGCACAACAAGCCTTTGGAACCCTCGCAAATATATGGAGATCAACACAGATCAGCCAAAATACTAAAATAAGGCTATTTAATAGTAACGTGAAAACTGTGCTACTTTATGGGAGTGAAACATGGGCAATAACTGACGGAAATGTAAATAAAATCCAAGTTTTTGTAAATAGATGTCTACGTAAAATTCTAAAGGTATACTGGCCCAATATCATAACAAATGTAGCACTATGGAAAAAAACCAAACAAGAACCCATCAGAACAACAATAAAGAGGAAAAGATGGAACTGGCTGGGACACACACTGAGGAAAGAAAATGCAGACATAACAAAACAGGCACTCAAATGGAATGCAGTAGGACGAAGAAGCAGAGGACGCTCGACCAAAACATGGAGGAGTACCGTTGAAGAAGACCACAAAAGTATGAAGAAAACCTGGGGAGAAATAGCAACCATGGCCAGAAATAGAGGAGAATGGAGAAGCTTCGTGGATGCCCTATGCTCCTTCACGGAGTAACAGGATTGGATATATATATATATATATATATATATATATATATATATATATATATATATATATATATATATATATATTGATGCACGTTAAGTTGTGACTTCCGGTATACAGAAGAGGCTGTCCGACTTCCACCTTTTCTACTAGGAATTATTTTTTTAAAATTGTGTATTTGGTAAAAGGGGGGCTTATAAAATGGGTCTACCTATTGAGGGGAAAGGATTTACCAAAATAAATTTTGTATATATATACGTATATACCGAAGCGTACAGCATACGTTATGGCTTCCATATATAGGGTAGTTCAAGGTGCGTTGTCACTTCCAGCGGTGTTGTCATATTTTGGAAGTCACAACGACTCGTCTGCTGATTTACCTCTTACTTTAAGCGTAATGTGTGATCTTTTGAAACTTTTACTGTGAATACAGTTGTGAATGCAGTTCTATGTTTTAAAGTTTTCTATTTAAATTAAAAGATTGATATTCTTTTGATTAAACAGGTTTACAAAAAAAATACATTTCGGAATATTTGACGAAACCATATGACTAGGGGGTTTTTGGGGTCGCTGGTCACGAATCCGGGGTCCGCTGACCTCTATCACGTCAGGTAATGGTAATCTCAAGGTAAAATCAAGATAAACCGACAGTCACTCTGAAAAAGTATATTAGGGGGTTTTTGTGGTCGCTGATGACGAATTTGTGTCCGCTGACCTCTATCACGTCTAGCTCAAGGTCATTTCGAGGTCAAATCAAGATAAATGGACACGATCGCTCTGAAAAAGTATATTAGGGGGTTTTTGGGGTCGCTGATCACAAAACTGGGGTCCGTTGAGCTCAACCGCGACAGGTAAAGGTCATTTCAAGGTCAAATCAGTTTTGTGGACTTGTCCTGATTTGGCCTTGAAATGACCATTACCTTACGTGGTAGAGCTCAACGGACCGCAGTTTTCATGATCAGTGACTCCAAAACCCCTATATTTTCAGAGCGATTGTATCGATTTATGTTGATTTGACCTTGAACTAGACGTGATAGAGGTCAGCGGACTAATGATTCGTCATCAGCGATACCAAAAACGCCCTAATATACTTTCTCAGAGCGACTGTCGATTTATCTTGATTTGACCTTGAAATGACCTTTACCTGGCGTGAAAGAGGTGAGCGGACCCCGGATTCGTGATCAGCCACCCCAAAAACCCCCTTGTAACATGGTTTCGTCAAATAGTCCGAAATTTAGTTTTTTTTTGTAAACCTGTATTATTTATGATATGATTGATATTTATTTTACAAATACTAATATTTTATTATTGCTGCAAAATGGATTTTTTGGAATTAATTAAAAAAGTGTTATTAGTAAGTAATTTATTTATGAAAATTATATCAAAAATTTTAATAAATAAATTTGAACTTATAGGAAATTTTAATATTTATTATTTTTCTTGATTAAATTTTGAATTTTAGATTTTATTACAGGCACCGTCCTTTTAATTTTTGATGTACCAATAATAATGTGTAATAAGAAAATTAAATGGCTAAATACACCAGGTGGGGTTGAGCTGCTAAAAAGCTATCTAGATCCATCTTTTTAGAGCAGATTAGTCCCAGTCTGCTACTCGATACTATTGACTGTGCTTCTCCAGTTCTTTCTATCCTCTGTCTTTTTCTGCTAATCTCTAATTCCTGCCCTATATAAATTTTCCTTTACTTCCTGTAACCATTTATTCTAGTTCCTCCGCGTCTCCTTCTAACTCCGGGTTTCCATTGTAAAATTGAGTTTATAGTTGTTACGCTACCTGCTTTCCATATATGCCCCAACCATCTAACACTGTGCTGAAATCTGAAAATCTGGAATAATATCTACCCGGGTCGAAACATTTTTTTTAATATATGAAAATAGTTATTTATGAAACAGTTCGTGAAGTATGCTTTTTACGAATGCACGTGATGTTTAGAGCACAAGCGACAACGGAGCGAGTGCTATACATCGCTTAAGTTCGCAAAAAGTACTTCACGCACAGTTTCATACAATATTTTATCTACGATAAACAAATAAAAAAACTGTAACTCTTCATCACTGGAATTCATTCCTATTCTACAATTTTTAGAACTTATTTAAACATTCTAATTTCTTTCAAACCACAAAACTGTCAAATTTTTTTTTGTAATTTATTGCTCATTATGTCATCACCATGACAACGCAAAGTTAAGGATATTTGATTATATGAAAGTGTGTCAAAAACAGTGCGAAAAAGTAAATCCCGTTTAAAATACATTGTTACTTCACGCACACGTTATCCATTAAATAGATCGATGCAGATCGGCCTTATATCGGATCCTCTACTATTAGTCCGTTCGCTGACGGTAAAATATTGCAAAACCCATAAATTTTAAAAAACCGCTTAGATCAGGGGTGGGCAATTACTTTTAAGCGCGGGCCAAAATGAAAGTTTCAAAATGTCTCTCGGGCCGGAGGACTATACCGGATATGTACGCTGTGCCCACGCGAATTTTTTTGGTGTAGTTTATTCCCTGCCCAAGAAATAAATACTATAAGTATTATTTTAAAGCATTTGGACAAAGAAATTTGACTGTTAATAATTAGAAAATGGTAATAATAAATTGTCCTACTTGGGAATACATGCGAAAAACTTGTGCCCAGTAAAATATGTCACGTAATTGAAAAAAAAATGGTCATTATATTAAATCATAAGAAGATCCAGAAAAAGAACCAGATAAAAAATGAAGATATTGAGCAAGTGGACAAAATGAAATACTTACTTAGGAGTCTGGATTACGGAAGATTTAAATTCGAAATCATAAATTCGATCAAGAATAGAGCAATTGAGGGTAGACTTTTTGAAGATGAGGACATTTCTGAGTCACCAAAGACTCAATCTGCAAATCTGATATTAGTTGATAAAATGTTGTATATCCACTCTATTCTTTTTTATGGTGCCGAAGCTTGGATTGTTAATGCTGACTTAATGAGAAAGCCGGAAGCTTTTGAGATGTGGCTTTTTGGGAGAATTTAGAAAATACCATGGACCGATCATATACGAACAAAATGATGTTGCACGAAATGGAAAGAGACAGAGAACTTTTGACCTCCATTAAAAGGAGACAGACAGCATATTTACGGCACATGCTCAGAAATGATATGTACGAGTTGTTCGAAGGAAAAAGGGGTCCTGGTAGACGACAAATATTCTGACTGAAAACATTTGAGACTGGACCGGGTTAAACACACAGACGCTTTTAAAAAAAGCAGAAAATAGAGACGAATTTGCAATGGTGTTTTAGCCAACCTTCATTAGTGGAGTCGGCGTTAGAAGAATAATAATAAATTAATGGTAATTAAATAAATCAGTTATTGAAAGATTTTATTTTCTTATTTATTTATATTTTAACGATACAAATTAATTTATATTGATACATATTTTGTAAATATACCTAATATTAAATAAAATTATAAAAAAAAAGACAAACATTAAACGTTAAAATTAATAGAATACTCATTATAAGTATAACTTCTATAATAGTTAATGCGAAACGTGAAATCGCGAATGTTCATGTGATATTATTTCTTCAAAATTGGGATCCAAATCACCTGTAGCAATCCTTAATACCGAGTGTAGATTTTCGTCAGTAATTTGTGATCGATATTTATTTTTCGTGGAAACCATCAACGAAAAAGTTCTTTCACAAATATATGTCGAACCAAATAAAACTAGGTATTTTTGAACATAGTTTAAAAATGTTTAAAATGTTCTGTATTCAAAGCACCGTAGAAAGCACTCAATTCGTTTGATTGAACATTTTCTTTTAATAAATTATTTGCCTGTAAGTCAATTAATTCTAGCTGAATTTCAACAGGAGCTTCTTGCACATCGAAATTGAAAGGTTGACTAATTAATGACAAAGGTTTTTCAATAGCTTTGAAATCTTGAAATCTTCTTTGGAATTCAGTATGCAGGTCTTGTGTTACTGAACTATATTTAAGAAAATCAGAATTTTTCAATAATTCTCGTCGTGTTTGTAATGATGGGAAGTGGTTTAATATTTTTTTATTAAAGTTCTCAGCAAATAAGTTTAGTTTTATCATAAATGCTTTGACATTTGAGTGCATATTGAAACTGGTTTTTCCCTTGTAAATTTACATTAAGTTCATTTAAATATTTTACAATATCTACAGAAAACGACAAATCGTTTAGCCATGCCTCATTTTGCAATTCAGGAAAATCATGTAGTTTTTCTTTTATCGACAAGAAGGATACTATTTCATCAAGCAAATATTGAAATCTGTCCAAAACTTCACCGATGCTAAGCCATCTCACCTCAGTGTAGTAAGGAATTTCGTAAAAGTCACTTTCAAATTCAACAAACTGTCGATGATTTAAGGCACGTTCCCGGATAAAATTTACAACTTTTGTCACAACAGTAACGACGTGATTCAATTTTAAAACTTTTCTACATAACACTTCTTGATGAATAATGCAGTGTAAAAATAATATGTCTTGTTCTGGCTGCAACTGTTTTACTTTGTCGCTGATTCGTTTTAGTAAGCCCACATTTTTCCCTGTTAAACTAGGACAGCCATCCGTAGTGATGCTTACTATTTTGTTCCAAGGTAAATTTACTTTAACTAAACACTCTTCAACAGCGTTAAAGAAGTCTTCACCGGTAGTTGTATCTTTCATTGGATGCACACTAAGAAGTTCCTCGCGAATTTCACATCTTTTGTTAATGCCCCGAATAAATATTAATAATTGACTTGTGTCAGTAATATCGCAGGACTCATCCAACGCCAGAGAACAATATGTAAAATCAGCAATTATTGTTTTTAGTTGGTCGAGTAAATTTCCTGAAATATTTTCGATCCGTCGTACTATTGTTCTCCTTGACAGGCTTAAATTTTCAAAAATATGTTTTTTTTTTTGTTTTCAGGACAACATAATCTCCAACACTTCTACCATGCACTGTTTAACAAATTCTGCTTCAGAAAAAGGTTTACATAACTTAGCAATTTTGTGTGCAATAACATAACTTGCTTGTGTGGTAGATTTCTCGATGTTACTTTGTTTGCTAAAAATATTTTGTTGTTTATTTAAGTTTTTTGCTAAGTTGTCTGCAGCATTTTTAAGTTCTTCTAAAGAAAACGATGCATATTTTGGATGTTTTGATGTAAAATGCCTCTTTAAATTATATTCCTTGAAAACAGCAATGGTTTAATGGCAAACTAAACAAATTGCTTTCTTACCAATGTTCGTAAAAAGGTATTTTTCTGTCCATGCTTCATTAAAATTTCTGCATTCCAAATCAACTTTTCTTTTTTTAGATTGTATCATTTTGCAAATGCTTACAAATAAATATTTTAATACAATAAAATAAAAACAATGTTTTCAAATTTTACTTACAAAATGTCCTCCACTTTTTCAATTTATTATATATTTGCAAAATAACACACACTGTATCAAAAGAAATATGAGGAGTAATAGGAAATACGACCAGTGCTAAATCAAAATAAACTTATACGCGTCTTTCGAAGTAGTTGTAAAACTTCCGCAAAAATCGGTAACAATGAATTTTATGCTGAAGTAGGTATTCCAAACAACCATACTTAATTCAGATTTAATAAATAAAGAATCATATTATTGGGACCAAAGTGCTGAGGTATTTAGATCATAAACTGTCAGTGATATGGTTGAAATAGATACCCAAACACCGAGTGCTTGTCTTGAGACCTTGAGAGTTAAATACGATTATTAATACCGAATAAACAATTATGAATCTCCGGGGATTTCCCTATATTTTAAAAGAAATTTAAAGTAAATAGTTACAATTAAACAGTTTTTAAAAATATAGTTAGCTAAGGCTGTTCGTAATTATAATACTCTCTATTATTTATATATTTAATAATTTATGTGAACACTATGCAAACTATTACTGTTGATTTCAACAAAATCACATAAAAGGGATTAAAAAGATTAGGTACTTGCGGGGTTTTTCAACGGGCCGGACAAAGTAAGCGAAAGGGCCGGACCCGGCCCGCGGGCCGGCTTTTGCCCACCCCTGTGCTATAGCCTTATTCTTTAACTATATCGCTGTAGTAACATTGTTTCTAGACAGGTAAATTATCATTGTATACTGGGCGTACCAATCAAACTGGTTTTTTTTCAATTTTCACAACACCCTGTGGAATATTCTAGCCTTTATACAATATTGAAATTAAAACCCAACTATAGCCCCAGGTTTTTTTAACGTTCTGTTTGTTATTCATTCGCTTATGTTGGATAATAAAAAAGTTAGGGACTTTAACAACTAAACATGTTCTTTATCAATACATGGTGTTTCTAAATAAGTGCGACAAACTTCAAGGGGTAATTCTGCATGAAAAAATAATGATCGTTTACTTGATAAAGCTATGTCCGCAAATGCTTGCAAATATAAAATTCTTTTGCCAAACGATCATTATTTTTTCATGCAGAAATTACCCCTTAAAGTTTGTCGCACTTATATTTAGAAACACCTGTATCGATAAAGAACATGGCTAGTTGTTAAAGTCCTTAACTTTTTATTATCCAACGTAAGCGAATGAATAAAGAAACAGAATGTTAATAAAACCTGGAGCTATAGTTAGGCTTTGATTTAAATATTTTATAAAGGCTAGAATATTCCACAGGGTGTTGTGAAAATTGAGAAAAAAAACCCAGTTTGATTGGTACACCCGGTATACAATGAAAATTTACCTGTCTATCAACAATATTATCATAGCTATTTTGTTAAAGAATAAGGCTATAACATATTAAAAAAAATTACTTAAATCGGACAACAGGTTTGGGAGATACGAGACATCAAAAATTACCCATTTTTTTGGGGTGCCCGTTTTTCGTGCCGGTGAGTGTAGATTAAATTAGAAGTTCATTGTAAAAAAGGAAGTAAACAAAAAAACGAGAAAAATGAATTTATATAAGTAAATAGGTAAGTAAATATTATAGATTAAAATAAGTACAGAAAATATATAATTATAGAGATATATAATCACTTATTGTACCTTCATTTAAGGCTAACTTTAAAAGTAAAGCAGATCTGCTATTATTCATGTTTAAAAACAAAAGGCACACAAAACACTAAGTACGATTAGGACCGCGAATCTACAACAGATAAATGTCTGGAAACCGTTACACAGGCTTGCCAAAAAACGGAAGTCACACCGAGCGGTGTGGTATACGGAAGACGCTACGCGTTGTGTACATAGCCTGTATAGTAGCACGGGAGCGACACTAGCGCTGGTGATATACCGTCGAACTAAAATCTGATCTTATGAGTATGTTAGATACGATATGACTTCCAGCGAAATTTTTAATATAAGCCTTCTGATACCATCTAGTAGCCAAATTCGTAAAAATATAGGCAAAACGTTGTGACTTCCGAAATCGGAAGTCATAACGGTATATATGAAGTAACAACGTATTACGAGAATCTACTTTGGAAGTCACATGGATACATGTATCAATATATATATATATATATATATATATATATATAAAATATTATATCCATGCCGATATCTATTAACTCGCGCTAACCTCTCCTTGTTTATATATATATATATATATATATATATATACATCATGTTACCATTACTGCGTCCGTATAACAAAGCGATCTTATTGCGTCTCCTGGAAATACAAGGAAAATTGATAATTTTCCGACGAATATTGGTTTAAAATTTAATTTCTAATATGGAACTATACTTTGTTTTATTATATTTTAATTTTTTAAATATTCGAATTTTCTTTTATTTTAAACCATTATTGCATCTTTATAACAGGCGGCTTTGTTAACTCCGTATATACCTCCAACCATACACAGTTGCGTCCATTCAATGTTGCCAAACTGAAGGACGCACTAATATTTAGAAATACATTATACATAAAATGAAACAAAAAATATATTAAATTACCGGTATTTGAGCTTCGTAGCGAAATTGTAATACGAGTTGGAATTTTCGAACTGCTTGTTATATTCAATTATGATATCTATACCATTTTGATACAATTGTGATATCTACATATAAAAATGATCCTTATTTATTGAGAACGTATTAAGTAATATTTCATTTATTTATAGTTTTATATAGTAAACTCTCTCTTAACGGATACCTTTCTTCGCCGGACACCTCCTCTATACGGACGATTTTTAAAACAAAAATCATTCGGCGATATGTGAACCTGTACTCTTTAACTCCCTTCAACGGCCTGTGCAAATGCGGACAGGAAATGGAAAAATAAAAATTTTTATCCAAATATTTTACATTCTAATGTTATATAATAAAGCTACCTATACTAAATTTACAATCAAGATGCAGTAGAATTAAACAAACCAAGACACGTTAAATTCTACTAGGAGCACTTACGAAACATAATTTACAATGTATATACATTGTAAATCCCAAATCATGATTTCCAAAATTTATACATTGTAAATTATGATTCGGGAGTGCTCCTAGTAGCATTTAACGTGTCTTGGTTTGTTTATTTTTACTGCATCTTGATTGTAAATTTAGTAGAGATTTATTATTTCAAATCAATACAGATGTCCATGAGATGGGTGATATTTGATATAACTGTTTACGTTAGCGGCACCAAGTAATAAAAGTTTGATATTTCCACTTTACATTAACAAACTGTAAGCAAAGCAAGCAAAATAATACATTTTACTAATGTCCTGTGTGTGACCGATGACGCGAATGCCGATGCCAGGAACATTAAATTTTATGATGAAGTTATTGTATTTTGTCTAGAATACAATTTTAACGGAAATATCAGATGAAGCAAAATATTCAAAAACTCAACTTAATTTTGATTAATTTTCGTAATAGATTTTATCTGAATATCGACCTATGTAAAATTAGTAAAACTGAAATAATTTTAGTTTTGAAGGTTTTGCAACGTAAATAATATGGCGTCCACCAAAAGGAAGTTTTTAGGTTTGAAAGAAAAAGTCGATATGGTTCATTATGCAGAGATGCATAAGTTAAGTGTTAGAAAGTTAGCAGAAAAATTTGGAATTGGAAAAACTCAAGTTAGTGAAATTTTGAAACATGTGATTAAATTAATTAATTTTCTGAGAGCGGAAACCTGGAAGCGAAAATAAAATTTTTGAAAACGTAGGGTGCTGCATGAGACCAAATTGTTTTCGTTTTCGATTGGTTTTGTAAAGTGAGGTCTAAAAATATTCCTGTTTGTGGTAAAATTATTCAAGAAAAAGCATTAGAAGTTGCAAAGGAACTAAGTCTCGATATTATGAAAGCTTCTGGCGGTTGGCTCGAGAAACTTTGTAAGCGTCATAATATTTCCTTGAAATCCATATGTGCGTAAGCAGCTGCTGTAGATTTATTAGTGGTTTCTGACTGGAAAGAGAAACTGCTCGCTCTCTCTCCGCGAGACATTTTTAACGCAGATGAGACGGGATTATTTTTTAGAGCATTACCCAACAAAACTTATACCTAAAAGGAGAAAGATGCACTGCAAATAAGGCTTCCAAAGAAAGAGTCACAATACTATTTTGCACCAACATAATAGGGGACAAAGAAAGGCCACTCAGTAATTGGAAAAAGTAAAAAACCCCGTTGTTTCAAGGTTTCACACATAGACAAATTACCTATCGAATGGTATAGCCATAAGAAGTCGTGGATGACAAGGGAAATCATGACAGAGTGGCTAAATAAATTTGATAGAAGAATGCAGAGAGAAAATCGAAAAGTTCTTTTGTTTCTAGACAATGGTACGTCTCATCCACAACTTGTTTTATCCAATGTTAAAATAATATTTCTACCACCAAATACTACATCAGAATGCAACCCCTGGATCAATGGATTATAAAATGTTTTAAAACATACTGCCGACAATTTTTGATTTGAAGGCTACTGTCGTCAATGGACGAATGTGATTCTACAAAGGAGATTAAAAAGTCTATAAATATTACCAACTCCTTAATTTGGACCGTAAGTGCATGGAAGCAAGTGCAACCGAAAACGATTAATAATTGCATCTAGAGATGAACCGAATATTGTGTTAACAGAATCATTTGTGTAATCAATTATTCTGAATTTTTCGAATTATACAGAAAAAAAATTGACGGACAAAAATATATAAGGCAGTAAAATTCCATGCTTCGGAAAGGGAGAACGGCTATTCATCTTTGGGAAAAAAATTTGATAGAAATGCTCTCATAGCGCAACAAAATTTATATATATTTAGGTATATACATAGGTACTTCTTGTTGTGAACATTAACAATACAAAAATAAAATGCATAAATAGACCTAAACTGTTTTTTTCTGAACATATTTAAAAACAGGAACAATTTAATAATTTATTTGATAAGCAGTAATCAGATTGTAGGTATAATTATGAACAGAAGATAAAGTAATTTAAATGAGGTTCTTTCATTCCGCCATACCTAACCTGAAGCTAAACTAAGGATTTTAAATAAATAGCCATAAAAAAAATGAAACATGACCACATATAAAATCACCCCCTGGGATGTCTTAGAAACCAAATTAATGATATACAATATTAAACTCAACTCCACCATTTAAGGAAATACTAAAAAAATACTAAAGCAGATTTTAATTATTTTCTTATTTTTCTTCATATGCATTTTGTATAAAAATTTTGATTTTTAACCAATCTTTGTTGTATATTATTTTTTTTCACTTTTACCTAAACTCATCACACTCTAGTCTTTTAGGGGCTTTCTTTACTTTTATATGATTTTTAAAGTACTTTAATGTTACTTCCTTCTGTTCTTTAGTCCACGGGACGACTTTCCTAATAATTTTCTTTTTTAATTTGGGTGCAATTGTTTTAATTAGTGTATTATCTGCATTGCTATTACTGGTCGACATTTCGGTACCCTTGCTATTTACTAAATCATCCAACATATCATTGTCACCCTCATCACTGTCATGATAATTAAGTTCCAGAAGATTTTCTTCCGTATTGTCATCTCCTATGTCATCTATAGATTTTTCTTTGTATTGGTCTGCTCCGCCTTTTTCCATAACCATCAACAGCTTGGAGATTTTAGCTGTTGGGTAAACATCATCTGGGAGGCGATAGGAACTTCGATGAACACAGGATGTATGACCCAGAAAGGCTCTCTTCAAACATCAATGAAATATCGAATCAAATGAGCAATCTAATCAAACGTCTATCTACCATAACAACGAAAAAAGAGGTATTGAAGAAAAATACATGTTATGCCACCTCAAGTACCCAAACTGAAGAGCCTCAACATTTCGAAGAAAGTCCAGAGCAAAAATCAAAAATTACAGAAGATAAGTGTCACTTTGTAGTTATTAGTAACTTGAGCCCAATATACACCCCTATACAAGTGGTTCACTATATTAAAGAGAAGCTAGGTATCAAGGAATATATAAGACGTTATATCCTCCTTAAAGACGCTGACACAACAACTGGTTCTTCATTCAAAATAGAATCTAGAACATCTATTAACCTATTACTTAATAAAGGCATTTGGCCACCTGGTGTAAACATTAAATGGTCTATCGAATCTTCATATTTCGAACCAACGCTTTCATCTGGGTCACATAAAAATCCGAAGAATATCAGAAGAGGTATTAGCCTGGAAAATTCAAATAGCAGTTTATGCAACAACAAAGATGAAGTTCAGAGCACAAACATACATACAGACAAACAGGCCATCGAAATTTGCAAAACTAAGAATCCGTTCCATACCCATATTAATTTCATTAAGAAAGATACTTTAGAACCATCTACTAATCTGGATCCATTGACCCCACCAAGAGTTAGATTAACCAATAACTCTAATAGTCGATATCTGTTAGCCAGATTAAGGGAACCGGATATCTTAAAGGCCATTAAACTTCATCTTGCTTTTCTACACGACCAACCTGCATTAGTATTTTATGATGGGTATACCAACACGAGTGTTAAACTGTTTCTGGCTTCCGAAGGACTTCCTACAAAGAGTGAAGATCTATGAAAAATTCTTCTAGATTTTAATGATGCTTATGGAATTGGTGCAGATGAGGTAGACGCTGATCTTGCTGCTTTTAGGTCTTTTCTAACTTCGGAAAAAATTATTCACCTGCAAAAATCAAGGGAATGCCAGCGAAACTACTATTCCGCTGCCTCTCCAAGACGAAATTTTTAAACATCACGACGTGTTCTGAGGGACTAGAATCCTCAAATAATTTTAGTGATAACAAATTTAGCATTGTTCTGATTAATATTCGTTCTATAAAACTGATGAATTATTTCTGTTTCTAGAGGAATTAGGGTTTCCACCGATAGTTGCGGTTACTGAGCACTGGCTTGAAGTCAACGAGCCTTTTTTTGTAGACAAATATTCCACTATTGTTAGGTATGACCGTCTAAGTTCAGCTCATGGAGGCACCCAAATTCTTTCTACAAATAATGATTTTTCTCTGGTAACAAAATATGACTTTCTATTAAGTGAAGCATTCTTTGAGTTTTCCTTAGTTTACAGTAAGAACCTTAATCTTTATATTATTTGCATTTATAGATCACCTGACTCTTCCGTGGAACTATTATTTCAGAACCTGCTAAATTTGTTAGATGACCTGCCTCATAAAAGCAGAAAAATTCAATGCGGTGACTTTAATAATAATTATCCTGCTACTTGTGCTACACAAATATCCCTGGTCAACATATTTGAATCATATGGTCTATCAATGCACATTAATTCTCCTACAAGGATTACAAAAACTTCATCTACCATAATTGATTATATTGTCTCAGATTTCTCACCCCGTGATGTCTGCGCTACAACTGTTAATGCGGGACTATCTGATCATGAAGCGGTTTATACGAAGTTTATAACATCTTTAGCCAGTCCTCCTCGAAAACTCGACGTTAAGCAGGATTTTTTCCGGTGGGAACTTTCGTAAATTCCAAAATTTATGCTTAACCTCTGAGTGGCATTTTCCTTCTATGGACGTCAATTATAATTTCAGTGATTTGTTGAATAAGCTTGTCTGTATCTTCAATAAAGCATTTCCTTTAATCACAATTAAGCCAAAACATCGCAAACCCTGGACTACCAAAGGTGTCCGCATATCAGCCAAAAATATGCGTTCACTAGTCTACATCAAGAAATTTACTACCAACGTCTCTGTTACTGAATATATCACCAAGTACAGGGCAATCTATTAAAAACTTATAAAATCAGCTAAAAAATTTTACTATCAAAATCGTCTCAGAAGCTCTAAAAGTGTTGCAAAAGAAACTTTGTCCATAATAAACGATCTTCGAAATAAAACTCACACAACTCAAACATTTTCCCTTCCAGACCCAGAAAATCTAAATGAATACTTTGTTAATGTGAGTAAAAATATAACATCAACTATTGTGTCACAACAAGATCCCATTTCGTATCTCCCTAAGAAAGGTTTCGAATTCATTCTTTATAAGACCGGTTGATAAATCTGAACTGATCCAAACAATCAATAGTATCAAAAGCAACTCTTCCTGTAGTACCGATGGACTATCCATAAAACTTTTCTCAAATCTCCCAGACAATGTGTTTGGAGTCCTCATCTCTCTAATTAATAATTCTTTTGAGAAAGGTAAATTTCCAGAGTGCCTAAAGACGGCCATCATTATTCCTCTTCATAAGGATGGTGAAAAATCTAATGCCTGCAATTATAGACGCATTTCATTACTACCGGTACTCTCCAAAATTATTGAGAGATTCATAAAAGCCCGACTTATTTCCTTTCTCGTTGATAACAAGATTTTATCACAAAATCAGTTCGGCTTTTTAAATAATAAATGTACCATCGATGCCATGTTTTCTGTACTACATGATGTTTATCAAGCATTAAACAATAATCTGCACACTGCCACTGTTTTTTTGTGATTATGTCAAAGCTTTTGATTGTGTAAATCACGACATTTTGATCAAAAAACTAGATTTCTATGGAATTCAAGGTATTTCTTTGAACTGGTTTCAATCTTACTTGGATAATAGGAAACAACGGGTTAGAGAAAATGATACAGACTCTAGTCTCAAAAATGTTGTACGTGGTTCACAAGGTTCATTATTGGGTCCTCTACTTTTCCTTATCTTTACTAATGACATCATTAGTTTAAAAAACGATGGAAAAGTTTTTCTTTTTGCTGACGATACCAGTATCATTTGGAGCAACTCAAATATCGCAACTCTTCATGCTACTATAACTTCTGATCTACTCACAATAAAATCCTGGTCCGATTCTAATTTACCATCTTTTAACGTAGATTAGTAGCATTATCCTATAAAGGAACTCTTCAACCCTTACCTCTTTATAACAGCCAGATCAGTATCGTTGATTCTGTAAAGTTTCTTGGTATTTTTTTAGATAGCAACCTTAAATGGTCCCTTCATATCGATGTGTTAAGCAAGAAACTAACCTCAGCTTGCTTTGCAATAAGATCTGTTTCGAAAGAAATGAATTTAGCCTCTTCCAAAATAACATACTTTTCATTGTTCGAGTCCCATCTTCGATATGGTCTGCCTTTTTGGGGTTCTGGTACAGCTGCCCAATCCGATGTTGTTTTGAAATTACAAAAAAGAGCAATAAGATATCTGTTTGGCCTCAGAAGAACAACACATTGCAGAAGCTACTTCAAAGGTCACAGGATTCTAACACTACCTTCTTTATATGTTTTAGAAACTGTTTGCTTAATTCGTAAACACCTACATGTCTTTCCAGCAAGACCTAGACATGACTATTCCACCAGAAATTCTACCTTTGACATCTATTTACCGATCCCGTCCGGTGAGTTAGTAAAGAAATCTATATTATATTCTGCAAAAAAACTATACAACCATCTCCCTCTGCAACTTAAAATGACAAAAGCCTATTTATCTGAAAGACCAATATTATTCAATAGCAGAGTTTCTTAACCAATAACTAAGAAATTACAGTATTCTTATGTATAAGTAGAATCTTAATCTATATTTGAGTGTCATATGCAGCAGCATAACTTATTAAATTTGTTAAGGTAGATTACGCAATTTGCAATTTTTTTTAATTTTGCAATATACATATTGTTAGGGTACTGATTTTTATTTCACTTTATTATGTTTAATTTATATTGACGATTTGTATAATTTTAGTAAATTGTATTTATTATTGTTTTTATTTATGATTCTTTTAAGCTTTGTCTATAAAATTGTTAAATTGTTCATGACATCAAGGCATATTTCTATTCTATAACCTTGTTTTAGGCACTCATTTAATATTCGCTTCCCACGATTCATATTGATAGTAAACTGTTTTTAAGAAAACTATTTTCTTAAAAATCCACGTACAATACGGATCTCAAATATGTATATCTATTAAAGTAAAAATAGATAACAGAGTTGCCACATTTCGGAAGCAATAATATGCGTGCTTTGTCAAATGTATACTTGGAGTAGTATATTATCTTAGCGCCAACACGGAAAATCGATGAACTAACAATAAACTGGTTGCTAACATTATTGCGTCCTGATACAAAATTTAAATAATAAAATATATCTGTCATCTGATTATATGTTGCCAAATTGAAATTAAAAAGGAGAAGTTTAAATATTTTGTCAACTTACAGAGTAGCAATGATACTTGAAAAACTACAGGAACAACGAAAATTATGGCTTGACATTATTGCGTCCGATATACGGACGCAATAATTCGAAGGTATCAATAATGTATGTAATTGGGATGTTATCAGACGCAACAATGATAGAATGATGTATATATATATATATATATATATATATATATATATATATATATATATATATATAAACAGATGAAATAGAGAATGTGGAAAAATCCCCTTACGAACAATTCACACATCCACCATTTCGGGCTGGGAAAAATTTTCTGAATAGAATCAAAGATCCAAACACCAGTTTTTAGAAATGTGTTGCGCCCTCTTCAACCTCTCTGGGCTCATCGGTAAAGATGAGAGGTTGAATATCTTTAGACACATTCCAATCAAAAAACAACATTCGAAACCTAGACATAGAAGGTGCGTAAATCTACGGCAAGTCCAACAATGACAGTTTCAAGTTTTAATTCCCTAATTACTTAAAGTAAGTAAAATATATGTTTAAAACATAAGATGTAGATCTTTGAAACACACTCAGTGATACAAAGATCCAAGGTTAATGGTTTAACGACCACTCGTACGAAATCAAACAGATGAAATAGAGAATGTGGAAAAATTAAATGTAGAAAAATCTACATCTTATGTTTTAAACATATATTTTACTTACTTTAAGTAATTAGGGAATTAAAACTTGAAACTGTCATTGTTGGACTTGCCGTAGATTTACGCACCTTCTATGTCTAGGTTTCGAATGTTGTTTTTTGATTGGAATGTGTCTAAAGATATTCAACCTCTCATCTTTACCGATGAGCCCAGAGAGGTTGAAGAGGGCGAAACACATTTCTAAAAACTGGTGTTTGGATCTTTGATTCTATTCAGAAAATTTTTCCCAGCCCGAAATGGTGGATGTGTGAATTGTTCGTAAGGGGATTTTTCCACATTCTCTATTTCATCTGTTTGATTTCGTACGAGTGGTCGTTAAACCATTAACCTTGGATCTTTGTATCACTGAGTGTGTTTCAAAGATTTTCATATATAGTCATATTAACATATTAACATTTTTAGTCACAACATAATATCAATGTTAAAGTATTATTAGAGCAACGCGTTATGGTGTCACATTTCTTTTAATGACCGACACACAAAATATTTTAATGACGGATCCCACACTAGAACCAGATTTTTATTACCTACTGCTGATAAGGCAAAGAGTTATTAAATATCACTCGTTGTCATCTCTGTGTTAATTTGAAATAATAAAATATAAATATTGTAGTTTTGTATTCTAAAATATTTGGAAAAAATATCTATGTATTTTTTTTTTCTTTAGGTACACATCATTTTAAGGGATTGTCCGGAAGAGTACAGGCTCAATATATCGGCAAATTAATTTTGTTTTAAATACCGTCCGTATAGAGGAGGTGCTCGTTGGGGATAGGCGCAAAATCTTAGTCCAGTGCTAATTAAATGCATTAATTTTTTTCGAATTCTGAGAAAACTAATAAGTATTTTTGAAAAATTTAAACGCAGAATGGAAGCTTACATTATTACCGAGGGCAGAAAGTCCCTGAAAACTTATATAATGTTTATTTTAATAACTTATATACCTAATATATGTTTATTTTAATAAAGATAATGGGATGAAAAAACAAGAGAAAAGTTAGTGTGATTTTTAATTTCGAATATTTCATTCAAAAGAAACTTTTTTTTATTCTAAGGGACTTTCGGTCCCCCGTAATAATGTTATCTTTCATTCTGGGTGTATGTTTTAAAAAATATTTATTAGTTTTCTCAGGATTCGAAAAAAATAAATGTATTAAAATAGCATTGGAGAGAGATTTTGCGCCTACCCCCTTAAGAAAGAGTTTACTGCATTTTATATTATTACTAGAATTTATTACTTTAAACTTTTTATCGCTCTTGATTCATTTTATCGTGTATTTAATTCCATTCAATTGTAATTGTACATTCAATTTTTTTGTAATTTTTACACGTTTTATTACTTTCGAAATAACAATAACTATAAAATCGATTTTTCAGCCTACTTGGGTCAAAAAAATACACAATTTTCGGAAATTTCGTTAAATGAGAACATTTACCTACATTTCTTGTATTTAAGCTTTTAATAAGATTTTTAAAAATAATTTAGATTATTTAATAGATACATTCACCGGCACGAAAAACGGGCACCCCAAAAAATGGGTCATTTTTGATGGCTCGTATCTCCTAAACCTATTCTCCGATTTAAGTATTTCTTTAATATGTTATAGCCTTATTCTTTAACTATATCGCTGTAATAATATTGTTTCTAGACAGGTAAATTATCATTGTATACTGGGCGAACCAATCAAACTGGTTTTTTTTTTCAATTTTCACAACACTCTGTGGAATATTCTAGCCTTTATACAATATTGAAATTAAAACCCAACTATAGCCCCAGGTTTTCTTAATGTTCTGTTTGTTATTCATTCGCTTATGTTGGATAATAAAAAAGTTAGGGACTTTAACAATTAAACATGTTCTTTATCAATACATGGTGTTTCTAAATAAGTGCGACAAACTTTAAGGGGTAACTCTGCATGAAAAAATAATGATCGTTTACTTGATAAAGCTATGTCCGCAAATGCTTGCAAATATAAAATTATTTTGCCACACGATCATTATTTTTTCATGCAGAAATTACCCCTTAAAATTTGTCGCACTTATATTTAGAAACACCTGTATCGATAAAGAACATGGCTAGTTGTTAAAGTCCTTAACTTTTTTATTATCCAACGTAAGCGAATCAATAAAAAAACAGAATGTTAATAAAACCTGGAGCTATAGTTAGGCTTTAATTTAAATATTTTATAAAGGCTAGAATATTCCACAGGGTGTTGTGAAAATTGAGAAAAAAACCCAGTTTGATTGGTACACCCGGTATACAATGAAAATTTACCTGTCTATCAACAATGTTATCATAGCTATATTGTTAAATAATAAGGCTATAACATATTAAAAACATTACTTAAATCGGACCAAAGGTTTGGGAGATACGAGACATCAAAAATTACCCATTTTTTTAGGGTGCCCGTTTTTCGTGCCGGTGAGTGTAGATTAAATTAGAAGTTCATTGTAAAAAAGGAAGTAAACAAAAACACGAGAAAAATGAATTTATATAAGTAAATAGGTAAGTAAATATTATAGATTGAAATAAGTACAGAAAATATATAATTATAGAGATATATAATCACTTATTGTACTTAGTAAAGCAGATCTGCTTTACTAAGTACTTTAAAAGTAAAACTTTAAAAGTAAAGCAGATCTGCTATTATTCATGTTTAAAAACAAAAGGCACACAAAACACTAAGTACGATTAGGACCGCGAATCTACAACAGATAAATGTCTGGAAACCGTTACACAGGGTTGCCAAAAAACGGAAGTCACACCGAGCGGTGTGGTATACGGAAGACGCTACGCGTTGTGTACATAACCTGTATAGTAGCACGGGAGGGACACTAGCGCTGGTGATATACCGTCGAACTAAAATCTGATCTTATGAGTATGTTAGATACGATATGACTTCCAGCGAAATTTTTAATATAAGCCTTCTGATACCATCTAGTAGCCGAATTCGTAAAAATATAGGCAAAACGTTGTGACTTCCGAAATCGGAAGTCATAACGGTATATATGAAGTAACAACGTATTACGAGAATCTACTTTGGAAGTCACATGGATACATGTATCAATATATATATATATATATATATATATAATAATTTAAATAATTTAAATTGAGTCAGCTATTATTAAACCAAGTTTTCTATATATATATATATATATATATATATATATATATATATATATATATATATATATATATATATATATATATATAAGATGTAGATCTTTGAAACACACTCAGTGATACAAAGATCCAAGGTTAATGGTTTAACGACCACTCGTACGAAATCAAACAGATGAAATAGAGAATGTGGAAAAATCCCCTTACGAACAATTCACACATCCACCATTTCGGGCTGGGAAAAATTTTCTGAATAGAATCAAAGATCCAAACACCAGTTTTTAGAAATGTGTTTCGCCCTCTTCAACCTCTCTGGGCTCATCGGTAAAGATGAGAGGTTGAATATCTTTAGACACATTCCAATCAAAAAACAACATTCGAAACCTAGACATAGAAGGTGCGTAAATCTACGGCAAGTCCAACAATGACAGTTTCAAGTTTTAATTCCCTAATTACTTAAAGTAAGTAAAATATATGTTTAAAACATAAGATGTAGATTTTTCTACATTTAATTTTTCCACATTCTCTATTTCATCTGTTTGATTTCGTACGAGTGGTCGTTAAACCATTAACCTTGGATCTTTGTATCACTGAGTGTGTTTCAAAGATCTACATCTTATGTTTTAAACATATATTTTACTTACTTTAAGTAATTAGGGAATTAAAACTTGAAACTGTCATTGTTGGACTTGCCGTAGATTTACGCACCTTCTATGTCTAGGTTTCGAATGTTGTTTTTTGATTGGAATGTGTCTAAAGATATTCAACCTCTCATCTTTACCGATGAGCCCAGAGAGGTTGAAGAGGGCGCAACACATTTCTAAAAACTGGTGTTTGGATCTTTGATTCTATTCAGAAAATTTTTCCCAGCCCGAAATGGTGGATGTGTGAATTGTTCGTAAGGGGATTTTTCCACATTCTCTATTTCATCTGTTTATATATATAGTCATATTAACATTTTTATATGTCTGCTTGGCAAAAGAAAACATCGGCACAATATCAATTTTCTTCTTTGATATGTTACCTATGTGTATGCCAAATTTCATGTCAATCTTAAGTGGTTTTTTAAAATTTATGGGTTTTGCAATATTTTACCGTCAGCGAACGGACTAATAGAAGAGGATCCGATATAAGGCCGATCTGCATCGATCTATTTAATGGATAACAATAATTATTGGATATGTAATTTAGTATGTTAACAATTATAAAAAACAAGGGGTGCATGATCTAATTTTCTTCTGACTATAATCAATTAATAATTAATAAATGACTTTTATCTACTCTATGTCATATTATAATTGATAAATTTTTAGTTTGTGAAAACTGTCATTATAGATAGCAGTGCTTTAAAGTAAGCATGAAGTAACAATGTATTTTAAATGGGATTTACTTTTTCTCACTGTTTTTGACACACTTTCATATAATTAAATATTCTTTCTTAACTTTCGCGTTTCATGGTGATGACATCTTCTTTTTCTTCAAGTGCCATCTCCGCGAAGGAGGTCGGCAATCATCATAGCTATTCGGACCTTGGAGACGGCTGCTCTGAAAAGTTCGTTTGATGTACATCCGTACCATTCTCTCAGGTTGCGCAACCACGATATTCTGCGTCTCCCTGTGCTTCTTTTTCCTTGAATCTTTCCCTGCATAATGAGTTGGAGCAAGTTGTATCTCTCTCCACGTGTAATATGTCCGAGATATTCCAATTTTCTGGTTTTAATTGTATTTAAGACTTCCATTTCTTTATTCACCTTTCTCAGAACCTCTTTGTTTGTGACGTGTTCTGTCCATGATATTTTTAGAATTCTTCTATATACCCACATCTCGAATGATTCCAGTTTTTTCATTGATGCCGCATTCAAGGTCCAAGCTTCCATTCCGTAAAACAGAGTCGAGAAAACGTAGCACCTAGCCAACCTTATTCTTAGCTCTAACCTTAGATCTCTTGTGCAGAGCACAAGAGAGGTGATGACATAATGAGCAATAAATTACAAAAAAAAATTTGACAGTTTTGTGGTTTGAAAGAAATTAGAATTTTTATATGTCACAGTTCTAAGAATTGTAGAATAGAAATGAATTCCAGTGACGAAGAGTTACAGTATTTTTATTTGTTTATCGTAGATAAAATATTGTATGAAATTGTGCGTGAAGTACTTTTTGCGAACTTACGCGATGTATAGCACTCACTCCGTTTCATAAATAACTATTTTCATATATTAAAAAAAAATGTTTCGACCCGGGTAGATATTATTCCAGATTTTCTGATTTGGGCACAGAGTTGGATTGTTGGGGCATATATGGACAGCAGGTAGCGCAACAACTATAAACTCAATTTTACAATGGAGACCAGGAGTTAGAAGGAGACGCGGAGGAACTAGAATAAATGGTTACAGGAATTAAAGGAAGATTTATATAGGGCAGGAATTAGAGACTAGCAGAAAAACAAAAGAGGATAGAAAGAAATGGAGAAGCATAGTCAATAGTATCGAGTAGCAGATTGGGAAAAATCTGCTCGAAAAAGATGGATCTAGATAGCTTTTTAGCGGGTAATCCCCACCTGGAGGGTTTAGCCATTTAATTTTTTATTACATATTATTATTCGTACATCAAAAATTAAAAGGACGGTGCCTGTAATAAAATCTAAAATATTAAAATTTTCTATAAGTTCAAATTTATTTATTAACATTTTTGATATAATTTTCGTAAATAAATGACTTACTATTAACACTTTTTTAATTAATTCCAATAAATCCATTTTACAGCAATAATAATATTGTAGCGGAAGAGAAATCTTGGCCGATCCCCGTATAACAGTAAACACCTCGAGAATGACGTAATCGGATGTGCTAGGCCTCGCCGGAGAATTCTGGAAGGTACGTCACGTAGGCGGAACAAGCCGATAGCTCGAGATGGGAGTCGATTGTTCCAGAATAACAACTGGGTATAAATACGGGCATATTTTGTGAATAAGTTTAGTGTATAAGATAAATTCGTCTGTAACTTATATAAATAAAGTCGTATATAAATTACGAACCGCTAGTTTTATTGTAATTAGAAGTAATTACACTAATCACGCTACAGTTGGTGTCGGTGTTCGGTTAACTTAGTGCGATATAAATAAGTGAATTACAGAGAGACTTTAAAATACTTTTGGACTTTATTCGTCGGGAATAGTTAAAGTGCGTTGATTGTTCGGTATTCGGAAAGACTGTTAAAAGACATTTTGGAAAGTACGTGTGTGCCGACCAAAGATGTTGCTACAAGAACTTACAGTAAAACAGCTCCGTGAACAGCTCGAGGAACGGGATCTGGACAGCAGTGGGCTCAAGATAGTCCTACAAGCACGACTCGAGGATGTCCTCACGAAGAACGGAGAAGACCCAAAGACGTTCCACTTCCAGTCAGCAGAACAAGTAATCTTATCGAAATTAAAAACTGTTTCTGAAACGATCGATGAAACTTCTAGAAGAAGCGACGAGAAACTTGAAGAAGTTAGTAGACAGAACAACGAGAAATTTGAAAGTGTTTCTCAAAAGATCGATGAAACTTCTAGAAGAAGCGACGAGAAACTTGAAGAAGTTAGTAGACAGAACAACGAGAAATTTGAAAGTGTTTCTCAAAAGATCGATGAAACTTCTAGAAGAAGCGACGAGAAACTTGAAGAAGTTAGTAGACAGAACAACGAGAAATTTGAAAGTGTTTCTCAAAAGATCGATGAAACTTCTAGAAAAAGCGACGAGAAATTTGAAAGTGTTTCTCAAGTAATTAAAGACGTTTGTAGACAGAATGACGAGAAATTTGAAGAAGTTTCTAGAACATTCGATAAGATGCAGAAAAGTGTAGAGACCGTAGAAGAAAAGATCAAACAACTAGAGAGCATGATAACCGATACAAAAGTACAACCATCAGTTAATGCAGCAGCGTTAGATCCGGTAGTGAAAGATGAACTACCGAGAGACGAAACGTCGCATAATATGAGATTCAAATTACCACCATTCGATGGAAAGTCCTCTTGGTCCATATATCTTAGACAATTTGAAGCTATTGCGACCGCCAATCATTGGACCGAACAGGAAAAGGCTGTTTCCTTGACTGCTGCTTTGCGAGGTGATGCTGCAGATATATTAAGATCAATTCCTAAGGGTCAAGAAAATTGTTACCAGACCTTGTTCACTCGTCTAGAAAAACGCTATGGAGACGCCCATCTACAACAAGTATACAAAGCACAACTGCGAAGTAGAAGTCAACGAGCAAGTGAGAATCTGCAAGAATTTGAAGCAGATGTGGCTCGTGTGGTGCGGTTGGCTTATCCAGAGGTGCCAGACAGCGTTTTAGAAGAAATTGCAGTAGATACCTTCGTCAATGGGCTGAAAGATAATGAACTACAGAAAGCGTTACGACTAGCAAGGCCGAAAGTTTTAGATGAAGCACTTGCTATTGCCTTGGAACACGAAGCAGCTAGCCAAGCTTCACGAAACAATCGAGTAATAACCGTGGAAAAAGGCGATAAGAGAAAAGATGAACGTTTGGTGGAAATGGTACGGAGGGTGATTCGTGACACGATGCCGAAGAGACGCATGAAGAGGGCTGGAAGAGTTGGTTCAAATACAGATGCTTCCTCGGTACGGCCATGCAGTGAAAGTTGTAATCACCGGCTTAAAGTAGATGAACAGCTTTGCCCTGTGAGACGAACTACCGTCGTTAATGAGCAATGGCAGCCACAACAGTTACAAGAAGCCCAAGAAGACGATCCATGTATAAAAAGAGTATTGGATTGGATGCGTCGAGGTGAGAGACCTAGTTGGCAAAACATTAGTGCATGTAGTCCGGAAGTCAAGGCCTACTGGAGCCAATGGAATTGCCTGATACTAAAAGATGATCTTCTGTACAGGACCTTTGAGAACGATGATGGTACATAATCTAAGCTTCAGTTGATTGTACCTAAAAGTAAAGTGTCAGAAGTATTGCGTCAGTTGCATGACGGTACATCAGGTGGACACTTTGGTATTACGAAGACTCTGCAAAAGGTTCGAGAACGGTTCTATTGGGTGAACTGTAAAGATGATGTAAGAAGATGGTGCCAGAAATGTGAACTGTGTGCATCCGGTAATGGTCCAGTTGGTAAAAAGAGAGCACCCATGAGACAGTACAATGTTGGCAGTCCTATGGAAAGAGTAGCAATCGACATTGCAGGTCCATTTCCAGAAACTGATGCTGGAAATAAATACATCCTGGTAGCCATGGATTATTTTACGAAATGGACCGAGGCCTATGCATTACCAAATCAAGAAGCTGCTACCGTTGCAGAGGTACTTGTTAAAGAATTCTTCAGCCGATTTGGTGTTCCCTTGGAGATCCACTCCGACCAAGGGCGAAACTTTGAGTCAGCTCTTTTCCAAAACGTTTGCAAATTGATTGGTGTCAATAAGACCAGAACAACACCCCTGCATCCTCAATCAGATGGGATGGTCGAGAGGATGAACCGAACGATGGGTAAACACTTGTCCAAAGTTGTATCTGAAAATCAGCGAGATTGGGACCAACACATTCATTTATTCCTGATGGCCTACCGCTCGGCCGTAAATGAAACTACAGGTCAAACACCAACCTGCCTGATGTTGGGTCGTGAAGTTCGGTTGCCCTGCGACCTAGAGTTTGGCTGCGGACCTTCCGAGGAACATGTTGCAGGCGAAGACTACGTTGACCGCCTGAAATTACGAATGAACAACATTCATGAACTTGCCCGACAACACATCCAGATAGCCAGTGACAGAATGAAAGATCAATATGATTCTCGATGCAAGAATGAAAGCTTCGAAGTAGGTGATCTTGTCTGGCTTTATAATCCGCAACGTCGTCGAGGCTTATGTCCTAAACTGCAAAGACAATGGGAAGGTCCATATGAAGTTAAGAAGAAAATAAATGACGTAATATATAGAATTAAGAAGTTGCCAAACGGTAAACCAAAAGTTATTCACATAAATCGTCTTGCACCATATGCTGGCTCAAATGAAACAGAAGAAGCACGAGTCCTCCAACAGGAGATGAAAGATGTCGCACAGCCAAGTTTTAATCAATTTATGTCAAATTACGCAGCGAGAAAGAGTGCTAGATTCGGCGTGACCACAGAAGTTCAGCAAGATCTGTTTGGTGTTCCAGAAAACGTCTCTCTGGCCCACTGTGTTGCCCAAGACCTCGAGATGACTAAAGGAATATCGTCCGTATTCAATAGAAAGTTCGGCCGCCTGGACGAGTTAAGAAATCAGCAGCCTAAAATTGGAAGAGTACTGCGATTGGAAGATGGTCCTCGATCTTTGCTGTATATGGTGACCAGAAAGTCTTATACGGACACGCCAAGCTACGAGAACATATGGCGTGCTCTAACTAATTTGAAGAAAATCGTGTGTAATTATGACATCAAAAATTTGGCTTTACCAAAAATAGGCCATGCAGTAGAAAATCTGGATTGGAAGATTGTGAGAAGCATGCTTGAAGTGGTCTTCAGAGGAACTGGTGTACAAATCACTGTGTGTTGCATGAACCCGAAGATGTCGTACCCTTCAAAGACAGTAGACTGTTATTTCTTCTTGAAGGGTGTATGCAGAGCTGGAGAGTCGTGTAGATTCCGCCATCCTGGGCCTTCATTTAGAGTTGCTGATCGAGACGCTCAGATCTTAAGAGGGGAGCAGTGTAGCGGAAGAGAAATCTTGGCCGATCCCCGTATAACAGTAAACACCTCGAGAATGACGTAATCGGATGTGCTAGGCCTCGCCGGAGAATTCTGGAAGGTACGTCACGTAGGCGGAACAAGCCGATAGCTCGAGATGGGAGTCGATTGTTCCAGAATAACAACTGGGTATAAATACGGGCATATTTTGTGAATAAGTTTAGTGTATAAGATAAATTCGTCTGTAACTTATATAAATAAAGTCGTATATAAATTACGAACCGCTAGTTTTATTGTAATTAGAAGTAATTACACTAATCACGCTACAATATATTAGTATTTTTTTAAAATACTTTTGTAAAGTAAATTATTATTTTTGTAAAATAAATATCAATCCTATTATCATAAATAACACAGGTTTACAAAAAAAACTAAATTTCGGACAATTTGACGAAACCATATGACAAGGGGGTTTTTGGAGTGGCTGATCACAAATCCGGGGTCTGCTCACCTCTATCGCGTCAGGTAAAGGTCATTTCAAGGTCAAATCAAGATAAATCGACAGTCGCTCTGAAAAAGTATATTAGGGGGTTCTTGGGGTCGCTGAAGATCAATCCGGAGTCCGCTGACCTCTATCTCGTCTAGTTCAACGTCATTTTAAGGTCAAATCAACATAAATTGACACAATTGCTCTGAAAGTATAGGGAGTTTTGCGGTCGCTGATCATGAAAACTGCGGTCCGTTGAGCTCTACTACGTCATGTAAAGGTCATTTTAAGTTCAAATCAGGAGGAGTTAACAAAATTGATTTGACCTTAAATGGCCTTTACCTGACGTGGTTGAGCTCAACGGGCCCCAGTTTTGTGATCAGGGACCCCAAAAACACCCTAATATACTTTTTCACAGCGATTGTGTTGATTTATCTTGATTTGACCTCGAAATGACCTTCAGCTAGACGTGATAGAGGTCAGTGGATCCTGGATTCGTTATAAGCGACCCCAAAACCCTCCTAATATACTTTTTTAGAGCGACTGTCGATTTATCTTGGTTTGTCCTTGAAATAACCTTTACCTGACGTGATAGAGGTTAGCGAACCCCGGATTCGTAACCAGCAACCCCAAAAACCCCCCTAGTCATATGGTTTCGTCAAATAGTCCGAAATGTATTTTTTTGTAAACCTGTATAATCAAAAGGATATCAATATTTTAATTTAAATAGACAACTTTAAAAGACAGACAACTGTATTCACAGTAAAAGTTTCAAAAGATCACACATTACGCTCAAAATAGGAGGTAAATCTAGCAGACGAGTCGTTGTGACTTCCAAAATATGACAACACCGCTGGAAGTGACAACGCGCCTTGAACTACCCTATATATGGAAGCCATAACGTATGCTGTACGCTTCGGTATATACGTATATATATACAAAATTTATTTTGGTAAATCCTTTCCCCTCAATAGGTAGACCCATTTTATAAGCCCCCCTTTTACCAAATACACAATTTTTAAAAAATAATTCCTAGTAGAAAAAGCGGAAGTCGGACAGCCTCTTCTGTATACCGGAAGTCACAACTTAACGTGCATATATATATATATATATATATATATATATATATATATATATATATATATATATATATATATATATATGAAACTTAAAGCTAAAATCAATATCAACAAAAGAATTAATATTAAAATTAAACTCACCAGGCTTCCGGGTTGAACCGCGTCGTTGGTTTCTAGGCCGAGCTTTCGACGTCCTCTCTGACGTCATCTTCAAGGCTTCCGGGGTCTCAGTCTCCTGAGGCTCCAGACACTACACTCACTACTCACTACTTCACTACTCACTGCAATACTGTATTGCACTGTATCACCAGTATTGCAGTGAGTAGTGAAGTAGTGAGTAGTGAGTGTAGTGTCTGGAGCCTCAGGAGACTGAGACCCCGGAAGCCTTGAAGATGACGTCAGAGAGGACGTCGAAAGCTCGGCCTAGAAACCAACGACGCGGTTCAACCCGGAAGCCTGGTGAGTTTAATTTTAATATTAATTCTTTTGTTGATATTGATTTTAGCTTTAAGTTTCATTGTATTAACCGCGGAAACCTTTCCGAACATATATATATATATATATATATATATATATATATATATATATATATATATATATATATATATATATATATATATATATATATATATATATATGTCTTCATATCAAGGCGAGATCCGTTTGTATCATAAGCTATACAAGATGAGATCCGTTTTGCAAGGCGAGATCCGATTTTGGATCTCACCTTGTATTCACGTGTATATAGTGACATCTCGATGTAACAATGGTTAGGGTACAAGGAAATCGATTTTTGTCTGGACCTCATTTTGCATCCCTTTTGGTGAATTTTATATTGCAGTGGTTCCACTAAATCCGCTGTAGAGGGCAGCGCGCGCGATCCGTTGTGTATATGGTAAATATATATTTTGCAGACAACCCGAGATCCGGTAAATTTGGAAACATCGCAAATGAATTTCACGGTCAGCTCTCTCACTCGGCTTATGTCTAGCTTGAATAATAATGTTTACATTATTTAAGGGCTCTGTCCAGAAAGGCGATTGTCAAATATCTCGAGAACTAGACGGCATATCGAAAAAACTTTGGAATGCTTTTTGAATGGTTTTTCAAAATCTATATACTTATGCAATAGCAGGGTTCTTATTCTGCCTGCGAAAGCGGTGGGTGTAGCAACTTTGAATTTTCAACTGAAACACTTTATTTTTAATTAAATAGTTGAAATTTAGAATTAAAAATACACAACTTTTGTTTGAATCGATAATAGCTTCTTTAATCCAGTCGGAAGAGCTTCAAAATCGTCGTTTTGATGACATTTTTAGGGTTTAGGGGTACCTCAGGTAGTTAGCTTAAAACGTAAGAAATAAATTTGAATAGTTAATGTTTATTGATAAACAAAGCTCCAATTCTATTTTACTTCAACTCATTTTAAGGCTATTTCAATAAACTAATCGGTTCTTTTTTCAGTTTTTTGGTAAAACATTGTAACTTATAGACGAAAATTCTTAAAATCGGCTATTTTTCATTTAAATTGTCAATAAATAATTAAATTGAGAAAAAATTGGTCAGATTTACATAAATTTTGTTATTCCGTCCATATAGAAACTAAAACAATTGTTACGTAGTTACACTGAGTGTCATAAAAACCGTGTATTTTTACTCATTTCTTTGAGCTATTTCACGTAATATCGAGATATAAGTTGTATTTTTTACATAAGTTATATTAACGTTAAACTGACTTAATTTATAGTTTTATAAGCAATAATTAAGTATAGCGAAATTTATAAAACCTTGTTTAAATTGTTTTACATGCTCTATAATGCGGTTATCTTAAATTTTGTTTTGAATGTTTTTCTTCTTACTGGTAGACAAAAAATGGCAAAATGTGCATTTTTTACATAAAATTGTTGATAACCAACATAGTTACTACTCAAAATATTAAAAAAACTAACCGTCGGTATAACAGGTTGCCTGGAAACCAGATGGAGAACAGTACCATAAATGTTTTAGACTTTTTAGCACTTTCTTTAAGCGAAATTTAAAATCATTTACCACCCATGTACACTCATTACGGAATCTGTTACAAGAATTTCAGCGATTTCAGCCATTTTTTCAAAATTTATTTGGATTTTCTCTA
Source organism: Diabrotica virgifera virgifera (assembly GCF_917563875.1). Classification (NCBI taxonomy): domain Eukaryota; kingdom Metazoa; phylum Arthropoda; class Insecta; order Coleoptera; family Chrysomelidae; genus Diabrotica; species Diabrotica virgifera. The sequence goes on along the minus strand of NC_065443.1, from coordinate 179,906,733 downwards.
GTAATCCTTCCAAAAGACAATACATAAATGGTGAATACCTTTTACACCAACTTCAAGGAGGGTAATTTATACAGGTACATACCTGGAATTATTATATGGACCGTTCACTCTTGTTAGAGTATAGTTTGCTCAAATATGAGCTCTTTTAATCCATTTCACGCGGTAAATTAGTCCGCTTTTCCTTTAGGTCTTAGGTCATAGGTTGTGATGTTTTTTTGCCCTATCTACTATCTTCTTCCACTCTCTCCGGTCCTAAATATTTTCTCTCCAGTTTGCAATTTCCATCTTTGATATATCGTCTAGCAGTTGATCTTCCCATCTAATTTTTGGTCTTCCTCTTGGTCTATTTTTTACTGGTTTCCAGTTCATTATCTTCCTGATCAGTTCTTCTACCCCTCTTCTTTGTGTGTGCCCAAACCATCTGAGGCTTTGTGCTTTAATGAATTTTACTATATCTTCTCCTTTATTTATATTTATTATTTCATGGTTCATCAGCTTTCAATATTCCCCTGTTTCTGTCTTTACTGGGCCATGTATCCTTATAATTTTTCTCTCAATTATTTTTAACTTTTCTTCGTCTTTTTTCGTAAGGCACATTACTTCTGCTCCATAGGCTATCACTGATCTGATTGCTGCTGTGTATATTTTTGATTTTGTTTTTTTTGCTCAGGTTTTTGTCCTTGAGTAGTTGGTGATATTTCCAATATACTCTATTACCTGCTTTAATTCTGTCGTTTATCTCTATACTCCTTCCGTTTTTGCCGTCCACCATCACCCCCAGGTATTTGAAGCAATCTACTCTCTGGAATGTATTTTCACCTATCTTTATTTCTGCTATTCTGTTTACATTGTCTCGTGTGCTTATAAGATATTTTGTTTTATTCTGATTGATTATTAGTCCTCTCGTCTTTGCTTCTCTTACCAGGGTTAAAAGTGCCTCTTCTAGTCTTTTTTTATCTCGTGCTACCAGTCCCAGTTCATCTGCATATCCTATGATCTGTGTTGAGCTTTGAATAATTGTCTTTTTCAGCCCTGTGTCCCTAATTACTCCTTCTAGAGCGATATTAAATAGTGTCGTTTGTCGTTGACAGACTGTCTCCTTGTCTTACTTCAAGTTCTATTTTGATGTCATTTGTATCGCCCTCATTTGTTTTAACTTTTGCTGTTGAGTATTTTATTGTCATTCTAGTTAGTCTTATTAATTTTGCCGGTATCTCCATTTTTTTCATTTCTTTTAATAATTGTTTTCTGTATATGCTGTTGAAGACCTGTTGGAAGTCGATGAATAGTATGTGTAATTCTATGTCATGTTCATAGCTTTTTTCAATTGTTTGTGTCAGTACGTGTATTGCATCTATTGTTGATCTTCCTTTGATCTATTGTTCTAAAACCCTATTGTGTATTGATTTAGTCGGTTTCTTATAATTGTGGTCAATATCTTATACGTTGTATTTAGTAGCATAATTGGTCTGTAGTTGCAGCACTTAGTTGGATCTCCTTTCTTAAAGATTGGTGCGATGTGCCCGTTTTTCCATTCTATGGGCATGCTTTCGTCCTTCCAAATTGTAACCATTATCTTGTGCATTCACTTCGTGAGCTCCTCTCCGCCGTTGATGATCAGTTCGTTGTTGATTTCATCTGGCCCTGGCGTTTTGTTTACTTTTAGTTGTTTTAATACCTCCATGAATTCCTAATAAGTAGGTGCGACTTCCTCTTCATCTCTGTTATCTCTTATATCCTCATCCTCTGAATATGCCTTATTGTCGTTTTTGTATAGGTCCGTGAAATGTTTTTCCCAATCTTTTTTGTTTATTTTTGTGACAGATTTTTTGGTAATGTGTTGTTGTTTTATCTATTCGAACAATTTCTTGTTGTCTTTATTATTCGTTTCTAATTCTTGCATTTGTTCAGAGATCCATGTGTTCTTCTTTCTTCTATAGAGTTTCAATGCTTCTTGTTTTTCTTTTCTATATTGGTCCATTTGTTCCTGTTCGGCACTTTGTAGCCATTTGTTTCTTGCGAGGTGCTTCAGTTGACTTTTTTGGTGACATTCCTCATCAAACCATTCTTTCGATTCTTTGTTTTTTTGGAATCCTATTATTTGTTCTGCTGTCTCTATTATGCTGTTCTTTATGTTTTTCCATTCTCCTTCTATTTCTATGTGCTCGTACTGACCCAATTTCTGTTCCAGTTGTTCTGTATATTGTTGCTTTGTTTCTTGCGTTTTCAGATTGGCTATATTCCATTTCCTCCTTTTTCCTTCCTTATGATTATTTGCTTTGATTATTTTCATCTTAAGTTTTGCTATCAACAGTATGTGGTCAGTGCCTCCATTTGCCCCTCTATATGACCTTACGTCTTGTACTATTTGTGTCCACTTTTTCGAAATTAGAGTATGATTTATTTGGTTTCCATCCATTCTTCCTGGTATCATCCATGTTATTTTGTTTTCTTTTTTATGTTTATGCCCAGTACTAACTATATATGTATTTGTTGCTGCTGCTAGGTTGCAGATTTCTCCTCCATTATCATTCGTAGTTTCATGAATGATTTCTTTGCCAGCTACATTACGATTATAGTCCTCCTTTCCGATCTTTGCATTGAAATCACCCAATATTATTAATATGTCATTCCTCGGAATATTTTTACAGGTTTCTTCCAGGATGTCTTAGAATTCTGTTTTATCTTCTTGGTTTGCTTCTTCGGTGGGTGCATAGCAATTGACTATCGAGATGTGGGCTTGTTTATTTTCTTATGTAAGATATCCTTTCATTAACTGCTTTGAATTGTATCAGTTTTTCCCTCATTTTTTTGTTCACCATAAATGCCGTACCATTCGTTCCCTGTTTGTTTTTTCCCGAATAATACATGCTAAAGTTTTTCTTCTCAATTTTTCCTTCTTTCTTCCATCGTATTTCCTGTACGGCTAGGATTTATAGTTGGTATTTTTTCATTTCAAGAGCTATTTCTTGGATCTTACCTGCTGCCAGCATGGTTCTAATATTCCAAGAGCCCATTCTAATGGGTTTTGTTCTTTTCTTCTTATTGAGATTCTTTCTTTATTTTGTGTGCGTTATTTTGTTTTCGTTAACCGTTTCCATTTCCGAGTCTTTTTTTGCCATGTCAATATCATATTTCAGCCGCTGTTCTTCGTTTATTAGTTTTTTGAATTTTCTATCAGCTGTTCTCTCTCTTCGTCCCATATCTAGATTTTGCCATTCACTATTAATTTCTTGTAGCCGATTTTCGTTTGCTTACCTTTGCTTATTTCGTCCTTTGCTATTTTAGTTATTTCCTTTTGTATTTCTTTTTCTTTCGATGTCCAATCGTTGTTTATATAGATACGATCTTTATGCTGTTTTAGTTTACGTTTCTTGTTTGGGATTTCCATTTTATCCGTGAGGGCTTCTGTTTCTATTGCGCATACTGTTTCTCCTATTTTTTTTGCACTTCTTAGTTTTATTTGTATTTGCAACTCTTGGGCTCTGAAATTTTCCATTTCTTCTTTTAATTTCTTATAATCATTTGTTTCTACTTTCAACCCAGTTACGATCAAGCTTTTCTTTTTGCTAAATTTCTCCAGTTGCTCCATTCATTCATGTAGCTGTTTTACTTCTTTTTTTAGTTTTTGTTTCTCTGCTTTTACACCCATTAACTCTTTATTGGTTTGTTGTTATTCTTTCCTTATTGGTTTTATTTCCTGAAGCATTTCATCGTTTTTATTCATTAGCTCTTTCATTATTGTAATCATAACATTTTCCATGTCTTCCTTGTTTTCGTTGCCTGCTTTGCTTGGTGACCGTTTTTTAATTTTACTTCTATTAAAACAATCATCCAAGTTTTCTCTTTTGCGTTTCGTTTCATCATCGGTTTCACTTCCTGTGATATTTTTTCCATTTTCTAGGAGTGCAGCGCTAAATACCTGGAATACCGATATTAGATTATCAACAATACTTAAAAAATGAAAATTACCAATTCACCGGTAGTTAATGCGTTATTTAAAAATTACCTGCGCACCAGAGTTGCCAGTTGGTCTGTAATTAGGATGGGTTTTAAAATAGATACGAATTCACCGGGACCCGGAAATATGCACACCCTGATATTCTAGTTACGTAAGCTCGTCCGATTGGCGCATGACGTTAACAACAGAGTAAAGCATAGTCCCGTCTATGCGTTCGTAATACGAACGCGAATGAAATTTGAGAATAGTACAAATGAATGAATTATGACTAAAAGAAACTAAGTGATTTTTATAGTTTAGAGGAAAATTATTAAACTATTTACTTTTATTTAAATTGATTTTCAGTTATTTGTAAAGTTCCCAGTTTCTTGATTATATTGGTATCCGGAAAATAAAAATATTCATATAATCGATATCTACTAAAACTATTATATTTCGTTAGTTGGAAAAAATTGATTAGTGTCCTACACATTAGTAAATATAATTTTTACCAAGGGGAAGAAAAGCCCCAAAATAAAACCATAAATTTAATGGATTGATAAAAAACAAAATTTTTTACTTTTTAAATAATGTATTTCATCAGATTTAAGTAAGAGGCTTGGAAAAGACAAAAATAAGTTTTACAGTTTTCATGCCATGCACTTTATTTAAATTTTGTGCATGTGAAATAGACGTACATACAGCAACTATGTAGCAGTTTTTATAATTTTTCTTTTACGCAATGTCAGGTTGTTAAGAGACTTGTTTAATTCTTTAATTCGGAAGTACATCCGAGACCTAAAAAATAACTTGTTCGCTTTGTTAGAACAGTCTACAGTTACACTTTTGGACATAAGGTTTTCTAAATAATTTTTAGTTACCAAAATGGAATCACCATTCATGTGGAAGGAAAAATTGTCTCCAGGTACTTAATATATGACAAGAGAGTGTCTGATGGTTTACATAAACCACACTTACTCAAATGATCAACCCACGTGTACGTTGAAACATCTTCGGATTGAATACTGGAGTCCTTCAATTTATGGCAGATATAACCAGCCAAATTCTCCAAACCATCATACTCGAGGTCACTAATGTTTTTTCATTCTAACTCTCATTGAAAACTTGAAAATCCACAACTGTTTCGTTGTTAGAATCCAGCCATTGGATCAATTGTCCAGAAATTGGTAAATCTGGGATGTCGTCTGTTTAAACGTTCGAAAATTCGTTCCGTTGTCTCTCCTACCCGTATATAACTTTTATAAAATAAAATAAAGCTTTTTGTTAACACTAAAAAAATTTTAATGGGTTTTCCCCGAAAAGAGCTTCATTTTTTGGTACTATGTATCACGTTAAAATATTTGATTTGGAATTTGAAGGATAAGATCGTCTTTTTTATGAGCTACAAATTTACTTTTACTGGTTCTATAGACTAAGAATATACCATTTTTTCGTTTTTTTTTATATGCTACATTTTTTCCAAGAATATTTTTTCGATATAATACTTACTTTTTGAGTATTTGCGAAAAACCGCCGAAAAACGTGTTTTTTTTGTTGAAAAGTAAATATTTTTAGTAGCAAGTGACTCTAGTACCTACTACTAAATTAACCTAGTACCTAAGTTAAAAAAACTCTATAGAACAAAAGTTGCTTAAACTTAGTCAGATCTGTTTCCGGACTTATTTTAAACGTATATTTTTTCACCCTCCAAGTAAAAGCAATCAACGGCACAAATTCAACTTTGAAGTGGGGGATGGGTAGAATCTAAATCCAAATTTTCATGCAATTAGGAGTTGACCCTGAAAATTACGTGTGTTTCTTTTTATCTTTTAAATCATTTTACTTAAAATCATTTTTTAACTATTAAATAATAATTACATATTGAGTTATTTTATTTTTTAAACTTTAATAATATTTATAAAAAATTTTACTTTCTTGTAATGTATTTTTAAAACAAGCAATCATTTAAATAATTATTTTGTAACAATTTGTATTATTTAAGAATATAATAATTACATTTTGGTTTCGTAGTAAGTGTTTTTTAAGAATATTAATGTATAGTTTTAAAATATTGTATTGCAAATAATTATCATTATTAAATGGTTATTATTTGTCAAGTATTCTTTTTCTTTTTTCACACCCTTATGTATGTAATAAAACTAAGGGACTTTCTGAAAGGTCAATCGTAGACTTTAAAGACACAAAAGAAGCGATACTTAAAAGTTACGCCCATTATATATCTTTATATCGTGGGAAATATACAATACAACACGAGCTCCAACCGCTCGACTAATACTCTTTAGAGCTGGCATCAGTGTGTGATCTCGCGTTGAACGGTAAATATCTAAAATTTCGTATATAAGTCCCCCCCTTTACTTTTCAGCCACGGATCTCGTTTCGCTGTAAATTTATCAGAAAAATTTAAGTACAAAAATATTTTCCCCTCTAAGTGTGCCATGATTAATATGTTAATTATAAAGATACTTATGAACAATATACTCCAATAATTAATTTCCTATTGGTGGATCTCGGGTTGTCCTCGATTTAGTCGGATCTCGCCTTGATATGAAGACGTATATATATATATATATATATATATATATATATATATATATATATATATATATATATATATATATATATATATATATGTATATATATATAGTGATTTTTTGAATAACGGCAATTCGGTCAGATGAAATAAAACTCTATTTGTTCTAGGTCTCAATATTTCAATTTTTATTCAAGTTCTGAATACCAGTCTTACACTAACTCATTACGTACCATCGATTACATTTTATAGTCAATTTAAAATACTTCAAGTCCTTTTTCATTTGTCTACTATTACCTTTCCACCTTAAAATTTCGCAAATACTTTCTCTTGTTTACTTTGACGTATTCACTAAAAAAAATTTTTTTCAATATTAGACAATATTCTATTAACATAAAATATATTGCAGTTACCATAACTCCGAAATATATGTCAAAATAACATCAGTCATTTCTCAAGTCAATGTTCAATATAATATGTTAAACGAATTTAAATTATCACTCTTATAGTTGTAAGTAATGAAATCTTTTGTCTTTTGTCCATATCTAATCTTAATAAATTTACAGTTTTCTCCTGAAGAAGTCACCAAATAGTGACGAAATATTGAGACCTAGAACAAATAGAGTTTTATTTCATCTGACCGAATTGCCGTTATTCAAAAAATCACTATTTAACACAGTACGGTCGAAAATATTTGTACAATATATATATATATATATATATATATATATATATATATATATATATATATATATATATATATATATATATATATATAATTCTTTAAAATAACAGCTGACCTGGTAGATAAAAATGGGGTTGAGGTTTATTGGGTATACAGCTGAATAAAACCAAGTGGTACTCTGTTTAACAAATCGTTATATTTCGCTGATTTTCATCAGCATCATCAGACGAAAGCTACAATATTTAAAAAATGGTACAATGTTATAATATGATCTTTTTTTTTTATTAACAATTTTTATCTTACCTAATTGAGGTTAACGGTATTACGATATTAAGATGACATCGAGATACTGCAATTTTGATATAAAATGGATAAAATTTTGTTAATAGTGATGTATTAGGATTGATTTAAATTATTTTTATATTGACAAGAAGGAAAATTTTTTGATTTGAAGTTGATTGAATGTCAATAAGGTGAAGTACTAGATATATTAAATATTGAATGTTATTGAGTGTTTTATGTGAGAAATAAGTTAGGTATAAATCGTTAATATCACAAAAGCTTATTTGAATAAATATATAAATAAATAAATAAATAAATCAGACGTCGAACATCTAAGTGAAATTTATGCTTATTTATTACAATTAGAAAAACAACATCAATAAATACATATTTTAAATAAATAATTAACATACAAAAAATAATATTAAATTTTCCAACTAAAAGAAAACCGATATAATAGATTTTATTCAAATAAGCTTTTGTGATATTAACGATTTATACCTAACTTATTTCTCACATAAAACACTCAATAACATTCAATATTTAATATATCTAGTACTTCACCTTATTGACATTCAATCAACTTCAAATCAAAAAATTTTCCTTCTTATCAATATAAAAATAATTTAAATCAATCCTAATACATCACTATTAACAAAATTTTATCCATTTTATATCAAAATTGCAGTATCTCGATGTCATCTTAATATCGTAATACCGTTAACCTCAATTAGGTAAGATAAAAATTGTTAATAAAAAAAAAGATCATATTATAACATTGTACCATTTTTTAAATATTGTAGCTTTCGTCTGATGATGCTGATGAAAATCAGCGAAATATAACGATTTGTTAAACAGAGTACCACTTGGTTTTATTCAGCTGTATACCCAATAAACCTCAACCCCATTTTTATCTACCAGGTCAGCTGTTATTTTAAAGAATTATATATATATATATATATATATATATATATATATATATATATATATATATATATATATATATATATATATGTTTGTACAAATATTTTCGACCGTACTGTGTTAAATAGTGATTTTTTGAATAACGGCAATTCGGTCAGATGAAATAAAACTCTATTTGTTCTAGGTCTCAATATTTCAATTTTTATTCAAGTTCTGAATACCAGTCTTACACTAACTCATTACGTACCATCGATTACATTTTATAGTCAATTTAAAATACTTCAAGTCCTTTTTCATTTGTCTACTATTACCTTTCCACCTTAAAATTTCGCAAATACTTTCTCTTGTTTACTTTGACGTATTCACTAAAAAAAATTTTTTTCAATATTAGACAATATTCTATTAACATAAAATATATTGCAGTTACCATAACTCCGAAATATATGTCAAAATAACATCAGTCATTTCTCAAGTCAATGTTCAATATAATATGTTAAACGAATTTAAATTATCACTCTTATAGTTGTAAGTAATGAAATCTTTTGTCTTTTGTCCATATCTAATCTTAATAAATTTACAGTTTTCTCCTGAAGAAGTCACCAAATAGTGACGAAATATTGAGACCTAGAACAAATAGAGTTTTATTTCATCTGACCGAATTGCCGTTATTCAAAAAATCACTATTTAACACAGTACGGTCGAAAATATTTGTACAAATATATATATATATATATATATATATATATATATATATATATATATATATATATATATATATATATATATATATATATAATTCTTTAAAATAACAGCTGACCTGGTAGATAAAAATGGGGTTGAGGTTTATTGGGTATACAGCTGAATAAAACCAAGTGGTACTCTGTTTAACAAATCGTTATATTTCGCTGATTTTCATCAGCATCATCAGACGAAAGCTACAATATTTAAAAAATGGTACAATGTTATAATATGATCTTTTTTTTTTATTAACAATTTTTATCTTACCTAATTGAGGTTAACGGTATTACGATATTAAGATGACATCGAGATACTGCAATTTTGATATAAAATGGATAAAATTTTGTTAATAGTGATGTATTAGGATTGATTTAAATTATTTTTATATTGACAAGAAGGAAAATTTTTTGATTTGAAGTTGATTGAATGTCAATAAGGTGAAGTACTAGATATATTAAATATTGAATGTTATTGAGTGTTTTATGTGAGAAATAAGTTAGGTATAAATCGTTAATATCACAAAAGCTTATTTGAATAAATATATAAATAAATAAATAAATAAATCAGACGTCGAACATCTAAGTGAAATTTATGCTTATTTATTACAATTAGAAAAACAACATCAATAAATACATATTTTAAATAAATAATTAACATACAAAAAATAATATTAAATTTTCCAACTAAAAGAAAACCGATATAATAGATTTTATTCAAATAAGCTTTTGTGATATTAACGATTTATACCTAACTTATTTCTCACATAAAACACTCAATAACATTCAATATTTAATATATCTAGTACTTCACCTTATTGACATTCAATCAACTTCAAATCAAAAAATTTTCCTTCTTATCAATATAAAAATAATTTAAATCAATCCTAATACATCACTATTAACAAAATTTTATCCATTTTATATCAAAATTGCAGTATCTCGATGTCATCTTAATATCGTAATACCGTTAACCTCAATTAGGTAAGATAAAAATTGTTAATAAAAAAAAAGATCATATTATAACATTGTACCATTTTTTAAATATTGTAGCTTTCGTCTGATGATGCTGATGAAAATCAGCGAAATATAACGATTTGTTAAACAGAGTACCACTTGGTTTTATTCAGCTGTATACCCAATAAACCTCAACCCCATTTTTATATACCGGGTGGTGAATTGGAAAACGGGCCATAGGAAACTCAATGTAAAATTCTAAATTGCTGAATTCCTACTTCCCTAATTATTTTACATCAAAAGTCATGAGAAACTATTTGTAGAGGATTAAAATCTGTATTAAAAACAAAAGTTAAAATTGGTCTACGATTTAAACAGAGTCCAAAATTTTGAAAAATAGAACACATTTGCCATACCTAAGTGCGTAAAAGTAAGGCCACACGTTACTATTTCTGACAGTACGCAAACTATTGACTGAATAAAACATCTTTATTATTACTACTTTCTCCTCAACTGAGGACATATTTTCGACTTTATTGTTTTTTAAACAATAAAAACGATAAAATAAAAATACTGACAGTTCAAAATATTGTTAATATAATAATTTCATTGTGACCGAAGGCAACCTTATACACATTCTTGCACTGTGTGTGGCCTAAATTTGGCAAATACTTTGATAAAATTTATTATATTTTACAAAATTTTGGAATGTGTTTAATTCGTAGAACAAATTTAACAATTGTTTTCAATAAAGATTTCAATCCTCTACAAATAGTTTCTCATGTCTTTTGATGTAGAATAATTAGGGAAGCAGGAATTTAACAGTTTAGAATTTTACATTGAGTTTCCTATGGCCCGTTTTCCAATTCACCACCCTGTATATATATATATATATATATATATATATATATATATATATATATATATATATATATACATTTGGTTATTGGGTTATGCAGCAAATGAAAAAGTGTACTCTTTTAAATTTCTTTAATCCGAGCTTTCGGTTAAGATTTTAACCATCATCAGGGTGGTCAACAACGAATTTTACATAAAAGACTCTTTTGAGGTCAATTCATTGTTTAATAATTTAAAAATACCTGATGGTTACGTGATTGCCAGCCTCGATGTAGTTTCGTTGTTTAGTAATGTATATCTTATATCTGTATTACTGCCATTGACTATAATTGGTCTAACATTTCGAATCATTGTGAGTTATCTAAGTCAACGTTTTTTGAACTTTTAACTTTTCTTTTTAAAAATAATTATTTTGTATTTAACAGTGGATTCTACAAGCAGACTTTCGGTACACCTATGGGTAGTTCAATTTCCCCTATATTAGCTGATTATGTTATGAGTTATATTTTGGATATTGTGTTAAGGGTGTTACCTTTTAAATTATTTTTCATCAAAAGATATGTAGATGATATTCTTCGTTGCTTACCTACTAATGAACTTAATAATTTGTTATTCTATTTTAACAACTTTAACCATCACATACAATTTACTCTTGAAAAAGAGGACACGTTATGTTCTGTACCTTTTTTGGACACTAGAGTTATACGTAAAAATAACATTTTATTAGTGGATTGGTATCGTAAACCACTTAGCTCAGGCAGATATCTTAACTATAATTCATACCATAAACACGTTATAAAAATCAATCTAATTAAATCTATGAAAAACCGCATTTTAAAAATTAGCGATGTTTCTTTTCACTCAAAAAATTTAAAAATATTATATCATCTTTTTTTGGAAAATGGTTATCCAGCTTCTTTGTTGAAGAAATTATTGTTTAATACAATCAACATTCAACCAACAATTATTAATAACAATGTTAATACAGACAACTCACAAACCATCACGATTCCCGTTCCTAATGTAACTTATATGACATTACCATATATTAGTGATATTGCACCGAAATTTACTCGACTTTTCAAACCTTTTGAAAACATCAAACTTTCATTTAGAACTGCTCTCACAGTCAATAAGATTTTTTCTAACATTAAAGACAAGACTCCATTGCTTTCTAAAACTGATACAGTTTACAGGCTTTCTTGTTTAGATTGTAATCAAATATATATTGGTCAAACGTCAAGAAGACTAAAAGACAGAATAACTTCACACAAGTCAGACTGTAGATTGTACCCAGGTAGAAGTGCATTGGGTGAACATGTTTTCAATAATGGTCATCAAATTGATTACAATGACGTGCAGATATTGGATCGTGACTCACATACTACAAAGAGGCTCTTTTTGGAAATGGTTCACATAAATAAAAATCCAAATTCAATGAATCATCGTACTGATATAGGCCACTTATGAAATGTTTTCTTATTTACTCTTTTTAGATAATCGTGAGTTATCTCCTAACTCCTTTTCTAGATACTCTAACCTTTCAACAACATAATAGATTAATTTTTGTATTAATCATTTAAAAAAATTTAATTAACTTTAATTAACAATTTTACTCATGTTAAATTTAACTGTAAGTTATAATTACAACAATTATTTATATACATATATAACGGATTGATTACGGCTATCGCCGCTTCTCCACCCCCAATTTCCATATTCTTCTGTCATATGCAGTTGCCTCTTCTAAGTCTCTTGCCGCCATTGCTTCATCAATTTCGTTGTGCCAACTTCTCCGTGGCCGTCCTCTCTTTCTTCTTTCAGAAGGTATCCATTCCAATACTCTTCTAGACCATCTGTACTCTGGCATTATTTTAACATGTCCGAACCAGATTAATGTTTTCGTTCTGTCATCATTGATATTTCGCTCCACTTTCATTTCGTTTTTATTTGTTCGTTTTTAACTAACTCCAGTTTTGATCTACCGCAGCTTCGTATCAGATAATCCATTTCTGTCGTCATAAGTTTGTTTCTATTACCTTTGACGACGTCCCATACTCCCGAACAGTAAAGTGTAATACTTTGGACTATACTTCCGTAAATGTTTTGGTTTCTTGTCAAAAATTTTTTGCCACAGAGAAGATAGCTTCAGGCACGAGTTACTGCTCTGCCCTTGTTAATTCTTTCCCTGATTTCATCTGCGCTATTTCCCTTCTTGTTGAAAATGACCCCCAAATATTTGCAGGATGCACGCCTTTGATTTTGTCGTCTTCCAAGACTAGGTCACATATTTCATCTGTTTCATACAGAGATATTCATATTTTGTCATATTCATGTTTAGACCTGCCACCTCATATTCTTCTTGCAGTTTTCTTACCATATAACTGAGATCGTCGTATATAACGTGTTTTCTTCCACCTTTACTCCCATATTTCTACATTTTTTACCCATTTCACTAAGAATCTGTCCAAATAGATTTTAAAAAGGTAGGTGACAGACAGCAGCCTTGTTTCAAGTCCCTTTGTTGTTTGAAAATGAGAGGTCATTTCTTGTCCCATTTTAATTCTTGCAAACTTTTGTTCGTAGTAATTTTGAGTGGCGTTAATAAGAATTGGATTTATTTTCAATTTACCCATTCTATCCATAGTTGGGAGGTCTGTACACTGTCATATGCTTTTTCCAAATCTATTGAAGCTATATGGTTTCTCTATTTCTCTGCACTAGTTTTTCCATTGCAAATTTTAATGAAAAATATCCATATTGGAGCGTCCGGCCCTATATCCCGCTTGTTCTTCGGGTTTTTTGTCTTTAATATCATTTTCTATTAGGTTTCGTGTTACCTTTGAGTATAGTCGGCCTATAGTCGCAGTCACTGCGATCCCTCTATAGTGCTAACAATATTTTATAAAAATTAAAAATATTTCAATTCTTATCATTGACCCTATTGGTCCTTCAATAAATTGTTCATCTATATTAAAAATTTTTGTAAGATATTTCAAATAATGTCATGTCATGTCTAAATGTCATTTTATCTTTTATTTGATTTTGAAGTTGTGCTAAATTAATTAACTTTTATTTTACTAAATTACTACTTTATTTTACGTTTTTCCATTGAAGCATTTACATGACCATGTTAAGTTTGATTCTCATTTTAGTTACACCATATTTGAAATATCCTCAATAAGTTTGTAAGTAAAAAATTTTATACATGTTTTCATATTATCTTACACCAAAAATATCTTTGTAGCACCCTGATGATGGTTAAAATCTTAACTGAAAGCTCGGATTAAAGAAATTTAAAAGAGTACACTTTTTCATTTGCTGCATAACCCAATAACCAAATTTATATAATTACTGTCAGCAAAGACTCATTGTCTTTTTATATATATATATATATATATATATATATATATATATAGAACTGGATTCGAAATCCGATATATTTATCGACCGTGCAAGTATATTCTATAACACTATAAAACAGTGTTGAAATTATCGGGAATTGCGGTCTGTGGCTTAGATTGAAACTACATTTAATGCTGTTGAATTCGATATTTCGATGAGTATTTATTAATTTTTCATCTTCATCAGGAACAAACTACAAAATTAACTAACAGTTAGGTACAAACATAATAATACAATGATATAACTTACGAATTGTTGTAGGTATGTTATATAAAGCAATTTAACTTAAAGCTATGCATGTCGTTTCACGAGAACGTCGAGGGCGGCACTGAGTCAGGTATCTTTTCTCACATGTGTTAAGGGTCAAAAGTTCCAATATCGAGCCATCTGTTTAATATTCTGCTATTTTTAGAATTTTAAAACATTGCAGTAAATTTCGCTTAATCTACTTGTGTCTGATTTGTAATTAATTGAACGTTTATTACTGTTTATGTGGTACATTTCGAGAAACAATCTTTTCTTATAATTATTTTCTGAATCTAAGATCTTGATATCTGACAAATTAAATTGGTGTCCTGTCGTTATGGAATGGTGTGCTGCTGCACAAGTATTTTTGTGTGTTTTACAATCACTTTTGTGCTGCGTTATTCTTTGGGAATTCCGTTCAGCAGCTTGATTATATTGTTGGTTAAGGCATTTATGAAGGGCAACTTTTTGTAAATCACGGGATCTGATGGTCTGTTGTCACGTTGCCCGTCGTATAAGTCGTGAGTTATATATCAGTTGCTTCAGAATTTTACTTGGATAGCCATTGTTCAAGAATATGTTGTAGAGTGTTTTTAAATTCTTTTGTGCGAACAGGTCATTGCTGATGTGTAAAATTCTGTTTTTCATTGCCACAACAGTGTTGTGTTTTTGGCTTTTCGAGTGCTGAGAGAAATAATTTATATATCTTCCAGAGTCAGTTGGTTTCTGATACCAATCCAAAATTATCTTGTTCTCTGTGGTTCTTATCACCTTAGTGTCTAAAAAGGGCACACTTTGTTCTTTCTCCTCCTCAACGGTAAATTGTAGGTGTTTGTGAAATCTATTGAAGAGGTCCAGTGTAGTTTGAATAGAGTCCTCGGGGATCGCACTTATCACATCATCCACATATTTGTATATGAACGGTAACTTGAACGGTAGTCGTGGAATTACTATATTAAATAGATGATCTAAAACTATGGTGGCTAGAATGGGGCTGATAGGAGAGCCCATGGGATTGCCAAAGATTTTTGAGTAAAAAGTTCCACCGAAAGAAAAGTAAACATTAGAAAAAATAAAATCGATTAGTTTGAAGAAGTTATTCTTACTTAGTGTGGTGTTGGGTTCTATTAAGTGCCAATTTTTCTCTAAAATTTCAATGATCAAGTTGAGAGGAATATTCGTGAAAAGCGATACCGCATCTAAGGATATAAGTACATAGGTTTGAGGAATTGTAACATTCTTAATTAGTTCTACAAACGTGAATGTATCTTTCACATTATAATTAGTTTGATATTCAAAAGTGGCAGTTAGAATGTTTGCCAAGTATTTCGAGATGTTGTATGTAGTGGAGTTGATTGAGCTGATGATAGGGCGAAGAGGAACATTGCTTTTGTGAATTTTTGGTAGACAGTATAACTTTGGAAACATCGAGTTGTAGATCATTAGTTGTTTTGCAGCATTAGCGTCTATCACCTATGGATTTCAGGTTCTTAATAATGTTGTTGTATTTGGTTTGTATTTTTACCGTTGGATCAGTGTTTAATTTGGTGTACGTGGAAGAATCCTGTAGCATTATCTCAGTTTTTTCCATATATTCTGATTTATCCGTGGCAACAGTACACCTGAATTTAGTGTGAATACAGGGACCTAAATTTAGTGTGCCCTGTGTTGGTAAAGATGTCAGACCAGATAGGTTTGTTGCAGACTTAGAAAATATAGTGGATGCTATTCCAGATGAATCAAAGGATGTCGTACGAGCTAAAGCAGCCAATATCATAACTAATTATGTGAACCACACTACAACAAACAAACCAAACCACTTCAACAGGATGTTTGAAAAAACACGCAAGTTTTTGAAATCAAATCCAGATTTATACATTTTGCAATCAGACAAAGGTGGGTGTACTGTTGCCATGGATAAATCAGAATATATGGAAAAAACTGAGATAATGCTACAGGATTCTTCCACGTACACCAAATTAAACACTGATCCAACGGTAAAAATACAAACCAAATACAACAACATTATTAAGAACCTGAAATCCATAGGTGAGATAGACGCTAATGCTGCAAAACAACTAATGATCTACAACTCGATGTTTCCAAAGTTATACTGTCTACCAAAAATTCACAAAAGCAATGTTCCTCTTCGCCCTATCATGAGCTCAATCAACTCCACTACATACAACATCTCGCAATACTTGGCAAACATTCTAACTGCCACTTTTGAATATCAAACTAATTATAATGTGAAAGATACATTCACGTTTGTAGAACTAATTAAGAATGTTACAATTCCTCAAACCTATGTACTTATATCCTTAGATGCGGTATCGCTTTTCATGAATATTCCTCTCAACTTGATCATTGAAATTTTAGAGAAAAATTGGCACTTAATAGAACCCAACACCACACTAAGTAAGAATAACTTCTTCAAACTAATCGATTTTATTTTTTCTAATGTTTACTTTTCTTTCGGTGGAACTTTTTACTCACAAATCTTTGGCACTCCCATGGGCTCTCCTATCAGCCCCATTCTAGCCACCATAGTTTTAGATCATCTATTTAATATAGTAATTCCACCACTACCGTTCAAGTTACCGTTCATATACAAATATGTGGATGATGTGATAAGTGCGATCCCCGAGGACTCTATTCAAACTACACTGGACCTCTTCAATGGATTTCACAAACACCTAGAATTTACCGTTGAGGAGGAGAAAGAACAAAGTGTGCCCTTTTTAGACACTAAGGTGATAAGAACCACAGAGAACAAGATAATTTTGGATTGGTATCAGAAACCAACTGACTCTGGAAGATATATAAATTATTTCTCTCAGCACTCCAAAAGCCAAAAACAACACTGTTGTGGCAATGAAAAACAGAATTTTACACATCAGCAATGACCTGTTCGCACAAAAGAATTTAAAAACACTCTACAACATATTCTTGAACAACGGCTATCCAAGTAAAATTCTGAAGCAACTGATATATAACTCAAGACTTATACGACGGGCAACGTGACAACAGACCATCAGATCCCGTGATTTACAAAAAGTTGCCCTTCATAAATGGCTTAATCAACAATATAATCAAGCTGATGAACGGAATTCCCAAAATCAAAATAGCGAAATACAATAGCATATCCAACTATAGCTTATTCTCGAAGCTTAAAGACCAGACACCGCTTCTAAATCAGAGTCATATCATCTATCAACTTTCTTGTCTCGAATGTGATGGGCAGTATATAGGACAAACATCGCAATGGTTGAAACAAAGAATAACGCAGCACAAAAGTGATTGTAAAACACACAAAAATACTTGTGCAGCAGCACACCATTTCATAACAACAGGACACCAATTTAATTTGTCAGATATCAAGATCTTAGATTCAGAAAATAATTATAAGAAAATATTGTTTTTCGAAATGTACCACATAAACAGTAATAAACATTCAATTAATTACAAATCAGACACAAGTAGATTAAGCGAAATTTACTGCAATGTTTTAAAATTCTAAAAATAGCAGAATATTAAACAGATGGCTCGATATTGGAACTTTTGACCCTTAACACATGTGAGAAAAGATACCTGACTCAGTGCCGCCCTCGACGTTCTCGTGAAACGACATGCATAGCTTTAAGTTAAATTGCTTTATATAACATACCTACAACAATTCGTAAGTTATATCATTGTATTATTATGTTTGTACCTAACTGTTAGTTAATTTTGTAGTTTGTTCCTGATGAAGATGAAAAATTAATAAATACTCATCGAAATATCGAATTCAACAGAATTAAATGTAGTTTCAATCTAAGCCACAGACGGCAATTCCCGATAATTTCAACACTGTTTTATTGTGTTATAGAATATATATAAGTTAACGACCCACATTCCGCAACATCAGCTAGAACACGGTAATGACCGTGAGAAGAGTAAGTCCCTGAACCAGAGAAACGCTGACGAAGACATCATACGTTCATAGTTATCAAAATGTTACATTTTCATTTCTTAGTTTAGAATTATAATTGTTTAGTTCAGATTTTGCTTTCAAACTGTAAAGACTACTTTCTTGTGTTAAATAAATATTTTTTAAAAAGGGACTTTCGGAAAGATTTTATATTTCTGGCGCAGTCAGTAGGATAGTCAAACGGGCGTTAGCGAATATAACTCTCGGTTCGTTTTTACGATTTTTTGACTATTCGAACAGTTTTCGTGAAGTGAATTCCAGTTGGGCGAATTGAGTAACCTGACGAGAAGATTCGTACCGGAGAGACTTTCAAGCGAATATTGTGAGTGTCTCGACCCAGTTCCGAAGCAGTTCCATGGACAAGATCGCTACATTACTGTAAGTGTTTAATGTCATATAGAGAGCCTAATTTAACACTAGATTCTGATTATTCAGACAGTAGTAACTCAGATACAGATTCTGACTCAAATTTAACTAATTTAGCTAATTTACCTTTTAATAAAAATAATATAAGTTTTTCGAAAATACTAGAATTAAATAATAAATTTAAAATGGCTGTTCCACAAGTTCCTCAACTAAAGAAAGAATACTTAGATATGATTCCAGATTTTGAAGGAAATCATACGTTACTTCCTAGATTTTTAGAAATTTCCGAAAAACTTGTAACCAAATTTTATAATGCTACAGATGTGAATGATTTTCAAAATGAATATTTGATGTCAAGCATAATTGCAAAAATAAAAGGCGAAGCCGCAGTTAATATTTCTTCTTGTAATCTTAGAACTTGGCAAGATTTAAAAAATGCTTTAATTAATTCTTATTCAGACAAAAGAGATATTTATACTTTAAACATAGAAATTTCAGATTTGAAACAAGGCAATAATGAATCCCCATTTGATTTTTATAACCGAATACAAAAATTATTAAATCTTCAAATATCTGTCTTGACCTCAAAAACTGAACATGCTGCTGAAATTAATATTCTTGGTAGCTTCTTCCGAAATTTAGCATTAAGAGTTTTGTTACGTGGGTTAAAAGAACCTCTTGGTACCTTAATGCGTACAAAGAATCCTCCAGATTTAAATTCTGCGTTAGGCATCCTCACAAATGATTTTCAGATATACCCCGACCAAAATAATTCTTCTCAAAGCAAAAATCACAAATCTTATCAAAATAACAATTATTCGTCTAGACCAAAATCCAATTTCCGACAAAACCAACAAAATAATTATCAACCCCAAATTCAATATCAACCCCAAACTCAATATCAACCAAGGAATCAATTTCCAATACAGAGAAATACTATGGATCCTCCGAATCCCCAACCGAATCCTCAAAATATGAGACAAAATAATCAAAATAATTATTTCCAAAATAATCCTAGTACAAGTAGGAATTTTAATCGAAACTCCAATGTATTCCAGCCAAATCCAAACAGAAAATTCTCAAACCCTACTCCAATGACTATCACAACCAATAATACTTTCAGACCATCACAAAACTTCCAAAATAGGACTCGTTTCCGTAACCCCAATAATTTCGCAAGCCAAAATATTATTCCGGAAGAACTGCATAACATAGATAATACAGACTGTCCTGAAAGTTCATCCCAAGAACCTTTTTTAGAAGAGATAGCCTCGGAAGAAAACCAGAGCATGTAGAATTATTAAACTTAACTAACAAAGAATGTGAATTGCCGTACATAATTTTCCCTGAGCATAATTTAAAGGTCCTTATAGATACTGGGAGCACTAAATCTTTTATTACACCAAAAATAGGTGAAAAATATTTTAAAAATTCAATATTTAAAAAACCATTTCAAATTTCCACTGCTCTTGGAACTACTAAGGAAAATTTCTGTACCGTAATTCCTTCTTCCTCTATATTTAGGCATAAAAAGCCAATAAAATTAACTTATCATATTTTTAAGTTTCATGATCATTTTGATTGCTTATTAGGATTAGATAATTTAAAACTATTACAAGCAAATATCGATTTAGTAAATAATTTATTAAGAACACCTTGTTCTTCAATTAAAATTAACTATTATAGTCCGAGCGCTGGGAGCACGAATTGTATAGTAGTGTCTCCACGTTCCGAACAAGTAATTAAATTAAATATAAAAAATATAGAAAATGGTGACGTTATCGTACCTTATACAAAAATAGGGAAATTAGAAATTCCCCAATGTCTTACTAAAGTTGTTAATAAAGAAGCTTTATGCACTATTACTAACTCATCAGAGTCACATTTTAAAGTTGATTTAACTTCACCAATAGAAGTTGAAAAGTTCGATGAATACGAACAAATAAATCATCCTAATCTTAATTCTATTTATGCCGAAAAATTCAAATTTGATATTTCTAAAATCCGCACGGAACATATGAATACCGAAGAGCGGAATTCAATTTTAAAGCTGATAAGAGAATTTTCGGACATTTTTCATATTGAGGGCAACCAATTGTCTTTCACCAATAAAATTAAGCATAGTATAAAAACTTCTAATGAGATTCCAGTATATTCTAAATCATATAGATATCCGGAAATATATCGTAAAGAAGTCCAAAATCAAATTCAGGGCATGTTAGATCAAAATATTATCCGACATAGCAATTCTGCCTGGTCCTCGCCTATCTGGGTTGTCCCCAAAAAACTTGATGCCTCCAATAAACGTAAATTTCGTGTTGTAGTCGATTATCGACGTTTAAATGCTATTACTTTAGGAGATAGATACCCCCTTCCAAATATCACTGACCTCTTAGACAAATTAGGGCGTTGTCAGTACTTTACCACGCTAGACTTGGCTTCTGGGTTCCATCAAATAGAAATGGCAGAAGAAGATATCCCAAAAACCGCTTTTAACACCGAAAATGGTCACTATGAGTTTCTTAGAATGCCATTTGGACTTAGAAATGCCCCAGCTACATTCCAGAGAGTAATGGATAACATACTAAGAGGCATACAAAACGAAAAATGCCTTGTCTACCTAGATGATATTATTATATTTAGCACTAGCCTGCAAGAACATATTACAAATTTAAGAGAAGTATTTCAGAGACTACGTGAATCTAACTTTAAAATACAGTTGGACAAATCCGAATTTTTAAAGAAAGAAGTGGCTTACTTAGGTCATATTGTCACTCCAGAAGGAGTAAAGCCCAATCCGGATAAAATAAAGGCTATTAAAAATTTCCCAATACCTGCTACTACCAAACAGTTAAAAGGCTTCCTCGGATTATTAGGATATTAACGAAAATTTATTAAAGATTTTTCAAAAATTACAAAATCCTTAACATTGCGACTAAAAAAAGATAATGAAATAAATATTAAAGACGAAGACTATGTACAGTGTTTTAATATCTGTAAAGATCTTCTTACAAATGAACCAATTCTGCAATATCCTGATTTTACTAAACCATTTAATCTGACAACAGATGCAAGTAACTATGCAATAGGTGCAGTTTTAAGTCAAGGAAAAATTGGTTCTGATCTCCCAATTGCCTACGCGAGTAGAACACTGAATGATTCAGAAATAAACTACTCTACCATTGAAAAAGAACTCCTAGCTATAGTCTGGGCAGTTAAGTATTTCCGACCCTATATTTTTGGACATCGCGTGACTCTCGTGACAGATCACAAGCCTCTTCAATGGCTATTTTCATTAAAAGATCCCAGCTCAAAATTAGTTCGCTGGAGATTAAAACTCGAAGAATATGATTATGAGATTGTATATAAAAAAGGTGCTCTAAACACAAATAGCGATTGTCTATCAAGAATACGATTAAACGCAAACGAAACTCATGACATAGAACCTGAAACAAATCAAGACTTCTTAGATTATGTAGAAAATTTTGATGAAACTTTATTAGGTACCCCACATAACGTCGACTCAGAGTCTTTGATTGTTGAACCTGACGAAACAATAAATGGCCAAAATGAAGAAGATATCAATGAAAATGACGGTGCTACAATCCACACAAATGAAGAAAATCCCATCACAGGTATACCCATATCAGAAAGATCAGTAAACACTGGAATGAATCAAATTATCATTTCTCAAGTTAATTACGAACCAGCAGAACCATCTATTATAAAACTTTACGATAAAAAACAAAGAACTCTCGTACAATTTTCAAAAAATGACACTGAACGTGACATAGTTAAATTTGTAAAAGACTATATAATACCTAAAGTTAAATATCATCTGTACTTCGAAGATCCTATATACGAAACTTTTAGTAACGTTGTACAAAAATATTTCAAAAATTCGCAAATAAACCTTATTAAATGCACCAAGAAGTTAATCGATATCCCACCAAACGAAATTGAAGAAATAATAAAAAATTATCACGAAGGAAAACAGAACCACAGAGGAGTAGATGAAACAGAAAATAGAATAAAAGCCTTATATTATTGGCCGAATCAAAGAGCATCTATCCAAACTTATATAAACGATTGTGAAATTTGCCAATTAACAAAATACGATAGGAGACCTATCAAACCCTTATTTAATATAACACCTACTGCAACTAGACCCTTCCAAATTGTTCACCTAGATTCAGTCACATTAGAAAAAACAAAATTTTTAACTATAATAGATTCTTTTT
Organism: Diabrotica virgifera virgifera; assembly: GCF_917563875.1. NCBI lineage: Eukaryota > Metazoa > Arthropoda > Insecta > Coleoptera > Chrysomelidae > Diabrotica > Diabrotica virgifera. The sequence goes on along the minus strand of NC_065443.1, from coordinate 179,883,574 downwards.
CTAAATATGGTCAATTATATAAAATAAATTCAGCTCAAGGTATCGAAGTAGCAAATGCATTAATTCGATATTTTACTCATCACTGCATACCAGAGCAAATAATATCTGATAATGGGACCGAATTAAAAAATTCAGTTGTCAAAGAACTTTTAGAGCTACATAAAGTAAAAGTACATTTTATAAGCTCTCAACATCCAGAATCTAATGGAATTGCTGAGAGATTCCATTCAACCATAATCGAACATATTAGACTACTAAATAATCAAAAAGAGTACAAAAATGACCATATTGAACAAAAAATAAATTACGCTTTACTAGCTTATAATAACAGCATCCATTCAGTAACAAAAATGAAACCACATGAGTTGATTACGGGACATATAGATAGTAATTCTCCTTTTGATATCAATATCGAGCAACAAATTTTAAATAATTATATTTCAAACCATAAAGAAAAAATGAAAATACTTTATTCTAATATCAATAAATCCTTGCAAAACGTAAAAGAAAAAGTAATCTCTAAAGCTAACGAAAATCGAGAAGAATTGCCCGAAACAATCCCTACTAAAGTATTTGTTCGTAATAAGCAATATCAAAGTAAAACAAAAAATAAATACCAAGCTGAAGAAATAAGTAAAATTAATAAAGAAAGAAAAACCGCGAAAATAAAAACTAGACATAAAAATACTGCCGAAAATATTCATTTTTCTAATGTTAAACGACCTAAAAGAAAACCTTACAAATTTTCAGGTACCTCGCAATCGGATGCGCAGCAATCCAAATAAAAGATGTTACCCATAATCTAGGCATATTACCAATCAAATTGGGACCTGCCAAACTTCAAAAATCTAGCCACACTTTTGTCCATTACTATAACTTAAATCCACTTTTAGAAGAGTATGATAACTTAAATATGCAATATGATCACCTAAAAAATAATCTTTCTAATTGTAAATTTTTCAATAATGAAACAAAAAATTATGTTAATTTAGTAGAGTACGTCAAAGATAATATTGAGGAAAAATTTGAAAACCTAAACATACATACCAAGTTACAAAAAAATAAAAGAGGTATTATCAACGGTTTCGGTTCAATTATTAAAGCTATAACAGGAAATTTAGATGCCGAAGACGGCGAAAAAATTAACTCAATACTAGAACACTTAAAGACAAACGAAGCAAACTTGCAAAGCCAAATCAATAATCAATATTCGCTAAGCCATGAAATTATCAGTAACTTTAATGAAACAATTCAAAATATTCAAGAAAATGAAATTAATTTAAAATCCAAAATTTTAGCAATAAAAGATATAGTAGATTTCCAAACAAATCTTGAAAATGTCAATTATTTGAAAGACATGTTTAATGAAATTATAATAACATACAACTTAATACTCGATACAATGGAAAATGTCCAGAATTCGATTACATTTTGCAAATTGAAAACATTACATCCTAGCATAATAAAATCAAACGAATTATTTAACGAACTCCAAAAAATTTCGTCACATTACAAAGCACAGCTACCATTTGAAGTAAAATATGAAAACATTTTAGATTTCGAAGCTATTTTACAAATAACTTGCAAAATAGAAAAGAATCAAATACAATATTTTCTTTCAATCCCTATTGACTATGAATCCAATTTTGATCTTTATCATTTATTGCCAATTCCCACAAAAAGTAAGTCAGAATTTGTCATCATGTTACCAAACTCAAGATATTTATTAAAAAATGAAAAAATTATATTTCCTCTAAATGACATCTGCACACATAGTAAGATCTTCCAATGTCCTGGTTATCTGCAAATTAATCACGAGCACTCATGTGAAGACCAAATTTTATTTTTTGGCAACTCTACAGACTGCCAATACCTAAAAGCGAAAATTCCAGGAAACCATATCGAAATTATTCCAGAAATCAACCAATATTTAGCTGTCTTTCCTAAAGAAGAAAAACTGATCATTAAATGTGCAGAAGAAACGCAAATAAAAATTCTAAACGGCATTTATCTAATAGAGAATGCACCTTGTAAAATTATTTTCCAAAATCAAGAATTAACCTTTCAAGACGTCACATCAGGGCAACCAATGATGATAAACTCACCACAATTAAATTTCGATATAATTAAAATAGCACCAATGGAAATAAAACTAAATTCGCTAAAACTTAAAGATATTCCAAATCACGAAATAAAACCAATATTTCAAAATACGGCTCTGTACCACATTCCAAGTATTTGGACAATTCTGTTGTACATTGGAATAATTACAACACTTATTATTTTACTCAAAAGGAAAATAGCAAAAACAAAGAGAAACGATTCCATAGAGGAAAAAGAAGAAAGTCCTAACCCCGGCATAGAACTCCCTCGCATGGCTTCACTCTTGGGGAAGAGGAGTTAACGACCCACATTCCGCAACATCAGCTAGAACACGGTAATGACCGTGAGAAGAGTAAGTCCCTGAACCAGAGAAACGCTGACGAAGACATCATACGTTCATAGTTATCAAAATGTTACATTTTCATTTCTTAGTTTAGAATTATAATTGTTTAGTTCAGATTTTGCTTTCAAACTGTAAAGACTACTTTCTTGTGTTAAATAAATATTTTTTAAAAAGGGACTTTCGGAAAGATTTTATATTTCTTATATATATATATATATATATATATATATATATATATATATATATATATATATATATATATATATATATATATATATATATATATACATACAGCGTGTCTACTTAAGTTGGAAACAATATGGGAAACTTTTTTGTTATTCATTTTACGAAAAAAAGTTATTCTTTATAAAAAGTTCTGCATGCTCTAAAACCTAAGATTCAATCATCAGATATCAAATTTTGTCAATATTATACGAGGTATGTCAAAAAATATGAACTTCGTTCAAGAGTAAAGTACCTTTATTTCTCTCAATATCGAAAATTCTTATTATGAAAGGTTGTTTGGAATTAAAAACTAAGATCAAATATGTAATTACATGCTTCTAATTGGAAAAAAATATTTTCCAAATTTTTCTCAAATTTATTGATACTAACTTCGTTTTTATTTATTACACATACGATAACTCTTTTATTATTACTTTTACGAAAAAAGCTATTCTTTATAAAAAGCTCTGTATGTCCTAAGACGGAAGATGCAACCATCAGATATCACATTTTATTAATTTTATACGAGCTATGTCAAAAAATATAAATTTCACTTAAGAGTAAAGCACCTTTATTTTTCACAATATTGAAAACGGTTATTAAAAAAGTTGTTTAGAATTAAAAACTATGTTTCAATATGCAATTACATCCTTCTAATTGAAATATTGTGAAATATAAAGGTACTATAATCTTCAGCGAATTTCATATTTTTTGACACACCTCGTATAAAATTAATAAAAGTTGATATATCATGGTTGTGTCTTAGATTTTAGACCATGCAAAGCTTTTTATGAAGAATAACTTTTTTTCGTAAAATGAATAATAAACGAGTTATCATATTTGTAATAATTAAAAACGATGTTGGGTAGGTATCCATAAATTTGAGAAAAATATTTTTTTTTTAATTAAAAGCATGTAATTGCATATTTGATCTTAGTTTTTAATTCCAAACAACTTTTTATCATAAGAATTTTCGATATTGAGAGAAATAAAGGTACTTTACCCTTGACCGAAATTCATATTTTTTGACATAGCTCGTATAATATTGAGAAAATTTGATATCTGATGATTGAATCTTAAGTTTTGGGGCATGCAGAACTTTTTATAAAGAATAACTTTTTTTCGTAAAATTAATAATAAAAAAGTTTCCCATATGTTTCCAACTTAAGTAGACACGCTGTATATATATAAATTAAATCTGAAGTTTTATTGAATTTGTACTAAAATAAATGTAAGTGCCAATATTGTTGAAAATAAAATAATTTCTTTTAGGTTGGCTCATTCCAATTGTTTGTAGATGGATATAAAGATGCTGATTATTGGTTAAGGAGATTTGAAGTTGAACCATTAACTCCATCGCTAGCTCAAAAATTTCAATTGCAGTTTGAGCGACTGGTAGTTTTAGATTACATAATCAGGAACACTGATCGGGGGAATGATAATTGGTTGATTAAATACGATCAACCTACAGTTGTAAATGGTACGTATTACGCTTTTATTTATTAATTGGGTAATTAACCGAATTACATTAAAATACTATTTTCTCGTACCTACAAAATGCTACAGATGAGTGTTGTACCTTGAATTTATTTTAAGAAAAATCATGTCAAAATAATTATTATTACTAATAGGTACAAAGTTAAGATACTAAAATACTAAAATAATAAAATACAATTGTATTAAGTATATATGAAATTAGTTAATTATAAAATCGCTCCCATCTAGTATTGCATAAGAATTGGTTTTCGGATATTCCCTTTCTTCTTCTAGTACGGGCTCCTAATGAAGGTTAGCTACAACCATTGCAATGCAAATTCGTCTCTATCTTCTATTTTTCTGAAAAGCGTCTGTGTGTTTAACCAGGTCCAGTCGCGAATGTTTTTCAGCCAGGATATTTGTCGTCTATCAGGACCCCTTTGTCCTTCGATTTTACCCATCATAATCAGCTGTAATAACTCGTACTTATGATTTCTAAGTATGTGCCCCAAATATGGTGTTTTTCTCTTTTTAACGGTAGTCAAAAGTTCTCTGTCTCTTCCCATTCAGTGCAACACCATTTCGTTCGTAATATGAACGGTCTACGGTATTTTCAAAATTCTAAAAAGCCAGATCTCAAATCTCATTAAGCCAACATTAACATTCCAAGCTTCGATACCATAAAGAATGGAGAAGAAGAAAGTCAAAGTTGATCGCATGTGTTTGTTATGCTTGTGATTAATTCCCTAATTAAACTAAAATAAGTGATTAAGAATAACTATAATGTCCTACTGGTATATTATTTGACAAATAATGACATGATTTCGAAGTCAGTTAAATATGATATAATGCCCTAAGGCGTTATTTTGAAAAATACCGCCCTTGGGCGTTATATTTAAATAACTAGTTAAATACTGTCAAGTTGACAAATAAAAACCTAAGTAAAACTATGATTACCACAATTACGTTACGACTATTGCTGCTAAATGTACTTATTTGAAAACTAATTAACTCAAAATTCATTCAAATTTTTTGCATATAAAGAAGAATTTAGTCGGACATTAAACGTTGAAGGTACCACGGGTATTATAGATAATAAAGCTTTCGGTCAACGTATACAGACTGGGTATTTTCTTATGGTTGGTAGGCGCCTTTAATAAGAGCAACGAAGAGACATGTATTTATTATACATTTAAAACGGGTTAGATGATATGGGACGAACGAACTAGGAAGGGTCACCGAAAAATTGCAGCGTTGCCAAAGTTGGAAATTATCAAAAGAAAATATTAAAGTAGAAAAAATAATAAATTTAACTTTTTGTAAACAGATATAATAAACAAATTATTTAAAAATAAAAAAATATTGTTTTCACTCATTTTAAAAAAATGTGAAAACGTTGATTTATAATTCAACGTTTATTTTTCTTATTTATATTGTTCTTTCAAATAATTTGTTTAGTAGATGTACTTATTTGTTTACAAAAAATTAATTTACAGTAATGAGTGCGCTAAGAACCGTCAAGATAACGCAATAGATGAAAAACATAATACGTTGTGAAATAAAAAGAGATGAAACTAGTAGAGATGTAAAATTATCGATAGGAACCTATAAATTTACATTCCATTACATAGTTTCCCACCTTTAGACATATCTGAGGAGTATAACAACTCTCACTATGATTAGGGATGGCAAAAACAAATTGTACATCGATATATTGTATCATATAATACACCGAATGAAGATATCGATATACGATATATATCAGAGAAAAAATATCGATAGGTGCGATATATCGATATATTATTATATAATTAAATAAAATAAAAGAATTACTAAAATAAACTACTAAAAAAGTAAATTATACAAAATAATAAACAAAAGGATGAGGTTTTCTTCAAAATTTAAAAGTAAAGATGCACTTACGTATAAAATCCTTTAATATTTTTAATACGTACAGAGTATCAGTAAAGAAGTACATACAGTATCAATACAGAATTTTTAAAACTATTATATTAAAAATTACCTCAATTATAATTATATGTATGTTTATATAAATTTATGTCTTATGTATGTATTTATGAATATATATTGTTATGATCTACTTTTTATTACTTTAATATCAATTTATCTTTATTTGATTACTCCAATTAATTATTTAATCAATTATCCAATTGTCGCAAATCATACAAAATTTAAGTAAAAATCTCAGGGTGCCTTTTTATAATACAAAAAAATATCTAAATTATCTTATGTTATACTTATCTTCTCTCGTGGTTTCAGTATCTCTTAGTTGGTTCTAATCGGGAAAAAATATTAGGAAAAGGAATTAAATAGAAATATAAAATAAGCATACAGAATTGTCTTTTATTATCAAAATCAATACTCTAAAACAGCGGTTCTCAATCTTTTTGAGTCATGTACCACCAAATAGTTTTTATTATTTTTGGTACCACCTAACTGAAATACCTATCTAGCTAGGTGATCTAATTAACTATAATAGTGGTGCTGATTTTGGCTGTTTTTGCGTTTTGTGTACCACCTCAAATAATGATATGTACCACCAGTGGTACATGTACCACAGATTGAGAACCGCTGCTCTAAAAATTGATTAAATTTAAAACCTGTGGACACAGCTCTCCGAATGAAATTCTTACCACTTAAATTTATTCTAGTAAAAAAAAACAATTTATCGGTTTGTTCCCGATGACTTTGATAAAACAAGCTAAACAAACAAATTTAGGTATTCGCAAAATTACCTATACTTCCTATTTACTTTTTGAAATATTGGAATCTTAATTCATATGCTTTTACTAAAAATTTTAGTTTCCGAACATAAAAATATCTCACATAAATTGACTGACCTTTTGCTTCACTCACTCTGATGTCTTCTCTTGACCCAAAACAGCTCTCCCTCGTTGACTATGTTAGGCTACCCATCAAAGCCCTCTCCGTTCTCAAGCTTCTAATATATCAGCATACCAGCACCAATTCTCCAACAAAACACAAACTCCAAAAAATTCTCTCCTCTCCTTCTCACAATAATACAGAATCAAAGAGGTATTTCGTCTCAATTTGATCTGTCTCTCGTTCCACTTTTCAGCTCTATTCTCCACTATCAAAACACCCACTGGTACTTGCTATCTAACTATCCACGAAAACGTTGACTGCTCTTCAGCGATTCCAGTAACATAATGAGTTCCTCTTTCCAAAACTATCTCAACATTCAAAACAAAACTTTCCCCATTCCAAAGTGCCTAGCCAATCAGAAACATTTATCTCCCCACCTTCCCTTTTTTATTTGAAAACAAACAGTCATTCTCTCAAAATTATTCCTACCCAAACTTATAACTTTCCGGAAATTATCTAAATATTCCTATCATTAAACAAACATATTTAAAATTCCAAACTTTCTTTACTTTAATTTCCTAAGAACTAATTACTATGGCTATTGGCTACGTGCATAACAAAACACCGTTATAATCTCCAAATACCCTGAACAATTATTGTCTATTCATCACTTTCTCCCCTAATGTGTTCTATTTTGCAGGGAAAAAACTTACTAACGATAAATCACTTCTTAAAAACTACTTATAATAAATAGTTACAAATCAATATACAGGGTGTATCAAATTTATGTGCCCGCGTTATATTAAAAAAAATTGAAATTTTTATTCTATCTTTAATTGATAGATTGATCCATAATAACATTCCCGCCTTGTTTTAAGATAAAATCGTTTTTAATAAGTGCAACAAAAAAATGATTTTCTCTCGACAACAACAGTTTTCTCTTATGTCAAAATATTTATTCCCGCCTGAAAAACAATTGCTTCCTTTGTCCCAGTGTCTGTACTTATATGGGATTGGGTACGTTTTCGATCGAAAATTTCCTATGTCTTTAACCTCAAATGAATGTTCATACTTTTTGGCTACTCTGGTTTCTTCATTTATTAAATTTTCATACTCCCTCAATATTTCACGCAGTTCCTTCTCCTTTCCTTCTCCACATATCAATTTTATTTCTTTTTCCTCCGATTCTTTACACATGTTTATTGTGTATTCTGCCTCCTCCATTTTGCATACTTCTTCTTCAAATACCACAGTTTCTCTCTCGCCTTCTTTTTCTATTCTGATCTCTTCTTCTGGGCTCATCTCTTCTTTTGAGGAATCCCAAGCTTCATCTTCTTGTGTCAATCTTTTTTCTTCTTTTTCTTCTTCTGGGCTCATCTCTTCTTTTGAGGAATCCCACGCTTCATTTTCTTTTGTCAATCTCTTTTCTTCTTCTTCTTTTTCTTCTTCTGGGCTCATCTCTTTTTTCGAGGAATCCCACGCTTGATTGTCTTTACTTATCTTCTGCTTCTTTCTCCTCTTTCTTTTCTATCCTTGCTTCATTGCCAAATTCATTTCCACCGTTTGTTTTTTGTCTACATTATCCTTTTTCCGTTTCCCATGTTCCTTGTCCATTTCCAGAATGTCCTGTTCTTCTTCTTTTCCCTTTGTGATTTTCATCGTGTTATTTTTGAAATCTATCACCACATGTTTTTCTGACAATTCATCCACTCCTACCATCATATCGTGCATCATGTTCGGCATTATAACACATTGTAGTGCATAAAATTTCTTGCCCAATCGTATCCTTATTCGTATTCCTTCAGTTATAGTTGCCAAAATCCGTTTATTTGCGCCCACTAAATTTACCCTAGGAATTTTGTAAATTAAATTCGTTAAATCAACCTCTTCTATTAATTTCCTGTTAATCAGTGTAATTTCCGAACCAGTATCAATCATAATTTTAATCGGTTTCTCATTGATAAAACCATCTACAAATTTTAAATTTACTCCACTTCTTTTATCATTATTTCCTGCTAATTTAATAAATTCCTTCGGGTGACAAAAAATTCCTGTTTGTTCCTTTGTGTTTAGTGAGCGCCTTCGTGAAAAGACGCTTGCTGTTCTTCTTCGCTTCTTCTTCCGTCGCTTTGTCTCTCATCCTCATATTCACCTATTTGCGTATTGTTTACCGCTCTTCTATTTTCTCTTTGTCTGTCGGACCCGTATCGGTTTCCACGATTTTCCTGTTCATTCCCTCTATTATCATTTCTGTCTTCTTGATTTGTGCGGGTGTTATTTATATTCTGGTTTTCTCGATATCTGTCTTCGTTCCATTGCCGATTTCTTTGTTCATAGCTTCCTCTTCAGTTGTCTCTATTTTCGTTTTCTCTTCTTGTATAATCTCTCCTAAAGTTTTGTCTTCTATCTCTGTAGTCTCGATTTTCGCGTTGTCTATAATTATCTTGCGATCTTCTTATTTCTCTTTCTCTCATTTTTGCTTCTCGTATTTGTAAGAATTGGCACAAACTGTCGATATCTTTGTAGTTTTGTAAAGTTATGTGATCTTCTAAAGTCTCTTCAAAATGTCTGGCTATCAGTTCTACTAGCTGTTCGGACGAATAATTGTACTGTAGGTGTTTTGCATTGTTGTATAATTGTAATGCGTATGTTTTTTCTGAAATACCCATTTTATCATGGTATCTCCCATTTTGCAACTCCTTGTTTATTTCTAGCTGTTGTATTTTCCCCCAGAAATAACTCAGGAACTTTTGTTCGAATTTATGCCAATTGTCCAATTCTTCTTCTTTGCTATCAAACCATAAACTCGCCTCATCTTTAAGATGGTTCCTTATCGTTTCTTTGGCTGTTTCGTAGTTACCGATGTATCGTACTTTCTTTTTTAAATTATTTATGAAAATTACTGGGTGTAATTTTTTTACATCCCCGCCAAATCTTATTTTTACATCCTCTGTACTATGGATAATCGTTTCCCTTCTTTCTCCGGAACTTTGTTGATTCCTCATTTCCTCCATTTTTCTTTATATTTCTCGCCTGTCTTCTTGTAATGCATTTTCAAACTTATTTTCCAAATTTTCTAGTTCCTTCTTCTGGCAATTTGTTAACTCCTCCATTTTATTTTGAATTTTCATTTCTTGTTCTTTCATTTCGTTTTTCATTGTTGTCAAACAACCTTTTATTTCCTTTTCATACTTTTCTATGCGTTCCTTTATTTTCTTATTGTTCTCTTCTATTGCTTGTTTTGTTTCCTGTTGATTGTCATCCATTTTTTGTTGTGTTTCATCCATTTTTTTACCCATTTTTTGTTGTGTTTCATCCATTTTTCGTTGTGTTTCCCTTTGATTTTCTTCCATGGCTTGTTTCGTTTCACGTTGATTTTCATCTATTTTTTGTGATGTTTCATCTATTTTTTGATCCATTTTTTGTTGTGATTCATCCATTTTCTTTGATGTTTCTTCCTGATTTTCTTGCATTGTATCCATTTTCTTTGATGTTTCCCTTTGATTTTCTTCCATTTTTTTTTTGACTGGAGTTGCATCAGTTGTAATAATTTATCTATTCCTGATAATTCCTGTTGTTCTGATGCCATGATTGTTGTTTCGAAAATGTCTTCTTGTTCTAAATGTTCTTCTTGTTTTTTGTTTTCTTTGCTTTTGCTTCTGGTTGTTATCGACATGTAGTTAAAATTTATCCCCGCCTGATACGAAATTCGAAAATACCCTGTATGCTGTAGAGACGAAAATTTTTTTCTCCCCAAATATAATCAATTTATCACACAAATTTTCAAATTTATTAAATTCAAATCAATCAAAAATAAAATAAACATGCAAAATTGTACCTAGATAAAAATAACTCCAAACAAAATATTTCATAAATTTTAAATATATCAACTTTTTCCGACGGGCAAATAAATTTTCCTTCACCTGTTTTTCCGTTTCCTATCCCTTCAAATTCACAACCAGAGATACTTTCACGCCACACGTTGGTTCGCCATGTTGTTATGATCTACTTTTTATTACTTTAATATCAATTTATCTTTATTTGATTACTCCAATTAATTATTTAATTATCCAATTGTCGCAAATCATACAAAATTTAAGTAAAAATCTCAGGGTGCCTTTTTATAATACAAAAAAATATCTAAATTATCTTATGTTATACTTATCTCCTCTCGTGGTTTCAGTATCTCTTAGTTGGTTCTAATCGGGAAAAAGTATTAGGAAAAGGAATTAAATAGAAATATAAAATAAGCATACAGAATTGTCTTTTATTATCAAAATCAATACTCTAAAAATTGATTAAATTTAAAACCTGTGGACACAGCTGTCCGAATGAAATTCTTACCACTTAAATTTATTCTAGTTAAAAAAAACAATTTATCGGTTTGTTCCCGATGACTTTGATAAAACAAGCTAAACAAACAAATTTAGGTATTCGCAAAATTACCTATACTTCCTATTTACTTTTTGAAATATTGGAATCTTAATTCATATGCTCTTACTCAAAATTTTAGTTTCCGAACATAAAAATATTTTTCACATAAATTGACTGACCTTTTGCTTCACTCACTCTGATGTCTTCTCTTGACCCAAAACAGCTCTCCCTCGTTGACTATGTTAGGCTACCCATCAAAGCTCTCTCCGTTCTCAAGCTTCTAATCTATCAGCATACCAGCACCAATTCTCCAACAAAACACAAACTCCAAAAAATTCTCTCCTCTCCTTCTCACAATAATACAGAATCAAAGAGGTATTTCGTCTCAATTTGATCTGTCTCTCCTTCCACTTTTCAGCTCTATTCTCCACTATCAAAACACCCACTGGTACTTGCTATCTAACTATCCACGAAAACGTTGACTGCTCTTCAGCGATGCCAATAACATAATGAGTTCCTCTTTCCAAAACTATCTCAACATTCAAAACAAAACTTTCCCCATTCCAAAGTGCCTAGCCAATCAGAAACATTTATCTCCCCACCTTCCCTTTTTTATTTGAAAACAAACAGTCATTCTCTCAAAATTATTCCTACCCAAACTTATGACTTTCCGGAAATTATCTAAATATTCCTATCATTAAACAAACATATTTAAAATTCCAGACTTTCTGTACTTTAATTTCCTAAGAACTAATTACTATGGCTATTGGCTACGTGCATAACAAAACACCGTTATAATCTCCAAATACCCTGAACAATTATTGTCTATTCATCACTTTCTCCCCTAATGTGTTCTATTTTTCAGGGAAAAAACTTACTAACGATAAATCACTACTTAAAAACTACTTATAATAAATAGTTACAAATCAATATACAGGGTGTATCAAATTTATGTGCCCGCGTTATATTAAAAAAAATTAAAATTTTTATTCTATCTTTGATTGATAGATTGATCCATAATAATATATATATATATATATATATATATATATATATATATATATATATATATATATATATATTATTATGGATCAATCTATCAATCAAAGATAGAATAAAAATTTTAATTTTTTTTAATATAACGCGGGCACATAAATTTGATACACCCTGTATATTGATTTGTAACTATTTATTATAAGTAGTTTTTAAGTAGTGATTTATCGTTAGTAAGTTTTTTCCCTGAAAAATAGAACACATTAGGGGAGAAAGTGATGAATAGACAATAATTGTTCAGGGTATTTGGAGATTATAACGGTGTTTTGTTATGCACGTAGCCAATAGCCATAGTAATTAGTTCTTAGGAAATTAAAGTACAGAAAGTCTGGAATTTTAAATATGTTTGTTTAATGATAGGAATATTTAGATAATTTCCGGAAAGTCATAAGTTTGGGTAGGAATAATTTTGAGAGAATGACTGTTTGTTTTCAAATAAAAAAGGGAAGGTGGGGAGATAAATGTTTCTGATTGGCTAGGCACTTTGGAATGGGGAAAGTTTTGTTTTGAATGTTGAGATAGTTTTGGAAAGAGGAACTCATTATGTTATTGGCATCGCTGAAGAGCAGTCAACGTTTTCGTGGATAGTTAGATAGCAAGTACCAGTGGGTGTTTTGATAGTGGAGAATAGAGCTGAAAAGTGGAAGGAGAGACAGATCAAATTGAGACGAAATACCTCTTTGATTCTGTATTATTGTGAGAAGGAGAGGAGAGAATTTTTTGGAGTTTGTGTTTTGTTGGAGAATTGGTGCTGGTATGCTGATAGATTAGAAGCTTGAGAACGGAGAGAGCTTTGATGGGTAGCCTAACATAGTCAACGAGGGAGAGCTGTTTTGGGTCAAGAGAAGACATCAGAGTGAGTGAAGCAAAAGGTCAGTCAATTTATGTGAAAAATATTTTTATGTTCGGAAACTAAAATTTTGAGTAAGAGCATATGAATTAAGATTCCAATATTTCAAAAAGTAAATAGGAAGTATAGGTAATTTTGCGAATACCTAAATTTGTTTGTTTAGCTTGTTTTATCAAAGTCATCGGGAACAAACCGATAAATTGTTTTTTTTAACTAGAATAAATTTAAGTGGTAAGAATTTCATTCGGACAGCTGTGTCCACAGGTTTTAAATTTAATCAATTTTTAGAGTATTGATTTTGATAATAAAAGACAATTCTGTATGCTTATTTTATATTTCTATTTAATTCCTTTTCCTAATACTTTTTCCCGATTAGAACCAACTAAGAGATACTGAAACCACGAGAGGAGATAAGTATAACATAAGATAATTTAGATATTTTTTTGTATTATAAAAAGGCACCCTGAGATTTTTACTTAAATTTTGTATGATTTGCGACAATTGGATAATTAAATAATTAATTGGAGTAATCAAATAAAGATAAATTGATATTAAAGTAATAAAAAGTAGATCATAACAACATGGCGAACCAACGTGTGGCGTGAAAGTATCTCTGGTTGTGAATTTGAAGGGATAGGAAACGGAAAAACAGGTGAAGGAAAATTTATTTGCCCGTCGGAAAAAGTTGATATATTTAAAATTTATGAAATATTTTGTTTGGAGTTATTTTTATCTAGGTACAATTTTGCATGTTTATTTTATTTTTGATTGATTTGAATTTAATAAATTTGAAAATTTGTGTGATAAATTGATTATATTTGGGGAGAAAAAAATTTTCGTCTCTACAGCATACAGGGTATTTTCGAATTTCGTATCAGGCGGGGATAAATTTTAACTACATGTCGATAACAACCAGAAGCAAAAGCAAAGAAAACAAAAAACAAGAAGAACATTTAGAACAAGAAGACATTTTCGAAACAACAATCATGGCATCAGAACAACAGGAATTATCAGGAATAGATAAATTATTACAACTGATGCAACTCCAGTCAAAAAAAAAATGGAAGAAAATCAAAGGGAAACATCAAAGAAAATGGATACAATGCAAGAAAATCAGGAAGAAACATCAAAGAAAATGGATGAATCACAACAAAAAATGGATCAAAAAATAGATGAAACATCACAAAAAATAGATGAAAATCAACGTGAAACGAAACAAGCCATGGAAGAAAATCAAAGGGAAACACAACGAAAAATGGATGAAACACAACAAAAAATGGGTAAAAAAATGGATGAAACACAACAAAAAATGGATGACAATCAACAGGAAACAAAACAAGCAATAGAAGAGAACAATAAGAAAATAAAGGAACGCATAGAAAAGTATGAAAAGGAAATAAAAGGTTGTTTGACAACAATGAAAAACGAAATGAAAGAACAAGAAATGAAAATTCAAAATAAAATGGAGGAGTTAACAAATTGCCAGAAGAAGGAACTAGAAAATTTGGAAAATAAGTTTGAAAATGCATTACAAGAAGACAGGCGAGAAATATAAAGAAAAATGGAGGAAATGAGGAATCAACAAAGTTCCGGAGAAAGAAGGGAAACGATTATCCATAGTACAGAGGATGTAAAAATAAGATTTGGCGGGGATGTAAAAAAATTACACCCAGTAATTTTCATAAATAATTTAAAAAAGAAAGTACGATACATCGGTAACTACGAAACAGCCAAAGAAACGATAAGGAACCATCTTAAAGATGAGGCGAGTTTATGGTTTGATAGCAAAGAAGAAGAATTGGACAATTGGCATAAATTCGAACAAAAGTTCCTGAGTTATTTCTGGGGGAAAATACAACAGCTAGAAATAAACAAGGAGTTGCAAAATGGGAGATACCATGATAAAATGGGTATTTCAGAAAAAACATACGCATTACAATTATACAACAATGCAAAACACCTACAGTACAATTATTCGTCCGAACAGCTAGTAGAACTGATAGCCAGACATTTTGAAGAGACTTTAGAAGATCACATAACTTTACAAAACTACAAAGATATCGACAGTTTGTGCCAATTCTTACAAATACGAGAAGCAAAAATGAGAGAAAGAGAAATAAGAAGATCGCAAGATAATTATAGACAACGCGAAAATCGAGACTACAGAGATAGAAGACAAAACTTTAGGAGAGATTATACAAGAAGAGAAAACGAAAATAGAGACAACTGAAGAGGAAGCTATGAACAAAGAAATCGGCAATGGAACGAAGACAGATATCGAGAAAACCAGAATATAAATAACACCCGCACAAATCAAGAAGACAGAAATGATAATAGAGGGAATGAACAGGAAAATCGTGGAAACCGATACGGGTCCGACAGACAAAGAGAAAATAGAAGAGCGGTAAACAATACGCAAATAGGTGAATATGAGGATGAGAGACAAAGCGACGGAAGAAGAAGCGAAGAAGAACAGCAAGCGTCTTTTCACGAAGGCGCTCACTAAACACAAAGGAACAAACAGGAATTTTTTGTCACCCGAAGGAATTTATTAAATTAGCAGGAAATAATGATAAAAGAAGTGGAGTAAATTTAAAATTTGTAGATGGTTTTATCAATGAGAAACCGATTAAAATTATGATTGATACTGGTTCGGAAATTACACTGATTAACAGGAAATTAATAGAAGAGGTTGATTTAACGAATTTAATTTACAAAATTCCTAGGGTAAATTTAGTGGGCGCAAATAAACGGATTTTGGCAACTATAACTGAAGGAATACGAATAAGGATACGATTGGGCAAGAAATTTTATGCACTACAATGTGTTATAATGCCGAACATGATGCACGATATGATGGTAGGAGTGGATGAATTGTCAGAAAAACATGTGGTGATAGATTTCAAAAATAACACGATGAAAATCACAAAGGGAAAAGAAGAAGAACAGGACATTCTGGAAATGGACAAGGAACATGGGAAACGGAAAAAGGATAATGTAGACAAAAAACAAACGGTGGAAATGAATTTGGCAATGAAGCAAGGATAGAAAAGAAAGAGGAGAAAGAAGCAGAAGATAAGTAAAGACAATCAAGCGTGGGATTCCTCGAAAAAAGAGATGAGCCCAGAAGAAGAAAAAGAAGAAGAAGAAAAGAGATTGACAAAAGAAAATGAAGCGTGGGATTCCTCAAAAGAAGAGATGAGCCCAGAAGAAGAAAAAGAAGAAAAAAGATTGACACAAGAAGATGAAGCTTGGGATTCCTCAAAAGAAGAGATGAGCCCAGAAGAAGAGATCAGAATAGAAAAAGAAGGCGAGAGAGAAACTGTGGTATTTGAAGAAGAAGTATGCAAAATGGAGGAGGCAGAATACACAATAAACATGTGTAAAGAATCGGAGGAAAAAGAAATAAAATTGATATGTGGAGAAGGAAAGGAGAAGGAACTGCGTGAAATATTGAGGGAGTATGAAAATTTAATAAATGAAGAAACCAGAGTAGCCAAAAAGTATGAACATTCATTTGAGGTTAAAGACATAGGAAATTTTCGATCGAAAACGTACCCAATCCCATATAAGTACAGACACTGGGACAAAGGAAGCAATTGTTTTTCAGGCGGGAATAAATATTTTGACATAAGAGAAAACTGTTGTTGTCGAGAGAAAATCATTTTTTTGTTGCACTTATTAAAAACGATTTTATCTTAAAACAAGGCGGGAATGTTATTATGGATCAATCTATCAATTAAAGATAGAATAAAAATTTCAATTTTTTTTAATATAACGCGGGCACATAAATTTGATACACCCTGTATATTGATTTGTAACTATTTATTATAAGTAGTTTTTAAGAAGTGATTTATCGTTAGTAAGTTTTTTCCCTGCAAAATAGAACACATTAGGGGAGAAAGTGATGAATAGACAATAATTGTTCAGGGTATTTGGAGATTATAACGGTGTTTTGTTATGCACGTAGCCAATAGCCATAGTAATTAGTTCTTAGGAAATTAAAGTAAAGAAAGTTTGGAATTTTAAATATGTTTGTTTAATGATAGGAATATTTAGATAATTTCCGGAAAGTTATAAGTTTGGGTAGGAATAATTTTGAGAGAATGACTGTTTGTTTTCAAATAAAAAAGGGAAGGTGGGGAGATAAATGTTTCTGATTGGCTAGGCACTTTGGAATGGGGAAAGTTTTGTTTTGAATGTTGAGATAGTTTTGGAAAGAGGAACTCATTATGTTACTGGAATCGCTGAAGAGCAGTCAACGTTTTCGTGGATAGTTAGATAGCAAGTACCAGTGGGTGTTTTGATAGTGGAGAATAGAGCTGAAAAGTGGAACGAGAGACAGATCAAATTGAGACGAAATACCTCTTTGATTCTGTATTATTGTGAGAAGGAGAGGAGAGAATTTTTTGGAGTTTGTGTTTTTTTGGAGAATTGGTGCTGGTATGCTGATATATTAGAAGCTTGAGAACGGAGAGGGCTTTGATGGGTAGCCTAACATAGTCAACGAGGGAGAGCTGTTTTGGGTCAAGAGAAGACATCAGAGTGAGTGAAGCAAAAGGTCAGTCAATTTATGTGAGATATTTTTATGTTCGGAAACTAAAATTTTTAGTAAAAGCATATGAATTAAGATTCCAATATTTCAAAAAGTAAATAGGAAGTATAGGTAATTTTGCGAATACCTAAATTTGTTTGTTTAGCTTGTTTTATCAAAGTCATCGGGAACAAACCGATAAATTGTTTTTTTTTACTAGAATAAATTTAAGTGGTAAGAATTTCATTCGGAGAGCTGTGTCCACAGGTTTTAAATTTAATCAATTTTTAGAGCAGCGGTTCTCAATCTGTGGTACATGTACCACTGGTGGTACATATCATTATTTGAGGTGGTACACAAAACGCAAAAACAGCCAAAATCAGCACCACTATTATAGTTAATTAGATCACCTAGCTAGATAGGTATTTCAGTTAGGTGGTACCAAAAATAATAAAAACTATTTGGTGGTACATGACTCAAAAAGATTGAGAACCGCTGTTTTAGAGTATTGATTTTGATAATAAAAGACAATTCTGTATGCTTATTTTATATTTCTATTTAATTCCTTTTCCTAATATTTTTTCCCGATTAGAACCAACTAAGAGATACTGAAACCACGAGAGAATTATTGTCTATTCATCACTTTCTCCCCTAATGTGTTCTATTTTTCAGGGAAAAAACTTACTAACGATAAATCACTACTTAAAAACTACTTATAATAAATAGTTACAAATCAATATACAGGGTGTATCAAATTTATGTGCCCGCGTTATATTAAAAAAAATTAAAATTTTTATTCTATCTTTGATTGATAGATTGATCCATAATAATATATATATATATATATATATATATATATATATATATATATATATATATATATATATATATATATATATATATATATATATATATATATATATATATATATATATATATATATATATGTCTTCATATCAAGGCGAGATCCGTTTGTATCATAAGCTATACAAGATGAGATCCGTTTTGCAAGGCGAGATCCGATTTTGGATCTCACCTTGTATTCACGTGTATATAGTGACATCTCGATGTAACAATGGTTAGGGTACAAGGAAATCGATTTTTGTCTGGACCTCATTTTGCACCCCTTTTGGTGAATTTTATATTGCAGTGGTTCCACTAAATCCGCTGTAGAGGGCAGCGCGCGCGATCCGTTGTATATATGGTAAATATATATTTTGCAGACAACCCGAGATCCGGTAAATTTGGAAACATCGCAAATGAATTTCACGGTCAGCTCTCTCACTCGGCTTATGTCTAGCTTGAATAAGAATGTTTACATTATTTAAGGGCTCTGTCCAGAAAGGCGATTGTCAAATATCTCGAGAACTAGACGGCATATCGAAAAAACTTTGGAATGCTTTTTTAATGGTTTTTCAAAATCTATATACTTATGCAATAGCAGGGTTCTTATTCTGCCTGCGAAAGCGGTGGGTGTAGCAACTTTGAATTTTCAACTGAAACACTTTATTTTTAATTAAATAGTTGAAATTTAGAATTAAAAATACACAACTTTTGTTTGAATCGATAATAGCTTCTTTAATCCAGTCGGAAGAGCTTCAAAATCGTCGTTTTGATGACATTTTTAGGGTTTAGGGGTACCTCAGGTAGTTAGCTTAAAACGTAAGAAATAAATTTGAATAGTTAATGTTTATTGATAAACAAATCTCCAATTCTATTTTACTTCAACTCATTTTAAGGCTATTTCAATAAACTAATCGGTTCTTTTTTCAGTTTTTTGGTAAAACATTGTAACTTATAGACGAAAATTCTTAAAATCGGCTATTTTTCATTTAAATTGTCAATAAATAATTAAATTGAGAAAAAATTGGTCAGATTTACATAAATTTTGTTATTCCGTCCATATAGAAACTAAAACAATTGTTACGTAGTTACACTGAGTGTCATAAAAACCGTGTATTTTTACTTATTTCTTTGAGCTATTTCACGTAATATCGAGATATAAGTTGTATTTTTTACATAAGTTATATTACCGTTAAACTGACTTAATTTATAGTTTTATAAGCAACAATTAAGTATGGCGAAATTTATAAAACCTTGTTTAAATTGTTTTACATGCTCTACAATGCGGTTATCTTAAATTTTGTTTTGAATGTTTTTCTTCTTACTGGTAGACAAAAAATGGCAAAATGTGCATTTTTGACATCAAATTGTTGATAACCAACATAGTTACTACTCAAAATATTAAAAAAACTAACCGTCGGTATAACAGGTTACCTGGAAACCAGATGCAGAACAGTACCATAAATGTTTTAGACTTTTTAGCACTTTCTTTAAGTGAAATTTAAAATCATTTACCACCCATGTACACTCATTACGGAATCTGTTACAAGAATTTCAGCGATTTCAGCCATTTTTTCAAAATTTATTTGGATTTTCTCTAGTAATCCTTCCAAAAGACAATACATAAATGGTGAATACCTTTTACACCAACTTCAAGGAGGGTAATTTATACAGGTACATACCTGGAATTATTATATGGACCGTTCACTCTTGTTAGAGTATAGTTCGCTCAAATATGAGCTCTTTTAATCCATTTCACGCGGTAAATTAGTCCGCTTTTCCTTTAGGTCTTAGTTCATAGGTTGTGATGTTTTTTTGCCCTCTCTACTATCTTCTTCCACTCTCTCCGGTCCTGAATCTTTTCTCTCCAGTTTGCAATTTCCATCTTTGATATATCGTCTAGCAGTTGATCTTCCCATCTAATTTTTGGTCTTCCTCTTGGTCTATTTTTTACTGGTTTCCAGTTCATTATCTTCCTGATCAGTTCTTCTACCCCTCTTCTTTGTGTGTGCCCAAACCATCTGAGGCTTTGTGCTTTAATGAATTTTACTATATCTTCTCCTTTATTTATATTTATTATTTCATAGTTCATCAGCTTTCAATATTCCCCTGTTTCTGTCTTTACTGGGCTATGTATCCTTATAATTTTTCTCTCAATTATTTTTAACTTTTCTTCGTCTTTTTTCGTAAGGCACATTACTTCTGCTCCATAGGCTATCACTGATCTGATTGCTGCTGTGTATATTTTTGATTTTGTTTTTTTTGCTCAGGTTTTTGTCCTTGAGTAGTTGGTGATATTTCCAATATACTCTATTACCTGCTTTAACTCTGTCGTTTATCTCTATACTCCTTCCGTTTTTGCCGTCCACCATCACCCCCAGGTATTTGAAGCAATCTACTCTCTGGAATGTATTTTCACCTATCTTTATTTCTGCTATTCTGTTTACATTGTCTCGTGTGCTTATAAGATATTTTGTTTTATTCTGATTGATTATTAGTCCTCTCGTCTTTGCTTCTCTTACCAGGGTTAAAAGTGCCTCTTCTAGTCTTTTTTTATCTCGTGCTACCAGTCCCAGTCCATCTGCATATCCTATGATCAGTGTTGAGCTTTGAATAATTGTCTTTTTCAGCCCTGTGTCCCTAATTACTCCTTCTAGAGCGATATTAAATAGTGTCGTTTGTCGTTGACAGACTGTCTCCTTGTCTTACTTCAAGTTCTATTTTGATGTCATTTGTATCGCCCTCATTTGTTTTAACTTTTGCTGTTGAGTCTTTTATTGTCATTCTAGTTAGTCTTATTAATTTTGCCGGTATCTCCATTTTTTTCATTTCTTTTAATAATTGTTGTCTGTATATGCTGTTAAAGGCCTGTTGGAAGTCGATGAATAGTATGTGTAATTCTATGTCATGTTCATAGCTTTATTCAATTGTTTGTGTCAGTATGTGTATTGCATCTATTGTTGATCTTCCTTTGATCTATTGTTCTAAAAGCCTGTTGATATGGTCCTATAATTTTTTCTGTGTATTGATTTAGTCGGTTTCTTATAATTGTGGTCAATATCTTATACGTTGTATTTAGTAGCATAATTGGTCTGTAGTTGCAGCACTTAGTTGGATCTCCTTTCTTAAAGATTGGTGCGATGTGTCCGTTTTTCCATTCTATGGGCATGCTTTCGTCCTTCCAAATTGTAACCATTAACTTGTGCATTCGCTTCGTGAGCTCCTCTCCGCCGTTGATGATCAGTTCGTTGTTGATTTCATCTGGCCCTGGCGTTTTGTTTACTTTTAGTTGTTTTAATACCTCCATGAATTCCTAATAAGTAGGTGCGACTTGCTCTTCATCTCTGTTATCTCTTATATCCTCGTCCTCTGAATATGCCTTATTGTCGTTTTTGTATAGGTCCGTGAAATGTTTTTCCCAATCTTTTTTGTTTATTTTTGTGACAGATTTTTTGGTACTGTGTTGTTGTTTTATCTATTCGAACAATTTCTTGTTGTCTTTATTATTCGTTTCTAATTCTTGCATTTGTTCAGAGATCCATGTGTTCTTCTTTCTTCTATAGAGTTTCAATGCTTCTTGTTTTTCTTTTCTATATTGGTCCAGTTGTTCCTGTTCGGCACTTTGTAGCTATTTGTTTCTTGCGAGGTGCTTCAGTTGACTTTTTTGGTGACATTCCTCATCAAACCATTCTTTCGATTCTTTGTTTTTTTGGAATCCTATTATTTGTTCTGCTGTCTCTATTATGCTGTTCTTTATGTTTTTCCATTCTCCTTCTATTTCTATGTGCTCGTACTGACCCAATTTCTGTTCCAGTTGTTCTGTATATTGTTGCTTTGTTTCTTGCGTTTTCAGATTGGCTATATTCCATTTCCTCCTTTTTCCTTCCTTATGATTATTTGCTTTGATTATTTTCATCTTAAGTTTTGCTATCAACAATATGTGGTCAGTGCCTCCATTTGCCCCTCTATATGACCTTACGTCTTGTACTATTTGTGTCCACTTTTTCGAAATTAGAGTATGATTTATTTGGTTTCCATCCATTCTTCCTGGTATCATCCATGTTATTTTGTTTTCTTTTTTATGTTTATGCCCAGTACTAACTATATAATATGTATTTGTTGCTGCTGCTAGGTTGCAGATTTCTCCTCCATTATCATTCGTAGTTTCATGAATGGTTTCTTTGCCAGCTACATTACGATTATAGTCCTCCTTTCCGATCTTTGCATTGAAATCACCCAATATTATTAATATGTCATTCCTCGGAATATTTTCACAGGTTTCTTCCAGGATGTCTTAGAATTCTGTTTTATCTTCTTGGTTTGCTTCTTCGGTGGGTGCATAGCAATTGACTATCGAGATGTGGGCTTGTTTATTTTCTTATGTAAGATATCCTTTCATTAACTGCTTTGAACTGTATCAGTTTTTCCCTCATTTTTTTGTTCACCATAAATGCCGTACCATTCGTTCCCTGTTTGTTTTCTCCCGAATAATACATGCTAAAGTTTTTCTTCTCAATTTTTCCTTCTTTCTTCCATCGTATTTCCTGTACGGCTAGGATTTCTAGTTGGTATTTTTTCATTTCAAGAGCTATTTTTTGCATCTTACCTGCTGCCAGCATGGTTCTAATATTCCAAGAGCCCATTCTAATGGGTTTTGTTCTTTTCTTCTTATTGAGATTCTTTCTTTATTTTGTGTGCGTTATTTTGTTTTCGTTAACCGTTTGCATTTCCGAGTCTTTTTTTGCCATGTCAATATCATATTTCAGCCGCTGTTCTTCGTTTATTAGTTTTTTGAATTTTCTATCAGCTGTTCTCTCTCTTCGTCCCATATCTAGATTTTGCCATTCACTATTAATTTCTTGTAGCCGATTTTCGTTTGCTTACCTTTGCTTCTTTCGTCCTTTGCTATTTTAGTTATTTCCTTTTGTATTTCTTTTTCTTTCGATGTCCAATCGTTGTTTATATAGATACGATCTTTATGCTGTTTTAGTTTACGTTTCTTGTTTAGGATTTCCATTTTATCCGTGAGGGCTTCTGTTTCTATTGCGCATACTGTTTCTCCTATTTTTTTTGCACTTCTTAGTTTTATTTGTATTTGCAACTCTTGGGCTCTGAAATTTTCCATTTCTTCTTTTAATTTCTTATAATCATTTGTTTCTACTTTCAACCCAGTTACGATCAAGCTTTTCTTTTTGCTAAATTTCTCCAGTTGCTCCATTCATTCATGTAGCTGTTTTACTTCTTTTTTTAGTTTTTGTTTCTCTGCTTTTACACCCATTAACTCTTTATTGGTTTGTTGTTATTCTTTCCTTATTGGTTTTATTTCCTGAAGCATTTCATCGTTTTTATTCATTAGCTCTTTCATTATTGTAATCATAACATTTTCCATGTCTTCCTTGTTTTCGTTGCCTGCTTTGCTTGGTGACCGTTTTTTAATTTTACTTCTATTAAAACAATCATCCAAGTTTTCTCTTTTGCGTTTCGTTTCATCATCGGTTTCACTTCCTGTGACATTTTTTCCATTTTCTAGGAGTGCAGCGCTAAATACCTGGAATACCGATATTAGATTATCAACAATACTTACAAAATGAAAGTTACCAATTCACCGGTAGTTAATGCGTTATTTAAAAATTACCTGCGCACCAGAGTTGCCAGTTGGTCTGTAATTAGGATGGGGATTAAAATAGATACGAATTCACCGGGACCCGGAAATATACACACCCTGATATTCTAGTTACGTAAGCTCGTCCGATTGGCGCATGACGTTAACAACAGAGTAAAGCATAGTCCCGTCTATGCGTTCGTAATACGAACGCGAATGAAATTTGAGAACAGTACAAATGAATGAATTATGACTAAAAGAAACTAAGTGATTTTTATAGTTTAGAGGAAAATTATTAAACTATTTACTTTTATTTAAATTGATTTTCAGTTATTTGTAAAGTTCCCAGTTTCTTGATTATATTGGTATCCGGAAAATAAAAATATTCATATAATCGATATCTACTAAAATTATTATATTTCGTTAGTTGGCAAAAATTGATTAGTGGCCTACACATTAGTAAATATAATTTTTACCAAGGGGAAGAAAGCCCCAAAATAAAACCATAAATTTAATGGATTGTAAGAGATAAAGATTTAAGTAAGAGGCTTGGAAAAGACAAAAATAAGTTTTACAGTTTTCATGCCATGCACTTTATTTAAATTTTGTGCATGTGAAATAGACGTACATACAGCAACTATGTAGCAGTTTTCATAATTTTTCTTTTACGCAATGTCAGGTTGTTAAGAGACTTGTTTAATTCTTTAATTCGGAAGTACATCCGAGACCTAAAAAATAACTTGTTCGCTTTGTTAGAACAGTCTACAGTTACACTTTTGGACATAAGGTTTTCTAAATAATTTTTAGTTACCAAAATGGAATCACCATTCATGTGGAAGGAAAAATTGTCTCCAGTTACTTAATATATGACAAGAGAGTGTCTGATGGTTTACATAAACCACACTTACTCAAATGATCAACCCACGTGTACGTTGAAACATCTTCGGATTGAATACTGGAGTCCTTCAATTTATGGCAGATATAACCAGCCAAATTCTCCAAACCATCATATTCGAGGTCACTAATGTTTTTCATTCTAACTCTCATTGAAAACTTGAAAATCCACAACTGTTTCGTTGTTAGAATCCAGCCTTTGGATCAATTGTCCAGAAATTGGTAAATCTGGGATGTCGTCTGTTTAAACGTTCCAAAATTCGTTCCGTTGTCTCTCCTACCCGTATATAACTTTTATAAAATAAAATAAAGCTTTTTGTTAACACTTTAAAAAAATTTTAATGGGTTTTCCCCGAAAAGAGCTTCATTTTTTGGTACTATGTATCACGTTAAAATATTTGATTTGGAATTTGAAGGATAAGATCGTCTTTTTTATGAGCTACAAATTTACTTTTACTGGTTCTATAGACTAAGAATATACCATTTTTTCGTTTTTTTTTATATGCTACATTTTTTCCAAGAATATTTTTTCGATATAATACTTACTTTTTGAGTATTTGCGAAAAACCGCCGAAAAACGTGTTTTTTTTTTGTTGAAAAGTAAATATTTTTAGTCGCAAGTGACTCTAGTACCTACTACTAAATTAACCTAGTACCTAAGTTAAAAAAACTCTATAGAACAAAAGTTGCTGAAACTTAGTCAGATCTGTTTCCGGACTTATTTTAAACGTATATTTTTTCACCCTCCAAGTAAAAGCAATCAACGGCACAAATTCAACTTTGAAGTGGGGGATGGGTAGAATCTAAATCCAAATTTTCATGCAATTAGGAGTTGACCCTGAAAATTATGTGTGTTTCTTTTTATCTTTTAAATCATTTTACTTAAAATCATTTTTTAACTATCAAATAATAATTACATATTGAGTTATTTTATTTTTTAAACTTTAATAATATTTATAAAAAATTTTACTTTCTTGTAATGTATTTTTAAAACAAGCAATCATTTAAATAATTATTTTGTAACAATTTGTATTATTTAAGAATATAATAATTACATTTTGGTTTCGTAGTAAGTGTTTTTTAAGAATATTAATGTATAGTTTTAAAATATTGTATTGCAAATAATTATCATTATTAAATGGTTATTATTTGTCAAGTATTCTTTTTCTTTTTTCACACCCTTATGTATGTAATAAAACTAAGGGACTTTCTGAAAGGTCAATCGTAGACTTTAAAGACACAAAAGAAGCGATACTTAAAAGTTACGCCCATTATATATCTTTATATCGTGGGAAATATACAATACAACACGAGCTCCAACCGCTCGACTAATACTCTTTAGAGCTGGCATCAGTGTGTGATCTCGCGTTGAACGGTAAATATCTAAAATTTCGTATATAAGTCCTCCCCTTTACTTTTCAGCGACGGATCTCGTTTCGCTGTAAATTTATCAGAAAAATTTAAGTACAAAAATCTTTTCCCCTCTAAGTGTGCCATGATTAATATGTTAATTATAAAGATACTTATGAACAATATACTCCAATAATTAATTTCCTATTGGTGGATCTCAGGTTGTCCTCGATTTAGTCGGATCGCGCCTTGATATGAAGACGTATATATATATATATATATATATATATATATATATATATATTGTAGTTTTATATATCGGCAATTCGGTCTTCGGGAAATGATATATAAAACTACAATTTAACACAGTACGGTCGAAAACATCTGTAAAAATAATATATATATATATATATATATATATATATATATATATATATATATATATATATATTATTTATATATCGGCCAACTAAATTGACCGATTCAACCTCTGAATTCACTAGCTGAATACCTTTAAATTTAAATTAACGGTCGCATACCTTGCAATGTCTACCTATATATATATATATATATATATATATATATATATATATATATATATATATATATATATATATATATATATATATATATTGATACATGTATCCATGTGACTTCCAAAGTAGATTCTCGTAATACGTTGTTACTTCATATATACCGTTATGACTTCCGATTTCGGAAGTCACAACGTTTTGCCTATATTTTTACGAATTTGGCTACTAGATGGTATCAGAAGGCTTATATTAAAAATTTCGCTGAAAGTCATATCATATCTAATATACTCATAAGATCAGATTTTAGTTCGACGGTATATCACCAGCGCTAGTGTCGCTCCCGTGCTACTATACAGGTTATGTACACAACGCGTAGCGTCTTCCGTATACCACACCGCTCGGTGTGACTTCCGTTTTTTGGCAACCCTGTGTAACGGTTTCCAGACATTTATCTGTTGTAGATTCGCGGTCCTAATCGTACTTAGTGTTTTGTGTGCCTTTTGTTTTTAAACATGAATAATAGCAGATCTGCTTTACTTTTAAAGTTAGCCTTAAATGAAGGTACAATAAGTGATTATATATCTCTATAATTATATATTTTCTGTACTTATTTCTATCTATAATATTTACTTACCTATTTACTTATATAAATTCATTTTTCTCGTGTTTTTGTTTACTTCCTTTTTTACAATGAACTTCTAATTTAATCTACACTCACCGGCACGAAAAACGGGCACCCTAAAAGAATGGGTAATTTTTGATGTCTCGTATCTCCCAAACCTTTGGTCCGATTTAAGTAATGTTTTTAATATGTTATAGCCTTATTATTTAACAATATAGCTATGATAACATTGTTGATAGACAGGTAAATTTTCATTGTATACCGGGTGTACCAATCAAACTGGGTTTTTTTCTCAATTTTCACAACACCCTGTGTAATATTCTAGCCTTTATAAAATATTTAAATTAAAGCCTAACTATAGCTCCAGGTTTTATTAACATTCTGTTTTTTTATTCATTCGCTTACGTTGGATAATAAAAAAGTTAAGGACTTTAACAACTAGCCATGTTCTTTATCGATACAGGTGTTTCTAAATATAAGTGCGACAAATTTTAAGGGGTAATTTCTGCATGAAAAAATAATGATCGTTTGGCAAAATAATTTTATATTTGTAAGCATTTGCGGACACAGCTTTATCAAGTAAACGATCATTAGTTTTTCATGCAGAATTACCCCTTAAAGTTTGTCGCACTTATTTAAAAACACCATGTATTGATAAAGAACATGTTTAATTGTTAAAGTCCCTAACTTTTTTATTATCCAACATAAGCGAATGAATAACAAACAGAACATTAAGAAAACCTGGGGCTATAGTTGGGTTTTAATTTCAATATTGTATAAAGGCTAGAATATTCCACAGAGTGTTGTGAAAATTGAAAAAAAAAACCAGTTTGATTGGTACGCCCAGTATACAATGATAATTTACCTGTCTAGAAACAATATTATTACAGCGATATAGTTAAAGAATAAGGCTATAACATATTAAAGAAATACTTAAATCGGAGAATAGATTTAGGAGATACGAGCCATCAAAAATGACCCATTTTTTGGGGTGCCCGTTTTTCGTGCCGGTGAATGTATCTATTAAATAATCTAAATTATTTTTAAAAATCTTATTAAAAGCTTAAATACAATAAATGTAGGTAAATGTTCTCATTTAACGAAATTTCCGAAAATTGTGTATTTTTTTGACCCAAGTAGGCTGAAAAATCGATTTTATAGTTATTGTTATTTCGAAAGTAATAAAACGTGTAAAAATTACAAAAAAATTGAATGTACAATTACAATTGAATGGAATTAAATACACGATAAAATGAATCAAGAGCGATAGAAAGTTTAAAGTAATAAATTCTAGTAACAATATAAAATACAGTAAACTCTCTCTTAAGGGGGTAGGCGCAAAATCTCTGTCCAATGCTATTTAAATACATTTATTTTTTTCGAATCCTGGGAAAACTAATAAATATTTTTTAAAACATACACCCAGAATGAAAGATAACATTATTACGGGGTACCGAAAGTCCCTTAGAATAAAAAAAAGTTTCTTTTGAATGAAATATTCAAAATTAAAAATCACACTAACTTTTCTCTTGTTTTTTCATCCCATTATCTTTATTAAAATAAACATATATTAGGTATATAAGTTATTAAAATAAACATTATATAAGTTTTCAGGGACTTTCTGCCCTCGGTAATAATGTAAGCTTCCATTCTGCGTTTAAATTTTTCAAAAATACTTATTAGTTTTCTCAGAATTCGAAAAAAATTAATGCATTTAATTAGCACTGGACTAAGATTTTGCGCCTATCCCCAACGAGCACCTCCTCTATACGGACGGTATTTAAAACAAAATTCATTTGCCGATATACTGAGCCTGTACTCTTCCGGACAATCCCTTAAAATGATGTGTACCTAAATGAAAAAAAAATACATAGATATTTTTTCCAAATCTTTTAGAATACAAAACTACAATATTTATATTTTATTATTTCAAATTAACACAGAGATGACAACGAGTGATATTTAATAACTCTTTACCTTATCAGCAGTAGGTAATAAAAATCTGGTTCTAGTGTGGGATCCGTCATTAAAATATTTTGTGTGTCGGTCATTAAAAGAAATGTGACACCATAACACGTTGCTCTAATAATACTTTAACATTGATATTATGTTGTGACTAAAAATGTTAACGGAATGTCTGCTTGGCAAAAGAAAACATCGGCACAATATCAATTTTCTTCTTTGATATGTTACCTATGTGTATGCCAAATTTCATGTCAATCTTAAGTGGTTTTTTAAAATTTATGGGTTTTGCAATATTTTACCGTCAGCGAACGGACTAATAGAAGAGGATCCGATATAAGGCGGCACACATAGTGAAAGCGGTTTCCGCTAGCGGGCAAACCGCGCGGTTCTCGCGCGCGGGTATGGTAACACAGTGAAGACGGGTAAAAGCGAGAGAGATCGTTCAAATCTGGCAGTTATATTATATGATATAATTGCTTTAGATTCTGTTTTGACCAAACTGAAAAGAAAGAGAGTTGATGTACATCCTATTAATCGAGAAAGATTAATTTATGGAGAATATCATCATCTATTCCAAAAATTAAAGATAATGAACGATTCTTCCAGTATATGAGAATGACTCAAGAGACTTTTAAATATATTTTGGAGAAAGTGGAGTATCGTTAAAAACAATATTAAACGCTCAACTTACAGTCAACCAACAGAATATCGAAAGAGTTGAGAATATACATATATGGGTACGAATTTAAATAGCGAATGGGACTACTCGGAAATTAAACAGCGAATAATAAAAGCGAAAGCAGCATACTTTAGAATGAGACCCATTTTCAACAGTCGAGACATATCATTAAAAACAAAATACCGTCTGTTGAAATGCTATATATTCACAGTTCTGCTCTACGGAATGGAAGCTTGGACACTAACTGTTACATCTATGAATCGGCTCGAAGCTTTCGAAATCTGGTGTTATAGGAGCATCTTACGTATATCCTGCGTTGACCGAATTACTAACGTGGAATTCCTGCGTAGAATGGGGAAAGAGTGTGAATTTCTCATAACCATCAAAACAAAAAAATTGGAATATCTAGGACATGTAATGAGAAATCAAGAACGTTACGGCCTTCTCCAACTGATTCTCCAAGGGAAGGTATGTAAATGGTAAAAGAGGACCGGGAAGAAGACGCATTTCCTGGCTTCAAAATTTACAAAAGTGGTATAATACCACTACCACTGAACTGTTCCGCGCTGCGGTAGACAAAGTCAAGATAGCCATGATGATCGCCAACATCCGGAACGGATAGGCACTTTAAGAAGAAGAAGGAGTATCGTTTAATTAAAAACTGGTGTAATTTACATAAGCAGGCTATCCTTCCGGAAGAAAGGCTTGTTATAACATTGAGGTAAGTAGTTTTGTTGTAAATTTATTTTTCAAGTACTGATTTAGTTAATAGTTAATACTGGAATGGTTTTAGAAATACCTAAGTCACACAAAATTACGGTTTCAATAAGATTGACTTTATTACTTTTGTTTATTATAATGTACAATTATTTATAAAATTAATCCATGGAGAACTATTAATTCTTATTATAAAAGAGCGAATAAACTAAATTATCATTGCAGTAAACATTAAAACCGCGCGGAAAAAACTAAATTCTCATTCTAGCAAAAGCGGTCAGGCAGGTTGAGACGGTTGGACCGCGCGGACCTGCTTTGACTATGTTCGTGTACATTTAAAGACGTGCATTCTTTTTGAAAACGTTTAAAAGCGGGTCCCGCTAGCGTTGCCCGCTAGCGGAAACCGCCTCCACTGTGTGCGCCGACTTAGGCCGATCTGCATCGATATATTTAATGGATAACAATAATTATTGGATATGTAATTTAGTATGTTAACAATTATAAAAAACAAGGGGTGCATGATCTAATTTCAGGGCCCCCGTAAGGGCTATTGGCGCCTGTGTGCAAAAAAGGATTTTGGCGCCCCTACAGGCATTTTGGATCATGTTTTTTTATTTATTTTATTGAAGGTAGGTAGGTAGGTAGGTGCTTGAAATAAAACAAAAAACTGAACTTTAGAAGTGATAATATTTTTTATTTGTAGACTAAACTAAAATATCAACAAAATGAAGCAAATAGAATAAAATCATAACAAAGTCAATTAAAATAAATTCTGTTTCACACCCATTTTAAAGCATTTACTTATCTAATGGGGTAGAGACACGTTGTTTATAAAATATTAAATAATATCCCAAAACTAAAAAGTTTACATATTTTATAAATATGTTTATATTTATTTATTTATTTATTTATTTATCATTGGGCAAGTCCACTTACAATTAATGTTCAACTATAAATTCATAACAGTACGTATCTATATCTCTGGTTACAATATCGACATAATATAATATTACTCAAGACAAGAGTAGACAAAACCTGAGGTAGGAATGAGTCGAAGGTTGCAAAGAAATTTATGTTATCATATTGATATGAAGTTCTTGATATGAAGTTGTTAAATCCATAGTGCGATGTATAGGCAGGCCCGTTCCGTTCCGACCCGGGGGTACAAGGGGTGCGAAGCACTCGGCGGCAAATCACGGGGGCGACGCGATCCGCCCTATATATTGGGAACAACTAATTATAAAAATTATAAAAACATAAATATATGATTATAGTTGTACTAATTAGTAACAGAAAGGTTGAATTTAAGCAAATAAATTGTAATTGTACATTTAAATTTCAATTTTTATATAGGTATACAACTTCAGGTCACAACCTGAAGGATCATCATTAAACTTAACCCAGGAACATTTTTTCTCAGAACATCCCACCTTTTTGTGGATGACGAAAAAAATTATATAGCTCTTGCACAAGATTAAAAAAATGTATTGTAGCATCTGACACCTTAGAAGCGTCGTTTACTGTTAGGTTCAAAGTATGAGCAGCACAAGATACAAAAAGTGCTCTCGGATTCTCATCAAGAATGCGTTTTTGAAGCCCAACATGCTTTCCTTTCATGTTTGCCCCATTATCACAACCTTGTCCCCTAATATTTTTTATATCTAAATTTAATTTTTTCAAAATTTCAGTCACAAATGTATATATCCCTTCCCCAGTAGAGTCTAGTATTGGATTAAACGCAATAAAGCTTTCCTTAACTTCAACCTTTTTTGAAGTGGTGTTAAGGACCACATACCTCAGAACTAGACTAATTTGCTCAGTATGACTAGTGTCTGGTGTACAATCTAATATTATTGAAAAATATTTTGAACTTCGAACCATTTCTAAAATATTATTTCTTACTTTAGACGACAATAATTCAATTATTTCATTCTTTATTTGCATGCCTAAATAATGAGTCATTTTAACAGATTTTTTTGGGAGTTACACACACGGCTACCGTGCTGTCTCATAACTGAATCAAAAGAGGCAATCATCTCAACAGCTTTTAGAAAATTTCCATTGTCATGTTCAAAAAGTAATTTAGAAGAACCTTGAAATGCTAGGCATTGTGTAGATAAATACTTAACAATCGCAATAATTCTTTCCAAGTCGGGCCAATATTTTTTTTTGTTTCTAAAATCCGCAGGTGATGAGCATTAACAGTCATAGATGTCTCCATCATTTTTTTTTAAATTTACCCAAGTGTTCATGTAACTGTTGTGTAAAATTGACGTTTCGTGTCTCTTCATTAGCAAAGACAAGTGTTGCCAATCCGATAATCCATTTGCATCACAAAAAGTGTTATGAGTTTTAGAAAACAACTTACACCAGAAACAAAATACAGAATCTTTAGAAATAGAGTAAATAAGCCTATCGACTTTTTCTCCATTTGCTAGACTTCTTACAAAGTAATTGCATGAAAACTTTCTCTTGTCTTTATTATTAGGAAAGCTAAAATTAGTGTCAATCAAGGGCGGACCACGTTTAACTAATATTCTTGCTATCTCATTGGTGATTCTTTCGGGCCACAAACCAGGGTCGGACGGAATTATATCGACACTAGTCTCATTAAAGTTTTCATCAAAAGTGTCACTTGTAGCAGGTATTTCTATTCCGGTACCTGAAGTGGATTGTTTAAGTTGTGTAGACGAGGATGGTGTCATCGCTTCTTCGGGCTCTGCATCACTAGAAGCTGTTTTGCTGCTACAACCGCCGCCACTTATTGCAGGACCTGATGTTACTGTGGTCGTCTCTATTGAAATTTCAGATGGTCCACTCACAGTTGCTGATGTTAGGGATTCAAAATCTTGAGATTCGGCCGCATCGAGAGTCTTCGTGCCCTCCGTGGAATCTTAATTGTTTTGCAAGAAGTGCTTTAAAGATCCAGCCATTTTTTCCCTTTCTTGTAGTCTCAGTTTCTTTTGCTTGCGAAACGTCGCGCCTGAAGGTCTTTTTCTGTCATTCTGAGAAAAAAAAACTCTGAGGTACTCATGGGAATTAGGAATTAATTTCTAAAGTAGCACAATAATAAGCACCAAGTTTGCATATTTGAGTAGAAAGCAATTTATTCGAGCCCTTTCAGCTTTAAACCCTTTGAAAAACGAAGGCAGAAAAACTACTAAACTAATTTGGGTAATCTTGCATTTTAGGTAGCCGTAAGGTGACAAGAAAATTTTTTTGGATAAAACATGTGTAAGTAAAATTAACAATGAAGTTGTTAACAACTTACTTACTTAAGCCGTCCTCTTGTACCTTACGGTCGGTGTCGAGGTTACTTCTTAACAAATAAAGACTATTATAAATCCAAATCCAGAACTTTTACCTATAATACACAAATGTGGTTTATATTTATTTTTATAAAAAAAGTTTATATTTATTTTTTTATTGAGCACGAAAATTGATTGTAAAATTTAAATTTGGCATACACATAGGTACACATAGCTAACATGTCAAAGAAAAAAAGTGATATTTACGGATGCGTGCATTTGTCCTGCCTGGGGACGAGTTTCAGCGAATATGAAGAAATATTTGTTCAAAATAAGTCCGGAAGTGAATAAACCGACTAATTCTAAGCAACTTTTGTTCTATAGAGATTTTTCACATAGTCAATAAAAACTTTTAGAGTTATTTGCGAGTGAATATGTTCATTTTTTAACAAAAACAAAAAATATTTTTATACGATTTTTTGCAAATAACTTAAACTATACGTATTTTATCGAAGAAACTATTCTTAGATAATAATACAGCTTATAAAAAAGTGAAAAAAAATGGTGTACCTACATAAAATATGAGCTCTGTGGATCCAATAGATGCACAATTATTGTAGCAAATGAAAAATAGGTTATATTCGTCAAATTCCAAATCGAATATTTCAACGTGAAATAACCAAAAAATTGAGCACTTTTCGGGGAAAACTCATCACAACCTTTTTAAAGTGTTCAAAAAAGCTTTATTCTTGTTTTTTAAAAAAGTTTCTAGCATCCACAATCAGTAAGTTATTACGCTCAAAATAAAGTTGGTTCCCTTTTTTTTGGTAAAAAAGTATCGTGAAAATCTCCTCCTAATTAGCATCCCAAATGAAATTAACAGTTACCGCTTCACAAGTTACTATACTTATGTATTGTTTCTATATGATCTGTAAGATTTGTCGTGAAAGTGCTTATTTTTGAAAG
Source organism: Diabrotica virgifera virgifera (assembly GCF_917563875.1). NCBI lineage: Eukaryota > Metazoa > Arthropoda > Insecta > Coleoptera > Chrysomelidae > Diabrotica > Diabrotica virgifera. Next base: position 179,848,350 of record NC_065443.1, on the reverse strand, counting down.
GGCTGTAGTTGAAAAGGATTAAGCGATTGAAGGGATCGAAAGATCATGGACTATGCCGTACTTGCGTGAATCACCCTGTATATTTAGATTTATGTTTGTAAAGTAAGTGCCCACTTGAATTTAAAAGTTGACGTGTCCCAGTATTTTTTATAATTTTCTAAAATAAGGACTCAAACAATTTTATTCCATAAGCGATTTCGTTACTTTAAAATTTCAAAATTTCACCCTGTATTATGCATAATATGGGCCATTCCACGAACATACGCCTGTTTTGGATTACTTCGACAACGAATATTTTACTGTGTAACATAAGAAGAACGAAATTAAATGGCGCTAATAATTATTCCAATAAACAACAATGTAATTTGGAATCTACTTTCGTTCTTCTTATTTTGCACAGTAAAATATTCGTTGTCGAAGTAATACAAAATAGGCGTATGTTCGTGGAATGGCCCATACACCCTACATGATAGTTCGTTGAAAGCAGCTTTTAAAAATATAAAAATATATAGCGTGCTCCATTAAAAATAAAGCTTATGGACTCTGCCGGACTTGCATGAATCACCTTGTACACTTAAATTTATGTTTAAAAAGTGTACATTTTTATTTAGAAATCGACGTGTCTCAGAGTTTTTTATAATTTTTTGAAACAGGGGCATAAATAATGTTATTCCATGGGTGCCTTCCACACTGTATATTATGAACCAATAAAAAGAGTTTTTTGGAAAAATATATAAGCTTGTTTGAATTTTTCCGAAACAATGCCAATTTTCATCCTATATTGACTCCTCTATAATTGAAGAGATATTTGGGTAAAAACCATAATTATAAGCACTATCCTATAAATAAAGGGTTAATGTTTTAAAGTTACAGAGTTTTAAAAAATATAAGCTTGATTGAATTTTTCTGAAACAATGCAAGTTTTTGTCCTCTATTGACTCCCCCATAATTAATGAAGAGATATTTTGGGTAAAAAAATATTTATAATAGCACCATCCTATAAATAAAGGGTAAATGTTGATAGTATAAAGTAGGGAACACTTATCATTTTATAAAAAATCAAACCGTTGAAATTGCAGTCAGCAGGTATTCAACACTTATTTATAAAAAAAAAAGTAGTAAACAAAATATTAAACGATACAACACTTGACAAAATACAAATAACTTTAGATGTAAAAATTAATAGCATTACAGTAATAACTTGTTAGCTACCCTGACTTAAGTGAAACCAGAGATTTCTCAAATCTTGTTGATTCAAGGCGATTATCAAATTTTGTCGATTTGTCATTTTAGCGCAACACAATCTGAGACAATAAAATTACCGCCTGGCGCCTACACACTATTTTATTGCTCATCCAATGTAATATGTTTGGATTTTTCACATGAAATCAGCAGATCAGCACATAGTACAATTTATTTTGCATTAGGTATTTTTCTTATCTACAGTTTTGTCTACGGCAGTGGTTCTCAATCTTTTTGAGTCATGTACCACAAAATACTTTTTAATATTTTTTGGTACCACCTAACTGAAATAACTACCTATCTAGATAGGTAATCTAATTAACGGTAATAGTGGTGATTTTGACAGTTTTGCGTTTTGTGTACCACCGCAAATAATGATATGTACCACCAGTGGTACATGTACCACAGATTGAGAACCGCTGGTCTACGGTGTAGGGAGTGGGTGTTTGTTATTTTTATGGGATTTTTTATTTTATATCTAACAAGAATTTAAAGATTAATAATGTCATCCATACAAAACTGAACTATTTAATTTCTCAGCTTTTATTTTAAAATTAATTTTTGGTTTTTGTTGTTTTTTTACAAATTTTTTGCAATTTTTGATCTTGGATTATTGCGCCCCTAAAGGATGGCGCCCGTGTGCATTTCACACTTTGCACATATGGTAGCGGGGGCCCTGTCTAATTTTCTTCTGACTATAATCAATTAATAATTAATAAATGACTTTTATCTACTCTATGTCATATTATAATATATAAATTTTTAGTTTGTGAAAACTGTCATTATAGATAGCAGTGCTTTAAAGTAAGCATGAAGTAACAATGTATTTTAAATGGGATTTACTTTTTCTCACTGTTTTTGACACACTTTCATATAATTAAATATTCTTTCTTAACTTTCGCGTTTCATGGTGATGACATCTTCTTTTTCTTCAAGTGCCATCTCCGCGAAGGAGGTCGGCAATCATCATAGCTATTCGGACCTTGGAGACGGCTGCTCTGAAAAGTTCGTTTGATGTACATCCGTACCATTCTCTCAGGTTGCGCAACCACGATATTCTGCGTCTCCCTATGCTTCTTTTTGCAAGTTGTATCTCTCTCCACGTGTAATATGTCCGAGATATTCCAATTTTCTGGTTTTAATTGTATTTAAGACTTCCATTTCTTTATTCACCTTTCTCAGAACCTCTTTGTTTGTGACGTGTTCTGTCCATAATATTTTTAGAATTCTTCTATATACCCACATCTCGAATGATTCCAGTTTTTTCATTGATGCCGCATTCAAGGTCCAAGCTTCCATTCCGTAAAACAGAGTCGAGAAAACGTAGCACCTAGCCAACCTTATTCTTAGCTCTAACCTTAGATCTCTTGTGCAGAGCACAAGAGAGGTGATGACATAATGAGCAATAAATTACAAAAAAAAAATTTGACAGTTTTGTGGTTTGAAAGAAATTAGAATTTTTATATGTCACAGTTCTAAGAATTGTAGAATAGAAATGAATTCCAGTGACGAAGAGTTACAGTATTTTTATTTGTTTATCGTAGATAAAATATTGTATGAAATTGTGCGTGAAGTACTTTTTGCGAACTTACGCGATGTATAGCACTCACTCCGTTTCATAAATAACTATTTTCATATATTAAAAAAAAAATGTTTCGACCCGGGTAGATATTATTCCAGATTTTCAGATTTAGGCACAGAGTTGGATTGTTGGGGCATATATGGAGAGCAGGTAGCACAACAACTATAAACTCAATTTTACAATGGAGACCCGGAGTTAGAAGGAGACGCGGAGGAACTAGAATAAATGGTTACAGGAATTAAAGGAAGATTTATATAGGGCAGGAATTAGAGACTAGCAGAAAAACAAAAGAGGATAGAAAGAAATGGAGAAGCATAGTCAATAGTATCGAGTAGCAGACTGGGAAAAATCTGCTCGAAAAAGATGGATCTAGATAGCTTTTTAGCGGGTAATCCCCACCTGGAGGGTTTAGCCATTTAATTTTTTATTACATATTATTATTGGTACATCAAAAATTAAAAGGACGGTGCCTGTAATAAAATCTAAAATATTAAAATTTTCTATAAGTTCAAATTTATTTATTAACATTTTTGATATAATTTTCATAAATAAATGACTTACTATTAACACTTTTTTAATTAATTCCAATAAATCCATTTTACAGCAATAATAATATATTAGTATTTTTGTTAAAATAAATATCAATCATATTATCATAAATAACACAGGTTTACAAAAAAACTAAATTTCGGACAATTTGACGAAACCATATGACAAGGGGGTTTTTGGAGTGGCTGATCACAAATCCGGGGTCTGCTCACCTCCATCGCGTCAGGTAAAGGTCATTTCAAGGTCAAATCAAGATATTAGGGGGTTCTTGGGGTCGCTGAAGATGAATCCGGAGTCCGATGACCTCTATCTCGTCTAGTTCAACGTCATTTTAAGGTCAAATCAACATAAATTGACACAATTGCTCTGAAAGTATAGGGAGTTTTGGGGTCGCTGATCATGAAAACTGCGGTCCGTTGAGCTCTACTACGTCATGTAAAGGTCATTTCAAGTTCAAATCAGGAGGAGTTAACAAAATTGATTTGACCTTGAAATGGCCTTTACCTGACGTGGTTGAGCTCAACGGGCCCCAGTTTTGTGATCAGGGACCCCAAAAACACCCTAATATACTTTTTCACAGCGATTGTGTTGATTTATCTTGATTTGACCTCGAAATGACCTTCAGCTACACGTGATAGAGGTCAGCGGATCCGGGATTCGTTATAAGCGACCCCAAAACCCTCCTAATATACTTTTTCAGAGCGACTGTCGATTTATCTTGATTTGTCCTTGAAATAACCTTTACCTGACGTGATAGAGGTTAGCGAACCCCGGATTCGTAACCAGCGACCCCAAAAACCCCCCTAGTCATATGGTTTCGTCAAATAGTCCGAAATGTATTTTTTTGTAAACCTGTATAATCAAAAGAATATCAATATTTTAATTTAAATAGACAACTTTAAAACACAGACAACTGTATTCACAGTAAAAGTTTCAAAAGATCACACATTACGCTCAAAATAGGAGGTAAATCTAGCAGACGAGTCGTTGTGACTTCCAAAATATGACAACACCGCTGGAAGTGACAACGCGCCTTGAACTACCCTATATATGGAAGCCATAACGTATGCTGTACGCTTCGGTATATACGTATATATATACAAAATTTATTTTGGTAAATCCTTTCCCCTCAATAGGTAGACCCATTTTATAAGCCTTTTACCAAATACACAATTTTTAAAAAATAATTCCTAGTAGAAAAGGTGGAAGTCGGACAGCCTCTTCTGTATACCGGAAGTCACAACTTAACGTGCATCAATATATATATATATATATATATATATATATATATATATATATATATATATATATATATATATATATATATATATATATATATATATATATTTGCGCAACAAGCCTTGTAGGCCTAGGGCTAAAATGTTTACATTTCTGATTACATAAATAATATAGTAAATAACTTAATATAACTTACATAACTTATAAATTTTATTTAAATACACTTCAGTCTTTTTATACACTCCTTCACAACCTCTCTCCATCTCCTTATGTCCAATGCTAGTTCTTTCCATCTCTCGATGTTACTTTTCTTCAAGTCTTCATATACACTGTCCTTCCATCTTTTCCTTGGCCTGCCTTTCCTCCTCTTTTGTATTGGTCTTCGTGAAAGTACCATTTTTGGCATTCGTTTACTTCCCATTCTCTCTATGTGCCCCAAGTATCGTATTCTCTGTGCTTTGATCGTCATCGTAATCGTTGGCTCTTGATATAGTTCTTCCAATTCTTTATTGGTTCTTCTTCTCCACTGACCTTCTATTTTCACACCTCCATATATTGCTCTTTGCATTTTTCTCTCCCATCTTTCTAACAGGTCTGTTTCTGACTTTTTGAGCACCCATGTTTCGCTTGCGTATGTTACTGTAGGTCTGATAACAGTCTTATAAATTCTTATTTTTGTTTTTCTTGATACGTATTTGGATTTCAATAATGTGCGTAATGCTCCATATTTTTTATTTCCTTTAGCTATTCTTGCCTTTATCTCCCCTTCTTCATGACCATTTTCATCTATTTTGGCTCCCAGGTAAATAATTTCTTTGGCTCTTTTAAACGAGTATGTTTTTTCTCCATCTATTTGTACTATGATGTTATTCTCTTTTTCTTTTTGGATCTCTCCCATTATCATATACTTTGTCTTTTCTTCATTTATTTTAAGTCCGAATTTTTTGGCTTCTGTTATTATGTTTTTCATTAACTTTTGTAGTTCTTTTTTGCTTGTTGCTAATAGCGTCAGATCATCTGCAAATGCTATGCATTGGTGGCCGTTTTTAAATATCGTTTCTTGCATGTTTATTCTGCTTTTCCTGATTATTCCTTCCAATGTTAGATTGAATGCCATTGTTGATAGTGGGTCTCCTTGTCGTAATCCTTCCTTGGTTTCAAACTTTTTGGATGTATACCCTTTCCACGCTATTTCGTTTGTTGTGTTTTCCATCGTCATCTTTATCATCCTGACAATTTTACTTGGTATCCCCAATTCTTTCATCAGTTCGTACATCTGCTGTCTATTTACTGTGTCGTAAGCCTGCTTAAAGTCTATGAACAAAGCATATAGTACTGTTTTATGTTCGTAACAGGTAGTCTGTATTTCTTTTAAGGCAAATATTTGGTCAGTCGTTGATCTGTTGTTTCTAAAACCTGCCTGGTATTCCCCCAGTATTTTTTCCGAATAATGACTTAGCCTTTTACTTATACTTTGTGCCAAGATTTTGTAAACTATTTCTAATAGTGCGATGCCTCTGTAGTTTTCGCATAGCATTCTATCACCTTTTTTATGTATAGGGCATATTCTTGCTATGGTCCACTCTTCTGGCATTTTTTCTACTTCCCATATTCTTTTTATCAGATCATATATCTCTTTCTGTAGTCTTTTCCCTCCTGATTTTATCATTTCGGCCGATATTTCTGTTATTCCTGGGCTTTTGTTATTTTTCAAGCTCTTTATTTCGTTCTTTATTTCTTGTTCTGTGGGTATTTCTATTGCTATCTGATCATCTTCAATTTCATGGTTTGTTTCCTTTTGTACTTCGCTCTTATTTAGCAGTTCTGTGAAATAGTTTATCATATATATATATATATATATATATATATATATATATATATATATATATATATATATATATCCTCTAAGGTAACAGCTGATCTGGTAGGCAAGAAGGGGTTGAAGTTATTGGGTATGCAGCTGATTGAAAGCCAAGTGATACTCTGTTCAACAAATCATTATATTTCGACAATTTTCATTGTCATCATCAGATGAGAGCTACAAATATTTAAACATGGTACATTTTTTTATCACATGTACATGTTTAAATATTTGTAGCTCTCATCTGATGATGACAATGAAAATTGTCGAAATATAATGATTTGTTGAACAGAGTATCACTTGGCTTTCAATCAGCTGCATACCCAATAACTTCAACCCCTTCTTATATATATATATATATATATATGTCTTCATATCAAGGCGAGATCCGTTTGTATCATAAGCTATACAAGATGAGATCCGTTTTGCAAGGAGAGATCCGATTTTGGATCTCACCTTGTATTCACGTGTATATATTGACATCTCAATGTAACAATGGTTGGGGTACAAGGAAATCGATTTTTGTCTGGACCTCATTTTGCACCCCTTTTGGTGAATTTTATATTGCAGTGGTTCCACTAAATCCGCTGTAGAGGGCAGCGCGCGCGATCCGTTGTGTATATGTTAATATATATTTAGCAGACAACCCGAGATCCGGTAAATTTGGAAACATCGCACATGCATTTCACGGTCAGCTCTCTCACTCGGCTTATGTCTAGCTTGAATAAGAATATTTACATTATTTAAGGGCTCTGTCCAGAAAGGCGATTGTCAAATATCTCGAGACCTAGACGGCATATCGAAAAAACTTTGGAATGCTTTTTTAATGGTTTTTCAAAATCTATATACTTATGCAATAGCAGGGTTCTTATTCGGCCTGCAAAAGCGGTGGGTATAGCAACTTTGGATTTTCAACTGAAACCCTTTATTTTTAATTAAATAGTTGAAATTTAGAATTAAAATACACAACTTTTTTTTGAATCGATAATAGCTTCTTTAATACAATCGGAAGAGCTTCAAAATCGTCATTTTGATGACATTTTTAGGGTTTAGGGGTACCTCAGGTAGTTAGCTTAAAACGTAAGAAATAAATTTGAATAGTAACGGATTAATCCAACACAGAGCCTATCGCAAATGTATACTTTTCATTCATGTTTATTGATAAACAAAGCTCCAATTCTATTTTACTTCAACTCATTTTAAGGCTATTTCAATAAACTAATCGGTTCTTTTTTTCAGTTTTTTGGTAAAATATTGTAACTTATAGACGAAGATTCTTAAAATCGGCTATTTTTCATTTAAATTGTCAATAAATTATTAAAATGAGAAAAAATTGGTCAGATGTACATACATTTTGTTATTCCGTCCATATAGAAACTAAAACAATTGTTGCGTAGTTACACTGAGTGTCATAAAAACCGTGTATTTTTACTCATTTCTTTGAGCTATTTCACGTAATATCCAGATATAAGTTGTATTTTTACATAAGTTATATTAACGTTAAACTGACTTAATTTATAGTTTTATAAGCAACAATTAAGTTTAGCGAAATTTATAAAACCTTGTTTAAATTGTGTTACATGTCTATAATGCGGTTATCTTAAATTTTGTTATGAATGTTTTTCTTCTTACTGGTAGACAAAAAAAGGCAAAATGTGCATTTTTGACATCAAATTGTTGATATCCAACATAGTTACTACTCAAAATATTAAAAAAAAACTAACCGTCGGTATAACAGGCTGCCTGGCAACCAGATGCAGAACAGTACCATAAATGTTTTTCACTTTTTAGCACTTTTTTAAGTGAAATTTAAAGTCATTAACCACCAATAACTTACACCCATGTTCACTCATTACGAAATCTGTTTTCCGAAAAAATTTCAGCGATTTCAGCCATTTTTTCAAAATTTATTTGGATTTTCTCTAGTAATCCTTCCAAAAGACAATACATAAATGATGAGTACCTTTTACACCACCTTCAAGGAGGGTAATTTATACAGGTACATACCTGTAATTATTATATGGACCGTTCATTTTTGTTAGAGTATAGTTCGCTCAAATATGAGCTCTTTTAATCCATTTCACGCGGTAAATTAGTCCGCTTTTCCTTTAGGTCGTAGTTTATAGGTTGTGATGTTTTTTTGCCTTCTCTACTATCTTCTTCCACTCTCTCCGGTCCTGAATCTTTTCTCTCCAGTTTGCAATTTCCATGTTTGATATATCGTCTAGCAGTTGATCTTCCCATCTTATTTTTGGTCTTCGTCTTGGTCTATTTTTTACTGGTTTCCAGTTCATTATCTTCCTGATCAGTTCTTCTACCCCTCTTCTTTGTGTGTGCCCAAACCATCTGAGCCTTTGTGCTTTAATGAATTTTACTATATCTTCTCCTTTATTTATATTTATTATTTCATGGTTCATCAGCTTTCTATATTCCCCTGTTTCTGTCTTTACTGGGCCATGTATCCTTTTCATAATTTTTCTCTCAACTATTCGTAACTTCTCTTCGTATTTTTTCTTAAGGCACATTACTTCTGCTCCATAGGCTATCATTGATCTGATTGCTGCTATGTATATTTTTGATTTTGTTTTTTTGCTCAGGTTTTTGTCCTTGAGTAGTCGGTGATATTTCCAATATACTCTATTACCTGCTTTAATTCTTTCGTTTATCTCTATACTCCTTTCGTTTTTGCCGTCCACCATCACCCCCAGGTATTTGAAGCAATCTACTCTCTGGAATGTATTTTCACCTATCTTTATTTCTGTTATTCTGTTTACATTGTCTCTTGTGCTTATAAGATATTTTGTTTTATTCTGATTGATTAATCCTCTCGTCTTTGCTTCTCTTACCAGGGTTAAAAGTGCCTCTTCTAGCCTTTTTTTTTATCTCGTGCTACCAGTCCCAGGTCATCTTCATATCCTATGATCTGTGTTGAGCTTTGAATAATTGTCTTTTTCAGCCCTGTGTCCCTAATTACTCCTTCTAGAGCGATATTAAATAGTGTCGTTTGTCGTTGACAGACTGTCTCCTTGTCTTACTTCAAGTTCTATTTTGATGTCATTTGTATCGCCCTCATTTGTTTTAACTTTGCTGTTGAGTCTTTTATTGTCATTCTAATTAGTCTTATTAATTTTGCCGGTATCTCCATTTTTTTCATTTCTTTTAATAATTGTTGTCTGTATATGCCGTCGAAGGCCTGTTGGAAGTCGATGAATAGTATGTGTAATTATATGTCATGTTCATAGCTTTTTTCAATTGTTTGTGTCAGTACGTGTATTGCATCTATTGTTGATCTTCCTTTTCTAAAACCCTGTTGGTATGGTCCTATAATTTTTTCTGTGTATTGATTTAGTGGGTTTCTTATAATTAATATAATTAATTGTGGTCAATATCTTATACGTTGTATTTAGTAGCATAATTGGTCTATAGTTGCAGCACTTAGTTGGATCTCCTTTCTTAAATATTGGTGCGATGTGTCCGTTTTTCCATTCTATGGGCATGCTTTCGTCCTTCCAAATTTTAACCATTAACTTGTGCATTCGCTTCGTGAGCTCCTCTCCTCCGTTGATGATCAGTTCGTTGTTGATTTCATCTGTCCCTGGCGTTTTGTTTACTTTTAGTTGTTTTAATACCTCCATGAATTCCTGATAAGTACGTGCGCCTTCCTCTTCATCTCTGTTATCTCTCATATCCTCATCCTCTGAATATGCCTTATTGTCGTTTTGTATAGGTCAGTGAAATGTTTTTCCCAATCTTTTTTGTTTATTTTTCTGACAGATTTTTTGGTACTGTATTGTTGTTTTATCTATTCGAACAATTTCTTTTTGTCTTTATTATTCGTTTCTAATTCTTGCATTTGTTCAGAGATCCATGTGTTCTTCTTTCTTCTATAGAGTTTCAATTCTTCTTGTTTTTCTTTTCTATATTGGTCCAGTTGTTCCTGTTCGGCACTTTTTAGCCATTTGTTTCTTGCGAGGTGCTTCAGTTGACTTTATTGTGAACATTCCTCATCAAACCATTCTTTCGATTCTTTGTTTTTTTGGAATCCTATTATTTGTTCTGCTGTCTCTATTATGCTGTTCTTTAGATTTTTCCATTCTCCTTCTATTTCTATGTGCTCGTACTGACCCAATTTCTGTTCCAGTTGTTCTGTATATTGTTGCTTTGTTTCTTTCGTTTTCAGATTGGCTATATTCCATTTCCTCCTTTTTCCGTCCTTATGATTATTTACTTTGATTATTTTAATCTTAAGTTTTGCTATCAACAATATGTGGTCAGTGCCTCCATTTGCCCCTCTATATGACCTTACGTCTTGTACTATTTGTGTCCACTTTTTCGAAATTAGAGTATGATTTATTTGGTTTCCATCCATTCTTCCTGATATCATCTATGTTATTTTGTGTTCTTTTTTATGTTTATGCCCAGTACTAACTATATATATGTGTTTGTTGCTGCTGCTAGGTTGCAGATTTCTCCTCCATTATCATTCGTAGTTTCATGAATGGTTTCTTTGCCAGCTACATTACGATTATAGTACTCCTTTCCGATCTTTGCACTGAAATCACCCAATATTATTAATATGTCATTCCTCGGAATATTTTCACAGGTTTCTTCCAAGATGTGGTAGAATTCTGCTTTATCTTCTTCGTTTGCTTCTTCGGTGGGTGCATAGCAATTGACTATCGAGATGTTGGCTTGTTTATTTTCTTATGTAAGATATCCTTTCATTAACTGCTTTGAATTGTATCACTTTTTCCCTCATTTTTTTGTTCACCTTAACTGCCGTACCATTCGTTCCCTGTTTGTTTTCTCCCGAATAATACATGCTAAAGTTTTTCTTCTCAATTTTTCCTTCTTTCTTCCATCGTATTTCCTGTAGGGCTAGGATTTCTAGTTGGTATTTTTTCATTTCAAGAGCTATTTCTTGCATCTCACCTACTGCCAGCATGGTTCTAATATTCCAAGATCCCATTCTAATGGGTTTTGTTCTTTCCTTCTTATTGAGATTCTTTCTTTATTTTGTGTGCTTTATTTTGTTTTCGTTAACCGTTTGCATTGCCGAGTCTTTTTTTGCCATGTCAATATCATATTTCAGCCGCTGTTCTTCGTTTATTAGTTTTTTGAATTTTCTATCAGCTGTTCTCTCTCTTCGTCCCATATCTAGATTTTGCCATTCACTATTAATTTCTTGTAGCTGATTTTCGTTTGCTTACCTTTGCTTCTTTCGTCCTTTGCTATTTTAGTTATTTCCTTTTGTATTTCTTTTTCTTTCGATGTCCAATCTTTATGCTGTTTTAGTTTACGTTTCTTGTTTAGAATTTTCATTTTATCCGTGAGAGCTTCTGTTTCTATTGCGCATACTGTTTCTCCTATTTTTGTTGCACTTCTTAGTTTTATTTGTGTTTGCAACTCTTGGGCTATGAAATTTTTCATTTCTTCTTTTAATTTCTTATAATCATTTGTTTCTACTTTCAACCCAGTTACGATCAAGCTTTTCTTTTTGCTAAATTTCTCCATTTGCTCCATTATTTCATGTAGCAGTTTCACTTCTTTTTTTAGTTTTTGATTCTCTGCTTTTACATCCATTAACTCTTTATTGGTTTGTTGTTGTTCTTTCCTTATTTGTTTTATTTCCTGAAACATTTCATCGTTTTTATTCATTAGCTCTTTCATTATTGTAATCATAACATTTTCCATGTCTTCCTTGTTTTCGTTGCCTGTTTTGCTTGGTGACCTTTTTTTAATTTCACTTCTATTAAAACAATCATCCAAGTTTTCTCTTTTGCGTTTCCTTTCATCATCGGTTTCACTTCCTGTGCCATTTTTTCCATTTTCTAGGAGTGCAGCGCTAAATACCTGGAATACCGATATTAGATTATCAACAATACTTAAAAAATGGAAGTTACCAATTCACCGGTAGTTAATGGGTTATCTTAAAATTAACTGCGCACCAGAGTTGCCAGTTGGCCTGTAATTAGGATGGGGGATTAAAATAGATACGAATTCACCGGGACCGGGAAATATGCACACCCTGATATTCTAGTTACGTAAGCTCGTCCGATTGGCGCATGACGTCAGCAACAGAGTAAAGCATAATCCCGTCTATGCGTTCGTAATACGAACGCGAATGAAATTTGAGAATAGTACAAATGAATGAATTATGACTAAAAGAAACTAAGTGATTTTTATAGTTTAGAGGAAAATTATTAAACTATTTACTTTTATTTTAATTGATTTTCAGTTATTTGTAAAGTTCCCAGTTTCTTGATTATATTGGTATCCGGAAAATAAAAATATTCATATAATCGATATCTAATAAAATTATTATATTTCGTTTGTTGGCAAAAATTGATTACTGGCCTACACATTAGTAAATCTAATTTTACCAAGGGGAAGAAAAGCCCCAAAATAAAACCATAAATTTAATGGATTGATAAAAAAACAAAATTTTTTACTTTTTAAATAATGTATTTCATCAGATTTAAGTAAGACGCTTGGAAAAGACAAAAATAAGTTTTACAGTTTTCATGCCATGCACTTTATTCAAATTTTGTGCATGTGAAATAGACGTACATACAGCAACTATGTAGCAGTTTTCATAATTTTTCTTTTACGCAATGTCAGGTTGTTAAGAGACTTGTTTAATTCTTTAATTCGGAAGTACATCCGAGACCTAAAAAATAACTTGTTCGCTTTGTTAGAAGAGTCTACAGTTACACTTTTGGACATAAGGTTTTCTAAATAATTTTTAGTTACCAAAATGGAATCACCATTCTGTGAAAGTAAAAATTGTCTCCAGTTAATATATGACAAGAGAGTGTCTGATGGTTTACATAAACCACACTTACTCAAATGATCAACCCACGTGTACGTTGAAACATCTTCGGATTGAATACTGGAGTCCTTCAATGTATGGCAGATATAACCAGCCAAATTCTCCAAACCATCATACTCGATGCCACTAATGTTTTTTTCATTCTGACTCTCATTGAAAACTTGAAAATGCACAACTGTTTCGTTGTTAGAATCCAGCCTTTGGATCAATTGTCCAGAAATTGGTACATCTGGGATTTCGTCTGTTTAAACGTTGAAAAATTCGTTCCGTTGTCTTTTCTACCTGTATATAACTTTTATAAAATATAATCAAGCTTTTTGTAAACACTTTGAAAAAATTTTAATGGGTTTTTCCCCGAAAAGAGCTTCTATTTTTGGTACTATGTATCACGTTAAAATATTTGATTTGGAATTTGAAGGATAAGATTGTCTTTTTTATGAGCTACAAATTTACCTTTACTGGTTCAATAGACTATGAATATACCATTTTTTCGTTTTTTTATGCTACATTTTTTCCAAGAATATTTTTTCGATAAAATACTTTCTTTTTGAGTATTTGCGAAAAACCGCCGAAAAACCTGTTTTTTTGTTGAAAAGTAAACATTTTTAGTCGCAAGTGACTCTAGTACCTACTACTGAATTAACCTAGTAGGTACCTAAGTTAAAAAAACTCTATAGAACAAAAGTTGCTTAAAGTTAGTCAGATCTGTTTCCGGACTTATTTTAAACATATATTTTTTCACCCTCCAAGTAAAAGCAATCAACGGCACAAATTCAACTTTGAAGTGGGGGATGGGTAGAACCTAAATCCAAATTTTCATGCAATTAGGAGTTGACCCTGAAAATTATGTGTGTTTCTTTTTATCTTTTAAATCATTTTACTTAAAATCATTTTTTAACTATCAAATAATAATTACATATTGAGTTATTTTATTTTTTAAACTTTAATAATAATTATAAAAGTTTTTACTTCCTTGTAATGTACATATTTTTAAAACAAGCAATCATTTAAATAATTATTTTGTAACAATTTGTATTATTTAAGAATATAATAATTACATTTTGGTTTCGTAGTAAGTGTTTTTTAAGAATATTAATGTATAGTTTGAAAATATTGTATTTCAAATAATTATCATTATTAAATGGTTATTATTTGTGAAGTATTCTTTTTCTTTTTTCACACCCTTATGTATGTAACAAAACTAAGGGACTTTCTGAAAGGTAAATCGTAGACGTTAAAGACACAAAAGAAGCGATATTTAAAAGATACATAAAGAATTCGAGACAACGCTGTTGCTGCCGTCATTTACTCCGCCCACTATATATCTGTATATCGTGGGAAATATACAGTACAACACGAGCTCCAATCGCTTGACTAATACTCTTTAGAGCTGGCATCAGTGTGTGATCTCGCGTTGATCGGTAAGTATCTAAAATTTCGTATATAAGTCCTCCCACTTTACTTTTCAGCTACGGATCTCGTTTCGCTGTAAATTTATCAGAAAAATTTAAGTACAAAAATCTTTTCCCCTCTAAGTCTGCCATGATTAATATGTCAATTATAAAGATAGTTATGAAACATATACTCCAATAATTAATTTCCTATTGGTGGATCTCGGGTTGTCCTCGATTTAGTCGGATCTCGCCTTGATATGAAGACGTATATATATATATATATATATATATATATATATATATATATATATATATATATATATATATATATATATATATATATATATATATATATATATATATATATATGTCTTCATATCAAGGCGAGATCCGTTTGTATCATAAGCTATACAAGATGAGATCCGTTTTGCAAGGCGAGATCCGATTTTGGATCTCACCTTGTATTCACGTGTATATAGTGACATCTCGATGTAACAATGGTTAGGGTACAAGGAAATCGATTTTTGTCTGGACCTCATTTTGCACCCCTTTTGGTGAATTTTATATTGCAGTGGTTCCACTAAATCCGCTGTAGAGGGCAGCGCGCGCGATCCGTTGTGTATATGGTAAATATATATTTTGCGGACAACCCGAGATCCGGTAAATTTGGAAACATCGCAAATGAATTTCACGGTCAGCTCTCTCACTCGGCTTATGTCTAGCTTGAATAAGAATGTTTACATTATTTAAGGGCTCTGTCCAGAAAGGCGATTGTCAAATATCTCGAGAACTAGACGGCATATCGAAACAACTTTGGAATGCTTTTTGAATGGTTTTTCAAAATCTATATACTTATGCAATAGCAGGGTTCTTATTCTGCCTGCGAAAGCGGTGGGTGTAGCAACTTTGAATTTTCAACTGAAACACTTTATTTTTAATTAAATAGTTGAAATTTAGAATTAAAAATACACAACTTTTGTTTGAATCGATAATAGCTTCTTTAATCTAGTCGGAAGAGCTTCAAAATCGTCGTTTTGATGACATTTTTAGGGTTTAGGGGTACCTCAGGTAGTTAGCTTAAAACGTAAGAAATAAATTTGAATAGTTAATGTTTATTGATAAACAAAGCTCCAATTCTATTTTACTTCAACTCATTTTAAGGCTATTTCAATAAACTAATCGGTTCTTTTTTCAGTTTTTTGGTAAAACATTGTAACTTATAGACGAAAATTCTTAAAATCGGCTATTTTTCATTTAAATTGTCAATAAATAATTAAATTGAGAAAAAATTGGTCAGATTTACATAAATTTTGTTATTCCGTCCATATAGAAACTAAAACAATTGTTACCTACGTAGTTACACTGAGTGTCATAAAAACCGTGTATTTTTACTCATTCCTTTGAGCTATTTCACGTAATATCGAGATATAAGTTGTATTTTTAACATAAGTTATATTAACGTTAAACTGACTTAATTTATAGTTTTATAAGCAACAATTAAGTATAGCGAAATTTATAAAACCTTATTTAAATTGTTTTACATGCTCTATAATGCGGTTATCTTAAATTTTGTTTTGAATGTTTTTCTTCTTACTGGTAGACAAAAAATGGCAAAATGTGCATTTTTGACATCAAATTGTTGATAACCAACATAGTTACTACTCAAAATATTAAAAAAACTAACCGTCGGTATAACAGGTTGCCTGGAAACCAGATGCAGAACAGTACCATAAATGTTTTAGACTTTTTAGCACTTTCTTTAAGTGAAATTTAAAATCATTTACCACCCATGTACACTCATTACGGAATCTGTTACAAGAATTTCAGCGATTTCAGCCATTTTTTCAAAATTTATTTGGATTTTCTCTAGTAATCCTTCCAAAAGACAATACATAAATGGTGAATACCTTTTACACCAACTTCAAGGAGGGTAATTTATACAGGTACATACCTGGAATTATTATATGGACCGTTCACTCTTGTTAGAGTATAGTTCGCTCAAATATGAGCTCTTTTAATCCATTTCACGCGGTAAATTAGTCCGCTTTTCCTTTAGGTCTTAGTTCATAGGTTGTGATGTTTTTTTGCCCTCTCTACTATCTTCTTCCACTCTCTCCGGTCCTGAATCTTTTCTCTCCAGTTTGCAATTTCCATATTTGATATATCGTCTAGCAGTTGATTTTCCCATCTAATTTTTGGTCTTCCTCTTGGTCTATTTTTTACTGGTTTCCAGTTCATTATCTTCCTGATCAGTTCTTCTACCCCTCTTCTTTCTGTGTGCCCAAACCATCTGAGGCTTTGTGCTTTAATGAATTTTACTATATCTTCTCCTTTATTTATATTTATTATTTCATGGTTCATCAGCTTTCTATATTCCCCTGTTTCTGTCTTTACTGGGCCATGTATCTTTATAATTTTTCTCTCAATTATTTTTAACTTTTCTTCGTCTTTTTCGTAAGGCACATTACTTCTGCTTCATAGGCTATCACTGATCTGATTGCTGCTGTATATATTTTTGATTTTGTTTTTTTTGCTCAGGTTTTTGTCCTTGAGTAGTTGGTGATCTTTCCAATATACTCTATTACCTGCTTTAATTCTGTCGTTTATCTCTATACTCCTTCCGTTTTTGCCGTCCACCATCAACCCCAGGTATTTGAAGCAATCTACTCTCTGGAATGTATTTTCACCTATCTTTATTTCTGCTATTCTGTTTACATTGTCTCGTGTGCTTATAAGATATTTTGTATTATTCTGATTGATTATTAGTCCTCTCGTCTTTGCTTCTCTTACCAGGGTTAAAAGTGCCTCCTCTAGTCTTTTTTATCTCGTGCTACCAGTCCCAGTTCATCTGCATATCCTATGATCTGTGTTGAGCTTTGAATAATTGTCTTTTTCAGCCCTGTGTCCCTAATTACTCCTTCTAGAGCGATATTAAATAGTGTCGTTTGTCGTTGACAGACTGTCTCCTGGTCTTACTTCAAGTTCTATTTTGATGTCATTTGTATCGCCCTCATTTGTTTTAACTTTTGCTGTTGAGTCTTTTATTGACATTCTAGTTAGTCTTATTAGTTTTGCCGGTATCTCCATTTTTTTCATTTCTTTTAATAATTGTTGTCTGTATATGCTGTGGAAGGCCTGTTGGAAGTCGATGAATAGTATGTGTAATTCTATGTCATGTTCATAGCTTTTTTCAATTGTTTGTGTCAGTACGTGTATTGCATCTATTGTTGACCTTCCTTTGATCTATTGTTCTAAAACCCTGTTGATATGGTCCTATAATTTTTTCTGTGTATTGATTTAGTCGGTTTCTTATAATTGTGATCAATATCTTATACGTTGTATTTAGTAGCATAATTGGTCTGTAGTTGCAGCACTTAGTTGGATCTCCTTTCTTAAAGATTGGTGCGATGTGTCCGTTTTTCCATTCTATGGGCATGCTTTCGTCCTTCCAAATTGTAACCATTAACTTGTGCATTCGCTTCGTGAGCTCCTCTCCGCCGTTGATGATCAGTTCGTTGTTGATTTCATCTGGCCCTGGCGTTTTGTTTACTTTTAGTTGTTTTAATACCTCCATGAATTCCTGATAAGTAGGAGCGACTTCCTCTTCATCTCTGTTATCTCTTATATCCTCATCCTCTGAATATGCCTTATTGTCGTTTTTGTATAGGTCCGTGAGATGTTTTTCCCAATCTTTTTTGTTTATTTTTGTGACAGATTTTTTGGTACTGTGTTGTTGTTTTATCTATTCGAACAATTTCTTGTTGTCTTTATTATTCGTTTCTAATTCTTGCATTTGTTCAGAGATCCATGTGTTCTTCTTTCTTCTATAGAGTTTCAATGCTTCTTGTTTTTCTTTTCTATATTGGTCCAGTTGTTCCTGTTCGGCACTTTGTAGCCATTTGTTTCTTGCGAGGTGCTTCAGTTGACTTTTTTGGTGACATTCCTCATCAAACCATTCTTTCGATTCTTTGTTTTTTTGGAATCCTATTATTTGTTCTGCTGTCTCTATTATGCTGTTCTTTATGTTTTTCCATTCTCCTTCTATTTCTATGTGCTCGTACTGACCCAATTTCTGTTCCAGTTGTTCTGTATATTGTTGCTTTGTTTCTTGCGTTTTCAGATTGGCTATATTCCATTTCCTCCTTTTTCCTTCCTTATGATTATTTGCTTTGATTATTTTCATCTTAAGTTTTGCTATCAACAATATGTGGTCAGTGCGTCAATTTGCCCCTCTATATGACCTTACGTCTTGTACTATTTGTGTCCACTTTTTCGAAATTAGAGTATGATTTATTTGGTTTCCATCCATTCTTCCTGGTATCATCCATGTTATTTTGTTTTCTTTTTATGTTTATGCCCAGTACTAACTATATATGTATTTTGTTGCTGCTGCTAGGTTGCAGATTTCTCCTCCATTATCATTCGTAGTTTCATGAATGGTTTCTTTGCCAGCTACATTACGATTATAGTCCTCCTTTCCGATCTTTGCATTGAAATCACCCAATATTATTAATATGTCATTCCTCGGAATATTTTCACAGGTTTCTTACAGGATGTCTTAGAATTCTGTTTTATCTTCTTGGTTTGCTTCTTCGGTGGGTGCATAGCAATTGACTATCGAGATGTTGGCTTGTTTATTTTCTTATGTAAGATATCCTTTCATTAACTGCTTTGAATTGTATCAGTTTTTCCCTCATTTTTTTGTTCACCATAAATGCCGTACCATTCGTTCCCTGTTTGTTTTCTCCCGAATAATACATGCTAAAGTTTTTCTTCTCAATTTTTCCTTCTTTCTTCCATCGTATTTCCTGTAGGGCTAGGATTTCTAGTTGGTATTTTTTCATTTCAAGAGCTATTTCTTGCATCTTACCTGCTGCCAGCATGGTTCTAATATTCCAAGAGCCCATTCTAATGGGTTTTGTTCTTTTCTTCTTATTGAGATTCTTTCTTTATTTTGTGTGCGTTATTTTGTTTTCGTTAACCTTTTGCATTTCCGAGTCTTTTTTGCCATGTCAATATCAAATTTCAGCCGCTGTTCTTCGTTTATTAGTTTTTTGAATTTTCTATCAGCTGTTCTCTCTCTTCGTCCCATATCTAGATTTTGCCATTCACTATTAATTTCTTGTAGCCGATTTTCGTTTGCTTACCTTTGCTTCTTTCGTCCTTTGCTATTTTAGTTATTTCCTTTTGTATTTCTTTTTCTTTCGATGTCCAATCGTTGTTTATATAGATACGATTTTTATGCTGTTTTAGTTTACGTTTCTTGTTTAGGATTTCCATTTTATCCGTGAGGGCTTCTGTTTCTATTGCGCATACTGTTTCTCCTATTTTTTTTGCACTTCTTAGTTTTATTTGTATTTGCAACTCTTGGGCTCTGAAATTTTCCATTTCTTCTTTTAATTTCTTAAAATCATTTGTTTCTACTTTCAACCCAGTTACGATCAAGCTTTTCTTTTTGCTAAATTTCGTAGCTGTTTTACTTCTTTTTTTGTTTTTGTTTCTCTGCTTTTACACCCATTAACTCTTTATTGGTTTGTTGTTATTCTTTCCTTATTTGTTTTATTTCCTGAAGCATTTCATCGTTTTTATTCATTAGCTCTTTCATTATTGTAATCATAACATTTTCCATGTCTTCCTTGTTTTCGTTGCCTGCTTTGCTTGGTGACCGTTTTTTAATTTTACTTCTATTAAAACAATCATCCAAGTTTTCTCTTTTGCGTTTCGTTTCATCATCGGTTTCACTTCCTGTGACATTTTTTCCATTTTCTAGGAGTGCAGCGCTAAATACCTGGAATACCGATATTAGATTATCAACAATACTTAAAAAATGAAAGTTACCAATTCACCGGTAGTTAATGGGTTATTTAAAAATTACCTGCGCACCAGAGTTGCCAGTTGGTCTGTAATTAGGATGGGGATTAAAATAGATACGAATTCACCGGGACCCGGAAATATGCACACCCTGATATTCTAGTTACGTAAGCTCGTCCGATTGGTGCATGACGTTAACAACAGAGTAAAGCATAGTCCCGTCTATGCGTTCGTAATACGAACGCGAATGAAATTTGAGAATAGTACAAATGAATGAATTATGACTAAAAGAAACTAAGTGATTTTTATAGTTTAGAGGAAAATTATTAAACTATTTACTTTTATTTAAATTGATTTTCAGTTATTTGTAAAGTACCCAGTTTCTTGATTATATTGGTATCCGGAAAATAAAAATATTCATATAATCGATATCTACTAAAATTATTATATTTCGTTAGTTGGCAAAAATTGATTAGTGGCCTACACATTAGTAAATATAATTTTTACCAAGGGGAAGAAAAGCCCCAAAATAAAACCATAAATTTAATGGATTGATAAAAAAACAAAATTTTTTACTTTTTAAATAATGTATTTCATCAGATTTAAGTAAGAGGCTTGGAAAAGACAAAAATAAGTTTTACAGTTTTCATGCCATGCACTTTATTTAAATTTTGTGCATGTGAAATAGACGTACATACAGCAATTATGTAGCAGTTTTCATAATTTTTCTTTTACGCAATGTCAGGTTGTTAAGAGACTTGTTTAATTCTTTAATTCGGAAGTACATCCGAGACCTAAAAAATAACTTGTTCGCTTTGTTAGAACAGTCTACAGTTACACTTTTGGACATAAGGTTTTCTAAATAATTTTTAGTTACCAAAATGGAATCACCATTCATGTGGAAGGAAAAATTGCCTCCAGTTACTTAATATATGACAAGAGAGTGTCTGATGGTTTACATAAACCACACTTACTCAAATGATCAACCCACGTGTACGTTGAAACATCTACGGATTGAATACTGGAGTCCTTCAATTTATGGCAGATATAACCAGCCAAATTCTCCAAACCATCATACTCGAGGTCACTAATGTTTTTTCATTTTAACTCTCATTGAAAACTTGAAAATCCACAACTGTTTCGTTGTTAGAATCCAGCCTTTGGATCAATTGTCCAGAAATTGGTAAATCTGGGATGTCGTCTGTTTAAACGTTCGAAAATTCGTTCCGTTGTCTCTCCTACCCGTATATAACTTATAAAATAAAATAAAGCTTTTTGTTAACACTTTAAAAAAATTTTTAATGGGTTTTCCCCGAAAAGAGCTTCATTTTTTGGTACTATGTATCACGTTAAAATATTTGATTTGGAATTTGAAGGATAATATCGTCTTTTTTATGAGCTACAAATTTACTTTTACTGGTTCTATAGACTAAAAATATACTAAAAATATAAAAATTGTTCGTTTTTTTTTATGCTACATTTTTTTCCAAGAATATTTTTTCGATATAATACTTACTTTTTGAGTATTTGCGAAAAACCGCCGAAAAACGTGTTTTTTTTTGTTGAAAAGTAAATATTTTTAGTCGCAAGTGACTCTAGTACCTACTACTAAATTAACCTAGTACCTAAGTTAAAAAAACTCTATAGAACAAAAGTTGCTTAAACTTAGTCAGATCTGTTTCCGGACTTATTTTAAACGTATATTTTTTCACCCTCCAAGTAAAAGCAATCAACGGCACAAATTCAACTTTGAAGTGGGGGATGGGTAGAATATAAATCCAAATTTTCATGAAATTAGGAGTTAACCCTTAAAATTATGTGTGTTTCTTTTTATCTTTTAAATCATTTTACTTAAAATCATTTTTTAACTATCAAATAATAATTTCTACATATTGAGTTATTTTATTTTTTAAACTTTAATAATATTTATAAAAAAATTTACTTTCTTGTAATGTATTTTTAAAACAAGCAATCATTTAAATAATTATTTTGTAACAATTTGTATTATTTAAGAATATAATAATTACATTTTGGTTTCGTAGTAAGTGTTTTTTAAGAATATTAATGTATAGTTTTAAAATATTGTATTGCAAATAATTATCATTATTAAATGGTTATTATTTGTCAAGTATTCTTTTTCTTTTTTCACACCCTTATGTATGTAATAAAACTAAGGGACTTTCTGAAAGGTCAATCGTAGACGTTAAAGACACAAAAGAAGCGATACTTAAAAGTTACGCCCATTATATATCTTTATATCGTGGGAAATATACAATACAACACGAGCTCCAACCGCTCGACTAATACTCTTTAGAGCTGGCATCAGTGTGTGATCTCGCGTTGAACGGTAAATATCTAAAATTTCGTATATAAGTCCTCCCCTTTACTTTTCAGCGACGGATCTCGTTTCGCTGTAAATTTATCAGAAAAATTTAAGTACAAAAATCTTTTCCCCTCTAAGTGTGCCATGATTAATATGTTAATTATAAAGATACTTATGAACAATATACTCCAATAATTAATTTCCTATTGGTGGATCTCGGGTTGTCCTCGATTTAGTCGGATCTCGCCTTGATATGAAGACGTATATATATATATATATATATATATATATATATATATATATATATATATATATATATATATATATATATATATATATATATATATGAAAAAAGAAATCTTTGCTGGCAATGTTATAAAACAAGGTTTATTATTGGGGAATTCAGCAAGTTCTAGGTGAAAGAAAACACTTTTTACTTGTCCAAGCTTTCGGAAACTTTAATAAATTGTTCCCATCGTCAGGGTAAACTGCAATATAAAATATATGATGGTAATTTTATGTTACAGGACCTTACAAAATTTATAGTACTTACAGTAAGTTGTGGTTGTTCACAAAAGGTGTTAAAAAAGTTAATTTTTTTGTCAAAAATCTTATAAAGTTCTAAATTATGATGTTTTCAAAAAAATTTTTTACATTGATGGATAGATCTTACAATTGTTTTTTAAATTATAAATATTTTAAAAAACAAAAATATCACAGAATAGATATTATGATAGATCGGATCATAACACGAATAACAGGTTAGAAATATTAAATTAATTTTTGATGACATATGTCCTATAAGACAGAGGGCATGGTCTTGTTCTTAATAAGTATTGAGTAAATTGTAGTGAGGTTTGAATAAGTATTATGATATTGGAATCAAGTCATTTAGATTAGTTTTTAAGTCTTTTATAATTTAATTTAAATATTGATTTAATGATGCTAATAATAAAATTGTTTTCTTTGCCCATTGATGTTATTTATTGAGTATAGTAAATAATTAAATATATTAATAAAATATTAATAGTAGATGGTCAATTTAAATTAAAGGGAGACAAGGATGTTAAAATTTGTTAGTTTCTAGGTGGTTTGTCTTTAGATAATAAATTAGAATAAATAACACTAAGATGCTGTATATCGGTTTTTTTTGTTTATACATGATGGAGTTTGAGCAATGTATGTCATTTCTAGAAACTTTCTTTTTGTTAAATTAGGTTCATTAGATAAAATGATGGTTGATTCCCAATCCATATTATGTTGTTTGTTGTTTACATGAGTAGCAAGTGCACATCTCTCTGGTTGTAATCTGCAATCACTCTTGTGAGATGTGATTCGATCCTTTAATTTTCTACTTGTTTCACCAATGTAGTGTAACTCACAATCTGCACAAGAGATCCTGTAGATTACATTTGATTTTAATAATTTAGGTGTTAAGTCTTTTTGTTTGTTATATAAGTTTCCCAAAGTTAGAACATTTTTATGTGCGATTTTAATGTTATTATTAATTCTTAGCAACCTTGTTAGACTAGGTGTAATATCTCTTATATAAGGTAATGAAAATATTTAATGTTAATAGATGACTCTTCTTGTGAGGTGTTGGAATTTGTTTGATTTGGAATATTTTGTGATACCTCTACTGTCTCATTAATAATTTCTAAGATATTATTATTATGAAAATTATTATTATTATTCCCATTTATTGCTGCATCTGTGATAGTATCCAAAGTGTTAAAAAGAATTTTGGAAACTAATTGTTTTGGGTACCCATTTTGTATGAAAAGTTCTTTAAGGATGTTGAGGTTTTTTTGGTGGAAAATAGGATCTGATATTTTTAAAACCCTAGTTTTCATTTGTTTGATTAGATTTGTTTTTATACTAAACTTATGGTACGAGTGGAAATTTATATATCTACCAGAGGTACATGGTTTTCTGTACCAATCTATTTTCAACTTATTACTAATTGGTTCTCTGATGACTCTTGTATCTAGGAAAGGGACTGAGTAAGCTCCGTCCTCTTTTTCGATGGTAAATTGTATATAGGGGTCATAACTATTAAAATAAAACAAGATATCATCTAATCCTTCTGCTGGAAATGAAATAAATATGTCATCGACATATTTTTTAAGGAAAAATAAGTTAAAAGGTAGTACTGGTATCACTGTGTCAAGGATATTGTCCATCACATATGCTGCAATAATTGGAGATATACTAGCTCCCATTGGAGTTCCAAAAGTCTGTTTATACAACTTATTATTAAAAGTAAAATATGTACTGTTAAATAAAAAGGTTATTATTAAAATGAAAGTATCAATGTCAATATCACAAAAAGATCCAATTCTCTGCCAATTAATTGAAATGGCTCTTAGAGCTGCATCAAGATAAACATTACTAAAGAGAGATATCACTGCTGACAAAGGCAATGTCACAGTTGTTATGAATAAAGAACAATATTTTGAACTATCTAATAAAATCATAATTGAAAGTGGATCATATTCACAAATTAATAAAGATCCTACTGAAACAATCCAAAGTAAAAGTAATGATTTAGTAAAATTACTTAAAACAAAAGGCTATGTCAATGAGACAAAAAAGAAATCTCTTACTCGCTATAATGGTGTAATTCCAAAATTTTACACGTTACCAAAAGTACACAAACCCATTTTATCAGTAAGACCGATTGTTTCATGTATAGGTTCACCAACAGAATTCTTAGCAAACTATGTAACAGACATATTAACAAAAGCATATGATTATAACAACGATTATTTTATCAAAGACTCTTTTGAATTCTCAAACTCATTCAATGATAAACAACTACCAACAGGTTATATAATTGCAAGTCTTGATGTAATATCTCTCTTTAGTAATGTTTATCTTGATGGAGCTCTAAGAGCCATTTCAATTAATTGGCAGAGAATTGGATCTTTTTGTGATATTGACATTGATACTTTCATTTTAATAATAACCTTTTTATTTAACAGTACATATTTTACTTTTAATAATAAGTTGTATAAACAGACTTTTGGAACTCCAATGGGAGCTAGTATATCTCCAATTATTGCAGCATATGTGATGGACAATATCCTTGACACAGTGATACCAGTACTACCTTTTAACTTATTTTTCCTTAAAAAATATGTCGATGACATATTTATTTCATTTCCAGCAGAAGGATTAGATGATATCTTGTTTTATTTTAATAGTTATGACCCCTATATACAATTTACCATCGAAAAAGAGGACGGAGCTTACTCAGTCCCTTTCCTAGATACAAGAGTCATCAGAGAACCAATTAGTAATAAGTTGAAAATAGATTGGTACAGAAAACCATGTACCTCTGGTAGATATATAAATTTCCACTCGTACCATAAGTTTAGTATAAAAACAAATCTAATCAAACAAATGAAAACTAGGGTTTTAAAAATATCAGATCCTATTTTCCACCAAAAAAACCTCAACATCCTTAAAGAACTTTTCATACAAAATGGGTACCCAAAACAATTAGTTTCCAAAATTCTTTTTAACACTTTGGATACTATCACAGATGCAGCAATAAATGGGAATAATAATAATAATAATTTTAATAATAATAATATCTTAGAAATTATTAATGAGACAGTAGAGGTATCACAAAATATTCCAAATCAAACAAATTCCAACACCTCACAAGAAGAGTCATCTATTAACATTAAATATTTTTCATTACCTTATATAAGAGATATTACACCTAGTCTAACAAGGTTGCTAAGAATTAATAATAACATTAAAATCGCACATAAAAATGTTCTAACTTTGGGAAACTTATATAACAAACAAAAAGACTTAACACCTAAATTATTAAAATCAAATGTAATCTACAGGATCTCTTGTGCAGATTGTGAGTTACACTACATTGGTGAAACAAGTAGAAAATTAAAGGATCGAATCACATCTCACAAGAGTGATTGCAGATTACAACCAGAGAGATGTGCACTTGCTACTCATGTAAACAACAAACAACATAATATGGATTGGGAATCAACCATCATTTTATCTAATGAACCTAATTTAACAAAAAGAAAGTTTCTAGAAATGACATACATTGCTCAAACTCCATCATGTATAAACAAAAAAACCGATATACAGCATCTTAGTGTTATTTATTCTAATTTATTATCTAAAGACAAACCACCTAGAAACTAACAAATTTTAACATCCTTGTCTCCCTTTAATTTAAATTGACCATCTACTATTAATATTTTATTAATATATTTAATTATTTACTATACTCAATAAATAACATCAATGGGCAAAGAAAACAATTTTATTATTAGCATCATTAAATCAATATTTAAATTAAATTATAAAAGACTTAAAAACTAATCTAAATGACTTGATTCCAATATCATAATACTTATTCAAACCTCACTACAATTTACTCAATACTTATTAAGAACAAGACCATGGCCTCTGTCTTATAGGACATATGTCATCAAAAATTAATTTAATATTTCTAACCTGTTATTCGTGTTATGATCCGATCTATCATAATATCTATTCTGTGATATTTTTGTTTTTTAAAATATTTATAATTTAAAAAACAATTGTAAGATCTATCCATCAATGTAAAAAAATTTTTTGAAAACATCATAATTTAGAACTTTATAAGATTTTTGACAAAAAAATTAACTTTTTTAACACCTTTTGTGAACAACCACAACTTACTGTAAGTACTATAAATTTTGTAAGGTCCTGTAACATAAAATTACCATCATATATTTTATATTGCAGTTTACCCTGACGATGGGAACAATTTATTAAAGTTTCCGAAAGCTTGGACAAGTAAAAAGTGTTTTCTTTCACCTAGAACTTGCTGAATTCCCCAATAATAAACCTTGTTTTATATATATATATATATATATATATATATATATATATATATATATATATATATATATATATATATAAGAAAGATTAATCTTTGCAGATAAGTTAAACAGTAAAGTTTTGAATATTGGGGAAATCTGCAAACCAAAACTCAATGCGTATCAATTGTACGGCCTAACGTTTTCGTGAATGATTATTCACTTCTTCAGGGCTGAAATAAAGAAAATGTTAATTAGCCATATATATTCCATGCAAAATGTTAGTTTTCATTACCAATACGTAGAATTGTAGAGTTACGTTGTTAAGTAATAAAAAAGACGATATGTATAAAAACATATCTCTTTTTGTTTGAAGTAAAAAATAAAACACAACACTTCACCTTGGAAAACTATGGCTATATGGTTACAATCAATGAATTATTTACTCAAGGAACCAATTACACTAGCATATAACTACATTTTATGTTGGAAGTAACTTTACATGTAGATGAGAACAATGAATGTTTAAATATGTCCTTCTTTTTTTTTACACAAAAGTGATTCACGTCTTCAGCCCGACCGTTGTGCATTGGCTAAACACGTCCATACCACAGGTCATTCCATGGACTTTGAAAACACCATCGTTCTTCATCAAGAGAACAATAAATTTAAAAGGGAATTTATTGAAATGTCCTATATCTTCCTTAATGATTCCTCTATTAATGTTAAAGGTGACTTCAAAAATCTGAGTGATATTTATCATCTTTTACTCAGATCAGATACCAGCCATAGATCGAATTTGCATGACTCCAACTTGACTGATAATACGTAATTGTCAATATTAATAGTTCTTAGAATAAAAAAATAATTTTTGTTTGCCAATAATTAACAATAATTTAAAAAAAATTTAAAGAACCTTTAAATAAATAGAATATGTAATTATGTAACATGACACTTATGTTGCGGTACATCCTCTTGTAATATTTAGATAAATAAACCTTAATATTTTTGTTTAATAATACCTTTTGTCCGTACCGATTAGGTGTTTGGTACTTTATGCGTAGGTCAAATGAACCTACATGTCTATTCATGAGCATACGCTCAATATAGTTAACACCGAACGGGAAAGTTCAAAAAAAGAAGGACATATTTAAACATTCATTGTTCTCATCTACATGTAAAGTTACTTCCAACATAAAATGTAGTTATATGCTAGTGTAATTGGTTCCTTGAGTAAATAATTCATTGATTGTAACCATATAGCCATAGTTTTCCAAGGTGAAGTGTTGTGTTTTATTTTTTACTTCAAACAAAAAGAGATATGTTTTTATACATATCGTCTTTTTTATTACTTAACAACGTAACTCCACAATTCTACGTATTGGTAATGAAAACTAACATTTTGCATGGAATATATATGGCTAATTAACATTTTCTTTATTTCAGCCCTGAAGAAGTGAATAATCATTCACGAAAACGTTAGGCCGTACAATTGATACGCATTGAGTTTTGGTTTGCAGATTTCCCCAATATTCAAAACTTTACTATATATATATATATATATATATATATATATATATATATATATATATATATATATATATATAAACAAACAAATGAAATAGAGAATGCGGAAAAATCCCCTTACGAACAATTCACACATCCACTACTTCGGGATATATATATATATATATATATATATATATATATATATATATATATATATATATATATATACGAATTTCACAAATTTTTTGGGTATTGAAGTCAAATTGGGGCTTTAAATATACTATTGTCTAATATTCGAGCTTTCGGAAATGTTTATTTCCTTTTTCAAGAATGTCTACAATGCAATAAGATAAAAAAATATTAGAATATTTATCAAAGAACAAATAGTAACGAGTAACTTATATATATATATATATATATATATATATATATATATATATATATATATATATATATATATAAGTAATTAGGTAATATTGACTGATACTATGTAGATTATAGTTTTGTTTTGGGGTTGCAGTCATTTATTTTTTAGGGGCAGGATAAGTAAAACTCTGTGTTATTACCTAGCTTTCGCAAAATATATTTGCTTCTTCAGGGTAAGCTGAAATGAGTATATTATAAATACAATGAAATTAAGTTAAAATACATTGTATAAAAAATAACAAAAAAGACTTACAACTTGAGGTTATTCCTAAACATTTTCACAAAACATAGTATATATATAATTCTTATTCTAATGTTATCCAAATAGCAATGTTTTAATTTTCAAAAATTCGATTTAATAATTTAGTTTTTAATTTTGATTAATGCCAGAAAGACACTCGAATAATGTCAAAAAGACACAAAAATCTGTTTATTTTATTTTAAGTTGAAAAGTTAGTATTAGATTATTTAATTAGTAATCAAAATATCAAAAACTACTACATATTTTAAATTATAGAGGATATAACTAGATATTTATATAAAATAAACTACTAATGCATATAAATATCTAGTTATATCCTCTATAATTTAAAATATGTAGTAGTTTTTGATATTTTGATTACTAATTAAATAATCTAATACTAACTTTTCAACTTAAAATAAAATAAACAGATTTTTGTGTCTTTTTGACATTATTCGAGTGTCTTTCTGGCATTAATCAAAATTAAAAACTAAATTATTAAATCGAATTTTTGAAAATTAAAACATTGCTATTTGGATAACATTAGAATAAGAATTATATATATACTATGTTTTGTGAAAATGTTTAGGAATAACCTCAAGTTGTAAGTCTTTTTTGTTATTTTTTATACAATGTATTTTAACTTAATTTCATTGTATTTAT
The DNA here is from genome assembly GCF_917563875.1 of Diabrotica virgifera virgifera. Classification (NCBI taxonomy): domain Eukaryota; kingdom Metazoa; phylum Arthropoda; class Insecta; order Coleoptera; family Chrysomelidae; genus Diabrotica; species Diabrotica virgifera. The sequence continues at coordinate 179,817,831 of NC_065443.1, read as the reverse complement.
AATATACTCATTTCAGCTTACCCTGAAGAAGCAAATATATTTTGCGAAAGCTAGGTAATAACACAGAGTTTTACTTATCCTGCCCCTAAAAAATAAATGACTGCAACCCCAAAACAAAACTATAATCTATATATATATATATATATATATATATATATATATATATATATATATATATATATATATATATGAGCAATTCCAAACAATTTCGCCGAGTTTTGTGGACGAGGTCCTCGGATTTGTACTAAATTTTAGTATGTTATTGTACCTCATAAAAAAATATTTTCCTGAGAATTATAGCCCCCTAGGTCTCATAGGGCCTGAGATAGGGGCCCTGAAAAGGCCTAAAATTGACTTTTTAAAGGTTTTGAGCGTTATTTTTAAAATACGATATCTCGAAACCTTTTGAACCAAATTTAATTTTTCAAACTGATTTTTTTTTGTCTTGACATCTAGTATTCACAAATAAATTTTCAAATTTCTAAATATTAAGCGTAATTTTGGGGAACTCATTAAGTGCGAAGCAAATTTTAAAAAATTGATATTTTCTTATCTTTTTCATTTTATTGCCAAATTTGAACGTGACGTCAAAGGGTCCTTTGCAATATCTTATTTTTAAGGTATTAAGGCAAGGATTAAAATAGTTATATGTATATTTTTTTATATTGAAAGGCAGCGAAGATATATGCATTTGAGCAGGGCCTTTTTTGTGCAAAACAGCGTTTTTTGGAATTTTCAGCCTAGGGAAACTTTTTTCTTCCTATTTTTTTTGGCCTGAAATTTTTTTTGGGAGTAGTTCTCTATATGTGTAATAATCCCTATGTACGGAGTTTCTTGGCCCGGTCCTCTAAGTCTTCGTTTTAAATCCATGAAAAATCAGGATATTTTGTACTGAGTAACTCAAATTATCTAGTTTTTTAGGACTCAGTTTAATAGATTCGAATAATATTCCAGGCTGTATGCTCTCCCCCGTTAGGTAAATTATTCCGATTCGTTTTCTTTGCACAAACAGGATGCCAGGCGGTATCGCGGTCGGAAAATTGTTTAAAAAATTTTTTTTAGACAAATTTAAAAAACAAGTTTTTTTACTTCAGACAAATTTTTTTTAGTTTCTTTGATTCATTCCGAGCAAAAAAGATATTTTGTGATTTTTCTCTAAAATTGATTGTTGTCGAGTTATACGCAATTTAAAATTTGAAAAATGCGAAAATAGCCATTTTCAAGGCTTAATAACTCGGTTAAAATTCATTATTATGAAAGTCGCAAAGTGACCAAATCAAAGTTTAAAGCCCTCCCTACAAGATTTTGAAGAAATTTTTGTCATTATTTTATTACGAATCTGTTATTTTTAAAAAATAACAATGAGCGCTAAGCGTGTATCTCTCCAGCACTCACCACTCGCCTCCATACGCGCTCAACGCTCATTATTGATAATTAACAATAACAGCTTCGTAATAAAATAAAGACAAAAATTGCTTCAAGATCTTGTAGGGAGAGCTTTAAACTTTCATTTGATTACTTTCTGACTTTCATAATGATAATTTTAAACGAGTTATTAAGCCTTGAAAATTCCCATTTTCGCGTTTTTTAAATTTTAAATTGCGTATAACTCGACAACAATCAATTTTAGAGAAAAATCACAAAAGATCTTTTTTGCTCAGAATGAATCAAAGAAACTAAAAAAAATTTGTCAGAAGTAAAAAAAAATATTTTTTGAATTTATTTAAAAAAAATTATTTAAACAATTTTCCGACCGCGATACCGCCTGGCATCCTGTTTGTGCAAAAAAACGAATCGGAATAATTTACCTAACGGGGGCGAGCATACAGCCTGGAATATTATTCGAATCTATTAAACTGAGTCCTAAAAAACTAGGTAATTTGAGTTACTCAGTACAAAAAATCTTGATTTTTCATGGATTTAAAACGAAGACTTAGAGGGCCGGGCCAAGAAATTCCGTACCTAGAGATTATTACACATATAGAGAACTACTCCCAAAAAAAATTTCAGGCCAAAAAAAATAGGAAGAAAAAAGTTGCACTAGGCTGAAAATTCCAAAAAACGCTGTTTTGCACAAAAAGGGCCCTGCTCAAATGCATATATCTTCGCTGTCGTTCAATATAAAAAAATATACCTATAACTATTTTAAAACTTGCCTTAATACCTTAAAAATAAGATATTGCAAAAGATCCTTCGACGTCGCGTTCAGATTTGGCAATAGAATGAAGAAGATAAGAAAATATCCATTTTTCAAAATTTGCTTCGCACTTAACGAGTTCCACAAAATTAAGCACAATATTTAGAAATTTGAAAATTTATTTGTGAATACTAGACGTCAAGACAAAAAAAAAATCAATTTGAAATATTAAATTTGCTTCAAAAGGTTTCGAGATATCGTATTTTAAAAATAACGCTCAAAACCTTTAAAAGGTCAATTTTAGGCCTTTTCAGGGCCCCTATCTCAGGCCCTATGAGACCTAGGGGCCTATAATTCTCAGGAAAATATTTTTTAATGAGGTACAATAACATACTAAAATTTGGTACAAATCCGAGGACCTCGTCCACAAAACTCGGCGAAATCGTTTGGAATTGCTCATATATATATATATATGTCTTCATATCAAGGCGAGATCCGTTTGTATCATAAGCTATACAAGATGAGATCCGTTTTGAAAGGCGAGATCCGATTTTGGATCTCACCTTGTATTCACGTGTATATAGTGACATCTCGATGTAACAATGGTTGGGGTACAAGGAAATCGATTTTTGTCTGGACCTCATTTTGCACCCCTTTTGGTGAATTTTATATTGCAGTGGTTCCACTAAATCCGCTGTAGAGGGCAGCGCGCGCGATCCGTTGTGTATATGCTAAATATATATTTTGCAGACAATCCGAGATCCGGTAAATTTGGAAACATCGCAAATGAATTTCACGGTCAGCTCTCTCACTCGGCTTATGTCTAGCTTGAATAAGAATGGGTGCGTTCGGACGACCACAGCGGCTGGACAGCTGAGCCAGCAGTAGCTGTCAGACGTCACCGCTGGAAGCCAGCCGCTGAGAGATTTACTAAGCTTTCCCTATCACGGCTGGATACAACCACTCAGCCGATTTCTGCTGACAGCCAGCCGCTATGGTCGTTCGAACGCACCCAATATTTACATTATTTAAGGGCTCTGTCCAGAAAGGCGATTGTCAAATATCTCGAGAACTAGACGTCATATCGAAAAAACTTTGGAATGCTTTTTTAATGGTTTTTCAAAATCTATATACTTATGCAATAGCAGTGTTCTTATTCTGCCTGCGAAAGCGGTGGGTGTAGCAACTTTGAATTTTCAACTGAAACACTTTATTTTTAATTAAATAGTTGAAATTTAGAATTAAAAATACACAACTTTTGTTTGAATCGATAATAGCTTCTTTAATCCAGTCGTAAGAGCTTCAAAATCGTCGTTTTGATGACATTTTTGGGGTTTAAGGGTACCTCAGGTAGTTAGCTTAAAACGTAAGAAATAAATTTGAACAGTAACGGATTAAGCCAACACAGAGCTTATCGTAAATGTATACTTTTCATTAATGTTTATTGATAAACAAAGCTCCAATTCTATTTTACTTCAACTCATTTTAAGGCTATTTCAATAAACTAATCGGTTCTTTTTTCAGTTTTTTGGTAAAATATTGTAATTTATAGACGAAAATTCTTAAACTCGGATATTTTTCATTTAAATTGTCAATATATAATTAAATTGAGAAAAAATTGGTCAGATTCACATAAATTTTGTTATTCCGTCCATATAGAAACTAAAACAATTGTTACGTAGTTACACTGAGTGTCATAAAAACCGTGTATTTTTACTCATTCCTTCGAGCTATTTCACGTAATATCGAGATATAAGTTGTATTTTTACATAAGTTATATTAACGTTAAACTGACTTGATTTATAGTTTTATAAGCAACAATTAAGTATAGCGAAATTTATAAAACCTTGTTTAAATTGTTTTACATGCTCTATAATGCGGTTATCTTAAATTTTGTTTTGAATATTTTTCTTCTTACGGGTAGACAAAAAATGGCAAAATGTGCATTTTTGACATCAAATTGTTGATAACCAACATAGTTACTACTCAAAATATTACAAAAACTAACCGTCGGTATAACAGGTTGCCTGGCAACCAGATGCAGAACAGTACCATAAATGTTTTCCACTTTTTAGCACTTTCTTTAAGTGAAATTTAAAATCATTTACCACCAATAACTTATACCCATGTTCACTCATTACGAAATCTGTTACAAGAATTTCAGCGATTTTAGCCATTTTTCAAAATTTATTTGGATTTTCTCTAGTAATCCTTTCAAAAGACAATACATAAATGATGAGTACCTTTTACACCACCTTCAAGGAGGGTAATTTATACAGGTACATACGTACATACCTGAAATTATTATATGGACCGTTCACTCTTGTTACGAGTATAGTTCGCTCAAATATGAGCTCTTTTAATCAATTTCACGCGGTAAATTAGTCCGCTTTTCTTTTAGGTCGTAGTTCATAGGTTGTGATGTTTTTTTGCCTTCTCTACTAACTTGTTCCACTCTCTCAGGTCCTGAATCTTTTCTCTCCAGTTTGCAATTTCCATCTTTGGTCTCTTGGTCTATTTTTTACTGGTTTCCAGTTCATTATCTTCCTGATCAGTTCTTCTACCCCTCTTCTTTGTGTGTGCCCAAACCATCTGAGCCTTTGTGCTTTAATGAATTTTACTATATCTTCTCCTTTATTTATATTTATTATTTCATGGTTCATCAGCTTTCTATATTCCCCTGTTTCTGTCTTTACTGGGCCATGTATTCTTCTCATAATTTTTCTCTCAATTATTCTTAACTTTTCTTCGTCTTTTTTCGTAAGGCACATTACTTCTGCTCCATAGGCTATCACTGATCTGATTGCTGCTGTGTATATTTTTGATTTTGTTTTTTTTGCTCAGGTTTTTGTCCTTGAGTAGTCGATGATATTTCCAATATACTCTATTAACTGCTTTAATTCTTTCGTTTATCTCTATACTCCTTCCGTTTTTGCCGTCCACTATCACCCCCAGTTATTTGAAGCAATCTACTCTCTGGAATGTATTTTCATCTATCTTTGTTTCTGTTATTCTGTTTACATTGTCTCGTGTGCTTATAAGATATTTTGTTTTATTCTGATTGATTATTAATCCTCTTGTCTTTGCTTCTGTTACCAGGGTTAAAAGTGCCTCTTCTAGTCTTTTTTTTTTTATCTCGTGCTACCAGTCCCAGGTCATCTGCATATCCTATGATCTGTGTTGAGCTTTGAACAATTGTCTTTTTCAGCCCTGTGTCCCTAATTGCTCCTTCTAGAGCGATATTAAATAGTGTCTTTGACAGACTGTCTTCTTGTCTTACTTCAAGTTCTATTTTGGTGTCATCTGTATCGCCCTCATTTGTTTTAAATTTTGCTGTTGAGTCTTATTGTCATTCTAGTTAGTCTTATTAATTTTGCCGGTATCTCCATCTTTTTAATTTGTTTTAATTGTTGTCTGTATATGCTGTCGAAGACCTGTTAGAAGTCGATGAATAGTATGTGTAATTCTATGTCATGTTCATAGATTTTTCAATTGTTTGTGTCAGTACGTGTATTGCATCTATTGTTGATCTTCCTTTTCTAAAACCCTGTTGATATGGTCCTATAAATTTTTCTGTGTGTTGATTTAGTCGGTTTCTTATAATTGTGGTCAATATCTTATACGTTGTATTTAGTAGCATAATTGGTCTGTAGTTGCAGCACTTAGTTGGATCTCCTTTCTTAAAGATTGGTGCGATGTGTCCGTTTTTCCATTCTATGGGCATGCTTTCGTCCTTCCAAATTGTAACCATTAACTTGTGCATTCGCTTCGTGAGTTCCTCTCCTCCGTTGATGATCAGTTCGTTGTTGATTTCATCTGGCCCTGGTGTTTTGTTTACTTTTAGTTGTTTTAATACCTCCATGAATTCCTGATAAGTAGGTGCGCCTTCCTCTTCATCTCTGTTATCTCTTATATCCTCATCCTCTGAATATGCCTTGTTGTCGTTTTTGTATAGGTCCGTGAAATGTTTTTCCCAATATTTTTTGTTTATTTTTGTGACAGATTTTTTGGTACTGTATTGTTGTTTTATCTATACGAACAATTTCTTGTTGTCTTTATTATTCGTTTCTAATTCTTGCCTTTGTTCAGAGATCCATGTGTTCTTCTTTCTTCTATAGAGTTTCAATGCTTCTTGTCTATATTGGTCCAGTTGTTCCTATTCGGCACTTTGTAGCCATTTGTTTCTTGCGAGGTGCTTCAGTTGAATTTTTTGGTGACATTCCTCATCAAACCATTCTTTCGATTCTTTGTTTTTTGGAATCCTATTATTTGTTCTGCTGTCTCTATTATGCTGTTCTTTATGTTTTTCCATTCTCCTTCTATTTCTATGTGCTCGTACTGACCCAATTTCTGTTCCAGTTGTTCTGTATATTGTTGCTTTGTTTCTTGCGTTTTCAGATTGGCTATATTCCATTTCCTCCTTTTTCCTTCCTTATGATTATTTGCTTTGATTATTTTCATGTTCAGTTTTGCTATCAACAATATGTGGTCAGTGCCTCCATTTGCCCCTCTATATGACCTTACGTCTTGTACTATTTGTGTCCACTTTTTCGAAATTAGAGTATGATCTATTTGGTTTCCATCCATTCTTCCTAGTATCATCCATGTTATTTTGTGTTCTTTTGTTATGTTTATGCCCAGTACTAACTATATATGTGTTTGTTGCTACTGCTAGGTTGCAGATTTCTCCTCCTTTATCATTCGTAGTTTCATGAATGGTTTCTTTGCCAGCTACATTACGATTATAGTCCTCCTTTCCGATATTTGCATTGAAATCACCCAATATTATTAATATGTCATTCCTCGAAATATTTTCACAGGTTTCTTCCAGGATATCGTAGAATTCTGCTTTATCTTCTTGGTTTGCTTCTTCGGTGGGTGCATAGCAATTGACTATCGAGGTGTTGGCTTATTTATTTTCTATTCTTATGTAAGATATCCTTCCATTAACTGCTTTGAATTGTATCACTTTTTCCCTCATTTTTTTGTTCACCATAAATGCCGTACCATTCGTTCCCTCTTTGTTTTCTCCCGAATAATACATGCTAAAGTTTTTCTTCTCAATTTTTTTTTCTTTCTTCCATCGTATTTCCTGTAGGGCTAGGATTTCTAGTTGGTATTTTTTCATTTCAAGAGCTATTTCTTGCATCTTACCTACTGCCAGCATGGTTCTAATATTCCAAGATCCCATTCTAATGGGTTTTGTTCTTTTCTTCTTATTGAGATTCTTTCTTTATTTTGTGTGCGTTATTTTGTTTTCGTTAACCGTTTGCATTGCCGAGTCTTTTTTTGCCATGTCAATTTCAGCTGATGTTCTTCGTTTATTAGTTTTTTGAATTTTCTATCAGCTGTTCTCCCTCTTCGTCCCATATCCAGATTTTGCCATTCACTATTAATTTCTTGTAGCCGATTTTCGTTTGCTTACCTTTGCTTCTTTCATCCTTTGCTATTTTAGTTATTTCCTTTTGTATTTCTTTTTCTTTCGAGCTGTTGTAGTTTATGTTTCTTGTTTAGGATTTCCATTTTATCCCTGAGGGTTTCTGTTTCTATTGTGCGTACTGTTTCTCCTATTTTTGTTGCACTTCTTAGTTTTATTTGTGTTTGCAACTCTTGGGCTATGAAATTTTCCATTTCTTCTTTTAATTTCTTATAATCATTTGTTTCTACTTTCAACCCAGTTACGATCAAGCTTTTCTTTTTGCTAAATTTCTCCAGTTGCTCCATTTTTTCATGTAGCTGTTTTACGTCTTTTGTTAGTTTTTGATTCTCTGATTTTACATCCATTAACTCTTTATTGGTTTGTTGTTGTTCTTTCCTTATTTGTTTTATTTCCTAAAGCATTTCATCGTTTTTATTCATTAGCTCTTTCATCATTGTAATCATAACATTTTCCATGTCTTCCTTGTTTTCGTTGCCTGCTTTGCTTGGTGACCGTTTTGTAATTTTACTTCTATTAAAACAGTCATCCAAGTTTTCTCTTTTGCGTTTCGTTTCGTCATCGGTTTCACTTCCTGTGCTATTTTTTCCATTTTCTAGGAGTGCAGCGCAAAATACCTGGAATACCGATATTAGATTATCAGCAATACTTAAAAAATGAAAGTTACCAATTCACCTGTAGTTAATGGGTTATCTAAAAATTAACTGCGCACCAGAGTTACCAGTTGGCCTGTAATTAGGATGGGGGATTAAAATAGATACAAATTCACCCGGACCGGAAATGTGCACACCCTGATATTCTAGTTACGTAAGCTCTTCCGATTGGCGCATGACGTCAGCAACAGAGTAAAGCATAATCCCGTCTATGCGTTCGTAATACGAACGCGAATGAAATTTGAGAATAGTAAAAATGAATGAATTATGACTAACAGAAACTAAGTGATTTTTACAGTTTAGAGGAAAATTATTAAACTATTTACTTTTATTTAAATTGATTTTCAGTTATTTGTAAAGTTCCCAGTTTCGGATTATATTGGTATCCGGAAAATAAAAATATTCATATAATCGATATCTAATAAAATTATTATATTTTGTTAGTTGGCAAAAATTGATTAGTGGCCTACACATTAGTAAATATAATTTTTACCAAGGGGAAGAAAAGCCCCAAAATAAAACCACAAATTTAATGGATTGATAAAAAAACAAAATTTTTTACTTTTTAAATAATGTATTTCATCAGATTTAAGTAAGAGGCTTGGAAAAGACAAAAATAAGTTTTACAGTTTTCATGCACTTTATTCAAATTTTGTGCATGTGAAATAGACGTGCGTACAGCAACTATGTAGCAGTTTTTATAATTTTTTCTTTTACGCAATGTCAGGTTGTTAAGACACTTGTTTAATTCTTTAATTCGGAAGTACATCCGAGACCTAAAAAATAACTTGTTCGCTTTGTTAGAACAGTCTACAGTTACACTTTTGGACATAAGGTTTTCTAAATAATTTTTAGTTACCAAAATGGAATCACCATTCATGTGGAAGGAAAAATTGTCTCCAGTTACTTAATATATGACAAGAGAGTGTCTGATGGTTTACATAAACCACACTTACTCAAATGATCAACCCACGTGTACGTTGAAACATCTTCGGATTGAATAATGTAGCCCTTCAATTTATGGCAGATATAACCAGCCAAATTCTCCAAACCATTATACTCGAGGTCACTAACGTTTTTTCATTCTGACTCTCATTGAAAACTTGAAAATCCACAACTGTTTCGTTGTTAGAATCCAGCCTTTGGATCAATTGTCCAGAAATTGGTAAATCTGGGATGTCGTCTGTTTAAACGTTCGAAAATTCGTTCTGTTGTCTTTCCTACGCGTATATAACTTTTATAAAATATAATCAAGCTTTTTGTAAACACTTTAAAAAAATTTTAATGGGTTTTTCCCCGAAAAGAGCTTCATTTTTTGGTACTATGTATCAAGTTAAAATATTTGATTTGGAATTTGAAGGATAAGATCGTCTTTTTTATGAGCTACAAATTTACTTTTACTGGTTCTATAGACTAAGAATATACCTTTTTTTCGTTTTTTTATATGCTACATTTTTTCCAAGAATATTTTTTCGATAAAATACTTACTTTTTGAGTATTTGCGAAAAACCACCGAAAAACGTGTTTTTTTTTTGTTGAAAAGTAAACATTTTTAGTCGCAAGTTACTCTAGTACCTACTACTGAATTAACCTAGTACCTAAGTTAAAAAAACTCTATAGAACAAAAGTTGCTTAAAGTTAGTCAGATCTGTTTCCGGACTTATTTTAAACGTATATTTTTTCACCTCTAAGTAAAAGCAATCAACGGCACAAATTCAACTTTGAAGTGGGGGATGGGTAGAACCTAAATCCAAATTTTCATGCAATTAGGAGTTGACCCTGAAAATTACGTGTGTTCCTTTTTATCTTTTAAATCATTTTTACTCCCCTTTACTTTTCAGCTACGGATCTCGTTTCGCTGTAAATTTATCAGAAAATTTTAAGTACAAAAATCTTTTCCCCTCTAAGTGTGCCATGATTAATGTGTTAATTATAAAGATAGTTATGAACAATATACTCCAATAATTAATTTCCTAATGGTGGATCTCGGGTTGTCCTCGATTTAGTCGGATCTCGCCTTGATATGGAGACGTATATATATATATATATATATATATATATAAATCAAACAAATGAAATAGAGAATGTGGAAAAATCCCCTTACGAAAATATATATATATATATATATATATATATATATATATATATATATATATATATATATATATATATATATATATATATATATATATATATATTCAAAATAAATTTAATTCTTGTGGCAGTGAATTCAAAAATATTAATTTTGACAACCGTTTGCCTGCTACCGGTTTTGGTAGCAGTTGCTCCTTCCAACACCAGTAATATTGACATCTTGAGTTTTAGGGTTTTTGTCAATACAATACAATTATTTTAAAACTTTATAGAATGTACTACGTGAACGTGACAACTGGTAAATTTGAGATCGTTTTATTAGGGTTTACATAGCCTGTCCCCTTGAAAAACATTGTTAAAAGTTAAAAAATATGGTACTACCTGCAAGCCTGCAACTTGGACAACAAGTTAAGGGCAAGGCTGGGTATACGACATTCAAATAAAATAATACTGGTCGAAAATCTTGATAATAATATTTTTATAGTGTAGTAGTGTAGTAGAATATTTCTTTAGTACCTATAATATACTAAGCGTCTCAAAAAAATAAGGATATGATTTACATTATAAGATTTTATTATAATTTTATATCTTGCAAATATGGCATATTAATCTTGTGTGGGCGAGATATTGAATCTCAAATATCGATATATTTTCCGATAAATCGAAAGTTGAATATCGATATAAAAATATCGATAAAATTTTAAAATATATCGATAAATTTAATTTATCGATACATCGTTGTCATCCCTAACTGTGACAGAGAATTTTATAAAATTCTCCATGTTTTCTGTCACAGATGTCTAAAGGAGGGAAACTATGTACCTAATGTAATGTAAATTTATAGGTTCCTATCGATAATTTTACACCTCAACTAGTTTCATCTCTATTTATTTCGGAAGGTATTATGTTTTCCATATTTTGCGATATTTTGCTGGTTATTAGCGCGCTCATCACTGTATTATTTTTTTTTTCTACTTTGATGGATAATTAGGCATGTCTGTCTCTATAAGAGACTTTGTAAACACAACTTTTCCGTCATTAGATAAGACAGGACAAATGAGCTGTCGAATGAAAGCTCATGACCCAAGGATCTTATTAAGGTGAGAAATTTCACCTTGCACTTCCTTAGAGTTGAAACTTGAAGTACTATTTTAAAATAACTACTAATTTTAAAATATTATAAACGACTTATTATTGGACCCGCTTTAGCAAGACCAAAACCATTATATTCTTCCGGCTTTATGCAAGTATTTGTCCGTCCGTCTGTCTGTCCGCGAATATAACTCCTACTTTATTAAAACACTCAACTCCGGTGGCGAGATAATATAGCAGGAGACCTGAAAGCTACAGGCGTGGAGAACTGGACAGAGATTGCCCAAGACAGAGAAAAGTGAAGGCATGTTGTCGAGTCGGCTAAAATCCACGAAGGGTTGTAACGCCACGGAGTAAGTATGAGGTGTCGAATTATGGATGTTATTAAAGCTGATAAATTGGACCTCACACTTCCGGTTGCAGAGTTGAAACTGGAAGTAGTGTTTTAAAGTCGCCGAAATAGTACAAGCGACATACTATTCGATGCGCTTTAGCAAGACGAAGACAAGGTATCAAATTAGAGCTTATAACCCAAAGATGGTATCAGAGTTGCAACCGGAAGTACTGTTTTAAAATCACCGAAATAGTACAATACATTTGTTTTCAACAAATTTCAAAATTGATGGAGGTTCAACGAAATCAGGGGGAAAACCTTCAGTGACTGCCTTTTTGGGAATATAAAAGAATAATTTTTTTCGTGATTGTCGATTTGCTAATTTTCTGATTTTTGGTTGCTATAAGGTTTGAAAAATTAATAAAAATTATAAATGATGCACATAAATGTGAAAAACTATTTATTTTACTTAAGAGGATCGGAACGTATTTTCGGCTGCAATGCTATTCAAATGGGGGTTCATTTTTTTCAAATCCTGAGAAAACTAATAAGTATTTTGGAAAAATTTAAACGCAGAATGAAAGATTACGTTATTAGCGAGGGCCGAAAGTCCCTGAGAACTTCTACAATGTTTATTTTAATAAGTTACAGGGGTGAAAAAACTAAGAGAAAATTTAGTGTGATTTTTAAATTCAAATATCTCATTCAAAATAAACTTTTTATTTATTCTAAGGGACTTTCGGCCCTCGGTAATAATTTAGTCTTTCATTCTGCGTTTAAATTTTTCAAAAATATTTATTGGTTTTTTCAGGATTTGAAAAAAATGAACACAATGCCGTGGTAATATTTTCCAAATCTGTCTTTGTCTTACAACGCACTCAACCGAATATAATATTGTCAGCATATATTGTCAGTCAGACACTGACAATCAGTGACAATTTTAAATATTTGACATTGCATCGGGAATATTTTGATATATTGAATATTGATATATAGTGTATTTGATAAATAATTGATTTAAGACGTGAACTTAATAAAAAGTTATTTATTGTGTATTATTTGTGAAAGATCCAAGCAGAGAATACATCAGATATATCCTGTGATCCAAGTATTTTGTTGTTAGAGATGTTCAAAATTGTAAGCGTTCCAAAATAACAACATATTATTAAAAAATCACTTTAACACTTTTCCTCTTTTCTCGATTGATTATTAGTTTTTGTTGTACAAATAAATTATTACAATCACTGAAAACATAGTTAGTGAAAAAATTATCACATTTATTAACTGAATTAATAATTTGCAATTATAAAAATAACAGTTATCCAAGAACATTCAAAAGCCATCTCTTTAAATTAATTATGACATTTTCAAGTAGAATGACATTCTAGTAATGTTTACATATCCACACCAGTGTGAATTTTACTACACGTAATTTGCCGTGTAAAGACAGAAAAAGTAGGGATACACGTAAAATATTTGCGAATTATGTACCCATAGCCTTAATTAAACGAGATTGCTTGAGCCAGAATGCTGAAATCTGCATTTTTATCATTAAAAAAAAATGTGGATTTCGCCCCTAAAATGCAGAAAGCGCAACTTGATGCCATATCACTTTTGTTTTTTGAGGTATCCTCTAACTAATCAACAATTTTCATGAAAATCGATGAAGGTTCAAAGAAATCATGGGTGAAAACATTCAGTGACTACACTTTCAGAAATATAGAAGAATAAGGTTTTCGTGATTTTCGACTTGTTAATTTTCGGATTTTTGGTTGCTATAAGGTTTGAAAAATTAAAAAAAAAATGTAATTCATGCACATAAATATAAAAAAAAATATTTATTTTCCTTAATTAAATGAGATTACTTGCACCATAATGCGGAAATCTGCATTTTTTACAATTTAAAAATTAGGGGTATATTGCACCCCTACTATATAAATTTTATTGCTTGAGGTATCCTCTAACTACTTACCGATTTTCATGAAAATCGATGAAGGTTCAACGAAACAGGAAGTGGAAACTTACAGTGACTGCACTTTCAGAAATCTAAAAAATAATTTTTAAAAAAGGGGTGTATTTCACCCCTAAAATGCAAAAAGCGCAAGTTGACACTATGTCACCTTTGTTCCTTGAGGTATTCTTTAACCACTCACTAATTTTTATGAAAATCGATGGAGGTTCAACGAAATCTGAGGTAATAACTCATATCCACCTTCATTGACTCCACTATACCTCGGGCCATAGCCCTCGGTGTCCACCATTGACCTCAAGCGTTATTATCCTTATAATACACTTGGTACCTTAATAACTATTTTCATACTAAAAAGTGAAGACTGATAAAGTTCTTTGAGAAAGCTCCTAGATGTGATAGCTTCCGTGCGGTTTTCCATTTGGAGTAGAAATACTCAGGTCTTTGTGCAAGTGAGCAAAGAGCCATTGCTATTCAAAAACAGATAATTTTGTTCTTCTGAGAAGACTGTGCTTTCCTTAAAAAAATACCTGTTTTAACTAACAAGTTCATTCAACTAGAGGAGCAAATCAAGTCCTTAAAGGAGGAGCTAGACGCAATTAATCAACAACAGTGTGTTGGTGGTATAACTAATGTGGATCGTGCTGAACGTGCTAATAATTTGATGGTGTACGGCATCCCTGAATCAACAAGTAATAATATTCAAGAAAGAATAAATGCTGATAACAGCGCACTTACTCTTATCTTCAACAATATTGGTCTTGCTCAGAACGATGTGGTGAAGATATTACGAGTGGGGCAGACATCTGATGGCAAAAACAGGCCAATAAAAGTTGTAACCAAAAACCGCCATTTAGTCAAAAATGCAATTTATAAGAGCCATCGCATTGAAGATGGCATAAAGATAGGGTATGGTAGAACAAAACTTCAACGGGAAGAGTTTAAGACTGTTTTGGCAGAGTTGCGAGCTCGGGAACAGAAGAGAGAATCTGACTTGACTATTAAATTTACAAATGGACTTCCAACAGTTTCTAAAAAACCTTCAAAAACCCAAACGCAATAAATACTATGTCTATACGAGTATACGCTGTGAGCTCGTACGAAGAGGGGATATTTAAAAATTCGCGAGCGCCAGTAGTGACAACTCTGTAAACGTTTACTGGAAATTTGACATAAATGTTAAAGTGATTAATTTAAAATTAAAAATGAAAACATTAATTATAAAAAATATTAGTTGGTCAAAGCTGTGGTATATATTTTTACCTTAAATATACTTACGTTGTAAATACTGAATTTAAGTTTTTTAATGTTCCGTAATATGTAATTATAAATTAATCTATTAATCTTAGCGCCATCTACACGATAATTGTGAAAGTATCCGAAGTAAGAAATTAATATTTCATCAATAGAACGTCAAAATCTTAAAAAAATCGATTACAATTTAATTACTTTTTTGCGTTGTAAATATTAAGCGATAACAATTAAATATTAAATTTAAAAATTACCGGTGAAAGTTGCATTACTAATCCGGTAGGAGAGACACCAGCGAAGCTCAGAGCGTATAGTCGCAAGTAATGAAGCTTAAAATAGAACAAAACCTCGCAATTTTTACAGAATCGATCGATTTTCTTGAAAATTTGGGAATAAGTAGTGGATAGTCCAAAGATCAAAATCTATATGATGCCAAAAGGCGCTTTTATCATGGGGGTGGTTGCCACCCCATCTCGGAGGGTGGAAATTTTTTATATTTTGACCGCAAAAATCGGTAAAAACATTCATTCTAAGTAAAAAACGATCTATACATTTTTTTGATAAAATTAATAGTTTTCGATTTATTCGCTATCGAAAGTGTTAGTTTTATATCGAAAAAATCAATGTTTTTAATCAGTTTTCCGCTAATAACTCAAAAAGTTTTCGTTTTATCAAAACAACTTTACTTAGCAAAAATGTACCTTTTGAAAAAATAAACAAATCCTTGTTTTTTAATTTTCTTTAAGGCCAATAGTAATCGAGCTATACTTTATTATATGTTAGCTCTTCTTCGTCAAATTCTAAATATTGTAGTTTCAAAGTCAACAGACGGGA
Organism: Diabrotica virgifera virgifera; assembly: GCF_917563875.1. NCBI lineage: Eukaryota > Metazoa > Arthropoda > Insecta > Coleoptera > Chrysomelidae > Diabrotica > Diabrotica virgifera. The sequence goes on along the minus strand of NC_065443.1, from coordinate 179,802,030 downwards.
AAACTATGAATTTTTCGAGGATAACTTGTTTAAACTAATTTAAAATATTTAAAAATATCTATCTCCAGAAATAAAAAAAAATCTCTAGCTCAAAAATTAAGTGACTTATAATGAAAAGAATGTCAGTCCCTTTTTTGTTTCAGCAAAAAGTGATTGGAACCAACCCCCTATTCACCACCCTAATTAAAATTAGTCATTGACCTGATTTGGTCTTTACTTACATATGTATTATTAATATGTTCTAGAAGTTTGATCGGCTTAGAATGATTAATTTAAAAAAAAATAGAGTTAAAAGCGAATAACGAGTTTTTGTAGTTTGTTAAAAAAATGCCCTTTTCTTCAGAATAGAAAGAGTAGCATTAGAGATACGAAAAAATATTGAAATATGAAATTGTAGCTCATTTAAATCCCAAGAACTTGGTTTGCAAAACTTTTTGTACGGCAAAAATTGAGTGAGCTATTGACAACTAAAACTTGTAATAACATGCAAAAACCACCTTCACCCACCCTTTCAATGTCACCTCTTTTTGTGACTGAGGATTTTAAAAGGATTTTATGTTAATTACCTTATAGATCTTGTAAAAACCTACAAAATTCTTTTTTACCAAACTTTCTAAGATAAAAAGTAAAACAGTTACGGTGAAATGGGCTGTTCCTTTTTATTTTAGGTGTTGGATAGTGGACTGTAGACTTTTTAATGGGTTGGAACAGCCACGGTGAGCAGACCTATTATCACTATTCTGTGTTGGTATCTGCTCGTTAGGGGTAGATAAAATGCTGGCTAAATATTATGCCGTTTAATGACAAGCGAAGAAATTATGACAATTAATTCAATTAAAAATTCTCACAGCGCAGCGTCGGCCAAGGTTTTGTTTGTATTGAGCGTTGCCATGTGACTAAAGCCGCGTTCGCTCAGAATGTAGGGACAACGCATTAACCATAGACCTAGACCACCTAGACCAGAAGTGCTGGAGCATGAGCGGCAAATGTTGGTAGCGGGATAATCGATTTATGGATCCTTCTAACTTTAGGTCCGAGACCATGTTTGTGGGATGCCCAATTATAAAATGTCCGGGAGTCAAGACTTCCATATCGTTAGGATCATTGCTCAGAGGAAACAAAGGCCGGGAGTTCAGTACTCCTTCCATTTGCACCAACAAGGTATACAATTCCTCGTAAGACAATGGATTAGTATCAGTTAGGATTCTACGTAAATGAGTTTTTATTGACTTTACAGCACTTTCCCATATACCGCCAAAATGAGGAGATTTTGGGGGAATGAAGTGCCAATTAATTTTGTTTTCTTGAGAGAAGTTTTTAATATTGGAATTTGTTAAAATGTCATGAATCTTTAGTAGCTAGTTGTTGGCTCCAACAAAATTACTACCGTTATCAGAATAAATATCGGTGCACAAACCGCGTCTAGACGTCTTAGAACACTAATGAAACACTCAGAGGTTAATTCACTAGCTAGCTCGATGTGCACTGCTTTTGTAGCCATGCACACGAACACACAAATATATGCTTTACTCAAGCAACGATTACGAAATTTTGATTCTCTCAAGAGAAAGGGTCCAGCATAGTCTACGCCAGAGCGGGTGAAGGGATGAGACAAAGTGATGCGAGAAGAGGGTAAATCTCCCATTAGGTTTTTGATAGTTTTAGGGCTGGATTTAAAGCAAGGAATGCATTTATGTAAAACCTTTCGAACGGAATTTCTTCCATTCAGTGGCCAAAAGTTTTGACGAACAAATGATAGCGTTGCATGAGCTCCTGAATGAAGATTTCGTTTATGCTCTTGGGAAATAATGAGTGCAGTAAAATGGGTTTTGTCAGGAAGTAAAATAGGGTGTTTGGAAGAGTATTGTAGATCGGCGTTTCGCAATCTTCCACCAACTCTTATAATATCGTGATTGTCGATAAAAACATGCAAGGAGCTAAGTTTACTGGAAGGCATCACTTGACCTTGCTTTTTTAGGCTTTGAATATCCTCAAGAAAATTGAGAGATTTAATGTGTTTTATAAGAAGTGTTTTTCCCTTTTCGATTTCATGATCGGTCAGATCACCAAACATTCTAGACTCTTTGGCAAACTTGAGGTTTGATATAAATCTTAGACAATATGCGGTTACATTGATAAGCTTAGAATAGCTGGAGAATCTTTCGATAAGAAGAGAAACTGTATCAGATTTGATTTCCTGGGTGGACAATATAAGAGATTTTGGATTTATTTCTGGTAAATCCGGCAACGTTGGTATAGAAGAGTAATAATGTGTTATAATTTCTGTCTGTAATAATCTCGATTTACGCGACTTACAACAGAAAATATTTCAAGAAATTTGAACAGTATAAACTTTAGCAGACTCTATAAGTGTAGTGATAAAAAATTTCTCTTTTAAATGGATTTAGTGAGTGAATAATACATAAACGCCAACAGTGAAAAACTAATGTAAATATACCTAAGTAATTAAACTAATTAGGGACAGCTGATAACAGCGATAGGTGAAGACGGGTCACGACAAAATAAATTGCGACGTTGCCGGTTTTCAAATAAAGTGTATCCAATTAGGAAATCGAAATAGAAATAAAGTAGAAATAAAGTGGTAATTGTAGTCCTGATAGTGACTGCAGATCCGACGGGTCGACTGGTCAATAGTCACTTGCGCGGGGCTACAAGTACTACAAGACCTATAGAATCGCAACCTTCTGTCCTGAAGCTTTAGCACGAGGAAAAAAAATGGGTCTGACAATGAATATGATCCGGAGACCAATCAAAACAAAAGGCGGAGGGGTGAAGGGGGAGAAAAATTGGAGGAAGATAAAATGGATCGAGTATTAGAAATGTTAGCAAAACTAACCACTGACATTCAGGAAATGAAAGAGGAACAGAAGCAGTATAGACAGGAGATTAAGGAACTAAGGGAAGAAAACGATCATATAAAAAAGGAAAATAATGATCTGAAGCAAAAAATGGACAAAATGGAGGAGAGGATGGAGAAAATGGAAAAAGAAAAGAGAAGAAACAATGTAATCATACAAGGAATGGACATTAATACATGCGATCAGAATATATTAAAGAAAATGATAGAGGATTTCTGCGCTAAAACACTGCAGGTGGAAATAAATATTAAGGCGGCAACAAAGTTAGGAAATAAAACCTGTCTGGTGGAACTGAAGAACGCAACTGATAAAGAAAAGATAATGGTAAATAAAAACAAATTACAAAAGGTTGGCCAGGAAAAGATATACATTAATGAGGATATGAACAAAATAGAAAGGGAAATACAAGGAAGAATAAGAAAACGAGCAAAGAAAGAGAAAGAATGTAAAAATTGGTTTCCAGAAACTGACAGTAAACGACGAAGTCTGGAAGTGGAACGCCAAGGTGAACCGCTTTGAGGCGCAGCAAAATTCAAAAAACTAAAACCGGTATGTAACAGTAAAACGACCGAGGCAACGATTAAGGCCAATGAGAAAGATATACGAAAAATAAACTTTGGAACTTGGAATGTGAGAGGGACGTATGGTGCAGGCAATCTGAAAGAACTAGTAAGAGAAGTCAAGAAATATAAATTGGACTTGCTTGCAGTACAAGAAACCAAACAATTAGGAACTGAAATAGTGGATGTAGAGGGCACAACCTTTTTTAAAAGTGGTGGAAAAGACAGAACCAGAGGAACCGGTTTCATACTACAGGAAAACTTGAAATCAAGGGTAATAGCTTTTAAGCCTATATCTGACAGACTGTGTTCTTTAAGAATGAAAGGGGAAAGAAGAAATATAAGTATTATAAATGTGCATGCTCCCATAGAGGATGCGGATGAACTTGAGAAAGACATGTTCTATTAACAACTAGAGGAGGAATACGAAAAAACACCGAAATACGGTATGAAAATAATAATGGGTGATTTCAACTCAAAGATTGGAAAAGAAAATATATATGAGAACATAGTAGGGAAACATAGCAAACATGATATAACAAATAATAACGGGCACCGAGCAGTATGTTTTGCACTAGAGAGAAATATGGTAATAAGAAGTACACAACTCCGCCGGAAGGAAATTCACAAAGGGACATGGAAGTCGCCCGACGGAAAAACAATTAACCAAATAGATCATGTAGTAACAGAAAAAATGGACATGAATTTCATATCAAAAATAAAAAGCATGAGAGGAGCAGAATGCAATTCAGACCATTACCTAGTAAGAGTGACATGCATGAGAAACTGGGGTGCGACCGGGAAGGGAAAAAGGAAAAGAGCGGAAGGTAAGAGAAAATACAATTCCACCCTAATGAAAAATGAAGAAGTAAAAGATAAATATAAAGAGAAAATAGAAATAGAACTGGCAACATGCGCACAAGAAATGGAAATCGAAGAAAGATGGGAGAAAGTAAAAGCATCAGTAATGAAGGCAAATGAGGCAGTTCTAAACAGTACAGTGAGAAATGGAAAAGTAAATGACTGGTATGATGAAGAATGTGAAAAAGCAGCTGAAGCAGTTAGGAGAGCTAGACAAATAATGCTATTAAAAGAAAATGAGAATAACAGAAATGTGTATAGGGACGCAAGAAGGGAAATGAAAAGACAATGTAGTAGAAAGAAGAGAATATCCAAAGAAGATAAGCTAAAGGAAATTGAAGAAAAATTTCAAACTAAATAAATAAGGTCATTTTACCAAGAGGTTAAAAGAATGGACAAAGGATATCAGAGCCGAAGCATATATATTAAGAATGAAGAAGGATTACTAATAAGTGAAACAGCGCAGGTGCTAGAAAGATGGAAAAATTATTTCGAAGAGCTATTAAATAATGTTGAAGAGGACGAGATGGACATAACACAGAACATGGAAGAAAACGATACGATAGTGGGGACGCCAACAAAACAAGAGGTAATGAATATAATCAGCCAACTTAAAAACAACAAAAGTCCAGGAGCGACAGAAATAACAGCTGAAATGTTAAAGGCAGGAGGAGAACAACTGTACGAACAACTATATTGGCTGGTGAAAAAGATATGGGAAGAGGAAAAAATGCCAAATGACTGGATGCTGGTTAGAATCTGCCCCATACATAAAAAAGGAGATAAACAAACATGTGAAAATTATAGGGGAATGCACTCCTAGAGACAGGGTATAAGATAATAGCACAATGCATACATGGAAGACTGAACGAATACATGGAGGATACTGTGGGAGAGTACCAGGCAGGCTTTCGATCCAACCGTTCGGTAACAGACCAGATTTTCACGCTAAAAGAATTACAAGCAAATTGCTATGAGTACAAAACGACCCTGTTCGTAGATTTCAAACAGGCATATGATCGTATAAATAGAAAAGAAATGTACCGTGCTCTGAAACAACTACAAATCCCCAAAAAATTAATTAGCTTGATTGAAATGACGTTGGCAAAAACGAAAAGCGAAGTAGTGTGGAAAGACATCTCAGATGACTTCGAAATCAAACAAGGACTCAGTCAGTGTGACCCGATGTCAACCACGTTGTTCAATCTTGTTCTTGAAGTAATAATGAGGAATTGCAGCATAAAAATGGAAGAAACCATATTTAAAAACGAACATCAGTGTATTGCTTTTGCGGATGATCTAACAATATTAGCAAAATCAAAGAAAGAATTGAAAAGAATTGTGAAAAAAATAGAAAAAGAAGCAAATAGGTTTGGTCTAAAGATAAATGAAAAGAAAACTAAATACATGATAATGGGTAATACACAGCAAGACAATGAAGAGTTTATAAAAATACAAGGGGAGAAAGATTACATATACAGTTTTGACAGAGTGGAAGAGCTTACTTACCTTGGTGTGAAAGTAAAGGAAAATGTACATGAAGATAAAGAAATAGAATCCAGATTTACAAAAGGCAACCAGAAATACGGAATGCTGAGATCCTTAATGAAGTCGAAGTTTGTTTCAAGAAAAACAAAAGAAAGAATTTACAAGACAGTGATTAGAGCTACGGTTGTATATGGAGCTGAATTATGGGTTTTAAGAAAGGCAGATGAAGAGAGATTAGAAAGATGGGAGAGGAAAATTCTCCGATCAATTTACGGCGGCATAAATACACAAATGGGATGGAGAAGAAGGACAAATAAAGAGTTGGAAGAGCTGTATACGGAACCAAAAATCACCGCAATAATAAAGGCGCATAGAATAAGATGGCTGGGACATGTGCAAAGATTGGAAAACCATAGAATGACCAGGATGATATTGAACAGGAAACCAGTAGGGAAAAAAAGGAAAGACCCCGTAAAAGATGGTTTGACAGCGTCCAAGCAGATTTACGAGAATTAAAAATAGATAACTGGAGAAACAAGGTATTAGACCGAAAAGAATGGAGAGGAGTGGTAAGAAGAGCGCAAGAGAAATTGTAACAGAAGAATGTGCCATGAATTGTAAAATGAGAGCTATATATATGTATATATTTATATGATGCATTTTTTAAATAGATAAATTAATATTGTATATTGTAGATATGTATAGTAAAAAAAAATGTAATTGTGTTTTTCACGCCCAGGGCCTACATGGCCTGTTGAGCAAAATAAATAATAATAATAAAAATCCGGATCTAAATTTTTTGTAAAGTTAGAAATGTGATTAGCTGTGGACCAGGTCTCATTTGGTTGAGATAAAAACGTGGGCCCATGCCACCATAATTCAGAATTATGTAAATCAGTGGGAGTGGCTCCCCTGGATAAGATATCAGCGGGATTAGAATCGGAGCGTGTATGATACCAATTGTCAATGCTTGATAATTGTTGTATATCTGATACACGGTTACAGACAAAGGTTTTTAAAATAGGAGATTCAAGAGATAACCAATTTAAAACAATTGTGGAGTCGGTATAAAGGTAAGTTCTTTGAATATTGAAATCCAAAATATCAGTTATCTTTTTAGCAAGACGAGCAAGAACAAGAGCGCCACAAAGCTCAAGTCGAGGTAAGGAAATCGCCTTTAAAGGAGCTACGCGTGATTTAGCGCAGAGTAAATTGCTGAGTATATAGCCTTGTGGACTAACGGATCTTATGTAGATGCAAACGCCATATGCGTTAATCGAATTATCCGAAAACCCATGAAGCTCAAAGTTTGAGGAATTTTTTGAAACAACTTATCTTGGAATATTATATTCATTTACAAGTGAAAAATTATTGATTAAATGTTTCCAAGTCTTATAAATATCTGAGTGAACCGGATCGTCCCATGCAATCTTAAGGATCCATAATTTTTGCATTAAAATTTTTACTTGGATAATCATGGGTCCAAGGAACCACAGAGGATCGAAAATTGACGAAATGGTTGATAAGATCGTTCTTTTTGTTACTATAGTTGAGGGAATTTTTATTTTAGATTTGCAATTAAACGAATCGGCTTGAGAGTTGCAAGATATGCCAAGAGCCTTATTATTGGGTGAGTCTGATATAATATATTCAGCGTTAGATTTTCCTAACTTTAGGTTAGGCAATATAGCGTCACTATTGGAGACAAATTCCCGTAAAACGAAACCAAATGAACCTAAAATGGAGGTTAGATTTTTACGAATTAATATTAATTCCTCCTCGGTGGAGGCACCAGTCACTACATCGTCGACATAAGTATCGAGTTCTAATATGTTACTTTCAATTGGAAAGTCGTCTTTTACCAAAATTGATATTTCTTTGAGACACCTTGTTGCTAGGTAGGATGAACATGCCATGCCGTAAGTTACGGTATTTAGCTGATAAGTGGAAAGTGTTTCCGTAGGAGTATTTCGCCATATTATGCATTGAAGATTACGTTATTCAGGATCAATCAGTATTTGGCGATACATTTTCTCAATATTGCTTGTTAAAACAAAATTATGTTGTCTAAAACTCAATATTATAGAAAATAGATCGCTTTGTACGGTAGGTCCTATCTTGAGTACATTGTTCAAGGATAACCCTGTTGAGGTGGGAGATGATGCGTCAAATAAGATACGAGTTTTGGTAGGTAAACTTTCTTGCTTCTCGACAGCATGATGTGGTAAATAATAAGATATTATCGAACTCGATTTGTCCGTCTGTAGACCAATGGGAGACATATGTCCCAAAGTGATGTATTCTGACATAAAATCGTTATATGCTTTATTTAGCAAAGGGTTTCTTTGAAGTTTCCTTTCGATTGACAAAAATCGTTTTACAGCTGAATTATAAGATTCACCAAGTTCAGTAATTTGAGGTTTAGTAGGCAGGCTCACTTGAAAACGACCCGTGTTGTATTGTGGTAGATTTGATGTAAGTTTCACACTCTTCTTCTTTCTGAGTATACTTAGAAGAAGAAGACAACTTATAGTTTTCTTCTATTTTCCAGAAGTTTTCAATGTTAGATTGGAGCTGGTCATTAGAAGATGTTAATAAGCAAGAGTCAATAGTTGTGTTCAAAGAACAAGCACTCGGAGGGACGGGACCGCTAACAATCCATCCTAATTTGGTTTGTTGCAAAATTGGTTGATTTTTATTACCCTTGATTTGGCCTGAGCTTAAGATATTAAAAAACAATCCTGCTCCTATGAGAATATGTACTTCAGAGGGGTCATAAAAATTGGGATCAGCAAGAACAATATTGTCAGGTATATTTAAATAAGTAGTGTTGATATAATGTTGAGGCGTTAAATCGGTAATGCGATCGATAACAAGAGCAGGCATTTTAAATGTATAATCACCGTTTAAGGATTTTACTTCTAAATTTACTCTTTTCGTTAAGGAAGTAGTTGATAAATTAATGCCCGAGATTGGTAAGTCAACATGTTCGGAAGTAAGATTTAATTTTTCAAAGAGTTCCTGCGTTATAAAGTTGGATTGACTACCACTATCTAGAACTGCTCTGGTTAGTATAGGTTGGCGATTTTTGTTAAGTGTTTTCACAACGGCAGTTGATAACAGTATAAACGAATTAGGGCTTTGATTGGTTGAGTGCAAGTTACAAGAGGATTGTGAATATGTGGAATTATTTGGTTGGATAATTGCATTTTACGAGGTGGATCCAGAACCATTAAAGTTGTGGGTTGGTTTGGTTTCACTCGTGTTACTGATGACCTTATTTCTATGCAATAGGCTGTGATGTTTACCCTGGCAGCTGTTACAAAGGTGGGTAGATTTGCATTCACTAGATTTATGACCAGATCGTAAACAGTTGGTACATAAAAAAGCCTTTTTGGCCTCAGAAAATCGATCAGGTACAGACATGCTATGAAACTTGGTGCAAGAATAAATTAAATGATTATCGGCACATAGAGGACATTTATTTTTGTTTTGAATTAAAAGTGAATGGCTATTCGATTTAAATGACTGATTAGGAATTTGATCGTATCTTTTTGTCATTTCCCCTTGAGTTTAGCTTACATTCAATAGACTCCAAAAATTTACATCTATCACTTAAAAATTCAGTGAATTGGCTAATAGTAGGGGATTGAATATTTTTGGTAACCTTTTCCCATTCTTTACGAGAGGTTAAATCTAGCTTTGAAGTTAAAAGGTAAATCAAAATAGCATTCCATTCGGAAACGTGTTCTCCTAGGTTCTCTAATGATTTGTAGTGATTTATGAACGTGTCTGCAAATTTTCTTAGAGCGTGGGATGATTCATTCTTAACAAGACTTAATTCAACAATGGCCTTGATATGAGCATGAGTAATGTATGAGCAGTTGCAGAAAGGGACTTAATGATTTTAGCTGCTTCGCCTTTTAAGCTGCCTTTAATATAATAGAATTTCTCAATGTTTTGAATATTAGAATTTTTATCGATTACCCTTCAAAGGTTTGTTTATAGGTTACCCAAGTTTCATAGCTTCCTTGAAATTCGGGTAAAGGGTTTGGGGGTAAATAGGTATTTGCATGATGATTAAGAGGAGTGATTGAAGAAGACTGTGATAATGGTGGAGCTGGGGGCTCAAGATTGAATTCAGCTTTGGCCATAGAGGCATAATATCTGGTTTCGAATTCATTTCTTTCGCCTTCTTGAAGATTAATTTCAGGAAGAGCATTTGTTAAACAAAGCTGTTCAATATCACCTTGTATTTTTTCAAATTCTAGAGGAAGATTTTTTAGAGTATTTAAACGAGTTTGTAAGTCTATACGACTGGTGCATGATAACGGAGTAACGCATTTTTTTACAAAGTTATCAAATCTGGTTAAGGAGGCTTTAATTATACCACGACGAGCTACTAAATATTTAAGCTTATCTTTGACGTCTTCTTCTGCCATGGTTAGACTAATTTAAAAACGTTAAACAGTAAGCGTTAAGTCGTAATATATAACTTGATGACCCTGTTTATACAAATCAGGTACGCCTACGGCAATTAAATTTTGATTCAATATTACAATTTTATTAAAATGGTTTGGATACGCCTATGGAGGGGCAAAATTAAAATATTTTAATTAACCTTAAAAAGTTTGGTTGCGCCTATGGTCAGGGAAATAAATTAGAATATTTTAATTAACTTTAAAGGAATTTGGTTGCGCCGATGGTGAGGCAAAATAAAATTGAAATATTTTAATTAACTTTAAAATAATTTGGTTGCGCCTATGGTGAGGCAAAATAAGATTAAAATATTTTAATTTGCTTTAGAAGCGTTTCGTTGCGCCTATGGTGAGGCAAAATAAAATTAAGATATTTTAATTAGTTTTAAATGAATTTTGTTGCGCCTATGGCGAGGCAAAATAAAACTAAAATATTTTGTTTTGCTTTAGAAGCGTTTCGTTGCGCCTATGGTGAGGCAAAATAAAATTAAAATAGTTTAATTAGTTTTAAATGAATTTGGTTGCGCCTATGATAAGGCAAAATAAAACTAAAATATTTTAATTTGCTAAATTAAGATATTTTAATTAGTTTTAAATGAATTTGGTTGCGCCTATGGTAAGGCAAATAAAATTTAAATATTTTAATTAGCTTTAAAAGCGTTTAGATGCGCCTATGGGGAGTCAAAATAAAATTGAAATATTTTAATTGGCTTTAAAGAATTTTTTGCGCCTATGGTAAGGCAAATGAATATTTAAACGTGTAACTAACTTTAAAATTATCTTATCCACGCCAATGGTAGGCTTGAAAAGCTTAAGTATTATAAGCTCAGAATTGGCAAAAAATGGTTTTATTGAAATTTGACGATTATTTTTCAGTTAAAATATATGTCAGGAACCCGGCTGTCATCCATTGACTTTAAGAAATATGTATCTCACGCTAATGCAAATTAAACTTATACAATGTGAGGAACTTATTCTTCGCTCTGATATCTCTCGGTATCCTCGTCGTAAGACCAATGGACTTTGAATGAACTGGGAATCCGGACTCGAAGAATCAATGAAATGGGCTGTTCCTTTCTATTTTAGGTGTTGGATAGTGGACTGTAGACTTTTTAATGGGTTGGAACAGCCACGGTGAGCAGACCTATTATCACTATTCTGTGTAGGTATCTGCTCGTTAGGGGTAGATAAAAATGCTGGCTAAATATTATGCCGTTTAATGACAAGCGAAGAAATGACAATTAATTCAATTCAAAAATCTCACAACGTCGGCCAAGGATTTGTTTGTATTGAGCGTTGCCATGGGACTAAAGCCGCGTTCGCTCAGCATGTAGGGACAACGCATCAACCATACGGTTAAAAAATCAATATATTTTTTTGAAAAAAAAAAGAAGAAATTCAATTGGAAGCATAATAGTGTAAGTTAGCGTTGTTTGTAGTCACTGGCCTTATTCATTATTTTTTATTTATGTATTATTAATAGATTCTAGAAGTTTGACTGGCTTAGAATGATTATTTTTTTAAAAACTGGAGTTCGAAGCGAATAACGAATTTTTGTATTTTGGTAAAAAATGCCATTCTCTTCAGAATAGAAAGATTAGCATCAGAGATACGAAAAAAATTTTTTAAATATGAAATTGTAGGTTATTTAATTTCCAAGAACTTGGTTTGAAAACATTTTTTCTACGGCAAAAATTGAGTGAATCGTAAATGAGTATACCATCGAAAAACATTGATTTTCTAGATATAAAACTAACACTTTCGATAGAGAATAAATCGAAAACTAGTAATTTTATCAAAAAAATGTATAGAACGTGTTTTGCTTAGAATAAATGTTTTTATCAACTTTTAAAATATAATAAAAAATGTCCTCCCCCGAGATGGGGTGGCAACCACCCCCATGGTAAGAGCGCCTTTTGGCATCATATAGATTTTGATCCTTGGACTATCAACTAAGTACTTATTCTCAAATTTTCAAGCAAATCGATCCATTGTGTAAAAAATGCGAGGTGAAAAGCTTCGGTTTCTGGACTAATATATTATCAGAATCTTGGAGGAATACGTACGCGACTATAGTATTTTTACTACAAAAGCAAGATTACGTAGGTCAAAATTTTTGACGTATGAGCACTGTCAAAACATTAGAATGTGACTTTTCATCATGGCCACGTTTATGTCATTACTTGTCGAGAGATGTTTTTCTTTGTTTTTGTTTACTATAAAAATAATATCTATAATTATTTATTCTAATTAATGATGTCGATTGGTTTTCATTACTTGCCGAAATATATTAATTAGCAACAATATTATCATAGTGTAGGTATAATCATTAAAATAGATTATTTCACAGCTCACAGCATAATTGACCGCAACCAGCAACACTGAACTGTCATTTGCGTTTGAATGTATGAGTAGTGTACGAATCTCTAAAATATTTAACTAAAATTATTATTTTTTGGAATATTGAACTTAAATAATTGTTTAAGAAAATTTATATTATTGATAATAATAAATGTTTTTGGTTATTTAATTAATATAATTCTAAAATTCTCAATGTAATCGCGATTACGTTTTTTTTTATTAAAATACCATGTGGACGCTTGTACAAGATCGGGCAGTTCCGTGTTGGTGTCGTATTTTAGCTGTGTACACAAATTTCAATGGACCATGATAGTCGTGACGTCAAAACGTCAAAAAAAGTTTTCCAAACACGTTATGTCTAGGTACACGCTAAAATGTACGCGAATAAAAAAGTTAAATTTCATCAAGCTAGTGACTATTTAGCGTGGGCAGTGACTGTATATTTTGATACACGCTATTGTGATATGTTTAGTGTTTGTTTGATAGAAAAATATTTGTTATGACGTTTAATTCTACCTAACTTTTTTATTTGCCTACACGTTAGCGTATACCTAGACACAACGTGTTTGGAAAAAATTTGACGTTTTGACGTCACACTATCACGTTCCATTCTAGAGTTGATGTTATGGAATATCATTACATATTTTCGTTAACATTAAAAAATATTTTGGCATATGATTAATATATTTCGGCAATTGATGAAATCCGATTGACATCATTAATTAGAATAAAGAATTATAAATATTATTTTTATAGTAAACAAAAACAAAGAAAAATATCTGACAAGTAATAAATGACATTAGCGTGGCCATGATGAAAAGTCACATTCTAATGTTTTGACAGTGCTTTTACGTCAGAAATTTTGACCTACGTAATCTTGCTTTTGTAGTAAAAATACTATAGATGAACTTCTAACCTCCATCTCCCAATGTAACTACGATGTCATCATTCTAGTAGAAACTCGGCTAAATCAAGATTATTCAGATAACGAACTGTTAAACTCTGGCTACCCCGTTTTCAGATTGGATCGTCACTTCAGAACTAGTACTAAGCAGCGCGGAAGAAGAGTTTTAATTTTATTACGAAACCATTTTAAAGCTAAACAAATCAAATCTGACGTTGATAATGTTGAGCATCTGTTTGTTCAAGTGGATTGAGAATGTACGCCAGTTGTCTTGGGTGGAGTATACATTCCTCCGAACTCATCAGAAGATATTACCTTGGTCATTGCTCGGCAGTTGAAACTATTAGAAGCAATAGGCCAGACGTACCTGTGAAACAATAGGCTAGACGTACCTGTATATTTATTTGGCGACTACAATTAACCACTGGCTTCTTGAGCTCACTCAAATGAAGAGGGTTTGCTCGTTGACTGCCCACAAAACTATCCAGTAAAGCTGATATGCGAATGCTTTTCTTACCTAAACCTGAAGCAATCAAATATCATACCTAATCAACGTGGAGTATTTTTGGATCTCATTTTCCACAGTATTGAAGATTATTAGAAACTGTCAGTCTATGAAGCAGTTGACACTTTGCTTCCCAATAACTTTCATCATGTGGCAATTACTTGTGATCTTAGGTTTAATGGTAAAGTTTAACAATTAGATTATAATACTACATATTTTGACTATCGTAATGCAAATTTTGTAGGTCTAAATAATTTTTTTTTTCGGTTGATTGGAATATTGTTTTTGATGATTCAAATATTAATATCTCAGTAAAGAATTTCTATGCATTAGTCTCTGAGGCAATACCTATCACTTTTTTTTCCGAGAAAAATAATTATAATATAAACCTTCAAAATTACCTCGTTAGTTTTCTCCAAAATTAAAAAAACTTGTTATTTAAAAAAAAACTGCCATACTAGATTCAAACATACTCAGTCGGCAGCTGATTATACCTGATTTTCAGATCTTAGAACACAATGCAAAACATTAACAGATCAATACTACAGATCTTATATCTACAACATTGAGGAATCTATTCACTCAGATTCAAAACAATTTTGGAATCATGTAAATTCATTGAATAAAAGTCATGGAATTCCAAATATTATGCATTTCAATGACTTGTCAACTGAATCAAGTGAAGAAATAGCAAACTTGTTTGCAAGTCATTTCTCTAGTGTCTATCGCTCAGACAAAGCTAATGTAAGTAATGGCGTGACAGTTATATAACTCCGGTATTTAAAAACGGTGATAGAGATAATATAAAAAATTATAGGCCTGTTGTTATGTTATCTGCCATCCCTAAACTTTTTGAATTAATTCTAAACAAATATCTTACTTGGTATTGTAGAAATCTCTTGATTAATGAGCAACATGGATTTAGGCAGGGTAAATCTACGTATACAAATCTTGTTTTGTATCATAATTACATTATCAGGGCTTTCGAAGATGGGTACCAAGTGGACTCCATTTATACTGATTTCTCGAAGGCATTTGACACAGTAATCCATTCTTTACCATTAAAGAATCCATCTTTAAATTAAGATGTATTGGCTTTCCTGAGTGGTTTCTTTCATGGTTAAGTAGTTATCTTGATGAAAGAGTTCAGTATGTTTTTATAAAGGTTTCCTTTCGATTCCTATCTTGGTCAGTTCAGGGGTCCCACAAGGGTCACATGTGAATCCTCTTCGCTTTAACTTGTTTATTAATGGTATTTCCGGGGTAATAAAAGTAAAAAAATTTCAGTTTTTGCTATTTGCCGATGATCTTCAGCTATATTTTAAAGTTTCAAATCTGTTTGATTGTCTAAGGATCCAAGAAGACTTGACTTCTCTATACAATTGGTCTCTTTCCAGTTGTCTCCAGTTGAATAAAGATAAGTGTTGTTATATTCTATAGCAAATCTAAAAATAATGTTGTGTTTGACTATCACATTAATCTAATCAAGAGTGACTGAAATAAAAGATTTTGGGGTGTTATTTGACAGTTCCTTGTCATTTATCCCCCCCCCCTCACACCACATTTACAATTTGTCAAATAAAGCATACCGTAATCTATGTTTTATCACAAGAAACTCTCGAGATCTTTCCGTACCCACATATAGAATTTTATATCTTACTTTTGTCCTTAGCATCCTGTCGTATGCTTATATAGTATGGTCACCATACTATTTTAACCATATTTACACCCTTGAAAAATTTCAAAATAAGTTTCTCGGGATTTGTGCTTATAGATTAAAATTAAAGAGCATGTCTTTGGTGGAACTAAGGTCAAGGCTAAATATCAGTTCCTTAGAAGACTACAGAACTAAATGTGATTTAATTTTTCTCTATAAACTACTTGACCATACCACAGACTGTTCGGATTTAAGTCTTATTAGACTAGAGACATGCCTGTGTTTTCTATAAATCACTATCACACAAACTATGGCAAATTCTCTCCAATTAACAGGATTCAGATACTGGGATAGGACTTTAGTCAATCTTATGATCTGGTGAATATAAGATCTGTAAGATTTAAGCACTGCTTGAATGAGTGTATAATCTTCGAGCTCAGCTGCGGGATCTATCGCTTTTAGTGAAACACCAAATTCAAGATGATAATTTATTTCTGTAAATGACACTAACATCCCGGGAGACCTAATGACGCTACTTTACTGACCGCTTCGTATGATGGTTGAACTGAGAATCATCTGATGATGAGACTACATGTTGACTGTTCGAATTGACACGAAGGTATCTAAAGGCACCTCTTGACTCGTTGAATTGACTTGAATGAATGATTCTAATGTATGCTCTTTCTTAGCTGCCCTAGTATTAGGGGCAGCCCACGCGTCTAATTAACAAGGGATTTTATTTAGTCATCACATTTAGTGTGCCCTAGCCAAAATATGGCCCAATGGGAAACACTAAAAAACTGCCTACTTGTTCCATGCAAAGAGATATTAAAAGAACCGATAAGAAAGAGAGACAACTGGATGACTGACGAGATACTCGGCATGATGGACAAACGAAGACAAGCCAAGAACAAAGACAGTCACAATTACAAAATAATTAACAGTGAAATCAGAAAAGAGATAAGAGAGACAAAACAAACTTACTATAAGGAAAAATGTAAAGAGATAGAAGATTTTCAGAACAAATACGACCTATTCAACCTGCACAAAAAGGTTAAAGAAATGGCAGGGCTGCAAAAGAGAATCCACAACACAACTATCTATATATATATATATATAAAAGAAAGTCGAGTTATGTTAGTTACACTCATAATAACTCGAGAACGGCTCATCAGATTGTTATGGAATTTTACACGTGTATTCTACCGGACTGGGAATAGGCATAACTCTGATTTCATGCCCGTACGTCATAAGGGGGCTTGCCCCCCCTGATATATTTTTTTAATTTTTTGACAAACCGTTTTTTCTTAATTTTGTATGATGTAGAAGCAAAAGATACATACAATCCTAAATTTTCACTTTTTTATCTTCAACCGTTATTTTTTAATAGCCATTTAAATATTTTACATCTATATATATAAAAGAAAGTCGAGTTATGTTAGTTACACTGATAATAACTCGAGAACGGCTCATCAGATTGTTATGAAATTTTACACGTGTATTCTACCGGACTGGGAATAGGCATAACTCTGAATTCATGCCCGTACGTCATAAGGGGGCTTGCCCCCCTGATATATTTTTTAAATTTTTTGACAAACCGTTTTTTCTTAATTTTGTATGATGTAGAAGCAAAAGATACATACAATCCTAAATTTTCACTTTTTTATCTTCAACCGTTATTTTTTAATAGCCATTTAAATATTTTACATCTATATATATAAAAGAAAGTCGAGTTATGTTAGTTACACTGATAATAACTCGAGAACGGCTCATCAGATTGTTATGAAATTTTACACGTGTATTCTACCGGACTGGGAATAGGCATAACTCTGAATTCATGCCCGTACGTCATAAGGGGGCTTGCCCCCCCTGATATATTTTTTTAATTTTTTGACAAACCGTTTTTTCTTAATTTTGTATGATGTAGAAGCAAAAGATACATACAATCCTAAATTTTCACTTTTTTATCTTCAACCGTTATTTTTTAATAGCCATTTAAATATTTTACATCTATATATATAAAAGAAAGTCGAGTTATGTTAGTTACACTGATAATAACTCGAGAACGGCTCATCAGATTGTTATGAAATTTTACACGTGTATTCTACCGGACTGGGAATAGGCATAACTCTGATTTCATGCCCGTACGTCATAAGGGGGCTTGCCCCCCCTGATATATTTTTTTAATTTTTTGACAAACCGTTTTTTCTTAATTTTGTATGATGTAGAAGCAAAAGATACATACAATCCTAAATTTTCACTTTTTTATCTTCAACCGTTATTTTTTAATAGCCATTTAAATATTTTACATCTATATATCGTGGGCGTTCTGGGAAAATCCACTAACTCCATTTCAAAAGCTTGGAACAGTAAGGGCGAACTTACCATGACATTATCATAGTAAGTTCGCCCTTATTCTTCCAAGCTTTTGAAATGGAGTTAGTGGATTTTCCCAGAACGCCCACGATATATAAAAGAAAGTCGAGTTATGTTAGTTACACTGATAATAACTCGAGAACGGCTCATCAGATTGTTATGAAATTTTACACGTGTATTCTACCGGACTGGGAATAGGCATAACTCTGAATTCATGCCCGTACGTCATAAGGGGGCTTGCCCCCCCTGATATATTTTTTTAATTTTTTGACAAACCGTTTTTTCTTAATTTTGTATGATGTAGAAGCAAAAGATACATACAATCCTAAATTTTCACTTTTTTATCTTCAGCCGTTATTTTTTAATAGCCATTTAAATATTTTACATCTATATATATAAAAGAAAGTCGAGTTATGTTAGTTACACTGATAATAACTCGAGAACGGCTCATCAGATTGTTATGAAATTTTACACGTGTATTCTACCGGACTGGGAATAGGCATAACTCTGAATTCATGCCCGTACGTCATAAGGGGGCTTGCCCCCCTGATATATTTTTTTAATTTTTTGACAAACCGTTTTTTCTTAATTTTGTATGATGTAGAAGCAAAAGATACATACAATCCTAAATTTTCACTTTTTTATCTCCAACCGTTATTTTTTAATAGCCATTTAAATATTTTACATCTATATATATATATATATATATATATATATATATATATATATATATATATATATAAAAGAGAGTCGAGTTATGTTAGTTACACTGATAATAACTCGAGAACGGCTCATCAGATTGTTATGAAATTTTACACGTGTATTCTACCGGACTGGGAATAGGCATAACTCTGAATTCATGCCCGTACGTCATAAGGGGGCTTGCCCCCCTGATATATTTTTTTAATTTTTTGACAAACCGTTTTTTCTTAATTTTGTATGATGTAGAAGCAAAAGATACATACAATCCTAAATTTTCACTTTTTTATCTTCAACCGTTATTTTTTAATAGCCATTTAAATATTTTACATCTATATATATAAAAGAAAGTCGAGTTATGTTAGTTACACTGATAATAACTCGAGAACGGCTCATCAGATTGTTATGAAATTTTACACGTGTATTCTACCGGACTGGGAATAGGCATAACTTTGAATTCATGCCCGTACGTCATAAGGGGGCTTGCCCCCCTGATATATTTTTTAATTTTTTGACAAACCGTTTTTTCTTAATTTTGTATGATGTAGAAGCAAAAGATACATACAATCCTAAATTTTCACTTTTTTATCTTCAACCGTTATTTTTTAATAGCCATTTAAATATTTTACATCTATATATATAAAAGAAAGTCGAGTTATGTTAGTTACACTGATAATAACTCGAGAACGGCTCATCAGATTGTTATGAAATTTTACACGTGTATTCTACCGGACTGGGAATAGGCATAACTCTGAATTCATGCCCGTACGTCATAAGGGGGCTTGCCCCCCTGATATATTTTTTTAATTTTTCGACAAACCGTTTTTTCTTAATTTTGTATGATGTAGAAGCAAAAGATACATACAATCCTAAATTTTCACTTTTTTATCTTCAACCGTTATTTTTTAATAGCCATTTAAATATTTTACATCTATATATATATATATATATATATATATATATATATATATATATATAAAAGAAAGTCGAGTTATGTTAGTTACACTTTGTTAGTTTGTTGCCATACTCCTCCGAAACGAATTGACCGATTTTCATGAAATTTGAATTCCGAACAAAACGCTGCTATTTTTTCTTCTTTAGCGCAGTCCGTTTCCGAAATAGCGAACCGTAAGCCGTAGCAAAATTCTGAGCACAGAAGAAGAACGAATGGGAAATTTCATAAAAGAAAACTGCAACAGATTAACTTTTGGACTCAAATTGGATAAAATATGAATTTTTTAATTTTACAAATTTTCAAAAAATCTTGCTTTCGCGTGGGCAAACCATCCAGTTTATTTATGTTTAATAGATGAACTAACGAAAAATATCATGTACACTATTGCATGTATTAAATGATTGATAATATTTTTTGTTATTGTGATAATTAATTAATATTTAGAATTTTAACCTTTAACTACCCGCACATCAAAATATAACATAACTACACGCGTGGCGTTCTTTATACGCCACAAGAAAATATACTTAAAAACAGCGGATTTGTTTTTTTTTTGAAAAAACACTTATTTGTTTGTTATAAACCTTACTCGGCGTCAGCGGATACTTGGAGTTCCTTCTCAGTAAGCAAATTGGGATATATAACTGGAATCTGATTCCATGATAAATAAAATTGCTAATAATATTTTTTTGAAACGATATTTTTTACCTGAGAAAAAGTATTGTTTATAAAGAAAAATATATTTGTGCCATAATGACTAAAAAACATTTGAAATATGTACTTATATTACTAATTGTATTACTATAATTGTGGCGTATGTTATCCACCACCGGAAACAACAAATAATAAATTGTAAATTACGATCTTCCTAGAATGCCGATTATAACGAAACTAAATCCAGTGTAAAGCACATTCCAGTGATAGGTTAGATAAATAAACAAAGACAAAAATTAAATTTTTAAATTCATTTGTAGTAGAATTCTTATATGTGGCGTACAAAAATACGCCAGCGCGTGTAGCTAAAGTTTAAGGTATGAATTAAAATAATAAAATTTATTTTACTTTAAAACCTAAACAGTTTTTCCATTCTCTTAGGCGAAAAATATTTTGCTACCTACTACATTCTCATATTTTGACGTTTATTTGTGTCAGTCGAAATGATTTGTAAATTTTGAGGTTAATGCCCCTTAATGCTAACAACCATATTGTCATCGAGAAAACTCAGTTGCCTCAGTTATCTCAATATAATACAATGTATGTATTTATGTATCTAAATCTATATATTGTATGTTCCCTATGTCCAGCTGAACGATTTACGTACTGTATACGTGGAATATCATATAATTTGTCATATTATCTATCTTTCTTATGTATTGTACCCTCGGAGATCGCTGGGAAAATTTAGACTCAAAATAACAAAATCCAGTTTGGCAACACTGTGTGAATGTTGATAGTATCATATCCCTTTTAAGATAAACAGAACTGTAATTAAGTCCAGACAAATTAATATATTTTTGGCCAGCAAAAATGAGATTTTTCAACCAAATACTGTCTCAAATATGATGTGCAAAATAATTTTTAATTGTTTTCTACTCATTAAATCGTTATCGTCCAGTTATTGTCTTAATTATTTTAACTTTTAATAAGTGTCGACTAATGATTAATAAGTTGTTAAAACATTTTATCTGTAGCGGCTTCTGGAATGCCTTAAAACTATCGGATTTAATTCGACCATACTTACAAATTTTGCATAAAATATTTGGACATATAATTTTCTTTTTTATTCGAGGAAATTGCATTTCGATCAATTTTCATGTCTAGAAATTCATTTTCGAGCAGTTGATTTTGAGTAATTGATTTTTAGCCATTACGTTCAAGCAACTGATCTATAATCAAAATTATGACAGATTATCTAATTATGACACACTATCTAAGGTGCAACGAAGTTCACCGGGTCAGCTAGTTTTAGATAAAAATGGAAATACTATTATAACGACTGACGAAAAGCTAAAACGGTGGAAAGAATATATGGAAGAGCTCTTCGACGACGAAAGAGGAAACCTACAAGACATATCTTTCGAAAATAGAGAAACAAGTGTAGAAGTTACAAAGGAAGAAATATTGTATACACTAAAGAACACCAGCAACAGAAAAAGCCCGGGGCCAGATCAACTGGCTATACTATTGATATCCTTAAAATAATAGAAAATGAGTACAGGATGTCCTCTTGATAGTTATTTATGATATAAGTGTTGAAAGTACACGTTTAAGGCACGCATGTGAAAGTTTGCAGAATGAGCGATAGCGAGTTCTGCAATTCACATGAGTGCCTTAAAAATGTACTTTTTAACACGCATATCATACAATATTTTTTCTACAAACGTAATTACATGACAATATCTACAAAAACTTTTACTTGAACTTGACTGACATTCCAATTTTATATTTTTTTGACATTACATCAAAATTGCATATACGGTCAATACGAACTGCAGTGCCTTAAATTTGTTTTAAAGCACTAGTGCCTTAAAGTAGCATTTTTAACGCTCGTATGGAGTGCTAAAAATTGCATTTTTAACACGGTTGTAGAAAAAGGTTTTTAATGAAATTTATCAGTCGGGTGACATACCCATTGAATGGTTGACCTCAACATTTATTTGTCTCCCAAAAAAGAATAATGCTAGAGAATGCATTGACCACCGCACCATAAGCCTGATGTCTCACACACTTAAAATGTTTTTAAAGATCATTCATAAACGCATTTACCAAACACTTGATATGGATATTGAGGAAACTCAATTTGGATTCCGTAGAGGCGTAGGTACCCGTGAAGCTCTCTTTGCATTCAACGTACTAATCCAGAGATGCTTGGATGTGAACCAGGATATGTACGTCTGTTTCATAGATTACAACAAGGCTTCTGATAAAGTCCGCCACAAACAGATAATGGACGTCCTCAAAGCAAAACAATTACAATACAATATGACCTTCGAATTATAACAAATCTATATTATAAACAGCAGGCACACATACGCATTAACGAACACACATCATAAGAGTTCAAAATTAAAACAGGAGTGCGACAGGGGTGTGTATTGTCACCACTACTATATAATGCATACTCTGAAGAAATTATGAAAAGAGCTCTTGAGGAAGAAACAGCAGGAATAAAGGTAAATGGAACGCCAATTAACAATATTAGATATGCGGACGATATAATCGTAATAACAGACAACCTTCAAGACCTCCAAAAGCTAATGAACAAGATAGTTGAGTATGGAGAAGAATATGGATTATCAATAAACATCAAGAAAACTAAATTTGTGAGGATATCAAAAACCTAAAATAATGATGAAAGCTTGACAATTAAAGGTACAACTTCTAAACAAGTTGAAAACTACAACTATCTTGGCACAATAATTAATAATACAAGCGATTACTCCAAAGAAATCAAAGTTCGAATAGAGAAAGCAAGAACAAACTTCAATAAAATGAGAAAGGTACTTTGTGCAAGAGAACTGAAATTAGACTTGAGAGTTAGGCTGGCAAGGTGTTATATTTTCTCGACTCTGCTTTACGGGATAGAAGCATGGACACCTACCGCGTCGACTACTAAAAAGTTGGAAGCATTTGAACTGTGGGTGTATAGAAGAATCCTGAAGATATCATGGACCGAGTATGTAACAAACAACGAAGTCATGATAAGAGTCAACAAAAGACTGGAAATATTGGAAATCATCAAAACACGAAAGCTGCAATACCTGGGGCATGTTATGCGTAATGAGAGATACAACATACTTCAATTAATTATACAGGAGAAAATCCAGGGTAAGAGGAGTGTAGGAAGAAGAAGAATCGCATGATTGCGTAACTTGAGGGAATGGTACGGATGCACAGCACATCAACCGAACTATTCAGAGCAGCATCTTAGATCAGAATAGCCATGATGATTGCAAACCTCCGTAGCGTAGATGGCACGTGAAGAAGAAGAAGCCAAAATATTGTTTATGATTTGCAATAATTAAACTTATTAAATAGCCCGCACATGTTTGCAATATAATAACAATTGCGTTAGTGATATATGGGGTGATAAATATGTGGATGCCTCAAAAGTCAAACGGTGTATAGGGGAGTGCAATTAGAACGGAAACATGCATTGTTTCGGAAAAATTCAAACAAGCTTATATTTTTCTAAAACTTTTTTTGTTAGTTTATATACATGTTAAAGTAAAAAGTTCTACTCGCGGATTTGGCCGCTAATTGTTTATTAATTGTTTAAACAATAACAATTGTTTTGTATTACTAATTTTAAAAATATCGTTAAATTAACCCTTTGCTTTGATCAAAATATGTTTCTATTTTGTTTTTGATTATACTGAATCCGACTATGGCATTGCAATTTGAAAATTCTTATACAGAAGCTCTTATACAGTATGTGTGCGTAGCTAGGAACCACATGGAAAACTTTTTTATGATCAATTTTACGAAAAAAAGTTATTCTTCATAAAATGCTCTGGATAGTCAAAAATCTAAAACTCAACCATCAGATATCAAATTTTATCAATTTTATACGAGTTATGTCAAAAATATGAATTTCGTTAAAGAGTACCTTTATATTTCAGAATATCAAAAAATGCTATTATGAAAAGTTGTTTGAAATTAAAAACTATCTTTAAATATAAGATTACATTATTCTAATCGAAAATTTTTTTTAAATTTTTTCTCAAATTACGGATACTCATCATCATTTTATTACAATTGAAGAGTACAGTGGAAAAACAAAGAATGTCACTTTTTCATGAATTTGGGCTTTTCTCGCCATGTTGTAGCAAAAACTAAGTACTATCGACTAGACTATCGATTCAGAACAATAACCAGAAAGATCAGTCTATATAAATTTTTTAAGAATTTGTATCCGGGCGAAGGACCAGGATTGTCCGCATGCCACTGGACAAAAATAAGGAATGTTAGCAGTTTTTTGGTGCATTATTAAATTAATAACTTAATGTAGATTAATATAATATTATATTAAGATTATAGACCAATAATTGTTAGAATTCTGTTAAGAATCTCCTAAGTAGTTTTTAGATATCATAAGAATTAAACCTTTATTGGTGTTTATCTCAATATTATGCATAAAATGTGACATTCCTTGTTTTTCCCCTGTACTCTTCAATTATGATAACTATTTTATTATCACTTTTACGAAAAAAAGTTATTCTTCATAAAATGCTCTCCCTGGTCTAAAATCTAAGATACAACCATCAGATATTAAACTTTTTTAATTTTATACGAGTTATGTAAAAAATATGAATTTTTCCTAAGAGTTAAGTGCCTTTATTATTCACAATATTTTAATTAAAAGGATGTAATTGAACACTGAAACACTTTTTTTTAATTCCAAACAACTTTTCTTAATAACAATTTTCGATATTGTGAAATTTAACGATACTTTATTCTTGAGTGAAATTCATATTTTTTGACATACCTCGTATAAAATTCATTAAATTTGATATTTGATGTTTGCATCTTAGATTATATACGATGCAGAGTATTTTATAAAGAATAAATTTTTTCGTAAATATAAAATATACTGATAATAAAAAAGTTGTCAATAGGTTCCAAGTTACGCAGACATACTGTATAAGAGCTAAAAAAAATTTTGCTGAACATTTATTATTGTTGAAGTTTATTATTAAATGTATTTTAGGTCAGTTTTCCAGAAAAAAAGTTTTGATCACTTTATTATAAACATTTTTTTAGTTGGTAATTTTCGGTTTTTGTATTACATTTTTGTTATCTTTCTTAATTTTCTCAAAAAGAAATAGTCTATTTCATTTCTAAAGTAAAATAATTTAGTGCATTTTAAAGATTACATCCTAAGTTTTAAAAAAGCACTTATAAAACTGTAATAGATCTATTCAAACTTGAGTAATACCCTCTTAAAGTGGTGGTAATTCTATAAAACTACGAAGATTTCAAAAATTACATTTTTTAAGACGTCATATCATTTGAATTTAATTTTTGAGATTTTTTTTGAATGAAACATGATTTAGTACTATGCTTGAAAGGTAAGTTGTGCAAAATTGAAGGTTTTATAAGAAAAATTGTATTAGTTACACATTTTTAAATCATTTCTAAACAAAATTCATGTAAGGCTCACTTTCCGCCCCCACCGTACGTATGCCCATAAATTTTATTTCTTTTTATTATAACTATAAGATAGCTTAATTATTCTTCTTTTGGGTTCAATTTGTAAAATTTCATTTGATCCATTAGTTAAAGAATTACATTAAAATAACTCAACCATGCACTTCGTCGTACGCTAGTTTACAGTGCGCCAATGTTTGTGAGAAAGGTGACTTTAGCGTTATAAATAAAAAATTATAGAAGATACAGATTCAATTTTAGAAAATTTTTTATATAAGGTTTTTTTTTGTAAAATTTTCTGAATTTTTCAATTGTCAAGTCAGTTTTCAAAATACATCAAACTTCGTAGTTCATTTGTTTAATAAAAAATGAAGCACCCACTTCTCTAGTAGAACTTTTTTATATGTTGTTTATTAAACATTTCTTAATGAAATTACAAAAAGTTCTATTTTGTTTGATTTTTTCCGAAGTGAAAATCTATTTGCACTCCCCTAGTAAGTCACATTCTCCCTAAAAATGACTTATGAGATATAACATTTATTATTATAATATAAGGTGTTATATTTTCTCGACTCTGCTTTACGGGATAGAAGCATGGACACTTACTTATATATATATATATATATATATATATATATATATATATATATATATATATATATATATATATTATCAAAATTGCAGTATCTTGATGTCATCTAAATATCATCTAAATACCATCAACCTCAATTAGGTAAGATAAAAATTGTAAAAAACCATACTATAAAATTGTACCATTTTTAAATATTGTAGCTTTCGTCTGATGATGCTGATGAAAATCAGCGAAATATAACGTTTTGTTAAACAGAGTACCACTTGGTTTTATTCAGCTGGATACCCAATAAACTTCAACCCCATTTTTATATATATATATATATATTATATAATAATATTATTATTTCCTTGTTTGTATTTTTATGAATGAGCTGAAGATAGAGACCAATGGAGAAACATTGTTAGGAATATTGGAAGAAATGACGATCCTCAGTAATGGGGAAACGACAAGAGAGAGATTTATGAATATGTTACCCATACTATTATAATTGTTTTTAATAACTACTTATATTCTGCAACTATTGTCAGAAACATCTGAGTATCTCATTTTAAACACTTATTGACTTACACCGATTGGCTTCTGAGGCATCGATATACTGTTTAATATCGGATATGAATGATGAATATTTGAGATTAAACATACTGCCCGGCGGCAAATAAATCCGAAGAAAGCGTCAGTAAAGCAACGACAATAACATGATAAGATATTTTATAACAATAGTTTAATGTAATGTGTGATGTGAAGACATTAGTCTTTGAACAACTCATCAATCCTCAAACTGCAACACCATATGTAATAATATTTGAATCAGAATTTAAATCAAAACAAAGTTCAGTTTAGGTAAAGGTAAAGGAAAAGGTATTGAGTGGGAAAGATGTTTCAATGTGTTAAGTATTATATTATTATTGTATTCTGTTATTATTAGTTATAGATATGTATCGATCATGCGATGGGCTCTCGGTCTATCACTATGAAGCGATACGCAGATGCGTGACCGGTGGATTTTATTACATGCATGCCAGCCGATTGGAATTTGCTATTCATTCAGAATCTCGAGCCTAATAAATTTTATTCGACGAATAGAGCTATTCATTGATTTATTTGTTGTTGGTGAAACCGGACCTATATATGCTAAATTCCAACTGGATCGCCAAATAGTTTATAAGATATTCAATTTGTTTATCCCAGAGAGCAATTGTTTAAACAACTGTTCTTGTCCTAACAGCGCAGTGTTCAAAATTGGTCAAAACGTGATCGAAACTAAATTTGTTTAAACTGTAAAAGTGATCTCGCTGAAAACTTGGAATATTTGAGGTATTATACCGTAAAACGAGTATATATAAATAATAGGTCGATTTATTAGTTTTCATCCCTTCATTAGGGGGTGATTTACTTAAAAAATATCGTTATACATGGTGTTTCATTAAGAATGTCCAATCTTTGAGTTGTAGATTCTAGACCTCAAAATATTAGGATTTAACCCATAAATATAATGTGGCTCCTTACAGATTTACAGGGTGTTTTATTTAAAAATTTAAAAACTATTTTTGCTCAGTGGTTTTCAAACTTTTCGACGTATCCTTTTCATACTTGGCAGAAAGTGTAGGTACTGTACACCCTATAAAATTATGTTAAACAAACGTTTCTGGCTATTACCAGAGGCGTACGACAGGGGACAGTGAATGGTTGACCCTTCCCAAATTCTACGCCACTGGCGGAAATGCCATTTTAGCGCAATTTTTCGATTCTCCAATAATCTCTATGTAAATAACATACACTTCATTCGCAACGATAAAGTCATTATTTTTTGAGATATTTGAAGTTAAACATGTAACGGCACAGATATTTTATTAATGTATTGTGCCGCTTAATTTTAAACTTCAAATATCTCTAAAACCAATGATTTTATCGTTAAGACTGAAAAGTATATTATTCATTCATAATGATAAAATCATAAGTTTTCGAGATATTTGAAATTAAACATTAAGCGGCACAATACATTAATCAAAATATCTGTGCCGCTACTTGTTTAAGTTCAAATATCTCGAAAACTAATGATTTTATCGTTAGGAGTAAGGAGTATATTATTTACATAGAGACATACTTCATCAAAACTAAAATCTCGCGTAACCCTAACAAATAACATGTGTTTAACATACATGTAAACAAAACGTACGAGTGCAATTATTAATTCAGACCAAATGCGCGCGGCGCTCGATGCAACTTATGCATAAAGTACTCAGTTGCGCACCTTTGCGCCGTTTGTCATATATTTTTTTATTCCTTACATTGTAATCTTTCATTTAGTGAAGGATTTAATGAGGAGCAAGAAGGAGCAATAAACATAATACGCTGTCAAACATTAATTTTATCAAAAATTGTATAGGTTTTTAGACAGCCTATTTACTTTTTGATCACCATCATCATCCACAGACATCCACATTATATAAATTTTCATCTACATACAACCCACTATCATATTTCTACATATGGCTATGCTCACTGTCATTACCAAAACATAACACTCATCTTTAGTAAAACCAAATTCAATAGTCTTAAGTTTCTTTCTGGGTCTCGTTCATGTTCCTTTCCCACTAATTCTCTCACAGACATCTCATACCCCCAGCCCCTACTGTCATCATCCTATTACGGTTTTGGTTTTTGGACCCTTAGGGATCCGGGCAGCCTGCGAGGTCTTTAGGAATTAGTCGCCTAAGTTTGAGCTTGTGCTTTCTTAATGATACATCCTCCAGATTATTTAAGACATTTTTACACCTCAGTCACCCCCATTGTGGCCTCTTACACACTTACCCACACAAATTCCAACAGCTACCAATAAGTTAAATAAATTCGATAACTTTAAATGGACAAAATTGTTTTTTTTTAATCTTAGATCTCTTGATAATAAGAATTGTTTACTAAATTTAGTTATCGAATACGAAACTTTTGTGTAATGTGGTTTGCCTAACTGCACTTACAGTATACATGAATACATTTTTATTTATAACAACTAGCTTAATGAATTTTAAATGATAATTTTCACAATGGAGTGTGTTGTTACATCATTTCTAATTTAAACATGCTGTACACCTTAGTCTTAAATATGACAGGTTAATTTTTAACTTCCTGTGGAACTGTCATTTCTGTCTTGTCATCGTTCAGAGGTCCTATCCATCTCATTGTCACTTGCCGTCATTCTTTCAACATGTAAACAAGTCAAATCCACACATCAGATGTTACCTAGGGCAGATTAGCTAAATATTTTAAACATCCATATTTAATGTAGCTTTTTTAAACCAATGTTTCCTTGACGGACTTCTTTTACTGGGATTTGACCCACATATTTTTGTTTAATACGATCTTGGTGGTTAGCATGTACATTGCACGTGAGTATAACTGATAATTTTTTTAACCGTAGTCAAAATTTCAATATCTTTGTATTATTTTATCAGGTTATATTCATTTTAGGTAAGCACTGATGATGACTGGTAAACCAGTCGAAAACTAGTTATGTGATTTAGATGTGGCCCTTTTGAGGGTTTTTAAATATACCTTTTATACAGGATTTTACTGTTTTTTTTTTATAGTATACAAACAATTGTTTTCACAACTAATTTTATATTGGAGTTAGACATTTTATGATACGTTTATGTTATTTTACGATAAAGTACCCCGCACAAACCTTAAGGAAATTAGGTCCCAGTGGATTTCGTTCATACTTTGGGAAAATACCCTTTGAAGCATGACCTTCAACGGACGTCATCTTCTAGAGTTTCGAGGGTTTTCGGCATTTAATTGATGCAAATGAATTACTGGAGGGTTTTTTGAGGTCGTTAAACACGAATATGCCACCAGAACCGACTCCCGGAGCACTGGTTTCCCAGGTCAATGAAAGGCGCTCCTGGAGTTTCGAGGGTCTTTGGTACTTACTATATTAATGCAAACGGATTAGTTATAGGTTTTTGGGGTTGCTGAATATGAATACTCAGAGGTTATCTTCTGGAGTTTCGGAGGAATCAAATGGATTACTCTTAGGCTTTTAACTCCAGAAGATAACCTGTATTAGGCACCAGGTTCTCCTGTCTGTGCTTATCACGTATTCGTGTTCAGCCACTCCAAAAACCTATAACTAATCCGTTTGCATTAATATAGTACCAAAGACCCTCGAAACTTCAGGAGCCCCTTTCATTGACCTTGGAAACAAGGTGCTCCGTGAGTCGGTTCTGGTGGCATATTCGTATTTAGCGACCTCAAAAAACCCTCCAGTAATTCATTTGCATCAATTAAATGCCGAAAACCATCGAAACTCTAGAAGATGACGTCCCTTGCAGTGGCCCTGGCCACCACGTCCTCCGGAGGTAAATTCTGATGGCATATTCGTGTTTGGCGATCCCAAAAACCCATGAGTGATCTGTTTATATCAATTTAATGCCGAAACCCCTCGAAACTCCAGAAGATGACGTCCGTTGAAGGTCAAGGTCAAAGTAAAGGTCTCCATTGGATAGCCAGGAAAAAATTCTAGACTGCTAGTACTTTTCCTTGATCCAAACTTCTACATGTTGCCAGATAACCAGTAACTCAGAGAATTCGAATACCCAGTAAATCTTATAATTTTCAGAGTTTATGCCTCTACATCTTGAAAATCCTTCATACGATTGAGTTGTGCCCATGAGAACTTTTTATCAGGATGCTTCAAAGAGTATTTTCTCAAAGTATGAACGAAATCCACTGGTACCTAATTTCCATAAGGTTTGTGCGGGGTACTTTTGACAATGTACAAATAACCTCATTGTTGACACAGTTAAGGAATGCTTGTATTTAATGTTCCGCCAAAGTGAATAAAATAACAAAATGAAAATATGTTATCAAATTTTTTTAAAAATGGTTTATTTATTTATTAATCAATGATAATAAAATGATTTATTAAGCTACTTCAAATGTAGCTGTAATTATGCACCAAAAGTTTAAAGCAAAACTTAAATTTGACATTCTATTTATTTGATAACGTCAAATTTTATACTATAACTCGTGATCGGAATAATACTCACTTTCTGTCAATTACTGTTGCGTTTAGTAAATTACAACTCGGGGACTCAACTGTATATTATTTAGATAAACATATAACTATAAAACTAATATAATACAGAATTTATTTTTTTATTTTTAATATTTGTATAGAAGTTTAAATATATACCTGTGGTAAGTTTTTCTAAAAAACGTAGGACATAGTCTCCAACATAGGACAAAATATGTGGTTTTATTTTTTCATAAATAAATTAGTTTAGTATAACAAAACTAAAGTATATTTGGGATTTGGTAATGCGGTAGTGAAATGACTCTACTCAACTTACTTTGGATAAAAAAAATTAAGAAAGTCTACTGGACGCCGAGAAAATACAGTATTTTTACTTATACCGATTTTCAACCTCAAAATTAAATTTTCTTTTAACCTACATAGTTTTTTTAGTATGTTTGGTATTGTTCACGCCCAATACCGATTTTATTATAATAATATAATATGTTATGGTTATGATTATCTTGAAGATATGAAAATTTTTATAGAAAAAGAGGACCAAACGAAAAAGGTAATGGTTCAAAGATAACCATCGTATTGTTTATAACTTTCTTCGCAAATATCGATCAACTTTGACCGGTTGTATCTCAGGAACTACTAATCACAATTCAATTTTTTTCTTTTAAAAACGCATCTTGACGAATCTTTCCAGTATCGTCTTCTGAATTTAATTTAATCCAATAGTTACAGAGTCATTCTATTTGTTTATAAGCCGAAAAATTGTTTATAGTTTTAAAACATTCCTGAGGCCACCAAAATAGTCCGACATTTCAATTCTCTTAAGTACGTTAGATAAATGAAAGAATATGTTGTAACATGAAAGGAAGCCCTAACACAATTTGGAGAAAAATGGCAAATATTATTAGAGAGACGGCTATTGAAATACTTGGGAAAACGTCAGGAAAGAAGTTTGAGGATAAAGAGACTTGGTGGTGGTCAAATGAAGTACAAGGAAAAATAAAAGAGAAGAGAAAATTATATAAATAGTGGCAAGAAACCAGATCGGGCATAGATCTTCAAAACTATATGGTCGCCAAAAAGGAAGCGAAGATAGCAGTAGCAAAAGCTAAAGCAGAAGCGTATTCAAACCTATACGATCAACTTGATAACAGGGAAGGCGAAACAAAGATATATAAAATAGCCAAACAGAGAGCAAAGAAAGCAAGAGATTTTAATCAGATTAGATGTATCCGAGATGAAAATAATAAAATACTAATTCACGAAAAGGATGTCAAAAAGAGATGGAGAAAGTATTTAGACAGTTTATTAAATGAAGAATTTGATAGACAGCCTGTGGAGTTAACGGAGACAGTAACAGCAATGGTTACCAGAACAACAAACGAGGAAGTGGCTCAAGCGCTTCAAAAAATAAAGAAAGGAAAAGCAATCGGACCAGATGATATTCCTGGGGAAGTATGGAGAGCATTGGGAGAGACAGGAATAATTTGGCTAGCAGGTCTATTTAATAGAATTATGGAAGTTGGACAAATGCCAGACGAATGGAGAAGCAGTATATTAGTACCTGTCTACAAAAACAAGGGAGACATACAAAAATGCACAAACTACAGGGCTATAAAACTACTTAGCTACACCATGAAAATATGGGAGAGAGTAATTGATGGATACGTGAAGAAACCGAAATATCCGATAATCAATTTGGCTTTATGCAGGGCAGATCAACAACAGATGCAATTTTCATTGTAAGGCAACTGATGGAATAATACAGGAATAAAGAGACCAACGCTCATATGGTATTCATTGATCTTGAGAAAGCATATGATAGAGTCCTCGAGAGATTTTGTGGTGGGCACTCAATAAGAAAGGAGTCCCTGGTGAATATGTAAAGATTGTGAGAGATATGTATGAGGGAGTAACGACGAGTGTTAGAACAGGTGTGGGAAAGACTGATAAATTTCAGGTGAAAGTAGGATTGCACCAAGGCTCGGTGCTTAGTCCTTATTTATTCTCATTAGTTTTGAACCAGATAACAGCGAAACTACAGGGTAGTATTCCATGGTGCCTAATGTATGCTGATGATGTAGTGTTAATAGGAAATAGTGAAAGAGACTTAGAACAAAAACTGGAACAGTGGAGACAAGCCCTGGAGGAAAAAGGTTTAAAACTTAGTAGGACAAAAACGGAGTATTTGGAATGTTCATTTAAAGATGGAGTTACTACAAATAAAATGGTATCTTTGGATGGTGAAATGATTGTGAAAAGCAATAGTTTTAAGTACCTAGGATCGGTATTACAGAGTAATGGAGAAATAGATGGAGATGCATGCAGTAGAATTAGGGCTGGATGGATGAAGTGGAAAGAAGCGAGTGGTGTGTTGTGTGACAGAAAAATTCCAATGAAGCTGAAGGGAAAATTCTGTAAAACAGCCATAAGACCGGCTATGATGCACGGAACTGAATGTTGGGCAGTGAAAAAGAAAGAGGAACAACGAATGCATGTGGCGGAAAATGAGAATGCTTAGATGGATGAGTGGAGTGACAAAGAAGGATAAAATTAGAAATGAGTATACAGTGGAACCTCGATTATCCGTCAGGGCACCGGACCAAGGGTATGACGGATAATCGAAAAGACGGTTAACAGAATATTAAAAAAAATAGAAATACATAGTACAACCCTCAAATTGTATTTGTGTGTTTTGTTTAACAATATAAGAGGTATCTGTATTCGTACAAACGAATCAATTTGGTTTAAAATATTCTGAAATAATTGTTTGCTTTACTGTTGCTTCACATTTTGCAACGGCTGAATTTCTTAATCGGCGTAAGATCATGCAATCTACTTTATTGGCTTCTTCTTGTCGAGAGTAGGTACCACTCGATGAATTCTTGCATGTGCAATGGAGCTTCTCTAGCTTCTTTACGCAAATCTTTGTCAGTTGCAATAGCATCATCGACATCGCCACCGTCAAATTCCAAGTATGTGTCAGCCTGTCAGCTTCTGAATCTGTTTCGTCCACATATGTTGCCACGTGAATAAAAACAAAAATTGTTTACATAAACAAATGCTGTGGTAGCATACTGTACATTTCAGAGAATTTCGTTTGGCTTATCGCAATGCTCAAAAAATGAATTGTTGACTCAATTTTTGCTTATGTACTCAATACAACTTACGGACCCTGACGGTTAATAGAGGTGACGGTTAATGGAGAGACGAATAATCGAGGTTTCACTGTATTAGGGGAAGTCTAGGTGTGGCACCAATTGATGCCAAAATGAGAGAGCATAGGTTAAGATGGTTTGGTCATGTTCAACGTCGAGACGTTAATCACCCAATACGACGAATAGCTGACGTGCAGATTCCTGGAAGGAATAGGAGAGGAAAACCAAAGAAGACCTGGGGGAGACGATAAGGCAGGACATGTTGGTAAAGGGGATTAACATTGATATGACCCAAAATAGAATTGTGTGGAGAAATGCAATTAGGGAAGCCGACCCCGCATAGGGATAAGGCAAAGAGAATGATGATGACGTTAGATAAATGAAGTGCTTTTTATATGTAAAAAAGTAGCAAACCTCCATATCATCTAGTCTTTGTTATGAAAGATTTTTAAAAATTTCAATTTTTTTTAAATTCATTTTGAAAAATTATGCGAAATCTATTAAATCGGAAATTTTAACGGAATTTCGTGTACTTACTGTTTTATTATGTGCAATTCAAGCGATTGAAAAACATTGAATAATAAAAGGCTTGTCGTATCTGTCATACTCTCATCATAATGACTTGACTAACGACTGATAAAAATTATTTGAAGTCAACTTCTTTAAGCGCGATTGAGAAAAATGTTAATAGTGATTTTTTATAAAAACGACAGTATGAACTAGGCGCACACAGACAGTATGAAGTTAGTTGCTAAATATTTTAAGTTATACCTATGTATCAGTGCAAATAAAGTGTGAAAAAAATGTATTGGTGTTTTCAGTAAATATATTAATTATAATTTTTGTATCTCAATATTATTTGTACAATCTGTCATAATAATTCAATTTGGTATCAATTTTACGGCCATAGCACACTGACTTGCACGGTTATCGCCCGATAACCGTAGTCAAGCAGTGTTTAGCGTGGTTATGTTTTGGAACGGTGACCGTTTAGGAACACCTCATGTTATTGCCTTGCCTTAATTTTTTTTAATTTTTGGTATTGTTTTAATAAACTTTTTTGGAAAGTAGTAAGTATTAAAATTAGTTTAATATTTAAATAAAATACAAATAAACTGTTTAAGGTATATTTATTTCATTAAAATCATATAATAGAAGTATAACTTCTTACATTCAAATTAAATTGTGTATTATATTAATTTATAATTATTATATGTTTGTCTCAATATTATACTTTAACTAAAAAAATGTTCAAAGAATTGTAGCGAAATAATTGTAAAATTTAGTAACTTTTATAGAGAAATTGAATAAACTGATGTTTTCCGGGTTATTCATAGGCTACCTATAATAATTTATTTTATTCTGGTTATAATAATTCATTTTAAAGGGTCATAACTTTTTATTATTTCACTGCATATGCAATCCTTAATTTATGTCATAAAATGTAGATTTTCATATACGATCTGTACAATTCTTAGCTCTTAATGTTTATAATCAATTGAAATATGATTTATTAAAAAACAAAAGCTAACTTGATTTCTATTGGTCATATAAAATTATTTTTTCTTTCATAATGTGTATTTTTTCAATGGCCTACATTTAAGGGTGTGACATAAAAAGTGTCAAAATTATTCTAATTGTTTATAAGCTAAAAATAAGGACTTTTTCAAATGGTTTTCTTAATAACAATTTTAATAAAATGTTGAAATTTTTTTAATACATCTTAAAATTAAAGTCGCAAATAATCGATTGCGATTTGTTAAACATCTCTAAGGGCAAGAACAGTTGTTTAAACAAATGCTCTGTGGGATAAACAAATTGAATAACTCATAAACTATTTGGTCGATCCAGTTGAAATTTACTTAAATAACTCGTTAATTGACATAATTTAAAATAGTTAAATTATATAGCACTATGCAAAAAATAAAGTTATTAATATTCATAAATTACTGCAAAAATGAGGGGTTTTTTGTAATTATCTCCGTCAATTGTTTATATATTTTAACATACATACTATCAAATTAAAGAACTTTTTAACGTCTACAATATTTATTTGAAACATTTTTCTCTAAGAATTTTAAAAAACGTATTATGGTCAAAAAACTGATTTTTTCATGCTTTATAACGGTTAAAAAAAGAAGAAGAAAAATTAGCTGTACGTCTTCATGGAATTATCATCAGTTATGCCTCATCTACCGTTTAAAACCTTTTAAACCCTGTATAAAATTTTTTCATGTTTTCCCCTATTAACTGGGGTAAAACTGTATAACTTTTAAGAATGCTTTCAATAATTGTGACAAAGCTGATCAATCTATAGTCACTATAGTGTTTGGGGTTCTTGGTCTTTCGCAGCGGAACAAAGGTCGATAGTAGCCAGTCTCTAGGTATCTCGCCAGATTTATATATTTTATTAAAGAGGATAGTTATTGCGCATGATACAATAACCCAGTTACCTCAGTAACCTCAGTTATTGTATCATGGTTATTGCGCTTAAATTTTCTTCATCTATAAGTTTAATCAGCTCGATGTGAACTTCATCTGGCCCAGGAGCTTTGCCAATTAGGAGATGTTTATAGCATGTTGGACTTCAGATTTTAATATTATGGGAGCTTCTGACATTCCTCCACTTCAATGCATGTGTCCATCATCCACTTTTCCTTAGCCTCTTTTATTTTGCTCCCTATTGATTTATGTTTTCTCCGTATTTATCTGGGTTTTTGTTTCTGTATTTTCTTCTTTGCTTCATAATCTACATTATTTCTTGAGTCATCCAAGGTTTTCGGCTTTCTTCTTTCTTTTGTAGAGTTTCTTTTTGTGTCTTTATAACAGAATCTTTGATTTTGCTCCAGATAATGTTCACGTTGTCAATGTTTTTCATTTCTAAAGTTAATTTTTTCATTTCTTGATTGATAGAAGTCTCTTGAGCAACCTTAGTACTTTCGGATTTTATTATCTTTTTTACCCTTACTCTTTTGGAGGCAAGGATGTTATGATCTGATGGGACATC
Source organism: Diabrotica virgifera virgifera (assembly GCF_917563875.1). Lineage (NCBI taxonomy): Eukaryota > Metazoa > Arthropoda > Insecta > Coleoptera > Chrysomelidae > Diabrotica > Diabrotica virgifera. The sequence goes on along the minus strand of NC_065443.1, from coordinate 179,764,365 downwards.
TGCTCCAGGGAAAGTTTTAACGCCTATAATGGAATTTCTAAATCTAGTCCAAGCTGTGGGTGAAAAATAGGTCGATTTCAGGATATAATCAAATACTATAGAAGGGTAATACATACAACTCTTGACATTTCCCATTACATTTTGGGCAGCAAACAAAACTGCGCCATCTAGTGGTATGGATTGTAACCACAAACTATGAATGACATGGAAAGATCGAAGATCTGTCAGTTAATCTAATCCATTAACCTAACTTTTTGCGTGTGTTTAATCCATCCTCCCATATCACTGGTTTAATCAAATGTTTAACGTTTATTATATGTTTATTTTGAAATAAAAATGGATTTTGTAAATCTGCTATTACTAAATGAACTTAATGATGTGGCAGAATCAGACAGAAATACATGATTTAAATCTAGATCGACGCCAGTTACGCCAATCCATTTGAAATTGATGACCATACCATGTATGTTTTTATGAAACATTTCAGTGCCAAAATCTATTACTGTGAGGTGAGATAAAATTAAAACATTGTAACTACCAAAGATTCGGAGTTTTTTATGTTTTGTGATAGTGCTAAAAATTTAATGGACTAAGCTCATGTCGTAAGTTTTTATAATATGCTTCTTTTATACAATGTTTTTTTCCTATTAATATCACTGTATTTACTGAAAAAATAATTATAATTTATTTTAAACTAAATGAAACAAATAAATTTTGTGAAAGCTTGATATTAACAGAGTTTTTTTTATCCTGCCCTTTAAATTAATGATTTCAACCTCAAAATATAGATTACAGACAAAGAAGTCAGCTACTTCATCCATTTAGTGAAGACTTTTTGTTTACATATTTGTAAACATCAGTTCATCTACATTGGTAAACAAAACGTCTTCAATAAATGATGAAGTAGCCGAATTCTGTACCTTTATTCTCCATCATCTGTATAAATAAAGAATACTCAAAAGTGGTGGGTTTTTCGATCAATATGTAGAGAATAGGCAAAGAATTCGGCCCTATCAGTAAAAATCATCACATCATCTAAAAATGGGTTTGATAAGAAACAAACATCCATAGAGAGATATAAAAATGCAACAGTTGTTACCTTAAAAAGATATCAACTAACAAGATGTAAGGGTAAATGTTTACATTAGTAAGGATCACTAAAAATGCGTAAATTTTTTGGACTTAGCCTAAAAATTGGAACAAAGGCAAAATTTTCATGTTTTTGTTACGGAACAAACAAAAAGTGTAGAAATGTTTAAAACAATTGAAAAAAAAATATAAAATATGGAAAATTTAAAACTAGCCAGATTAAAATGCTATCAAAGTACAAAATACCTTTAGTTATTATAACATATATAAACAAATTATAAATACCATTCATTATTTTCGCATTAAATTATACAAAAATAAATAATATTGTAAAATGGCCAAAAATTCATTGTTTGGAAAAATAAGTCCAGCGCGCTTGCACACAATATAGGATATTCTGATCATGTTCAATGTTGCCAAATGTACATTTGTGTTTTTCGGAGTAACTATTGAACTTAATTTTAATAAAAGTTATGTATTATTATGAGTTTTTTTTGGGGATTACATACATTTACAATTATTTTTTTATGCACACTTGTTTGCTACCACTTGTTCTCTTGCTGTTGAAATAAGTTTTAAATGTTAACTGTACTTAGTTTTTTACAAACTTAATGTTTAAATGTTTATATCTTACATTTTTAATGGTTTATTTGACGAACTACTTTCCTTACATATTGGTATAGCTGTATCTTTTTAGGGAACACCTGTTGCATTTTTATATCTCTATAGATGTTTGGCAGACACATGTTTCTGACTCATTACATCAAATTTGTGGCAATAATGTTAAAAGACCCTGAGGATTCCAGAGCAATAGCTAACATATCCACGGAAGAAGCTACAGCTGCCTGAGGAAAGGTATGCCAAACGTTTAGAACATTTCAAACAATTAAACAAGGAATGGTTAATGAGAGTTTAATAGTGAACTTAAGGTTAGAAAGTATATATCGGCATGTCTTGTAACAAGGATGAAAAAAAAAGTATGTATAAGATGGAATGCAACTGCAGACACATGTTTCTGACTCATTAGTCGTCATTATTACGGTAAAGCCAAGTTAAAATAGGTGTATGTTAACTTGGGAAAGGATCACTACAGTAGCAATACAAACAATTTCTAGCAATAATGTTAGAAGACCCTGAGGATTCCAGAACACCAACTAACACATCCACAGATGAAGCTACAGCTACCTGAGGAAAGAAATACCAAATGTTTAGAATGTTTCAAACAAACAAACAAGGAAAGGTTAACTTATACCTATTTTAACTTAGCTATACCATACTGATGACGACTAATGAATCAGAAACACATATCTGTGGTTGCATTCCATCTTATACATACTGTGTTTTTCTTTCATCCTGATTGTGAGACATGCTGATATATGCTTCCTACCTTGAATTTACTATTAACTTGCATTAACCATGAGGAAGTGGTTCGAGCACTTCAAAAAATAAAGAAAGGAAAATGAACCGGAGAATATTCCTGGGGAAGTGTGGAAGGCATTAGGAGAGAAAGGAACACACTGGCTAATAGGTTTATTTAATAGAAATATGGAAGTTGGATGGATGCCATATGAATGGAGAAGCAGTAGGTATATTAGTACCTGTTTACAAAAACAAGGGAGATATATCGATACATTTTTGGCAAAGTAACGTAAGTGACATTTTTGGCGAATCATCCTTTTCCATTAAACAAACTCTATTATTGTTTAGAAGGTACTGCCAAAGTGTTGTAAGCCTAGATATATTATGTTTGAAATAATTCTAGACTTACTACACTTTGGCAGTACATCATCATTCTCTTTGCCTTATCCCTATATGGGGTCGGCTTCCCTAATTGCATTTCTCCACACAATTCTATCTTGGGTCATATCAATGTTAATCCCCTTTACCAACATGTCCTGCCTTATCGTCTCCCCCCAGGTCTTCTTTGGTCTTCCTCTCCTACTCCTTCCAGGAATCTGCACTTCAGCTATTCTTCGTATTGGGTGATTAACGTCTCGACGTTGAACATGACCAAACCATCTTAACCTATGCTCTCTCATTTTGGCATCAATTGGTGCCACACCTAGACTTCCCCTAATATACTCATTTCTAATTTTATCCTTCTTTGTCACTCCACTCATCCATCTAAGCATTCTCATTTCCGCCACATGCATTCATTGTTCCTCTTTCTTTCAGCTAAGCTGAAGGGAAAATTCTATAAAACAGCCATAAGACCGGCTATGATGTACGGAACTGAATGTTGGGCAGTGAAAAAGAAAGAGGAACAACAAAAAGAATACACTTTGGCAGTACCTTCTAAACAATAATAGCTTTAGTTTAATGGAAAAACATAAAATGTCACTTACATTACTTTGCCAAAAATGTATCGATATAACAATGTACAAACTACAGGGGACGATATAACCATTAAAGAAAACCTTCCAAGAAATAGAAAACAAATCCAAACTGAGAGGACTGAAACGACAAGAGACGCACACAGCTTTGAAAAGGTTGAAACATTCAAATATTTGGGAGTATTAGTCAACAGAAGAAATGAAAGTGTAGATATGAAAAGAAGAATTCAAGGAAAGAGAAATTCAGTCCCTGTAAGTTGGAACCATGTGGAAAACTTTTTTATTATTAATTTTATGAAAAAAAGTTATTCTTCATAAACAGATAAAGATTACAGATTAAGATAAAAATATCTTTTAGTCTAAAACATGATTCAACCATCAGATATCAAATGTTATGAATATTATTTATACGAGGTATGTCAAAAAGTATGAATTTCACTCAAGAGTAAAGTAGCCTATTTTTCACAATATGGAAAATTGCTACATATTATGAAAAGTTGTTTGGAATTAAGAACTACATTCTAATATGCAATTACATATTTCTAATTGAAATTTTTTTTTTTAAAACCAACATTATTTTCAGTTATTTCAATTCTGATAATTCCTTTATCAATAATTTTACGAAAAAATGTGATTCTTAATAAAAAGTTCTGCATGGTCTAAAACCTAAAATACAACCATCTTATATCAAATTTTATCAATTTTATACGAGGTATATAAAAAAGATGAATTTTGATCAAAAGTAAAGTACCTTTATAATTCAGAATATTTCAATCAGAAGTATGTAATTGCATATTGAAACAAAGTTTTTAATTCTAAACAACTTTTCATAACAATTTTCGATATTGTGGAAAATAAAGGTGTTTTACTCTTGAGCGAAATTCATATTTTTTGCCATACCCACCTCATAAAATTGATAAAATTTGATATAAGGTGGTTATATTTTTTAGGTTTTAGACAATGCAGAACATTTTATAAAGAATCAAGAATTGGTTATCAATAATAATTTAAGAAAAATTTTTAATTTTTTTTTTTAATTAGAAGAATGTAATTGCGTATTAGAATGTAATTCTTACTTCTAAACAACTTTTTATAATAACAATTTTGTGCAAAATAAAGCTACCTACTTTACTCTTGGGCGAAATTCATATTTTTTGACATACCTCTTATAATATTCATAAAATGTGATATCTCATGTTTGAATCTCAGGTTTTGGACTATGCAGAGATTTTTATGAAGAATAACTTTTTTTCGTAAAATTAATAATAAAAAATAAGTTTTCCATATGGTTGCAACTTACAGGGACATACTGTATATATAAACTACAGGGCCATAAAACTACTTAGTCACATCATGAAAACATGGGAGAGTAATCGATTGAGATGTTGGTTGAAAGAAGGAAGACAGCGACAGCTAAAAGTAAAATCGGTAAAAATCCTTATATAGATAGATAGATGATAGACGGATATGTGAAAAAACTGTAATATCCGATAATCAATTTGGCTTTATGCAGGGCATATCAACAACAGATGTCAATTTTCATTTGGCAGTTGATGGAAAACACAGGAATAAAGAAACATACCCTCATATGGTATTCATTGATCTTAAGAAAGCATATGGCGTTCCTCAAGAGATTCTGTGGTAGGCACTCTATAAGGAAAGAGTGGCCAATGAATATGTAAAGATTGTGATTTATTCTCATTAGTTTTGGATCAGTAAACAAGGAAACTACAAGGTAACAGAGTCCCTGGTAGTTAATGTATCCTTATAATGTAGTGTTAGTAGGAAATAGTGAAAGCTACTTAGAACAAAAATAAGAACTCATTTTAGGATAATATATATTATATTGAAGTCTATTATTATAAAAAAATCACTAAAAAATTAAACACTAAACTAATTAAACTAAAAATCAAATACTAAAATAAAAGTTATTATACTAAATTTACAATCAAGATGCAGTAGAAATAAACAAACCAAGGCACTTCATTGTTACGAGGAGCGCCCTCGAATCATGATTTACAATGTATAAACTTTGTAAATCATGAATTGAAATTTATACAATGTATATACATTGAAAATTATAATTTGGGACTGCTTTTCGTAACATTGAAGTCTCTTGATTGTGAATTTAGTATAAGTAGTACCTATTTAGTACTTATTAGGTTTTTTTATTTTTGTTTAATTCCCTATTTGTAAATTAATTTAAGTTGGTTAGGGCCCTGAATGAAGAGTATACCTACTAGTTAATTTATTGTCTCCAGTTTCCACTTCCTTTTTTGTATTTTTTTTTGCTTTTTATTTATTAGTATCTAAACTAAATTCGCTCAGCCAAGATCCATTTTGACAGATTCAGAGTAGGAAACATACAACACAAAAATTCCTACCTCACACTATTAAATACTGCTCAAGCTCAAATCAACTTCATTAAAAAAAAGAAAAATTATTGGAAATAGTGCGAGTGTAGTGTAGGTGTACTAAACTCGATAAAATTTTGTGGAATTTATTTCCTCAAAATATTTTAATTTTGTACAATAAATAATTTTCTCATTTGTTATCAATACGTTATAAGGGTGTAAATAAATATTGATTGGCGTAAGGTAGGTATATGTTATTTATCTCTGTTTACTATTAATAATATTGGTGCTGAGTATTGGTATGTTTGCTTGTGTAGTAATTTCCAGTGACGTCTAGCAACCTAACTTCCCAAAAAATTACCAATATCACTAGACAATTGTGTCTCAGATTGTAGTAAGTATATGCGTGCATAAGTATTATATGTGTGAACATCTATGATACTATAAATAACATGAAAAAAAGTATTTATAGTATCACGAGTCACACACAAACAACATCGTTTCACAAATAACAAAATAACATAATAATAACATAACTACATAATAGCTACAGGACATGTAATTTTAGCATAGAAGAAGAGTTTAAGTGGAACAGATGGTCAAGGTTATTTGTCACTTCAAAAATTCAAAATACTTGTGAAGAGGACGACTGCATAAGGCAGCAGCTGCAATGGCCGCCGAAACATGTTTTATGTTAAATTTATTTGGAATTATCTGAAACAATATTTATGCAGGCTCACTCATTACTTTAGTGAGCGATATGAGATATACTATATCTATTATAGTATAGGTACCTCCTGGTCAGTAACAAGCTTTAAGGGTAAATAGAAGGATCATTAATCATTTGATACATGTATCATTTTTTTATTCTTTATTTAATTGACCTTTGTATAATTCAATTTTTAAATTTAATAAATCAATGAATTTTGTGTCTCTCTTCTGCCCTTTCATTTTCTCTGGCACAGTTGTGTTGTACCCTTTCCTTTACATTTTTGTGTTTCTATCTGAAGCAATTGAGCTATGTTGAGTATTAGCTTTCTTGTAATACATTCTCTAGTTTATTATTGGTAGCTTACTTCTGGAACTAGCTTTTTTCTTTAAGAACGCAGGATTCCATCTTCTAGATGTTTGTCATATCTGTAACAATTTTTTTTATTTAGAAAAGTGAAAGGTATCTACTAACAAATATTAAAATTAGGTTTTATTCTTGTTATTGGGATTCTTCAATTTGCCATGTAAATTATCCAATCTTTAAAAATATTGTGTTTTGATATATACCTCGTCCAATTTACTTACCGTTGCACGTCATCCGCGCCATAGCCTGTGACACGATACCAACACGAAATATCTAGGCGGTAGGTGTGTTCCCCTTTAGAATCATTTTGATTCTAAAAAAGAACACACCCACCGCCTAAATATTTCGTGTTGGTATCGTGTCACAGGTTATGGCGTGGATGACGTGCAACGGTAAGTAAATTGGACGAGGTATACATAGTTGGTTTAGCCCTAGTTTACTATTCAATATACCAGTTGGATGGATTATAAATCTGTAGAGTTTTGACAATGATTGATATGTCCATCTAGCCTAACTTTTCAGAGCATTTTGAAAATTTGCCCAACCCAAAAACGAAAAGTAATCAACATAAAAATCAAGTAGTACATCAAGTTCTGCCCTACCTAATACAACCAAAATTATCCGTGCTCCTAGGGACCGAAGGTGGCACAGATAATTGAAAAGCACAGATAATTGAAAAGCACAGATAATCCGAACATTTACATACTGCTTAGGTATAATACATATACTATCATAAAAAGGTAACAGAAAAAATAAATCTTTCATTATGAGTCTCTTTTTTGTCATATAAAGTTTCCGTCAAGTGATATACGATGACGTTATTTTGATAATACCTCAAAAATGTAACTTGAGTAATAGAAAATCATAGCACAGATAATCCGCACCCAGATAATCGGGGTTCTACTTTAAGTTAAAAGGGGGTTTTACCTTCATCATACACATACCAAACTCTACCAACTTGAGCACTAAATAGCACACTCTTACTAAATAGCATATCAAGCAAATAATCTCATTCTGGCTAAAATCAGACATAATATCAAGTTTTGCCATACCACTACAGAAATATAGCATTGAATTTAAATAAAAGTTTTCCCCACATTAACAAATTTTTACATCATTGAACAGTTAATAGATTTAATAATCATATATTATAATTATGTGAACAAAATTACCACTGCATCTGTTTCATTAGCTAGCTTGTCTTTATATAAACTTGTCTTTGTCTTCTTTACATACAAATCAACCGTTTTCTACTAATTTAAAATTGCTTTACCTCTTGTTCAAGATCTCCAGTAAACTTTTTCACCATAATCAAATTGTTGTCTGATTAAAATATGGAAATGTATTGGTAAACCTTATGACTTTATATACTTATTAAGTTGCAATTCTTTGATTTACTTACATTTCCTTCTTCCAAAATGGAAATAAAATAATTTTGATTCTGTCATTATGCGAAAATCTAATTATGTTAGGTTAGGTTAAAGCTAAAGCTGAAATTAATAAAATAAACACAAAATCAGATGTGTTCCGAGTCCAAACTTACTTTTTAAGCTTATCCATAGAGAAATAAAAACATTTCTCTATGAGCTTATCTACAGGATAACTAACTAGAACATAAATTGATGTGAAAAGACGGGTACATTTTATTTGGCGAATAAATACTTATTCTCCAGATAGCTAATAAGAGCATATTTATCCGGAGGTGAAAAGACCGGGCCTAAGTCAAATTTAAAATACATGCCGCTAAATACTTTTAAAAATCGACACAATTCCCAATAAATATTTCTACTTACAAATTTTTATCTTTTGGCATTCTAAAAAATGATTTGTACTCTTTTTGCTGTTTATAATTGTTACAACCGTACATAGCACACACCACACTCATTTTGCAAGACATTTTTGTGTAAAAGTACAAACACAATTTAGAAAAATTAGCTCGTTATCCAAAAATTAATAAAATTTGAATGTTTACAACAAATTTGACTTTGTCAAAATGTAGTTACAATCCAAGCCGATAGTGGCGCTAGTGGCAACGTGCTGCCAGTTTTCTGTGGGAGTTGGACGTATTACCCTTCTATAGTATTTGATATAATTCAGGAATTTTTGAAACCTATCAGGTGTTGTAAAAGACGATGCCAGGAATAACTTCTACTAAAATGTAACGAAATATTTTAGGAGGTTTTTAATTTATGACGTTTTTCATTTGTTAAAATTGCAATTTTTAAAGATTTTTCATTTTGCAGCTTAGGATATTCATTTTAGAGAAAAGCTTTTAATACTCCAGGCTGTGGGTGAAAAATAGGTCGATTTCAGGATATAATTCAGGAATTTTTGAAACCTATCAGGTGTTGTAAAGGACGATGCCAGGAATAACTTCTACCAAAATGTAACCAAAAATATTGTGCGCTTTTTTTATATTACGATTTTCATTTGTTAAATTTGCAATTTTTAAAGATTTTTAATTTTGCAGCTTAGGATATTGATTTTAGAGAAAAACTTTTTAATAGAAAGTTGTAGTAAATTAAAGAACCTACAATTTGAGCTATGGTAAGTTAAACTTCGTTTATTGGTTGTTGCAAAACAGCCTGCGAAAGGTCCAAAATGGCCGTTTTTTGCAATTGCATTATTTATTGTACAAATATTTTTTTTATTTTTTAAAGCTTTAAAGTGAACATCTTTCAATTCCAAACATAAAAATAAGTTGTAAAGCCAGATTAACGAATTTGTTGCTTAGATATTATAAATTGTTTATCCCAAGAGGTCAAATGTCGAAGGCTACAACTTTTAAAAAAAAATCGTAAAGAGTTGGTGAAACATCCAATCTCCTTCAAAAGAGTGTTATTTTCATATGATGATGTAAATAAATGCGTAAAACATTTTTAAACCTCTAATTTTTGGGTTTGAAAATAAGGGGGCAAATTTCGTTATAAACATTTAGTGCTGAAGCGGCCCTATACATCCTATGAGTTTTTAACTTACAGATTATTGTTGCTGATGACTAAACGAAGATTTATAAAAAAAATTAAAAATTTCTACGGCCAACTGAAGCCGAGATAATTTTTGGGTTTGAAAATAAGAGGGCAAATTTCGTTATAAACATTTAGAGCTGAAGCGGCCCTGTACATCCTATGAGTTTCTAACTTACAGATTATTGTTGCTGAAGACGAAACGAAGATTTATAAAAAAAATAAAAATTTTCTACAACCAACTGAAGCCGAGATAATTGTTTTTTTTTTCTTAAATCGTAGTGCCTTTATTTATAACAATTAAGAAATTATTTTAGAGTCATTGACTAAAGAAAGACTTATATTATCTTAAAATAAAAATTATTATAAAATATAATTACATTTAATTATTAAAAATTATTTTTAAAATCGGTGCTTTTGCGAGCCGCCGAATTTTGCAAATCGCCCGGCTCGCTTCAAATCTGCGCGCTCGGAAAATTTCTACGTAACTTGTATCAAATTTTGACAGAAAACAATTTAATAATATTACCATTATAATATACAGTCTATTTACCACTGTATTTGTTTTTCTTGATAAACTTTTATATGTGAAATCTCATTTCTGAAGAAATAATATTACAAAAATGATACATATGTATATATGAAATACAATGTATTATTATAATGTATATATTAATTAATTAAATTATATTAATTAACTTTTTCATTGTTTAATAAATATAATAATAATAATGTTACTTCTTATTATACAGTATAAAACTTTTTCTTATTGTAGTGACTAATCCGTCTTGGATGTTAGCGACCATCATGGCAATTTGGCAAACCCCAGGTGTGATTTTGATGACTTCGGATTCTCCTGCATCTGCTTGGATAGCGCTGTTTGATTGCAATACAGATTACTGATAACTCTTAAAATACAGGGGTCCGTCAGGGATATACCTATACTATCACCACTGATGTTTGACATACACGCTAAGTAAATCTTTCAAAAAGCAGTGGATGACGTTGAAACCGGCGGAATTCGAATTAACGGAGAATGTATCAAGAACATATAAAATACGCAGACGACACGGTGGTATTCGCTGAGAGTTCTGAAACCGTCTAGGAGTAAATGAACAGAATCACAAAAGTCAGTCAGAGATACGGACTTTCACTAAACAATAAGAAAACAAAATGTATGATGATCTCTAAGAAGAAACAGCAATTTGGACGAACCAGTGTGAACGGTCAATAAATAGAAAGAACAAAAACGTACACCACCTTGGTACTAACCTCAATGAAAATTGGGACTATTCCATAGAACAATTAAAGGTAGGATAGAGAAAGCAACATCTGCATTTAAAAAAATGGCTAAGTTATTCATTATGTTATGATTTATCAATACCCACAAAAATCAGGTTATTGCGATGGTATAATATTATATTTCATTGAGTTGAGTTGTGGACTCTCACAGACGCCTCCTACCACAAAATTGTGGCTTTTGAAATGTGACTTTATCATCGAATCCTGATAGCGACCACGTTACTAATCAGGGTGTTTTGTTGAGAATTTAAAAAAAATAAGAGCTGTTAACCCTAATAAAAACAGCCAGAATCGAATACCTCGGTCACATCATGAGGAACAGCGAAATATATGAACTGCTGCAACTAATCTTGCAGGTAAAAGTAGAAGGAAACTGAGAACCAGGAAGGCGAAGGATTACCTTGCTAGAAAATTTACGTACGTCGTTCAACACAACAACTACAAATCTTTTTAGAGCAGCAGTACCGATTAAGTGTGCAAGTACAGATTGCCATGATGGTCGCCAACATCCAAAACGGATAGTCACTACAAGAAGAAAAAGTTTTATATTGTATAATAAGTAACATTATTATTATTATATTTATATAACAATGAAAAATTAGAAATATACAGTATTTCTCATGATCATCTTTCAGTGCGTCACAGTTTTTCGATTGCTTTCTAACGCATTAAATTGTATGTGACAGAAAATGGCGCCATAATAAAAGAATAATTTTTTTTAATTAGATAATAATATTACAAATATAATCTGTATAATTTATAAGACTATAATATTATTTCTTCAGAAATGAGATTTCACATATAAAAGTTTATCAAGAAAAACAAATACAGTGGCAAATAGACTGTATAGTATAATGGTACTATTATTAAATTGTTTTCTCTCAAAATTTAATACAAGTTACGTAAAAATTTTCCGAGCGGATTTGAAGCGAGCCGGGCGATTTGTAAAATTGGGCCGCTCGCAAAAGCACCGATTTTAAAAATAATTTTTAATAATTAAATGTAATTATATTTTATAATAATTTTTATTTTAAGATAATATAAGTCTTTCTTTAGTCAATGACTGTAAAATAATTTCTTAATTGTTATAAATAAAGGCACTACGATTTAAGAAAAAAAAAACAATTATCTCGGCTTCAGTTGGTTGTAGAAAAATTTTATTTTTTTTATAAATCTTCGTTTCGTCTTCAGCAACAATAATCTGTAAGTTAAAAACTTACGAGGATGTACAGGGCCGCTTCAGCTCTAAATGTTTATAACGAAATTTGCCCCCTTATTTTCATACCCAAAAATTAGAGGTTTAAAAATGTTTTACGCATTTATTTACACCAGAATATGAAAATATAACTCTTTATAAGGACTCTATGAAAATATAACTCTATGGATGTTTCACCAACTCTACAATTTTTTTTTCAAAAAGTTATAGCTTTGACATTTGACCTCTTGGGATAAAAAATTTATAATATCTAAGTAACAAATTCGTTAATCTGGCTTTACAATTTTTTTTATGTTTAGAATTGAAAGATCTTCACTTTAAAGCTTTAAAAAAAAATTATTTGTACAATAAATAATGCAATTGTAAAAAAGGGCCATTTTGGACCTTTTGCAGGCTGTTTTGCAATAACCAATAAACGAAATTAAACTTACCATAGCTCAAATTGTAGGTTTTTGTAATTACTACTATAATTACGGTAATTTTAATTTAATATAACTTTATATTAAAAAGTTTTTCTCTAAAATCAATATCCTAAGCTGCAAAATTAAAAATCTTTAAAAATTGCAAATTTAACAAATGAAAATCGCAATATAAAAAAAGCGCACTATATTTTTGGTTACATTTTAGTAGAAGTTATTCCTGGCATCGTCCTTTACAACACCTGCTAGGTTTCAAAAATTCCTGAATTATATCACGTTTTTTTACCCACGGCCTGGGGTATAAATAGAAAGTTGTAGTAAAGGAAAAAACTTACAATATGAGCTATGGCAAGTTTATTTTTGTTAATCAATTATTGCATAACAGCCTGCGAAATGTCAAAAATGGCCGTTTGCAATTGCAGTATTTACTGTAAAAATAATTTTCTTTTATTCTTTATGCCTTTTACATGAAGACGTTTCAATTCCAAACATAAAAAAAAATTGTAAAGCCCGATTGGTGAAATTGTTGCTTAGATATTACAAATTGTTTATCTCGAGAAGTCAAATGTCGAAGGCTATAACTTTTTGAAAAAAAAAATCGTAGAGTCATTCCTAGATCCACTCTCCTTCTAAAGACATATTTTCATATTCTGACGTAAATAAATGCATAAAACATTGTTCAACCTCTTAATTCGGGTTTGAAAATAAGGGGGCAAATTTCGTTATAAACATTTAGAGCTGAAGCGGCCCCTGTATATCCTATGAGTTTCTAACTTACAGATTACTGTTGCTGAAGACCAAATGAAGATTTAAAACAAAATAAAAATTTTCTACGACCAACTGAAGCAGAGATAATTGTTTTTGTTTTCTTAAATCGTAGTGACTTTATTTATAACAATTAAGAAATTATTTCTGTCATCTGTCATTGACTAATAAAAGACTTATATTATCTTAAAATAAAAATTATTTTAAAGAAAATTACATTTAATTATTAAAAATGATTTTTAAAGTGGAGTGGCTATTTATTTTTCTTGACGACTGTGATTTATTTTGTCGGTTGTCCTTAGCAACTAATAGTAAATTGAATCACGGTTTTTGCTCCAAATTTTAAAGAACCGCTTGGATTGACATGAAATTTGGGATACACATAGATAACTTATCAAAGAAGAAAAGTGATATTGGGCCCATGTGTGCTTTTGCCCTGGGGGTGTTTCGCCCCTTATGGGGGATGAAAAAATATACGTTCAAAATAAGACTGGAAATGGATAAACTGGATAAATGGATAAATACGTTCATTTTTCAACAAAAGAGAACACGTTTTTGGGCGATTTTTTGCAAATAACTCAAAAAGTAAGTATTTTATCGAAAACAAAATTCATAGCCCATAAAAAAGTGATAAATGGTGTAGGTTTGTATGAGATCCCTAGACACAGTAAAATAAGAATTCTAAGTAATAAAAAAAAGGTTCATACTCGCCAAATTTTAAATCGAATATTTCAACATGAAATAACTAAAAAATGCAGCACTTTTTGGGGAAAACTCATTATTAAACGCTTTTCTTTAGTTTAATAGTTTGCGTCAAATCTTTAGACGTTAATTTGACTGCCTTATCTTTAATGCAAATGAATGAAAATTTTTAGACATATGCATTTACGGGAACAGTACACGAATAGTCGATATTTTTTTTTATGTTTATTATTTGTTTAAATAAAAAAAAACGATTTTAATGGAAAATGCTTTAATTCTCTTGTTTTTTACAATGTAGAAACTTGAAACTTTTACGGATTGTAGCTAATGATACGAACTATACATAATTTCACTTTTTACGTTAATTTTTTACGTTACGCTTCATAAATAAACAATAAAGTTTCAAATTTTAAACGCTCATATATTTGTTTATATAAAAATCGGCGTTTATTCGTGTCAAATTTCAATACGATACGAAACAAAACTTAACCAAAACTCGAATTCAAAAAAAAATCGTGGTTTTATCGTAGTCTTAGAAAAACCACCGGTAGAGACGTTTTGTGCACAAATAACATTAGAATTCGTTTTGGCGTATTAATTAATTAAACGCTTTTCTTTAGTTCATTCGTTTGGGTCAAATCTTTGGACGTTAATTTGACTGCCTTTTCTTCAATGCAAATGACCAGAAATTTGCAGACATATGCATTCGCGGGAACAATACACGAATAGTCAATAATTTTTTTTATGTTTATTAATTATTGTTTTTCTTGTTTTTTACAATGAAGAAACTTAAACTTTTACAGATTGTAGCTAATTATATGAACTATACATAATTTCACTTTTTACGTTAATTGTTTACGTTATGCTTCATAAATAAACAAGAAAGTTTCAAATTTTTTGCCCATTCCGACTACTTTTCATGTTTGTACATCATATGGTTTATATGTACATATTTTAATAAACATGACGATATATTTTAATGTTTGAAAAGTGTAAGACTAAAAAGTAA
Organism: Diabrotica virgifera virgifera; assembly: GCF_917563875.1. NCBI lineage: Eukaryota > Metazoa > Arthropoda > Insecta > Coleoptera > Chrysomelidae > Diabrotica > Diabrotica virgifera. The sequence continues at coordinate 179,749,135 of NC_065443.1, read as the reverse complement.
AAAATAAATAAATTTGAAAAAATTTTTTTTAAGAAACGCTTTTCTTTAATTACGAGTGACTAAAAGCAAAAAATAAAAAAATTGAAAAAATCTAACACATTCGTTAAAGAAAAGCGTGGGGTGAAAACCGTTTATTTGATGAAGACGCGCCACGCTTTTCTTTGACGAATGTGTTAGATTTTTAAAATTTTTTTATTTTAACTTTTTATTAAAAGTTATTAAATTTTGTTTTTTAAAAAAATTTCTAGCATTAAATGTAAGGAAGTTACGTTCAAAATAAAGTTGATCCCTTTTTATTTGGTAAAATATCGTGAAAATCACCCCTATTTAGCATCCCAAATGAAATTAATCATTACCACTTAACGAGTTGCTTTACTCGTGTATGTATCGTTTATATGATCTGTAAGTTTCATGTGTTCAAAGTGCTTAGTTTTGAAGGGACTGTAGTTGAAAGGACTTGAAGTAGTTAATAATCACGAGTGTGTGCAAATTTTGAACAGCCATATCTTCACCAACTTTTACCTTACAGAAAAACAAAACATCCAAAATTAGCGTTACCAGGTGTCCCGATTTGGGCGGGACGTCCCGATTTTCAGGGGTCTGGGGACGCGTACCGATTTGTACCTGATCGGGACACTAAATCTCCAGATTTTCACCCACGAAAACCAATTTCAGGAGGACTTGCAGTGATTATGTTATAAAAACTATGTTATAAAAACAAGGCACTCCTAAAAGCGGCAAAATCGAATGAGAAATATAATTAAAAAAAAAATAAATAATTTACTTATTCTACGATTTTTTTTTGTAATTTTGTCTGATTATTATTATTATTATTATTATGTAGGATTAAATACAGATTATAGAAACATCTTGTAGTCCAGTAAATGAACGGGAAATACGGCGATACCGTGTAATTTTCAGGATCAACTCCGAATTGCATGAAAATTTGGACGGCTTGTGCCGTTGGTTGCTTTTACTCGGGGAGTGATAGTCACCCCTAGTTGGGAGGTGAAAAACCGCGCGTTTAAATAAGTTCGGAGATGGATAAATTGACTAATTCTAAGCAATTTTAGTTCTATAGAATTTTAACTTGCTTAATAGTTTTCGAGTTATTTATGAATGAAAACGTTTATTTTTCTACTAAAAATTACGTTTTCAGGCGATTTTCACAAATAACTCAAAAAGTAAGTATTTGGTCGAAAAAAATATTCTTGGCAAAAATGTGGCATAATATAAAAAAAATGAAAAAAATTGTGAACTCGTAAAGTCTATAGATCCAGCAAAAGCAAAGTTGTAGCTCATAAAAAATACGTTTTTATTCGTCAAATTCCAAATCATATATTTGGAATTTTGGATAATTATGAAATAATCAAGAAATGAAGCGCTTTTCGGGAAAAACCAATTAAAACTTTTTTAATAAAGCTTTATTTTTATGTTTTAATAAAGTTTCTAGCATCAAAACGTAAGCGAATTATGCTCAAAATCAAGTTGATTCTTTTTTTTTTTTGGTAAAAAATCGTGAAAATCTCCCCCTCCTTAGCACCCCAAATGAAATTAATCGTTACCGCTTTACAAACAATTTACTTTACTTATGTATTTTTTACATGATTGAAAGGACCTGAACGAGTTTCTAATCACGAGTGTATGCAAAATATGAACAGCCATATTTGAACCAATTTTTGTCTAACAGAAAAACAAAATGAATATATTATATTTATACAGCAAAACCTACCTACTTTTTACTCCTTTAAATTTTTAGTATCCCTAATACTTTTTAAGTTATTTTGAAAAAAGGGCATTTTCCAATATTTTAGGAAATTTTGTTTTACTATAAAATCAATTTTTTTCAAAACTAAGCACTCCCAACCGGTAAACCTTACAGATAGTATAAACAATAAACATATAAAGTAAATGGTAAAGCGGTAACGATTAATTTTATTTACGGTGCTAAATAGGGGGAGATTTTCACGCCTTTTTTTACCAAAAAATGGAACCAACTTTATTTTGAGCGTAACTCGCTTAGTTTTAATGCTAGAGACTTTTATTTACTACTGGACTATTGTTGTTTATTTGTCCCGATCTACAACCCTAAATCCCTATTTGTTTTTGCTTATGTACCGATTAAAAACAAATCGGGCCTGGCAACACTATCCAAAATACTCAGAAAGGAAAAATCTACATTTTTTACTCTTTGCGATATTTGGTATCACTAATAAATTTTAAGTTATTTTGAAAAAAACCATGTTTTCAAAATTAGAAATTAAAAAAAAATTATTTTAAAACCATTTTTTTTAAATAAGCCCTTTGAATCGATGATACTTACAGTTCATATAAATAATACACAAGTAAAGTAACGTGTGAATCGGTAACGATTAATTTGATTTAAGATGGTAATTAGGGGCTGACTGTCCCGAGTTTATTCGACCAAAAAAAAAAGAGACCAACTTTATTTTGAGCGTAACTTGCTAAATTTTGATGATAGAAACTTTTTTAAAAAACAAAAATAACGCATTTTTTAAAAGCTTTAAAAAAGTTGTAATGAGTTTTCTCCAAAAAGTGTATCATTTTTTGGTTATTTCACGTTGAAATATTAACTTTGAAATTTGACGGATATGAACCTATTTTTCATTAGGTACAACTTTGCTTTAACTGGGTCTAGAGAGTTCGGACATACACCACTTTTTTCAATTTTTAATGGGCTATGTTTTTGCTAAGAATATTTTTTTGATAAAATACTTACTTTTTGGTTTATTTGCAAAAAACCGCATAAAAACTTGTTTTTTCTTTGTTGAAAAATGAACGTTTTACTCGCAAATAACTCGACAAGTATTAACTTAGTGAAAAAATTCTATAGAAAAAAGTTACTTACAATTAGTCAGTTTATCCATTTCCGGACTTATTTTGAACTTATATTTTTGCATCCGCCATAAGGGATGAAACTCACCCCCAGGGCAAAAGCACACATCGGCCCAATATAACTTTTCTTCATTGACATGACGTTATCTATGTGTATGCCAAATTTCATGTCAATCCAAGCGGTTCTTTAACCTTTGTCGAGCGGCATAATTTTACACCGTTAACAGACGGCAAAGTTACAATTGTACCTGTTATATATATTTTTTTTAAATTCGTTAATCTAAAGGGAAATATATGTTAATTTTAAGATAATATTATTTATTACTAGCATAACTGGTAAAAAATTGTTGAATATTGCAATAAATAAATAATAATATTCGTTAATTTGTTCTTGTACGGATTTACAAACAAAGATTAGAAGCCGCTATAACGTGACCGCTCTTATCTGTCGTAAATTCTTGAAATTACTACAACAATAAACTTGAAAATAGTGACCGTAAACAAATTCTAGTAGGAGTAGCATTGACTGCGTTCACCAGATGCAAACACATTCACAAATGTTTGCGCTTTGATTCTAAACTTGTTGACAGCGAACTGAACGGATGGTTGTTTAGGTTAAAATTTGACATTTTGCTTGCTTGGTTTGAACGTAACCTAAAATAAATTTTCTCAATAAATACGTTTTTGAATTTATTTTTTTTTATTAAAGAAAAAAAAAATTTATTTAATAGATAATAACGTAGCAGAATGTCTTCAGTAGCCTTTATTTTATATATAAAACCCTTATCAATATATTTTACAATATATACAATTTAAATTCCCGCCATATTTCAACACGTTTGCAAAGTTCAACTTAAATATGTTATGTTTGCAAAAATGGCGACCGCTTTCCAAACATGTTTGACGTTAGCAAGTCGTTCAGAACCATAAAGCGCAAACTGATTGCCAACGTTTGCATCTGGTGAACGCGCCCATTGTATTGTATTTCAATTGGAAACAGATCTCATCCCCATTTAGTTGTTTGGTGTTTATCAATACCTAATATCAATATCTAAAAAATTATCATGAATAGTGATTATAGGTACATCTAGTATACCGAAATGGCTACAAATTAGGTGTACATACATAGAAATAACAAAGAAAACTTGCGCGAGGTGAGGATGATAGAGTATCTGGCCAATGATACGTGCAGCAATGTCTTGTAATTCTTTCAATACCATGCTAAGATTTCTTTGATTTGACAATGAAAATATCCGCGAAGAACGCAAAAAAACCGAAGATGCACTCATACGAGATATCTAGACAATGCTGAATAAAAATTTGCTACAAGGCTCCAAACCATCCAAATGCATAACCACCGACTAACAATTATGTCCATTTAGAGGCCTTACAAATTTAGAATACCTTCCAAACTCGCTAAATATGGGATCGAAGTATTTTTGGCTTGTGATACATCAAAGCTCACACAAGATCATCTTTATATTGGAAAAACAGCATACGGTTCCCGACCAGTTAACGTTGGCGAACAAACAGTTTAAGATCTGATCACGTCTAATAAAGGTTACGGACAGAATGTTACCACAAATAACTTTTTTACCAGTATTGAATTCGCTAAATTCTTGAATTTATGGCACATGACGTTAGTAGTACTAGTAGGCACAGTTAGAAGAAATAAGGGCATGCTAATGCCAGCAAACAAGGAAAGAGCTAGTTTTTCCACAAATTTTGCATACAATCAAGTTGCTACTGTATGTTCTTAGGTATATGTGCCAAAGAAAAACAAAGCAGTAGTGTTACTCTCGCCCATGCATATGACGGGAAAAGTAGAAGACAGTGAAGTAGCGAAACCGGAAATAATCCAGTATTACAATAAAACCAAAGCGGAATTGATAACATGGATAATATGCTGGGTAAGTATTTGACCAAATACTCACCCAGCATTTTATGTCGAGTATTGCGGTGGCCCTTGGCCTTTTTTTATAATATAATTGACGTCACTGGCTTAGCATGCTACATTATACATCGAGAGAATAATCCATTAGAAAAAACAAAGGACTAACGCAGGCAATTTTTGAAGGATCATTCTAAAGAGATTTGGTTACCTTCATTTCAATCTCAAAGTAAAAACCGGATGATGATTAGGAGTCATTTTCTTCGTAGTGCTGTAGAAATGGTCCTTGGTTGAAACAGAGTATGTATTTGCTGTAGATACTCCTCCTCAAGTATCTCACAGCATTCGTGGATCTATGTACTCCAGTAACCGGAAGTTGTCATATTTGTCTAAACGAACGGAAAAACAGCGTAAAACGAGAAGTACTTGTGGAGTATGTTTTCTATCTGTGTGTGGCGAACATTCTTTGTCTAAAACGGGTCTGCTCCAAAATCCCGACAGCCAAAATCCCGACAGCCACAATCCCGATGGCCAAAATCCCGACACGCCAGAATCCCGACAGGCCAAAATCCCGACAGGCCAAAATCCCGACAGGCCAGAATCCCGACAGGTTTGATAAGTTTCTTTTTAATATATAATTACATTTATTTCTTGTTTTTTTGTTTATGGTCATCTGTTTTTTATTTTTTGTTACTAAACAAAAGTATTTACCATTCAATATGAACTAATTTTCTAAATAAAATTTCTAACATGGGTATATGAATTAAATTATTTTTTTTGCCAATATATAGTCCAATAATATAATGTATAATCAAATCCTGAATTCAAGTTTACTTTCATATAATAGATATTATCATGTCACTTACAACCTTCCATTTCAGTAAGTATAGCTTTTATATTATAAAATGAAGTGTTTAAATATTTTTTTCATTTAAAATACATAAAGATTAGTATTGTCCTTTTCATGATCATTTTTCAGTGCGTAACAAATGATAGGAAAAAGGGTAAGTCCGTGATAATACACATTTATGACATTTATTCTAACATGACATTTTAGTTAAATCTGACAGTTGTCACATTTCATTTTTAGTTTGGAATAAAAACAAATCAAATGTGTTTCTTGCATTTATAAAATGGTATTTTCTTTGATTTGTATAGTCTTATAAATTATACAGATTATATTTGTAATATTATTATCTAATTAAAAAAAAATATTTTTTTATTATGGCGCCATCTATCGACAACTAGAAGAAATATTATAAAAATGTCACCGACGAAATGTAATCACCGACGTGCCTTTTTTTCTGTCACATACAATTTAATGCGTTAGAAAGAAATCGAAAAACTGTGACGCACTGAAAGATGATCATGAGAAATACTGTACCCGTGCTTATTAGTAAGTAATAATTTTTCAATTTCAATACTCTATAATCTATAATCTATAATATGATTGCATTTGAAATGGTATTGCATTTGAAAAGGAAACAATAAATATTCAAAATGTAGTGGTCGGAATTTTTACTTATGTGAGGATTGTTGCATGTCGGTGTTTTGGCCGTCGGGATTTTGGCTGTCGGGATTTTGGGCGCCACCAGTCTAAAACGATATGTATGTGTTGCGAAAATCCACACTATCATTATTTTTGTATTTTGAATCAAATAAACTATCATTTAAATACAAAATGTATTGTTTTTTAAATCATTTATTAAAAAGAATGTAAAAGGTACAAATGTACCTATGCCGTCGTTTATGGGGTAGGAACTATTTAAGCCTCCTTCTGCGAATTGAAAAAAAAATTTTGTTACATTTTGCTCACATAATCTACTGGATAAATGTAGAGATCTCGCAAAAGATCAAGTCTTTACCTCTTTGAAAAAAAAAGTTATCACAATTTGAAAACTCAAAAGTTACAATTGTACCTATGCCCCCGACGAAGGTTAAAATTTGGAGCAAAAACCGCGATTCAATGTACTATTAGTTGCTAAGGGCAACCGACATAATAATTCACAATCGTAAAGAAAAATAAATCACAACTCCATTTTAAAAATCATTTTTAATAATTGACTGTGATTTTCTTTAAAAGAATTTTTAGTTTAAGAAAATATAAGTCTTTCTTTAGTCAATCGCTGAGAAATAACTTCTTAATTGTTATAAATAAAGTCACTACGATTTAAGAAAACAAACATAATTATCTCTGCTTTAGTTGGTCGTAGAAAATTTTAATTTTGTTTTAAATCTTCGTTTTGCCTTCAGCAATAGTAATCTGCAAGTTAGAAACTCATTGTACAGGGGCTGCTTCAGGTCTAAATGTTTATAACGAAATTTGCTTCCTTATTTTCAAACCCGAAATAAGAAGATGAACAATGTTTATGCATTTATTTACGTCAGAATATGAAAATATAAGTCTTTAGAACGAGAGTGGATCTAGGAATGACACTCTACGATTTTTTTTTTCAAAAAGTTATAACGTTCGACATTTGACTTCTCGAGATAAACAATTTGTAATATATAAGCAACAATCGGGCTTTACAATTTTTTTTTATGTTTGGAATTGAAACATCTTCATTTCAAAGCCTAAAAGAATAAAAAAAGTTATTTTTACAATAAATAATGCAATTGCAAAAAACGACCATTTTGGACCTTTCGCCGGCTTTTTTGCGATAATTAATTAACGAAATTAAACTTGCCATAGCTCAAATTGTAGGTTTTTTAATTTACTATAACTTTCTATTTAAAAGTTTTTTCTAAAATGAATATCCTAAGCTGCAAAATTAAAAATCTTTAAAAATTGCAAATTTAACAAATGAAAAACGTCATAAATAAAAAACGTCCTAAAATTGTTGGTTACATTTTAGTAGAAGTTATTCCTGGCATCGTCCTTTACAACACCTGACCTCCAGGCATACAGTGTATGGGAAGGGGGAGGTAATCGAAACCATGTGTTCATAATTGCCAGGTTTTAGGTTTTCTTCTTGACAAAATTGAGCCAATCTGTCGCCTGTAGTATTTCTTGTTCCTAAACCTTAATCACCTATTATATTATCCACTCGGCCTTTTTCTATCTTTGCATTTAAATCACCCATTATTATTGTAATTTTTTCCTTCCTGGTGTATTGTAAAAGTTGTTTAAGTTGTTCATAAAAATGTTCTATTCCAGCTTCTGATTTATCTCCAGTTGGAGCATACACTTGCACTATATTAATGTTAACTGGCTTACCCTGTATTTGTAATAACCCTCATTCTACCTGAAAAAGGAACAACATTTAAAACGGCTGCTTGGAATCTCCTGGAGATGAACCCCAACTCCCAACTCCATATAATATTATCTCGGGTGTCATTTCCGGAGTAATATATCGTTTTATTCATGACCAATGTTTCACCGGAACCAGGCCAGCGCATTTCGCTTATGCCCAATATTATTCTAAGTTCAGTCTGTTCATTTCCTTAATCGTGTTGTGCGTCGTTCCTTGTTCGAGCAAGCTACTCAGATTCCATGTCCCGAAATTTAAAAAGGATTTGTTCTCTAAATAGTTATTTGCAACATTCGGGTGGCTCCTCCTCGCGGTGATTCTTAGCACCCCTCGACCATTAAAAGGTAGGTTCATTTGCCTTTGGGGCCAATTTTTCAACCCCAGGAAAAAAGTTCCCTCCCTTACTAACTCATCCGCCCGAAAACGTTGGTCAGTGGTCAGTTAGTGAGGGATTGCTTATACATACCAATAATATTTATTGTTTTTTTTTTTTTGTACATACTCATATCTTTAATTCATTTATTTATTTTTTAAAACCTTTTTTATATAAATGTCCTAGATCTCCGGTCTAGAGGGAGCATTGATGAAATTGAGTATATATTAGCTGTTTACAGGCTAATTGTATAATCCTCATGCAACAAAATATCTTTCGACAAGTATTGTCAAGTCTTATAAGAATAAACGTGCTGTAATATCAAACTCACCTGCCATCCGTCGTAAATCGCCTTAATGTTCATTACAACGAGCTTTAGACATCCTCTCTGATATCTTCTTCAGAAAATCCGAGGTCTCAGTCTCCTGAGACCCCAGATCTCTTCTTCTTCTTCATGTGCCGTGCTCGATTATCGAGCGTTGGATATTAAATTGGCTATAGTAATTTTGTTGACGGCAGCTCGAAAAGGAATGCAGAGGATCTGTTAAACCAGCCTCTCAGGTTTCTAAACCATGACGTTCTTCTTCGACCTGGCCCACTTCTTCCGTCTACCTTGCTTTGTATTATTAAATGGAGTTATCTTATATCTCTCTGAGTGGCGCATAACATGGCAAAATATTTAAGTTTGCGATTTTTAACTGTTCTCACGACTTTCGTAACTTTTCCCACCCGATGCAAAACAACTTCGTTACGTAGTGGGGGGGGGGGGAAGTATGCTAAATGTGCAGTCACTCGAGCGTTATGGGGACCTATTGAGTTGTGAAGATTAGGTCCTAAAGCCAAAAAAAGTTAAGTAATGTTTTCCATTTTAGTGGGGACTTTCCATTTTTTAATTTAATTTTCCATTTCCAACAATCTTTTTTTCAATTAGAGCGCCATCTATCCATAATTCGAAAAAATGTCTTGAATAAAAGTTACTTATTTTTACATAAGGAATCAGAATCTGCAATAAAAAATGGGGGCTCCTGTTTAAGATTTTAAAGTAACCTCCCTACTCACTTCTATGGGGAGTACTTCTTTTCAAAAATATTGAATAAGTGTGTTTTTCAGTTTTTCGATCTGATGTTCATTTCGCGAAATATCGCGGAATTCTTATTTAAAATTTTAAATTTACCCCCACCCCTCTCCGTGGGGAGTCGTGTTTGGTATCATTCGATAGATTTTTGAAAAATATTGATGAGGACGTATTGTTTAGTTTTTCGATCTGTCGTTTATTTCGCGAAATATTCGCTTTTCTCTTAGGGTTTTGGGACTCACCCATTTCCTTACGCCCCGCTCAAATCGTCAGATTTTTTAAATATACACTGTTTTGCATGTACAGTTACGATCATTGAATAGTTTACAGGCTTACGTATCTAGGAGCCGATTTTTTTAAATTTCACCTCTTTTAAACGCACCTTTTACGTCAAAGTGGCGTTACCAGTGGTGTACCTATAATAGGTTGATTAAAATTAAAAAATCAAAATAATATAAATATATTTTATAAAATTTAACAAAATGCCAAGGGCCATTAGTTGTCGAGGCATTAAGCTAAATAAAAAAAAAATTAAATGGAAAGCATACACAGAAGATTTTTGGAGGAGTTTCATATCGTTTTAATTTATTTTTCAACACGCGAAATTTTTGACAAGTATTGACTTTTTGAAATTTTTTGACTTTGACATTTATCAGATCCGTACGACACTGCAATTTTACAGTATTACAATATAAAAATTAAGGTGTAAACTATTCAGTGATCGTAACTGTACTTAACTTACCTTATCTTAATCTGATGATTTCGAGTGTTTCTAAGGAAAGATTTTTTTTCGGCCCCCCTTAAGGAACTCCCCTGTATTAAGAGCCAATATATGGTAGAGGTACATTTACAGGGTACAAAGTTTCTCCCCATGTAATAATCCGACGCGCTCGAGTAACTGCAAAAATCCCCGCTTGGGCTCCCCTACCACGAACTCTATCCACCTAACTTATTCATAGGAGTCTCCGATACATCCAGATTTCAAAGGCTTCCAGATTCTTGATAAGTCCAACCTTCGACACCATACAAAAGAGTAGAAAACACATAACATCTTACTAATCTAGTGTTCAGAGTAATATTGTTTCCACATACAGTTTCTTCATGTTAAAGAATGCAGCTCTGACCTTCTCTATATTATGTATTCTAATTTCTTTGTTCATGTCCCAGTTCTCATTATTACAACCAAGGTAGGTGATACTGTTAGTTCTCTCGTGTTGTTCACCATAAGCTGCTACCGGTTGTATTGGCATTTTACAGACAACCATCACCTTTGTCTTTGCGGTGTTTAGCCTGAATCAATTTTCATCACACGTTGTGGTAATCTTATTAATCAGATGTTGAAGTTATTCGTAATTGCTTGTAATTAACACTGTGTCATCTGCGCATCTCAAATTGTTAATATTAATATATCCACTGCTTTATTGAAAACGAACTCAGAATATATGTTAAATATTAGTGGGGACAAAACTCAGCCCTTCCTTACTCTTCTTCGTATTTGAAGCTCTTCATAAGTGTCCCGGCCAATCATTATGTTTGCAGGTTGATGTTAGTAAATATTTTAATGATGCGTAGATCTTTATCATCAATACCAATCTGCTGAAGAATAACAATCATTTCAGTATGTTTTACTCGATCAAAGGTCTTCCCAAAGTCAATAAAACACATATAAACCGGATGTCCGACATCTCTGAACCACCTCCACCAAGGACGGTATTAAAAGTGAGAAATTTAACATCTGACTTCCGGTTCCACAGTTGCAACTGAAAGTACTGTTTTAAAAGTCTCCGAAATAGTACAAGCGATATATTATTCGACGCACCTTAGCAAGACGAGAATAAATATACTTCCGGATTTTATATCAATTCCAGTTAAAAAGGTGTAATCGGAAGTGCCACATTATAGTAGCAGAAATAACCTAGGATAAAACAATCATCGCATATTGAAAAGTCGAGATCGAATATTTAGTTCCGGTTTTTATGTAATTTCCGGTTAAAAAGTTATGACCGGAAGTTTAGAAAAAAATGACTCGAAATTAGTGAAATCATATATCAATCGACGTAAAGTTACACGAAGAGTTCAAATATCGACTTCCATTTCTACTTTCGGTTTGTTCTTGGCTAAACTCTAAACTGCTTATTTTATCAAGGTACAAAACTAGACTATATCATTTTTACCAACTCATACAAAATAACACGTATACTAGTTTGTATCTAATGATTTCTTTAGCCATTTCACTTTCTTTAGGAAACTCTGTGAGTGCTCAAGTAGAACTAACAGATACAACGGATTGGAATTTGGTGCAGCTTCCTGAGATTAGTATAGCAGCAATCGATAATGGTCTAGCGTTTCCTTACAAACATCCGGACAGTTGGCGAGCTTATCCTTACCATTGGGCATGGTTACCACAAGCTAAAGTACCATTTAGTAAGGCTACCAAAGACCTGGTGTTACCATTATTGTCAGATATGAACTTTGTGCAGGTAATATATGAAAAACTGTATGAATTATTGGAAAATCAAAAACGACACATCCAAAATTTTTCGAAATTCGATTCCAATTTTTTCTAAAGCAGCTAAAACGATACCCCGTTTCCGTTGAGATAGGCAAACTGCCCTCGCTCCCAGAATTCAATTTTTTTTAAATTGTTTTACGTTCTTTGTGATACAAAAATAAGGCTCAGTGCAATTTTAAACCTTTTTCTCTCTTCCACTTCCCCCACCACCAAAAAACCTCATTTTTTCGGTTTTATTTGTTTAGATGGTATGCAATCAATTTAAAAAATTTAAAAAAATTCACACGCATAATTGAGGCTTTTACCATGTCTATTTTTTATAGACCCATAAGTTGAGTGTACATAACCTCAAAATGCAATTTTTATTTACTTTTTTTTTGAAAAAAACGTAGCAAGTCGAATTTTTTTTGTGTATTTTATCAAAAACTAATTTCCAATTTTTTTCAGATTTTTCGGTAAGGTGCGCGATCTTCAAAAACCGAGAAACTGGCTTTGGGGGGTTGGGGATTTTCCCCATTTTAAGGACTTCCAAATTGATCAAATCAAGTTTTTTTTTATAGGTTATATATAATTTGAAGGGAACGCTGCAGAGTTAAAATTGCGCTGAGAATATACGAAACCCTCCATGCAGCTAACCCCATTACCCAAAAAACGAGAGCAGTCCTACTGTAACAGCTGAGTCAAGCTAGAAACGAAAAGTGGATCGAAACACTGAAAAAAGGAACATGTTACATAGTAGCGTGGAACCTTGTTAAAAAACTTAGCGGTGATCCTAAGGAACATAAGCCACCTTGCAAGATTACAGCAAACCAAATCACTACTCAACTCCTGTGAATAGAAAAAATGTTGACAAGTATCTCATCCCGCAAGAAGTTTTATTAAGAACCGGCAAATATTGCACCGGCCAAGTCATGGCGTTAACAGATCACATTGAAAAGCCTTTCGAAGAACAGCCCTTTAAGACACAGGCTACTTTCGTAGATCTGACAGCAGCCTGTGACATAGTAAGACATAAGACATTGCTCCACAAATTGTAGAACACAGTCCTACTGTATTGTAGGTCATTGACCGCCATAGTTAGGGTCGTACATTCTTTACTGCCAAACAAACTTTTTTCCCTGATACCCAATCCTTCCAAAACCCAAGTCTATTCCACTTTCGCGCAAAGGAAAAGCACACTGCATAAAAACAAGAGGGAAAGTGGCATCTATACTCCTTCTCAGAGGCAACTTTCAGTGCGTCACTATTTTTCGATTTCTTTCTAACGCATTAAGTTGGAAGTGACAGAAAAAGAGGTACGTCCGTGATTAAAGTCATTTATAACATTTATTCTAGTTGTTGATAGATGGCGCTATAATCGAACAAAAAATGATTTATGTATTAAATATCTATATTCTATAAGACTATAATTTGTACAATTTATAAGACTATACCAATCAAAGAACATACGTTTTTATAAATCAAATAAACACAATTGATTTGTTTTTATACATAATTACGATTACGATTCTGACAACTGTCAGATTTAACTAAAATGTCATGCTATGATTCTCTTCATTCTTAAAGTCATATATTACGTCATTAATGACACACTGAAAGACAACTTTATAGACGTATAAATATGTAATAGGTAAATAATGGGTAAATACGGCTTTTCCGATTATAGCGCCATCTATCAACAACTGGAATAAATGTTATAAATGTGTATGTATCACGGACGTACCTTTTTTCTGTCACTTGTGTCGCACTGAAAAAAGGCTCTTAGAAGCACCATAGTAGTAGCATATTCAGGAAGCTAACGGAAAGACTGAAATCCATGAAAAGTTTCCTTAGCTCAGTGCAGGATGAACTTCCCGAATATTTTTCTCTTCTCCAGGTTCAATCTGTAGGACCTTAAAACGTGGAAAACTATGAATATAATAAGAACGGGGGGGTGCACCGGTCAACATGGCAACATGGGAGAAATAGACCAAGATGATAGAACATAGAAAGCAAGAGATTTTAATCAGATTAGATGTATCCGAGATGAAAATAATAAAATACTAATTCACGAAAAGAATGTCAAAAAGAGATGGAGTAAGTATTTTGACAGTTTATTAAATGAAGAATTTAACAGACAGCCTGTGGAGTTAACGGAGACAGTAACAGCAGTGGTTGCCAGAATAACAAACGGGGAGGTGGCTCAAGCCCTTCAAAAAATAAAGAAAGGAAAAGCAGTCGGACCAGATGACATTCCTGGGGAAGTATGGAGAGCTTTGGGAGAGACAGGAATAAGTTGGCTAGCAGGTCTATTTAATAGAATTATGGAAGTTGGACAAATGCCAGAGGAATGGAGAAGCAGTATATTAGCACCTGCCTACAAAAACAAGGGAGACATACAACAATGTATGTCTCTACATACATGTAATACTTAGCCACACCATGAAAATATGGGAGAGAGTAATTGATAGACGGATACGTGAAGAAACCGAAATATCCGATAATCAATTTGGCTTTATGCAGGGCAGATCAACAACAGATGCAATTTTCATTGTAAGGCAACTGATGGAAAAATACAGGAATAAAGAGACCACCGCTCATATGGTATTCATTGATCTTGAGAAAGCATATGATAGAGTTCCTCGAGAGATTCTGTGGTGGGAACTCAATAAGAAAGGAGTCCCTGGCGAATATGTAAAGATTGTGAGAGATATGTATGAGATAGTAACGACTAGTGTTAGGACAGGTGTGGGAGAGACTGATAAATTAGACTGAGACTGATAGAGTTACGAACAACGAAGTACTGAGAAGAATAGGTAAAGAGAAGGAAGTTAAACTTACAATTAAAGAAAGAAAACTACAGTATCTCGGACATGTGATGCGGGGCGAGAAGTATGGCACCCTGCGACTCATAATGCAAGGAAAGATAGATGGCAGAAGAAGCATCGGAAAAAGACGAATTTCATGGCTGAAGAACCTGAGAAAATGGTTTGGATGCAGCTCAAAACAACTATTTAGAGCTACTGCCTCAAAAATTAAAATAGCTATGATGATTGCCAACCTCCGTAGCGGAGATGGCACCTGAAGAAGAAGAAGAAGAAGTTTTGGACCAGATAACAGCGAAACTACAGGGTAGCATTCCATGGTGCCTAATGTATGCTGATGATGTTGTGTTAATAGGAAATAGTGAAAGATACTTAAAACAAAAACTGGAACAGTGGAGACAAGTTTTGGAGGAAAAAGGTTTAAAACTTAGTAGGACAAAAACAGAGTATTCGGAATGTTCATTTAAAGATGGAGTTACTACAAATAAAATGGTATCTTTGGATAGTGAAATGATTGTGAAAAGCAATAGTTTTAAGTACCTGGGGTCGGTATTACAAAGTAATGGAGAAATAGATGGAGATGCATGCAGTAGAATTAGGGCTGGATGGATGAAGTGGAAAGAAGCGAGTGGTGTGTTGTGTGACAGAAAAATTCCAATGAAGCTGAAGGGAAAATTCTATAAAACAGCCATAAGACCGGCTAGGATGTACGGAACTGAATGTTGGGCAGTGAAAAATTCCAATGAAGCTGAAGGCAAAATTCTATAAAACAGCCATAAGACCGGCTAGGATGTACGGAACTGAATGTTGGGCAGTGAAAAAGAAAGAGGAACAACGAATGCATGTGGCGGAAATGAGAATGCTTAGATAGGTGAGTGGAGTTACAAAGAAGGATAAAATTAGAAATGAGTATATTAGGGGAAGTCTAGGTGTGGCACCAATTGATGCCAAAATGAGAGAGCATAGGTTAAGATGGTTTGGTTATGTTCAAAGTCGAGACGTGAATCACCCAATACGAAGTATAGCTGAAGTGCAGATTCCTGGAAGGAGTAGGAGAGGAAGACCAAAGAAGACCTGGGGGGAGACGATAAGGCAGGACATGTTGGTAAAGGGGATTAACATTGATATGACCCAAGATAGAATTTTGTGGAGAAATGCAATTAGGGAAGCCGACCCCGCATAGGGATAAGGCAAAGAGAATGATGACATAGTTATAAACAAATGAAGGCCAAAAAATGGTAAATGTTCGCTTTTTTCGTCTATTACCAAAAACTGAAGCATTTTAAACAAATTTGTGAGTAAGAAACTTATAAATCATATAAAAAACTTCAATTTGGCGTTCGCTGAATATGTCTATCCTTATTGGTTGTCTAGAAAATTGCAAAATAAATCATACATTTTGAGTTTTTATAAAAATTCATGACTTATTTAAAAATTAAGTTAGAACCTTCTTATTACATGGAATGCTGAAACTTATGGTTCTTAAATTATACTCTGAATTTAAAATCAATTGGTCAGATAGTTTAAAAGTTATTTGATTTGTTTAACTCAAATTAATTTTTTTTTGCAACAATATAAGTCAGAAATTGATGAAGCTGCTCCATACTACGGATAGTTTACGAAAGAAGAAGATTTATACTATTAACGTTATTTAAAAAAGAGGACAAAAAATAATTTTAAATATTGCAAAATTATTTTGCAAGAACATGCCGATTTTTTGCTTATAAACAATTAGAATAACTTTTTAAACATTACCCGTAGAAAAATTATTTTTTCATATTTAGAAAGACTGAATTCTTTTACAAATTTAGAAAGAAAAAATTATCCTAGGACAATTATTAGGGACGAAGTTGCCCCTCTTTTTTTAATTCACAGCAGCTTTGTTTATAACAATTAAGAAATAAAATTAGCCGCATTTGAAAGAACATACTTCAGAGTTTTAATATAACAATTATTTTTTTAACATCCCATTTATTTACAATCTGTAATAATTATTACAATAAGTAAATTGTTTAATTAAATTACAAAATACTTGCAGGAGACTGTCCAGTGACAGTAACCCATGAAATCATAATTTTAGTAACAAAATTATTTGTGACTCTAATAAATGTGAAAAATTAATTAAAATATTTTTGAAAATTTAAAATCTTGTTGGTAGATCGCTTGGAGTGTGGCACTTTAGCCTTCTGTTTGCCTGGGGTGTCATTAGGTTCTTCGCTAGCCTGTTGGGGTGGTTTTGTAGTCGTATTTTTGGGAGTAACTGACAATTTCTTCTTTAACAGTCTTCATTTGAAGAGCACGATTGATGTACTCATTGGGCATGCATCACGGTACATTTGTGATAATGCGGAAGGTCTTTGATTGGAATCTTTCCAGGATGTCGATATTGGATCTTGACGCAGATCCCCATAGTTGGGTACCATAGCTCCAGATTGGCTTAATCACTGACTTGTATACTAAAATTTTATTGTACAAACTCAGTTGTGACCTTTTTCCAATCGGCCAATACATTTTATTGAGTTTCAGACCCAACTGTTTTCTTTTCGTGAATATGTGTTTCTTCCACGTTAATCTGCGGTCCAAGTGCATACCTAGGTATTTTACATCATTCCTTTGTTGTAGTACTTGATTATTTAATGAGACGGCTGAGCATGTATATTTTCGATTAGTGAACGTTATATGTACTGACTTGCTTTCGTTTACTTTAATTCGCCATGTCTGTAACCAGATCTTTATTCTATCGAGATTTATCTGGAGCAGTTGCGAGGCGATGTACGGGTTTGAGTGAGCTGCAATGATTGCTGGGTCATCTGCATATGTGGCTGTGATGATGTTTTGACTTGTAGGAAGATCTGCTGTGTAGAGTAGGTAGAGAACTGGCCCAAGGACACTACCCGAGGTACTCCAGCTTTGATTGGATATAAGTTAGTGCACTGATCTGTTACTTTTACAAGGAAATGGCGGTCGGAGAGATAGGACTTGAGGATTAGAAAATAGTTGAGAGGAAGGACTTTCCTTATTTTGTATAGCAAGCCAGTGTGCCAGACTTTATCAAAAGCTTACGAGACATCCAAAAAGGCTGCAGAACAGTATCTCTTCTCTTCTAAGGCTTTGTTTATGGAATTGCAGACTCGGTGAATTTGCTCAGTGGTAGCATGTTGTTGTCTAAATCCAAACTGGTGGTTGGGTATTAGCTGCTTTTCCACGAGGATTGACTGTAATCTGTCGAGTAGTAGTTTTTCAAAAACCTTTGACATCATT
Source organism: Diabrotica virgifera virgifera (assembly GCF_917563875.1). Lineage (NCBI taxonomy): Eukaryota > Metazoa > Arthropoda > Insecta > Coleoptera > Chrysomelidae > Diabrotica > Diabrotica virgifera. The sequence goes on along the minus strand of NC_065443.1, from coordinate 179,731,112 downwards.
GAAAATAGGATAGGTCTATAGGACTTAACTTCTTCTACAGGCTTGCTTGGTTTGGATATTAAGATGATTTGTGCCACTTTCCACAAAAGGAGATAGTAACCAGTTCTTAAGATTGCGTTAAAAATCTGTGTCAAATATTGCACTTCTTTCTTGGGAAGGTTCAGATCTGTTTGGATTTTGTCTTGTTTGACTGTGAAGTTCTCCATCTGTTGATATGGATGTTCTAAATACAATTGAGTATTATCTTCTGCATCAGGGTTGTTGTTTTGAGCATGTGGTTGGAACACTTCCTCCAGGTATTTGGCAAAGACTGTGGTTTTTTTGTTGTCACTTTTAGCCCATCGTCCGTTATGAAACTGAAAAGAGAAAACTTAAGCTTAAATAAAGAAATATTGAAACTGAATGAACACGTCGAAGAATTAGAGAAAGATAAAAGGAAAAATAACGTCGTAATCACAGGGTTAAATCTACAAAGCTCAAATCAAAAAGACATGAAAACTGAAATCAAGAATTTCATAAGAAATGAACTAGAAGTGGAACCAGACATAAAATAAATTAAGAAAATCAGCAAAAACAAATGCCCAGTGGAATTGTTAGATACAGAAGGAAAAACGAAAGTAATAGAAAATAAGACTAAGTTTTCACTCTAATGGCATATAAAACAACATAATGCTATTCTACACCCCAACAGAATGAAAACAATGGGAACCTTCTCTGGTTACACCTCCGAGGCTTCTACAATATGCAAGCCATACGGATGCTGAGACTAAGGAAGATGAGTGAATTCTACAATTTACAATTCACGTCCCATCTGCTCAGCGCGGTAAAGTTCCAACGAGAATGGTTCCCTTCGTACTCCAATCAGAGTAAATGTAAATCAAAATTGAATAACCATTTTCAATTTCGTTGCAAAACAAAAATACAGCCGAACCATATTCTAGTCCAATCAGAGAGTGCAGCAAGCACCTCTACCGGTTTCGAAACGTATTAGTCTGTCATCAGGAGGCACATATGCTGCTCTCCCTGATCAAACCAAAACAAATCCCAGCGTGAAGTCCCGGATTGCAACGAACGAAATGGCATAGATGCCCTAGCGGCAACTGCTACAACAAGACTAAGTTTTCACTCTAATGGCATATAAAACAACATAATGCTATTCTACACCCCAACAGAATAAAAACAATGGGAACCTTCTCTGGTTACACCTCCGAGGCTTCCCAGAGAAGGTTCCCATTGTTACACCTCCGAGGCTAACCAGAGAAGGTTCCCATTGTTTTCATTCTGTTGGGGTGTAGAATAGCATTATGTTGTTTTATATGCCATTAGAGTGAAAACTTAGTCTTGTTGTAGCAGTTGCCGCTAGGGCATCTATGCCATTTCGTTCGTTGCAATCCGGGACTTCACGCTGGGATTTGTTTTGGTTTGATCAGGGAGAGCAGCATATGTGCCTCCTGATGAGAGACTAATAAGTTTCGAAACCGGTAGAGGTGCTTGCTCTACTCTCTGATTGGACTAGAATATGGTTCGGCTGTATTTTGTATATATATAAAAGACTGTAGTGGTCTTTTCGGGCCGCTGATCACAGTTTAAAGAAGCAGAAGAAAAAGAAGATTATTAAGCTTCTTGACAAGTGACGTCCGCGCATCACTGTTTTTTTTTATTTTATTTTTATCGCACAAGACATGGGTGGGTTCAAAAGAATCAATGGGGGGGGGGGAGCGTACAAATGTTCGAAATGTAAGATAGGACAATTATGATTGTCCCTCCTTAACAGGTAAGTCAACCAATCAATTAATTGTCCTTCACATAACATTTCGAACATTTGTACTTATGGTAGGCTGTTGAAAGATTAAACAATATTGTGCGATAAATAAACAAAAGTACATTGCAATCCAAAAATGAATAGTACTTAGCAATTTTTTTTTTAGAAACTTTACACAAAATATATACATATGTATACCTAACTAATATATTAGAGCAATTATTAATTAAGATTCATGTTTATATTTTAATTATATGAGATGTGTACTTTCAACCAGGTACAAATAAACATAATAAGAAAATTAATGTTCTTACTAATATTAGTAACCTACACATGTAATATAATTACAATTACATACAATTACATGGACTCACCAGACAATACGGTTTTGCAAAGAGTCCGTAATCTTTTGCTAGAGGTTTATTATAAAAAATATTGAATACTTGAGAATTTTCTGTCCATCTCGCCGTCTCTCTAATATCTTCTATAATCCAGTTCTAACTCCCGCTGAGGTAGATGCATGTCTGACACTATACACTTTAAAAATATTAGTGTCTATATTTTTAATTTAAAAAAATGTTATATCTATCTACTCAACGCCTGGGTAGATGTTGCTTTATACGTCTCTTTTTTTTTTGTTTTAGTTATAAACAAATTGTCTTCCGATTGAGGACGAATGTTTTAGAAATCTCTAAACACTCTCAACTGTGTTTTTTGTTTTAAATAGGTTGATATTTGTTTATTTATTATTATTATTATTATTTTTTGGGGAAGTCTTTATCCTATGTTATATCAAAATGTCAATTTTATCTTGATCCATGAAAATATTCTGAATTTTTATTAGGTACAGGGTTTGCAACCTCTGAACTGAAGTGAGTGCAATCAACATTACAAGTTTGTAAGTAAGATCTTTCAGGGAAAGGCTTGTGAGACGAAATAATGTTTTTAAATAAAGTAATACTGGTAGAGGGTCCCAAGTTAATTAATATTTGGGCAATTAAGGTTTGAGGTTATATATACATTTGTAAAAAAATTTAAAAATGTTTTTATAATATTCTAGGATATCTTCTATCAACGCCAATGCAGCACTGTGAATGTTAATACGAGCTATAATTTTAATCCGGTTCTACGATAGATTTAATAAAATTAAAATTTGATAATTCATAAGCAAAATGGTTATTATTTTATACTAAACCGTCACCATCTCTTGAAAACTGTATCATACAGATTTAGTGATTTGTTGTAATAGATGGGATGGAATCCTCAGGAATGCCTTTTCTTAAAAAGCTTGCCTGACAAGAATATGGAAACCCAAAGGATGTCCTGGATATAAAACCCCAAAAAAAATTCTAGATTAAATTTTTATCAGGTCCATAATTATCTTTTTGGTTGTCTAAGGTATGGTGGTCAAAGGTTGTGTACCAAGGCTGAAAAACATAAAATTTAAATCCATGCCAATCTAGAGTTAAGGCATTGGCTTTCTCTGATCCGGGGTCAGGGTTCAAAATTACATACCTTGCACATTTTTTTTTTTTTTTTTAGGATATATGGCAAACATATCAATTTCTGGAATAAGAAGCTGCTCAAAAATTATAGTAACACAATTATCACTTAAAGAATACCTACTCTGTTTCTATTTTTAAAGATCTTGATTCCGAGTCAGGCAAAAGCATTTTTTTTACTGTTACAGATGCAAAAATAATTTTTAAATTCCTATTTTCACAGAATTATTAAACTTATCTGCAAATGTTGAGTACTGTACACTACCCATCTTGTTAATGAAAGACACAGCTGTTGCGTTATTTATTCCTAGCAAAATGTTACAATTCCTATATTCGTTGAAAAAGGATTTCAAGCCACTATATGCTGCTAGTAACTGAAGTACATTTATATGTAGTTGTTGTTCATGACTCCAAAAACCATGAGTTTTGTTATCAATGCAGCATACCCGCCATGCTAAAAGATATATGCATCGCAAAATATTTCAAGTACATAATTGGATTATTTTATATTTTGCTCACTAATTGGTATGTTATTTAACCACCAATTGTAATCATTTTTAAGTATTTAGGTATGGTCATTTTAGTGTTATAACTATTAGTTTAAGAAAGAGGCTACTTTTCTTTTGTATTTATTTATATATTGTTTTTTTTTTAGTATAATTTTCCATATTTAACTTCCATAAATGGACGAACTGTTACAAACTGACCGATTAAGGCTGCAAATGATCTTATTTTACATGTACTTTTATTTTTGATGTTCTGAATACTATTAGATTTTTTTTTGTCAGCAGGTGCAAAATATATCAGGTTGTAAAACCAAGAAAAGTTATATTTTGTGGGGGTGAAAGTATACTTTTCCTTTTTTTTTATTTATAGTAAATCCCAAGCAGAAAAAACATAGAAAATGTTTAAACAATATTTTCTTTACATTTTAAATATGATTTTGAAATTGGTAAATGGTCCTCTAAAAAATTGACAAAAGTAAAGCCTCCTGTTATTAGATTATTTAGGGCTGGTTTTAAAGTTTTTGTAAATATAAAAGCCGAGATATTATTCAAACCAAACGGTAAACAGTTTAATTAATATAAAAAAGTTCTGTACTTAAATTTTAAATATTTTTTAGAATTTTAATGAACAGGAATAGCAAAATAGACAACTCTTAAATCTATTTTTGCCATAACCCTTGAAAATGAGCTTGAGGACTGACCTATTATAGTCTTCCAGCTTAAAATATGTGGCTTCTATAAAGCAATTCAATTGTTTTAAATTCAAAACAAAATCTCTGATTTCCGTCTTTTTAGGCACAAAAAACTACGAAAAATAAATTGTATTTTTGTATGTGAAGAAGGAGAAATAGTAATTTTTAATTACTTTTCAAGTATTTTTTTTTTTGTCATACGACCAGTTTTGGTCTATGAGAACTTTTGGTGCTCTCTCTTCAGAGGGCGTTGTTTTAAATAAAATATTAAAACCTTAGACCAAACTTAAAAATTTCTTATCTGAAGTAATCCCTTTCCATATTTTAATATAGTTAGCCATATTACCCTATTAATTTTTATTGACATTTAGTATGACATCCTGGTTGTTCTCATTTGCTTTTGGTACTGCTGTCTGTTCGATTGTTTGCATCTCGATGCTAGTAGAGGATGATTTGAGTACTGACTTTGTCCAATTCTTGGTCTGCTCAAGGTTGGATTGAAGTTTAAACGCTGCTGATTAAAGTTGCTAGATTCTGAAAGAACTCTTGATGGATGCTGAGTGGAAACAGCAGCTTGGCTTTGTGGTATAGTCTTTGGATAAACAGTGGTCTTTTGTGGCTTCGTAATGACTTCGAGATGACTTAATAAAGCTGATTTTGTATCTTTGTTTAATATTTTTGACAAAACCAAACAAAAAATTATTGTAAGTACACTTACTAACTTTGTAATATTAAGGTAGACGATAAAAATCAAAGCAGAATGTGCAAAAAGTAGTTAAATATATTTTGTTCTATTCTAAACTTCTGGGCTACTATAAGTAACTCTTCGAAATAGGAGTAGCTCAAAATAAAGATTTTCTGGGCTACTAAAAAAAGTACCCTCTTCTAGTTTTATTGTTTGAGGACAAACCAAACAAACATTTAATGTAAGCAGTAAACTTACTACCCTCGTAATATGAAATCTAGGCAAAATGCGCACAAAGTAGTTGAATAAATACATTTTATTGTATTCTAAACTTCTGGGCTACATTAAAGTACCTCTGAGAAATAGAAGCAGATAAAATAATCATAAAGATTGTCTGGGCTGCTAAAAAGTACCCTCTGCTGTAATTTTATTGTTTGAAGACAAACCAAACAAAAAGCTTGGTGTAATTAAACTTGCTTGTAATCTTAAATCGAAGTAGAATTTACAAAAGTAGTGAAATAAATATAATTCTATTGTATTCCAAACTGCTGGGCTACTGTAAAAATACCTCTGAGAAATAGAAGCAGATAAAATGATCATAAAGATTGTCTAGGCTACTAAAAAATACCTCTGCTCTAGTTTTATTGTTTGAACACAAAACCAAACAAATAATTTAGTGCAAGTAAACTTGCTTGTAACGTGAAATCGAAGTAAAATTTACAAAAGCAGTTAAACTAATATATTTTGTTCTATTCTAAACTTCTGGACTACTGTAGAGTACCTCTGAAAAATAGAGGCAGGTCAAATAATCATAAAGATTTTTTGGGCTGCTTAAAAGCACCCCTGCTCTAATTTTATTGGTAAACCCTTTATTTTGTTCTATTTTAAACCTTTGGGCTATAATTTTATTTTTAAACCCCTAATAATGTAGTCTGTATTACTTTGGGCTACCTTAAGGTATCCTTATTGACACAAACAATATAAATTTTTGCATAATATCATGTCTGTCGGACATTTTGCTACAAAATAAACATTAATAGGAAAACCAGTGCAGTGTGGCAACATAGCGCCTGTTACATCTCTGTGTGTTTTGACAAATACTATTGACGTTTTGAGTATTTCGAATAGGGAAGAAGGCGAGATATAGTAACTATGACAACAGAGAAAATATATTTAACTACTTTTTGCACATTCTGCATTGATTTTTATCGTCTACCTTAATATTACAAAGTTAGTAAGTGTACTTACAAGTATGCATGTCATGTAATACATGCCATTTCGTTCGTTGCAATCCGGGACTTCACGCTGGGATTTGTTTTGGTTTGATCAGGGAGAGCAGCATATGTGCCTCCTGATGAGAGACTAATAAGTTTCGAAACCGGTAGAGGTGCTTGCTCTACTCTCTGATTGGACTAGAATATGGTTCGGCTGTATTTTCGTTTTGCAACGAAATTGAAAATATTTATTCATTTTTGATTTACATTTACTCTGATTGGAGTACGAAGGGAACCATTCTCGTTGGAACTTTACCGCGCTGAGCATATGGGACGTGAATTGTAAATTGTAGAATTCACTCATCTTCCTTAGTCTCAGCATCCGTATGGCTTGCATATTGTAGAAGCCTCGGAGGTGTAACCAGAGAAGGTTCCCATTGTTTTCATTTTGTTGGGGTGTAGAATAGCATTATGTTGTTTTATATGCCATTAAAGTGAAAACTTAGTCTTGTTGTAGCAGTTGCCGCTAGGGCATCTATGCCATTTCGTTCGTTGCAATCCGGGACTTCACGCTGTTGTTTTGGTTTGATCAGGGAGAGCAGCATATGTGCCTCCTGATGAGAGACTAATAAGTTTCGAAACCGGTAGAGGTGCTTGCTGCACTCTCTGATTGGACTAGAATATGGTTCGGCTGTATTTTCGTTTTGCAACGAAATTGAAAATGGTTATTCAATTTTGATTTACATTTACTCTGATTGGAGTACGAAGGGAACCATTCTCGTTGGAACTTTACCGCGCTGAGCAGATGGGACGTGAATTGTAAATTGTAGAATTCCCTCATCTTTCTTAGTCTCAGCATCCGTATGGCTTGTATATTGTAGAAGCCTCGGAGGTGTAACCAGAGAAGGTTCCCATTGTTTTCATTTTGTTGGGGTGTAGAATAGCATTATGTTGTTTTATATGCCATTAGAGTGAAAACTTAGTCTTGTTGTAGCAGTTGCCGCTAAGGCATCTATGCCATTTCGTTCGTTGCAATCCGGGACTTCACGCTGGGATTTGTTTTGGTTTGATCAGGGAGAGCAGCATATGTGCCTCCTGATGAGAGATTATTAAGTTTCGAAACCGGTAGAGGTGCTTGCTGCACTCTCTGATTGGACTAGAATATGGTTCGGCTGTATTTTCGTTTTGCAACGAAATTGAAAATGGTTATTCATTTTTAATAGAAAATAAACAAATTAAAGAAAAAGCGAAATCCAGTCTATGTTAACAATGATCTTACTGCAAAGGAAAGGGAAATAGATTACCACATACGAAAAAGGGCAAAAACAGAGAAGAATAGGGGTAAGCAAGTACAGATTAAATATCAAAAAATTATAATAGAAAATGTAGAATGGATATGGAATAAAGAAAAACGAGACCTCGAAGTCAGAAATATGAAAAATTCAAAAACTGATATACGAAAATACGACGGTAATAATGGAGACGACAATGGCAGGAATAAGGACAAAGAAACCAGAGAACGATAATAAAATAAAAAACAGCAAGGGCGTGAACTAATAAATAACGACACGATAGAAATAGTTATTTGGAACACAAGAGGAATAAATGGCAAAGAAGAGGAAATAGTCGAAGAAATGAAAACACTGAAAATTGACTATTTGGAGTCACAGAAACAAAAAAGAGAGGAACAGGAATGAAAGAAATAAAAGACGGATGCAATATATGGTGGTCAGGAGTGGACCAAAGTAGCACTGCGAAAGCAGGAGTAGCGGTAATTGTAACTCCGTCCTACATGAAGAACATCATCGATGTCCAATTCACAAAAAAGGATTTTAACAGTTCAACTAAAGATTAAACAAGAAAAGTATAATTACATCATAACATCATATGCACCAACTGATAATACAAACAAGAATGAAACAAATGAGTATTTTGAAAAACAAGAAATAATAGACAAGACAGAGATTAACAATTTAATAATAATGGGCGACATGAATGGAAGAGTGGGAAAACAAAATGCTGGTATATAAAAATGGCTAGGAAAAGAGGAAGAAGAGACGAGAAACAATAATTGAACAAGGACTATAAATTTATGCATTGAAAATGATCTGATAATAGGGAATTCAAAATTTACACACAAAGACGTCCACAAATACACAAGGGAAGAGAGGGGTAGAGGCGAGAGATCAATTATTGATTATTTCCTAAAATTAACAAAACAAAACAAAATGAACAACAAAACAATTAAAAGCGGGTATGTCCATCTCTTGCAGTAACGACTGCTCGCAATCTGTTTGGCATCGAATAAACATGTGTTATCCTTGCCCGGGGAATAGCCCAATATTTCTCTACTAGGGCCATAACTGTACCAAATTGTCTGGAGGCTATGATGATGGCGAATAGCTTTTTTTAATTCATCCCATAAATACTCAATAGGATTAAGATCTTGGCTGCATGCGGGCCATTCTAATCTTATCAATCCAACCTCTATTTTATAAGTCAATCAGTGTTTTTATTTACAAAAAATGGTACAGCACTTACACGAAAAGAGATATTCGGATAATTCAAAAAACAAAATTTTAGTGATGCCTCCGGGATAATATGACAGGACTATGAAACAAAATCAGCTCTTCAATTTTTCCGCAGAATGTGTTAAAGTTAGGAGAAAATACAACGCTTCCATTCACCCCTTTATAATTAAAACACTACAAGAAAAAGTGAAATATATAATTAAATTTTAATAGGCTAATACAGCTCCGAATTGTTGAAATGGGTGAATCAGCTTAAATCACGAATATATATATATATATATATATATATATATATATATATATATATATATATATATATATATATATATATATATATATATATATATACAGGGTGCGCCAAACCTCTGGTCTTCTTTGATTACGGCTAAACTATGAGATATACAAAAAAATGTTTATAACAAAACTAATGTGTATCAAAGAGGTCTATAATTTAAAATTATTTTCAATTATACAGGGTGAGTCAGAACGACGGTATGAACCAAAGTTGTATTTTTTTAAGTGGAACACCCTGTATATTAAATCATTTTTGAATATATTATTTAAAAATATGAAAAATTTGTATAAGGTGTTATAGGCCTAAAGTTAATAATTTTCGAAATATTTACATTTTTATTGAGAGAAATGGTAATATTTATAGGGTTGTGGATTATGTTTCCAAGGAAATAAAAATTTAGGTGATAAGTCAAAGTTTTTAGAATATAGTGTTATTTTTAAATAATTTAATATTTTTTACTTTTAGCCATAAAATATACAGTGTGATCACTATTTGCAAATACAAAATTTTCTCATTTTTTTAAATGGGACACCCTGTATATTAGTTTTGCGTTTTGTAGTAAATATTACAACCTTTCTTTTGGTATAAGGTTGTATGTACCTAGCTTGCTTCGTTTTGTAGATATTTTAAAAAAACTATAGATTTTACGTGTTTGCGGATTTTTTATTTAAAAATTTTTTTGCAAAAAAAAATAATTATAATCTGGTTTTAGAAACATACACTAAAATATAAAATATGAAAATAAAAACGTAATTAAAGATTAAAATAAATCGTATGCTAGTACAATTCAATTGAATTTAATAACTTTAAATTATTTTACAAAAAATATTTTACCATATTAATGAATGCATAAATTAGTTACTAAATTAAATAAACAACCAAATTTTAAATCAACCGTAGTAATTTTTCTACTACAGGAACTTTCCTGTACCAAATTAATTGTTAGTTAAATTGTATTTAGTTAAACTTTTAATTTACCTTTTAAATTTACTTACATACATCTTGAGAATATAAAAATTATTATAAAGTATGCTTTGAAACAAATGAATGTTAAATGTATCATCCAAAATATTTATTAATATAAATAGTATTTACTGGTGTCACAAAAACTGGTAGTACTTTTGTAGTTGAAATTTTTGTAACAATTTTTTATATTTTAAATTTTAATTTCTTAACCGAAAAATTTTTGGATATGACATTTGTTTTGGGCGAGACCATTAGAAATTATTACCAGCTTTTGTGACACGAGTAGGTACATAGATACTATTTACTTCTTAATATACTTCCATAACGTTCATTTGTTTCAAAGCATACTTTATACGTTCTCAAGGTGTAGGTAAATTAAAAAGTTATTAACTGATCTTACTCGTAAATACAATATAACTAACAATTAATTTGGTACAGAAAAGTTGCTGCGGTAGAAGAATTACTACGATTGATTTAAAATTTGGTTGTTTATTTAATTTAGTAACTAATTTATGTATTCATTAATAAGGTAAAATATTTTTTGTAAAATAATTTAAAGTTATTAAATTCAATTGAATTGTACTAGCATACGATTTATTTTAATCTTTAATTACGTTTTTATTTTCATATTTTATATTTTAGTGTATGTTTCTAAAACCAGATTATAATTATTTTTTTTTGCAAAAAAATTTTTAAATAAAAGATCCGCAAAAACGTAAAATCTATAGTTTTTTTTAAATATCTACAAAACGAAACATGCTAGGTACATACAACCTTATACCAAAAGAAAGGTTGTAATATTTACTACCAAACGCAAAACTAATATACAGGGTGTCCCATTTAAAAAAAATGAGAAAATTTTGTATTTGCAAATAGTGATCACACTGTATATTTTATGGCTTAAAGTAAAAAATATTAAAGTATTTAAAAATAACACTATATTTTAAAAACTTTGACCTATCACCTAAATTTTTATTTCCTTGGAAACATAATCCACAACCCTATAAATATTACCATTTTTCTCAATAAAAATGTAAATATTTTGAAAATTATTAACTTTACGCCTATAAGACTTTATACAAATTTTTCATATTTTTAAATAATATATTCAAAAATGATTTAATATATAGGGTGTTCCATTTAAAAAAATACAACTTTGGTTCATACCGTCGTTCTGACTCACCCTGTATAATTGAAAATAATTTTAAATTATAGACCTCTTTGATACACATTAGTTTTGTTATAAACATTTTTTTGTATATCTCATAGTTTAGCCGTAATCAAAGAAGACCAGAGGTTTGGCGCACCCTGTATATATAATATATATATATATATATATATATATTTATATATTTATATATATATTTATATATATATATTTATATATATATATATGTATATATATATATATATATATATATATATATATATATATATATATATATATATATATATTATTTTTAGCCTCTCATGACGTCCCCCCATGTTAAACTGTAGTCTCTCGTGGCGTCCAGGTCTTCGTGGACTCCGATATACGGTTGCCACGAGGATTTTCTCTAAAATTTATCGCAGGTGAAAGGTACCACTTCCTACAATGCCTGAACAAAATATTGGCCGGATGTCCTCAGACACGTTATCTGTATAATAATATACACATTACTTGGAGCAGTTGCCGTCAGGCGCGCCACGTTCGCTTGCTGTATATCTAAAATCACTTTAACGGTTTTGGTGACTTCCAAATATATATTTATTCAGTTTAAGGTTGTCGCGGAATCCGTATATTTCAGTTTATGTCCTCATGGCTTCTACTACACTGTTGCCACCTCAAATGTTGGTATTTAGACTTCGGATATTTTTATAAATGATTATTGTAGTATGTTAAAACAATTATTGTTGTGACAGATTAATGATGTTCTCTTTGTATAATTAACAATGTATTTTTTTATTACAAAAATAAAAAAAATTAAAAAGTATGTTCAGTAAAATTGATGAATTTATCATAACCAGTTTGCCGAAACTGGTGGTCTAATTGCTCAATTGTAACATATTATAGAAGTGTTAGAATTTAATTCTTAATTCTTGATTAGAAGATCCAGATTTAGAAATTAGAACCACAAACACATTTAAAGAATGTAAATATCTCGAATCTATAATATCTAAAGAAGGCAAAAGAGACATCGAAAACAGAACACAGCAGGGCAAAATAGCCGTAAACATTCTAAGCTCTCAGCTATGGTCTAAAAAGATAAGATAAAAAACAATAATTTATAGTACCTTGGTAGAGCCTATTATGACTTATGGGGCAGAAGTTTGGCAGATCACGAAAAAAGATAGACAGAGAATAGAAGTAGGTAGTAGAAATGGATTATCTAAGGAGAGCGTGTGGTATATCCAAAAAAGATCGCATCAGGAATGAAGATATTAGAAGGAGGACAAAAACTGTATATTCCAAAGTAGATAGAATTGAAACGACACAACTAGTCTGGTATGGTCACGTCAAACGAATGAATGAACATAGATGGCCAAAGAAAGCTTTAAATTATATACCACAACAAAGAAGAAGAAGAAGGGGAAGGCCTTGAGTTACCTGGGAAGAACATGTACAGCACATCATGAGAGCTAGAGCCATCAAAGAAGACGAATGGATGGACAGAAAAAGATGGCGGTCGAAATGCAAGAAGCAGCAGAGGCTATAGGAACCTCGCTTATAGATATGTAGATATAATTCTTTATTACAATATTTTTAATTATATAATTTTTCTATTCTCATACTATAATATATCAATTATGATGTCACCACCTTTATCATAGATATAATCAGAGAGATTATTAGATATAACTAAGAAAGGAGGACGACCCTCTCCAGGAAGTACATAAAATAATGCCCTCTATTCGTAACGGAACATCACAAGAAATATGGGAGACTTTTAAACATTGTGTAACAACACCAATTGATCATCCAAAGATAAATAATCCTGTGCAACGGAAACACTGGATAACAGATGAAACCTTTCAAATCATTGAGAATAGAAGAAATCTTTGTCAAAGTGGTATGCATAGTGAAAAAGCTAGTTTAAGAAACCTCAATAAAGAAGTAAAGCGAAGATGCAAGGCAGATAAAAAACTGTACTATCAAAAATAAAACGGGATAATACCCGAAGGTTGGCTGTATACCATCTAGTTAAATAAAATTAACATGAAGTAAAACTCCCTAGTGTAGTTGGTATATTTAATAAAAATTATAAAAATTTTTAAAAATCCAAACGGATTACGTTCAAAACGTTTTCGGACTTATCAGTCCATCATCAGTGAACTCTCTGTCCTTGCTAAATAGCCACAATGCCAAACACTGGTCAAGATGTATGTTCTAACTACATGGTGAAATCTGATCTACAATTTGGCTTACATTGGATGCCAACGGATTAGTAGTAGGAACATGATGCTCTACTCCATTAATTAAGAGATTTTTTTATAATTAGGTCTACATTGAACTACGTTTAGTCTGTCAATTTTAGATTGACAGACTAAACGTAGTTCAATGTAGACCTAATTATAAAAAAATCTCTTAATTAATGGAGTAGAGCATCATGTTCCTAGTACTAATCCGTTGGCATCCAATGTAAGCCAAATTGTAGATCAGATTTCACCATGTAGTTAGAACATACATCTTGACCAGTGTTTGGCATTGTGGCTATTTAGCAAGGACAGAGAGTTCACTGATGATGGACTGATAAGTCCGAAAACGTTTTGAACGTAATCCGTTTGGATTTTTAAAAATTTTTATAATTTTTATTAAATATACCAACTACACTAGGGAGTTTTACTTCATGTTAATTTTATGTACTATCAAAGTATATGCAAAGAAATTGAGAGACATGATCAGAATAATCAGCCGAGAGATCTATTTAGAAAAATACGCTACTTAACAAGATACTTCAAAGCCAGAACTTGGGCCATTGAAGACAACACTGGAACTCTGAGAACAATCAGAGAAGATATAGCAGAGACATGGAGATCGTATTGCAGGGACCTATATAAAGATGATCAACGCCAAGAACCTGTTAACCAAATCTTTGACGAGGTAGAAGAAGAACTTGATATACTTGAAAATGAAGTAAGACTAGCGATCATTTAGCTCAAATATAATAAAGCACCAGGTCCAGATATGATAACAGCAGAAATACTCAAAGCCACAGAAGAAACTGGCGTAAAATTACTTCATCGACTCTGTAACCAAATATGGCATTCTAAACAATGGCCTAAAGACTGGACAAAATCTACAATAACAACAATTCATAAAAAGGCAGCTTCCATAAATGCGACAATTATAGAACTATTTCTCTTATATCACATGCCATTAAAATTAAAATAATGCTACATATAATCAATGAGAGAATAAAAACATTCTTTCAAAGAGAAATTCCACAAGAGCAAACTGGATTTACCAAAGGTAGAGGTACTCGAGAACACCTGTTGAATATAAGACAGATAATAGAAAAATCTAGGGAATTCAATATTCCACTGTACATATGCTTTATAGATTATCGTAAAGCGTTCTACAAGGTCAAGTGGAGACACTTATGGCGAATACTAAATATTACATGCGAGTAAGGGACAAAATAAAGATCAAATTAGTCAAAGACAAAAACCGGAAAGTAAACACAAGAAGAAGATACAATGTCGAAGCTCTTAAACAAGAAAACACAAGAATCGAATTCACAAAAGGACTGAAACTAAACCGAACAGGTCCCAACATGAGGAAACAGTGGAAGAAATATGGAAGAACTTCAAGGACATTATGCAAAAACTGCAAACGAAATTATAGGGATGAAAAAAAGAGAAAAAAAAATGGATAACCGGAGACACATTGTACTCCAGGGAAATATATCAAAAATATACGTTCGGAACACTTGACCGGCCAGGTTTCAAATGGATTTTTTGGACACTATATACCTATTACATTATAAATACAAAAATGTCCGTTACAGTTCGGACGATAATTTTAGTTATTAACAAATAAGGGTCAAAAATGGCAGTTTTTTCGTTTAAATCGTTACAGGTAAAAATAAGTAATTAAATATCTTATATCAGATAGAGTATTAATTTTTAGTAGATGAACAAAGGTTTAAAATGGCAGTTTTTGAATTTTCGTACGATTATTTGTTGCTTCGGAAATTGCAAAATAAAACTTAAATTTCGAAAATAACAAATTTGCTATAACTTTTTCAAAAATAAACTTAAGACTGATATTACATGAAATATTGGGTCAAACAGTCCATGTCCAGTCCAGATAATACACAAAAAATTTCAAGGCGATTCGTCAATTAGTTTACATTTTATTCAATTTGTTTATAAAAAAAAGCCTTTTCTTTGCAATGATGAAGCATGCTTTTCTTCATAAAATAATAATGATACAGCAATTTTGTGGAAACCACACGAAAACAGAATACTTATGTTTTCAAAGTTTTTAAAAAATAATAAAAAGTCATTTTTATCATTCCGAAAATATTTTAGTAAAATAGAGTCATTTTTGGCTTATAAACAATTTGAATAACTTTGTTAGTATTGACTGCAAACTAAATTAATCGACTTAGGGATGCTAAAGACCTACCGGTTATAACCTAAAACCGGTTTTTTTAATTCGAAACAACCGGTTTTACCGGTTGATTTTTTGTCCCGTTTATAACCGGTTTTTTCTTTTTAAAGTAATTACCGGTGAAAAACCGAATAAGTTACCTGTGGAAAAAAATTTATTTAGAGAAAAATGAAGAAATTTCTATCTATTTTCGATCTCAATCATATGTATTATAAATAATATGCGAAGTAATTAACCCAAACAACCATAGTTCAACTTTTATTTATTAATAGAGAACTGGACGAAAGTGTCACATCAGCTTTTATGAAACAATTTTGGGAATAGTTATTTTTAGATTTAGATGATAATATATTTACATAAAAAAGTAAGTGATCTGCTTGAAATTGATATTCCAACCATCATCTAAAAAATTGTTTATACTTGAGTACTTGAGACTCTTGTTTGTAAGAAATTTGAATACCGAAAACCGATTAGGAACCTCCATTATGTAATTTTTAAACAATAAATAATTCTTAGGATATAAAAGGTAGGTATTATACGAACGTATTAAAAAATATTACCTACTGAAATTTTTTGATGGCAATAGAGAAGTAAATAATGAATTTGTTTATCGAATTTATTTTTAAGTAAAATATAAGTCATTTGGATGTTTTTTTAAACTTGATAGATCCAAGGGACATTTCGGTAGATCGGTAGGATCATCACTTTTGGGAATATCCCAATTATTGACAACGCAATATACGCCGACGCCGTCTACAACGAGCGACGAATCAGAGATTGGGGTACTTTCGCCCATTTTTAGGGTAATTTGAAAGCGCCTGGGAAAATTTTTATAGGTTGAATTGGTTGGGGAATTTTTCGGGAGGAAAATTGAGCAAACTAAAGTGCAATATAAATGTAACATTATAACCTATTGAGTATTTGCTTTTGATTAAAAAAACGAAAACCGGTTTTTGGTACAACCGGGTTTTTGACCGGTTATAACCGCCAGGTTAAAAAAACGGTATAACCGAAAACCGGTTTTTTGTTCAACAACCGCCATCCCTAGACTTTAGGATTTAAAAGGCTGGTACTTTTACATTATTATTGTATTATCGGTTTATAACGTTCTCCGTCTTCCGATACCCGTTCGCCACTCCTCTCCGTCCGTACATTGATCTACTTTCAGACCTCTTTCATCCATGGCTTTGTTTATTCCTGCCTGTCAACTTTACCTCGGTCTACCTCTTCTTCTTCTACCTTGCGGTTTCTAGTTTTGCACTTGTTTTGTGATTCTGTCTTCATGCATTCTTTGTACGTGACCAAACCATCGTAGTTGTATTTCGTTGATTTCGTAATTTGTTGTATGTGTGACCTTCATTATTTCTCGTATCCGTTCATTGGTGACATGTTCTCTTCTTGATCTTCCTGCAGCTCTTCTCCAGAAGTCCATTTCGGTGACATCTAACATTCGTTTTGATTTTTCCTTCATATGCCATACTTCTCAGCTCTATGTTATAATGCTTTTCACTACGGCGTTATGGATCTTTTTCTTGTTTTGGTTGTTTATCTGCTTGTCCCAGAGTACTGAGTTTAGGAGCCTAATTGCTTTCCTGCCCTGAGTATTTCGTTCTTTAATGGCTCCGTCCAGTGTTCCATCATTCGTGATTTTTATACCCAGGCATTTATATTCGTGACATTTACTGATTGTTTCTCCTCCTTACTATAGTCGAGGTAGTGAAGCATTTTGGCTCGCAATTTTTTCATCCAACATGGATTTACTTGAAATTTTCACAGAAGGTAGGGAATAGTCCAAGAATCATTTTCTATATCATGCCGCTGTACGCTAAAAGCTTGGGGTGGTTACCACCCTATCTCGGGGACGGGAATATTTTATTGCATTTTAACCATGTAAATCGATGTAAAAAGTAATTCCAAAAAAAAATGTTTTTTAAATTTTTTTAAAAAAATGTTTTTTTGAAAGTAACAGTTTTTCAACGAAAAAATCGCCTTTTTTAGAGGGTTTTTTGAGAATACCTCGAAAAATATGCATTTAATCAAAAAAAAACTGTAGATATCAAAAATGTATCTTTTAGTAACACAAATTAAATTAAACTTAAATAATCTTTTTTTAAGTATACCTACTGTTAGACCTTTCAAAAAATAATAATATGAAGCTCCTCTAGCATGAAAATTAAGCGACTTATGATCAAAACAGTCGGTACCTGCTATTCTCTATGAAAAAATCAGTGAAAACAACCCCCTAACTAGCCTACTAATTAAAAATTGGTCTTCACCTTTCTGTCATTCCCTTTATATTCGTATTATCAATACACCCAAGAAGTTTGACCTATTTAAAAGGCCTAATTTTAGAAAAATTGGAGTTACGAATACTGGAGATACGAAAAAAATTATGGACT